>NC_089862.1:4376267-5576267 GCF_036373705.1 Amia ocellicauda | reverse complement strand
TATTTATAGCAAGTTGGGAAGCAAAGTAAAATGTCTGTGAATTATAGATGCAACTCAAGAGGGGCATGTTGAGAAAGGAAAATCAACACATACTGTACAAGCAAGGTGGGTGAAAGAATAGGCCTACAGCCACATAAAGAGAAGGGAATGCAGTTTAGGTATCTCACAACATGTGGTCACATTACTATTATGATTATTAGTTTTTTTCCATCACAAGTATAATATAACATGGTTGAAGAACTGTATCAAGATTGCTGTGTCTTATGTTTTAGCATTTCCTTCACATTTGTAATTAACTCTGATATTTAAATATTTAGCTTGAGTAAAAATGACCTTCTTAATGCAATGCAACTAAATTAATACATAAATCTATCATTCAGGACAGGTAGGCTAGTGCATTTTATACCATACCTCGTGAAAAAGTTTTGAATGTAGCATGAATGCGGTCTTTTATATAAACCAAATCAGATTTAGAGCTATTTAAACATTGTAATGCAAGATCTGCATGTGGTCTGAATAAGGATGGCTCTTTTACAGCATGGCTCCATCACAGCGGGACCCTTGTTATGTAGGTAGTACCTGCTCTGACATACTCAGTTCAACCGCAAAACCGTAATGTTGTGGAAATGAAATAAGATGAATGAATCATGCTTTTGGCAGTGGGGGTTGCATGCAACAGATCTCTTGAGTCTCAGTGGCTACTTGACTGCCAGGATGTAGTTGCGGAGCTGGCGGACAGTCACAGAGGGTTTAATGATAAAAGGAAAGATGCTGCTGTAAAGATTAAGGACTTCTATAGAATTACCATCATAATCCATTAATCAACCAGCAATGGGAGAATCAGGCCAAAAAGGAAGACAAATTTACTTCTGGAGACTATGTATTAAAACAACTAATTGTTAGTGTAGTTACTTTATTTTTGATTAACTGAAACTACACTAAAGTATTTTTTTTGCTTAAAGTAACAGTTGATGGATATGGAGTCTCTAAATATCAATTGAAAAAGACATCCAGTACCATAAGAGAATACATAGATGGAAGATGTTGTGTAGTTTCCAGTAAAATACATTATTATTCTTTTGTTTGGGGAGCTTTGCCCATGTTTTATTGATTTGTTTCTTCTTGATATTCCTATAATTAGACCACATTGGGATCCTTTGTAAGATGGGTGTCAGACTGCTTATATGTGTAGACTTTTTACTTTTTATTGAAAGATTTGCCAGGGGCAATGTTCTGCTTCTGTTAATTTCAAATTGAATATTGTGTGGCCCTAACAACTACATAACGCTGACAGAGTGCTGGAATCAACAACTTCTAACTTCTATGTACCAAGTTGGTCATGATATATTCTTCTTGGTTGTAATTACACAGATCAGACTCTTCTTTGTTTTGCAGATAGGGCCCAATTGCTCAAGGAACTGATAAGAGGTGAAAGATATTAATGATTGCATTTCCCTCCTGAGTTCACAAACCACTGCACAATCGGTCACCGAGTAGGCACTGAGATAACAAAACATTCCTGTGATCATTGTTCGCTGGCTTTCTATGGGTAAATGGGTGCTGGAGGAAGGCAATTTATAATAGTGGAAATTGATGGGGCTGTCTTAAACATGTGTTTGTCTGTCGGAATAGATCCTTCTCTGTGCGCTTATCTGAAAGGAGTGCCTGTGCATTTATGAATACAGAAGGCCATCATTCTTCCAAGTAGTGTTTTTGTGAATGAAAATCAATCTACCATATTCCTCAGGCTCTCCTTGATCAAGTCGTGTATGTCTTTCCATTCCTTAATTGGTCTTGTAAGGGTCAAGTATTTTGTTGTTCCTGCTGACAGTTTTCTTCATTATAAGGAAATGTATTCTGAATAAGTAAATAACTTAATAAATAGAAATTTTCTCCTGAAGGCAGGCTTGCAGAGCTGTCAAACATGCCAGTTTGCCTGTGGAAATGCCTGATAGAAAAGTTTCCCTCCAAGACTGTATAGGTAGGAAAGTGTGAGTGAGAAAGTAATATTGACTAGAAAGGTCTTAAACGTTTTAAAGTACCCCTTCCCCCTAAATAAACCACTGTGAAAGAGAACTACTTATTCTACATTCTGTGGCGGTGACACAGGAACTGCAAAAAACTGACAGGTTGGACTGAGGAAGGTAGAAGGTAGAAAATGATAGATCTACAGAAACAAAAATAAGCACAGTATCATCATATATATAAAGTCATATACAAATGACTTTTGCAGTATTATTTGGAATATGTCTGATTAGCTACTCGAAAGACGTTTCTAGTCATTAGTAGCTGGTAATTGAGCAGGGTGATAGGTATGTGTCCCAAAGCACTTATGTCCCAAACATAATGCAAGGGTCCTTAATGAAAGATAAGGTGAATTATGTAGCCTGTAATACGTGTTGAAGAGGGCATTGAAAAATAGAGACTTCATTTATTTTTTCATTAGGGAATACTGTGAGATGCTTTAAAGTCTGAGAACTCACTGACAAGTTACTGCAACACATCCCTGCATGAACAAAATAGTCCAAATAAGGACATCCAAGCTCAGAGACATATTTTATTGCCAATGTAGCATGTTGTTTTAGAAAACATTTTATTTTAGTTCACATTTTTGGTGATTACATGTCAGAGTAGCATAACTGATTTGTTCTTTTTATTTTGAATGTATTTATCAGCAGCTGCTTTTTACTTTCATGACCCCTTCAGGGGATGTGTGGATTGAATAAACAGTGGTGCCTTCACATTCCTCTTCAATCTGTTCAATTTACTTTCTGTGGAATATGTGAAAATGTCACTGACTCAAATGTTGCAGCCACAGGTCTATATTACAGCCAGCAACAAAAGTATAATATGTAATACAAATTACAATAGGTAATGATTTCTAATTCTGAGACATCCCTATGAAGTTTGAATGGGTCAGACCATGAGACTTGAAATGGGCACAGGGGAGAAACAAAACCCATGTCTAATTTTAGACATTTAAATGTATTTGGTTTATTTGTGGCTGGGAATAGTGCCTTATATAAAAAAACTAAAACAAACTATAATTATTTTCCTTAGATTTTTATAATGTTGTTAAAAAAAATACCGGTACAACTATGATACCAGTATATTGCCCAACCCTACCTTATATAGAACATCCTATTAAAAAAAATACTATTATTAATTAAACTAATGTATTATTATTATTATTATTATTATTATTATTATTATTATTATTATTATTATTATTATTATAGTAGTAAACTACAAACTTGTAAATCCTAACGGTTTTACTGATTTACTGATAACAGCATTGTAGTTTTCTATTAGAGGGTGGGTCAAAGTTTTGATTTAATCCCAGCCTTTGTTCCAATATTATCATAAATACTTTACTATTTTACTGTGCCACTAATGTATTTTTTATGTAGGAATGTTTGGTAGCGGCTGTATATTTAAGCAGAAATGTCCTTGTTTTCGAAATGCCATATTGTGCTGTTTGATTACTAATGAAAATAAAGAGCTGAAGGCAGCTCCAAGTTTGTAAGTAATGAGTGAGTTCCAGACTCCATCATGCCGTGATATACTTGTTATGAAAGTACTGGTGCTGCTGGAAATTGAAGTGAACAAAAATCCATAAATAAACGGCTATGACCGTTACTGCTCAGTGTGTATGGGTAGAGGGGAAAAAATGGGCTGTGACTATCAAGTACCCAGCATAAGTCATTTTTCATTTTTTGGAGATAGTGATTTTTCATATTTTGACATTTTCAATAGCTCCTGCCAAATATCAGTTGATTGCTGTGAATACTGATGACAGAATAAAACAAACACAAAAATACTATAAATATCTATCTGAAGAAAAACACATGACACAGTGCACTTTCAGGCATATGGTATTATCTCTTGAGTGTTTCAGGCTCAGGAATAAGTTGTCTATTCACATGGATTGCAAGCCCATGTAATTAGCAGTTTGATAATTTTTTGTTTGCGTACATAATAATTTGTTTTGTTGTTGTTGTTGTTATTATTTTCTAATAATTTTATTTAGTATACATTACAGGATACTTACTTATCAATGATATGTTTTCAGCCTATAGACTCAGATGACTGAACTAAGATAAAACGGTGTGAAACTCTTGACAGGCAGGCACTCTATTGATTTTTATTTGTATAGAGTGGCAGTCTAAAATTTATGCTTCCCATTACACTTCGTTCTATATCCAGCTGCTGGAGACTGATCAATTATCTCCAAAGAAAAGGTTCGCATAGCAACACTTAAACTGGATAAATGTGTCTCCCATGTAAGCAGTACTGAACACGACAGTCAAAAGTTATTTAGTAGAAGCTTTCATCATAATTTCCCCCAAATAATTAACAATTAAATAATGCGTTATGCAAGTAGACAAAACAAAACCCGAAAAAAACTATGAATGACATGTCTGAAACAATGACAGTAGCCGTGAGAGGATGCTTAACTATTTTCAAATGAATGGTTCCCAGAGACTTTTGTTTATGAATGCAAATGATGCACGTCTCTGTCTTGTCTTAAGGTCTAATTTACAGTCCTCTTCAGTTTCGAATCAGGCTGTGTTGCAAATTTAATTAATGACTTAGGAGGATACTTATCCTGGAGTGACTTTTAATAACCAGACCTGAATGTTTTATGTACCCAGCATCACACCCATCTTTTGTGCATTGTGCCAACTCTTCCCTTGACTGCCCCTCCAGCTGCTGCCTTCACATCAGTCTGGGTTTGAGATCTGGCCTCATTTCCTAGAGCTGCAGCTGAAACTTCAAGCCCAATACCTCCCTGTTTAATAATGCACATCTCCCCAGTCCCACGCAGTAACAGCATCTACTATGTCTTTGTTATTATAAACAATTTCTCAAATATACAATGCTGTTATCCATGCTAAAACCCAGAATTTCCCCTCCAGTGCACATTTAAGGGGTTTACTGCAGACCTTTTCATGCATGTTGTCATTCAAAAATCAATTTAAACACATGTTTTCCCATACAGTATCCAAAGCACAATTGTGAAAATATCAATATTCAATTTTCATGTGTCACACATGTGAACAAACATATTTGTGACGGTAAATGAGCTCTGAAATGTATTGGAATGCTGTACAACTATTAAGAGCCAACCATGGATATCAAATGGAAATCTAATGTTAAAATTCATCACTTAGATTATTGTAGCTGTTAAAAATGCATTGAATTTCCTTGAATAAAATTAATTGAACATTAATTCAGTCAGCTCTCATTAAGTGTGGAAATGCTTTGGCACTTACAGTTGTGGGAGTTTATGGAATATTTATGCCAGTACAAACACTTTGAACATTTCAGAACAGAATAAAACGGGAACTTTCTTGCCAGTGATTTACAATGTGACACATTTTAAAAAGCTTGCATAGAGAATATGTTTCTAATTTCGTAATAAATAAAATAAAGCTACAAATGCATTTTTAAGTTATTTAAATCGAATAGGATTTTTTTCTTAATTGCATAATAAATGGAAGTATCAAGAAGAAACCTTAGTTTAAGTGCCTAGGAGATTGCTATTCTATTAACATTTGATCTGGCTTTTACTGGCTTTCTGCATGCAGCTAGACATAAGATTATACTTTAATATGTATGTATGTAGGCCTATGTATTATTCTTTACATCTTTTACTCCCCTGTCAGGCAAAATCTAACAATGTAGCTTGCACTTTCTTTAAACCATGTGAAATTGACTACTTGAGAACGTGAGCAACTTGCAGAACATTACAATTTCCAATTACTTAAAACACAACAACATCAACAAAAATAATCATAACTGTAGCTTTTTGTCTCTTTGTATCATATGCTGTAGCTAATGTCACTTAGATTGACAATTAAAACTCTTTTCCAACCACAAAAAACAGAAGAGAGACAGGGTTCTTAGCTCTAAATACATCTTTACTTGTAGAGGATAATCATAACTACATTACTTAACAATTGATGTCTTAGGAATCACAATGTCTCATCAGAAGCCTTTTAAAAATAGCTCATACAGGCAGAAGCAGCACTTAAGTTCTCTTGTGTTCATACCCTTTGACTGTGTGATGATTGATTAATAGCGTAATCCATGTAGTCTATAGATTTGAAAGAAAAGTTACTTGTCATTTTTTTCCCCCTATGTTTTATTGGTTTACTTAATACAATTGCTTTTCAGCCGTTGACCCCCCAATGTCACTCCCATAAAAATATGACTGTGGTGGACAATGTGTTATGTACATTTAAAGGAAGATTTTGTAGATTTTGTTTCTGCAATATTTTTAGACGTCAGATCCTCATTCAAAGAACATAATTTACATAGTGCTGAGAACCAGTGCAGTTGTAAGCAAGAAGAAAGAGAGGATTGCAAGGCTGCTTCATTCGGGGTCTGAGTGACTGCAGACCAAGAAAATCACTAAAATGCCAAGTCTACGGGGCCAGAGCATTTAGTGCAGTTTAGGAACTTAACCCCAGAGCTGGTTTTGCCAACCCTTTGTGCTCTAAACCCTCACTGGTATAAGATTTGCATTTCTAATGGAGATCCGAAAGAGCCTCCCTCGTTATTGTATTCTACACAGTCAACATGAGACCTTTGAAATCCCCGAAATCCGCACCAGCTTTCTGTCCTTAATGTGTGTGATGTGCAGCTGTTCTCAAACAAAACATGCCCACACCAGCGCAAGTCAGTCAGGGATTCCCATCTTCCTTAAATCTGGAGATATTCTTAATCTTCCTGCTGCTTGTTTTACAACCCTAATGAAGTCAGACCAAGTTAAAAATACAATGCTGAGCATACCCTTCCACTGATACAATTTGCAATTCATATTCTTAGGATATTTGAACAAAATTAAATCCACGACTTTAGGGTTCTTTTCTTTTCAAAATGAGCCCACAAACTGGCATTACAGACTGTTAATGTTCATTTTTAAATATAAATCTTTGAGGCGTGTTTTCATTAGTCCCCTCTAAACAGTCAGGACTGCTCACTTATTATAGGTAACTACATGCTATTAGCTTCAAATGCAATTCAGCAAGTGTGCTTCAGGTGCAATTGGCACCAGCAGATCCATTATTTACAACAATGTTACAGTCAGAAAGTCGATTAGGGAAAAACACCTGTAAACCAGTGGTGGGTTGGATATTCTCTTGGGCCGTGGATGACCAATTAAGTACATGCTTCCTTTTGGCCTTTTGCCATCCTCTGTAATCTACAGTGTGGATATATTTCTTGGTTATAATTGATAATGTTTTAGTGCTTAAGGGGAAACTCCACCGGAAATCCATTATTTCTCAGGTTATTCTATAAGTAGAAACATATTAGTGTTTGTAGTAATTTACAATTTTACAATTATTATCAAACTCATAATCATGTATTTGGTGGTTTGTTGGTTTATTTATTCATTTTTACTTGTCTACTGCAGTTTGTTTGAATGTTTTAACCAAGTTTAGGAGGTAATTATAAAACTGTGTGTGTTCTTGTGATTTTAATTTTCACAGTATGAACATTGTTGACATTGAATACCAGTTTCATTTGGTGAATACAATTAATACAATATGGATGATTCACTGACATGCTTTTTAGCTACAGGTACAGAATATGCACTTAGTCATGCCGTGATATAATGGGCCTATCATTAGCTCACAGAGTGGCCCCAAGGCAGGAAGTAACTTTTGAAAGAACAGCATTAAGCATACCAGGTGCAACACCTTTATAAGTCCCTTTTTCAGCCTTTCCTTAAGAATGGAACTTTGGATCAGATATACTAATAATTTCCAAATGTCTTTGCGAAATGAAATAGAATTGCCTTTGCCAACATAAAATAAGCACATTTTCTTTTCCTTTGATGTTGGTTTGCTTTTGCACCTCTTTTTTTTAACTGCTCATCTATCATAGAGGTGCATAACTTAATTTTGAAATGGAAATACATACCTGTAATTCGGTAATGCCTGAACAAGTCTTATTGAAAATTCTGGCCAACAGAAGTGTTATAGGAAGAATTGTTTATTTATAAAGAAATATTGTAACCATGCCCCCAGTGTAATCCTGTTAAAGATAATTTAAAGATAACCTAAAGTGTTTACCCACTAAGAGCACAAACACATCAGCACAGATCCAAGCTTATTGAGCTTCTTAGCCAGTTATTGTAACCATTCAAAAGACCATAGCAACATTATTATTATTATTATTATTATTATTATTATTATTATTATTATTATTAACAACATAATAAAGGTTGCAATCAAAAGGGGACTATTAGTTGTTACCTAAAAAAGTCATAGGCTAGCTCAGGATTTGAAATAACATTGCAGAGTAGCTTGTTACAGATCTGCCAAAATTGTTTATGTAATGATGTGTCCTTATTGGGCCTACTTTTAATTTCCTGGTTCATTGTATTTTGGGGATTTTTGCATTTGAATACTTTAATCAAATCCCTTTTAAAATGTCCTCCCTGGGAAATATAACATTCCTTCAAGACCAGGGATTATTCTGACTTGGCTTTGTTCTCTCTCTAACGTGGTAGTCTTTCCTATATCTGATGTCTAAAATGCAACACAATAGTCCAAATGAGGTCTGAGTAGTGTATAATGTATTTTATGCAATTCATGTAAAGTAAATATGAGGGCCTGCACAGGTACTCTAATTTGTCATTTTATTTGTAGCCATACGTAGTTAACTTTCGTAGTCAACCACCTAATATGCAGGTAAATGTGTGTTCATGTGACATGGTTCACAGTATAGTTTACAAGTACTATAGGGATTTGCAGTACCATGTGCAAGTACTGTATGGATGATTACCCTTCAGGTACCAGTCATTATTAATTGATTGATTGATTTACCTTCAGATCTGCCATGCTGTGTGTCTTATCTTTGATGTTTTTTGCAGCATGTTAAATGTAAAAAGCATGTCAAAAGTCTAATTTTTGTTTGTGTGTGTATGTCTTGTTGAATTGTGTCTGGCGTACTATATACTTGTGACATTATATAAGAGGCTGTTTATTTGTTTAATCTTTAATTTAATTCTCTGACCTTCAGGTCTCCTGTTATATCAAATTATTTTAATTGTATGTCAACACAGAAGCTTTTGTTTTTGCTAACAATTGGCAAACTACCAAAATCACCCTATCAGACAATGAACTGAAATGGATTAAGATTATTTTTTAATGTATGTACATCAAATACATCCTTACCAGTCATTACTGTAAGTCTCACAACACTTGTTTATTCGTTAAAGATGCAATGATATTATAAGCTGTGGTTTTGTAATTACTTAAGACTGATCAACGGTAATATAGATTTCTTTGTACATACTAGGGACCTTTTAAGGACAGGTAAGTAAAATATGATAATCACTCCATATTTTTTTGCTTGTATAGCCTAAATCTCAGCTGTAGTTCAACAGCAAGATCAGACATACAAGCGTTTTCTGTAGCTGCAACAAATTACAACTTAAAAAAAAAAACATAATTGTAGTTATAATAACTATAAAATACTTGTCTATGCAGCCAAAACAGTCTAATTAACAAAGAATTGGTTGTATCCTGGAAATAGTTTCTGTGCTACAGAAAATTTAATTTAGGACCGAACCTAATGTATCTTTCAGATTAGATAATGCCATTGACCTCCGAGGAAACTCAAGGTCAAACTGAAAATAAACTGGAACATCACCATTTGCCTAATTTATTTGCTGTTCATACAGCATCCCTAATACAAATCTATTAAAAAAGATTTGCTTTTGATTATGATGCCTCACATTTAAGTTACATTATGCCTCTATTCTAGTTACAGCTATTTTTTTGATTCCTAGATGTTCTCCAGCTGCTAAGGTTTAGGTAATGCATTTTCAGCCCATTCCCTTGTTGATTTGAACATTTGAACATTTGCCAAATAAGCTCAATTGCAGTCCACAGAAGACTGTATAGTTAAAGAGAATGTGCATCAGAGACTTTCCTGATATTGACTGAGTCCATCCCACCTGGGACCCCCTGTGCCAAACCAGAATGATGTTCACTAGGGACCTCTGCCAAATTAGCCATTTTCCCATGTGTTATTTTATATAGAATTGCCTTTTTGTTCTTTGCGATAATATGCAACTTCATGGTAACATGCTATTATTGTTATTGATTTTATTGTTATTATTATTGTGCCCATTGTCAAGGGCATTTTTAAACATACAGATGGGTAACGGCCTATCAGACAGAATATTAGCATATAATCAAGCACAGGGGACAGCACTCTTAAGTCTGTAATTGGAAAGCTTGCATTCTTTAGTGCTTAATGTTTTTTATTTTGTTGTCACATTACTGTTGTTTTCTTGATAAAAGATGATCTTTTCTAATGAGATATTGAAAAAGCTGCATGTTAATGTCTAAATTATATTACACTGGGTGTAGAGAAAGCATGGCAGATAAATATTGCATATTTATTAAAAAGTACTTTTATCTTCTCTACAGCATTATCATTAAAACATGATTTCCATGATGTATTTTTTTAAATGAACTTTAGACAACCAAATTACAAAGTGTGGATAAGTACAGCTAAGGACATGAGACACTTGGGCCTTTTCACTTGACTGCAATGCTGGTGTTTAAAACCTGAATTGAGCCGTGTCTTAACCTGGGATCACCCTTCAATTGTTTTGCAACTTTTTATAAGCATCATAGCATTTTGTTTTTCATAGTTAAAGTGACTCCCACCACTGCTGAGATTGCAGCTGTGAAGTTGAACTGTGAAATATACTACTGCCATTGTGGTAATTAAAGTCCCAGATGAGGTGATTTTTCACCCGAACAGCACCATGAATCCCCAGAACATGAATTAATGGGTTAATTTCCTCACATGCAGTATTGAGCAGCTCAATCCCTGTAACTAGATGTGGTGCAAAAGCCACAAAAACATTTATTGGGTAATATTTCTTGGGTTTCCAGTGAATATAGCATCCTATATTTATGTTCTGCTAAGCCTCCTTTTACCGCACATTGATAACCTTCCGTTGGCTGACCTCCATCACGTAATATGCCTGTATGATTAGAATGGTGTTCCTACACTTTATTCCTTCTTTGTCCTCTCCTGGATAGACAACACATTGTCAGGATGATGGATAGGGAGACAAGATTGCATTCTATGCTCTCCATTGTCACCAGAATGTACCCCCCCCCCTGTGCACGCACATGCACACACACATACACACGCACACATGCACACGCACACGCACATGCACACACACCCACACACACACACACACACACACACACACACACTTTTCTCCAGGGACTCCTGCAGTTGCGGGATTATTGCTACAAACCTTACAACTCAAATGAGTTTCGGCAGTCATTTTGAAATGAGATTGCTTTGATTGATGCTACAACATTGCAGACTGTCAAGATACACAAGTATCAACAAAATGAAACATTGTTTGACATAGGAAACTAAGGTCATTTTGGAATAGCAATTTCAATCTCTTAGCAGACTTTTATTTTTTTATTTTGCTCTCACTTCTAATTAATTGCTCATATTATTGATAAAGCTGGGTTGCTGTCGTATACCTGCTTCTAATTGTATCTTTAGCTGCAACACTCACTGCAAACAGTGTTGCTAATTCATATTTGTTTCCACAAGCTTTCGGAAGATAAAGGACAGATTTTAAGGTTACCTTCATAGTTTTCACATTCGGAAAATATTCATTCTGCATACACTTGAATTTGAGTGCACTTCTAGAAATACTGTGATTATTTTTCTGCATACTGCAATTGTCTGACAGGCCAAAACCTATACACCCCACAGTTTCCCGTTATCCTTCTTGTATCTAAGTGCAGGGCAGTTCTTAGTTAACCTTGCATTTGCTTTCTGCCCTAGAAATGCAATGATACAATAAAAACAGTGCATCCAGAAGAACTTTACTTAGTTTGATACTGATCTGTTTTGATGCAAGGACCGTACTTGTTGGAGACAAATGTATTAATTTAGTTCATAGTTTGAAGCTACAAAATATATAAAGCTTTGTCACCACTGTTAAAGATAATCCATCATGCTTGGATATATATTTTGTATCTACTGTGTTACCTTTCTTTTTCATATTAGGCCCTATATTGTATTTGTATTTTTTTACACTGAATGTTATGATGAAAGCTTTTTAAAATATTTGTTCTTTCTCACATATTTCCATTGAGATTGTGAGTACCTAGTTCCTGAGATGTAACGTGTTATAATACACATACATCACATGTAAAGAAGTCAATTCAATTTGTTATGAGATGAAAACCTGATTGATATGGGAATGTTTTTGACGAACACTGAAATGAACTGGAGTTAAGAGAACAAAACAGGCTTTTATTATCGAGGCAGTGATGCATGGTGAAATGCATTTTTTAAACTTGGTACACTAGACTTGCATTTTAATTCATACTTAATAAGCATCTGCATTGTTTTAAATATACGTAAAGCAACATCAACAATAAAGTTGTTCAGTGGTTATGCTTACGCAAAAAGCAACAACAAAAACTATTATTTTCTAAAGATGGGAATCCTGTTAAATGATAGCAGCTCCCTCTACTGACACAGTGCCGTCCTCCTATATGTAAATAAAGACTTCTTCATATATTATTCATTATTTATTCAGAAACCCTTATCAATGGTGACAAAACATAGGAGCATTACAGAAGTGCAATAAGTGCAATAGAGAAGTGCAATAATACAGTATATAATTACAGATCAAAACATAATACAATTACAGGTTCACAATTACACAAGTGCATAGGTACAAATAAAATATACAATTAATATAAAATTCAAGTCCTACATCCTAGCTTGTAATAGCTAACAAGTGCAGACAAGATGGGCCTATATAAACCTATCAATATAATAATAAACACATTAGCTTACTGGTCAGGATCCCCAAATGATTTAATACATTTGTTTTCAAAATAAAATTGCATTCTGAATCGAAATATTACAGGATTTATGCATTTGAACAGGGCACCTGTCATTTCAGACGCTATCAAAAAACGATTTTCTGCAATGTACCAAATATGTCACATAGCGTGACTTTGTGACTTCTAGCACAGGCACACAAACATTGCAGTCATACAGCCCAGTCAGAGGATTTACATTCCCAGTAATGAAAACAAGCAACAACAGAGAACCAGTCTGCACACATAACTAGATGGGCTGTAATACTTATTTGGATGCTTTTATTCTCTTTTCAAGGGACATTATCTGGAGAACTATAAATAGCGAATTAAAAGATCAGGAAGCCATGATACATTAATTCCATTATTATTATTATTATTATTATTATTATTATTATTATTATTGAAGTTGAAGGATACTGAGAAATCAACATCTAAATCATTGTTTACCTCCTATGACATATTCAGTACTTTCAGGAGCAGCAAGTGACCATAATCTCAGTTATAAGTAAATCATTTCAAATTGTCCTCCAGCAAACACATTTTAGAGAACAATCTAATCGTGTAATCTGGGGATCCTGAAAAGTAAGCAAACATTTTAATATTATATTGATTCAAATCCTTTAGTCACTATTTCTAATTTCTTGCCCTTTAAGCCCTGCCATTATGGGCCTCAGTCTATTGTGACAGAGCTTTCATATCAAGGCACACTGGATTTTCTATCTACTTTGCTACCATCATGAAATAACGTCACTTTTACTTTTAGACGAGACACTAAATCCAAATGTGGATGAATTTAGTGCAATCGACAGCTGCAAGGCTTTAAGGATGGAGCTGCAACTTGTACTTACAGAGTCGATAAACATTTGTACAACAAGTATAAAAACACTTACTGGAATTGTTATTTAAGGACATTCAAGTAGTAAAAAACAAAACAAAAATGGTTGTTAGCCTTCATTAGGTACATATTCTATTGTTTACATCTTGATTAGCAATAATGTATTATTTGGAACCACTGCACATAATACTGATTTATAGGCTATATATAGCATTTATATATAATCACATCTTGGAGCTTTTTATTCTAAAGCATCAGTCATTGCAGCATTCTGTATAATTTAAAGTTGAATGTGAGTGTGTGTGAATAATGATGTATCTTTTACTTTTCTTCCTGTGGCTATTGCAGGTTTGTGTTAATTTGACACCTTTAAATAGACGAGACATGAATTACCACAGTATTTCAATGTGTAATATGTTTCGTAATCCTGATAAATTTAACACATTCCCTTTCCTCTTTTTTAAAGGCATACAAGCTGTAAAATCAGTGAATGATACGGTCAGCCAGCTTTCATATTGCACAATCTTCAAATGTTAGCAAATTGCAAGCGGTTCTTTTCATATGCAAAACAGCCTTCCACCATGTGTGTGCAGAGCTCCCTTAGGAGCAGTCTTTTGTAATAAATCTGATTCCAACATATTAAAGAAAATGATACAGTGAAATAAAGTAAGAAAAACCGTTCTTGGCTCTTTCTTCAAAGTGTCCTGAAGAACATACTACTTATTGACTTTTTTTTATGAAAGCTGGAAATACCGTTGATAATCACAACCAATATTCTTATTTTATTTTACATTTTATTTGAAATGTACTTAGTAATGACAGAGTTTGGGGTATTATAATAATTCCTATTTCCCTTTCTTCAATCAAATTCTTGTTGCGTCATAACGAGTTTCTTGTTTGCATTGTAATGTTTCAGTTTGTCCGTTCTCACAGTGGCTTTTCATTTTGCACACTTTTGTATACGAGACACCCTGCTGAGCTGTTTATTTGAATATTCAGCCTTTATTTTGCTTTGTAATAGCAGCAAGTGCTAAGAAACTGCATATTTACCCAGATCAACAGTCTGTCAACAGCTGTGCTTGGATTCATTCTGCCACAGGGCCTGACTAACCGCTGTGAAAGAAATTTCAAAGTTCATTATTCTCTCCAGGGGGCCAGTCACCATTCCCATTTACCAGGGCAACATGATCACAGTGTAGAAAAGTCTCTGCATTCTCATCAAACGTGTGTCCTTGCAGGTTGTTCAGCTGAATGCACAGGTGCAGAGTGTGGGCGCGTTTAGTTGTGCAGTGTGCGGTTGCCATACCTTCCCAGTTTATGGATCTCTGTGACAGGGCATGCTATGTTGCAAGTTTAGATAATAATTTACCTGTATATGGTACTGGAAAGACCTCCCTGAGACCTCCCTGAGATTCGCAAATTACACATTTGTATCCCATGACATTTGTATTTATAAGAACTGTAGAAAAGTGTTTTCTCACAATACATGAAACTGCTACTGAGCACAAGTTTGTAATTTGCGGTAGGTCGACGGTTTGATTTGGTCTTGAGTAACAAATAGGTCACAGAAAAGTATTTAATACTCATCATTTTGTTGCTTACTGAAAATGTTCCTGGAAACTGCGAAGATCACTAAAATGATCTGCTTTATTATAAAACAAATTAAAGTATTGCTATTAATTAATACATAATTTATATATTTGTTTAATTACAAATACCAGTTGTCAGGAGGCTGGAAGTCAGTGATGTTATTCGACTGAAGGTGAAAGTGCTCCAGTTCAGAGAGAATCCTTCGTGTATAAGCTTTATAAATAATTGTAAACAGAGAAAGTGTGCCAACAAGTGCACAAATATAAATCTTAAATCTAAGACTGAATTAATGATCATATTCATGTTTTACATTGCCCCATTTTAGACTTTTCACTGTACCAGTGTTTAAATGTGTTTAAATGAATTTGTTGACCTATGTAGAAGTTGTTGCTTCGATTTCCTTCAGTTACAGTTTAAAAAAAAAGAAAGCCTATCAGCCTTAAGCATGACGTTATGGGAAAAAGTTAAGTAAAATATTTCATACTTGAAGCAGCACATAACTTCCATTCTTTTTACAAACAAAAGTAAAATAAACTAATGACAATATTACCAGGAGGGAAGTATTTGCAATATAACTATTACCTTGACGTTGGGAATCACTGCTCAGATTCCTTCTAAATGGTTTCATCGTTTTACAGCAGATTGAAAAACTGTCTAGTCGTCACGCAGTCTCAGATAGGTGGAACTTCTTACAGTGTGATCCCTGAAGACCGCCTTCAGTTTCTCCCATGGATCATCCTAATTGCCGGGTTGTAGAACAGCAGGAATCTTGACAGATGTTTCCTGGTTTACTGGCATGGCTTTGTGTTAATTCTCACCTGTTGCCATGTTTCCTTGCCTGAAGAAGTATGATGTTGAGGCCTTTCTTTTGTTTTAGAGTCCAATCACATAGGGTCCACATGGACATTTCTTCAATTGGAATTGTTGTGAATATTATTTTTTGTGTAACATTTGTTTTGGACTCAACAAGGAAGAACAATTGAAGCCTTTACATTTTGCTCATGAGAAGTTTTTATTGTGATCACATTTTATGATGGCATTCATGTTGTTGTTCATGTTCTTTAGGGAAAGCGAAAGGTCGGTCAGTTATTTACTTCTAAGCAGAGTCCAGCTGTGAGTTTGGGTGTATGTTTGGTTATCATCATACGAAAATTCAAACCTGTCACCCACAAGCCACCTTGCTGAGTATAATTCATGACCCTGAAGAGTGGAAGGAGGATATTGTGCCTTTTGTATTTCTTCTGTTTCTAGACCAGAAGAAAAACAAACCTTCATGTTGGCCCCACCATGTTTTAGTATAACAAAATACACAAGATTGTGATAATCTCTCATCTCTCACTGACAAAAAACATGTATTCTTCAGCTGAAGGTGATGAAGTCTCAAGTGACAGCAAGCAGACTGTTTTCCCTTCAGCCTTTGTATGAAGACAAAATGTTAAAAGTAATACTTGCCCGTCACTTTGTCCCTTTCAATTATTGACTAGATTAACTTGCTTTTGTATGGAATATGTGGTAAACAAGGTCATCCTTAAAGTAATAGGCTAGATGGAAATGGAAACATTATTTTAGTGTAAATAAATACATTCCTAAAAATACATGCATTATTTTTGTTATTTTTCTGTCTAGCTTCCAATTAGTCTGTGGCATTCAGCATTACTCAAACTGATATCGTAATGGAAAATCCTCCCTGCACAATCAATGTTCATTATATTCCCTAATGATTCTTACGCTGCATGTCATGTGACCGTCTTAAATGGAAAATGACATGGATGCAGTTGTGGTTTTCTCCACATTGTTAGTTATCAGCCCTTTACTGTCCATCATAGGTTTCCTCTTTTGACTGCAGCTCATGGTGAAATAGAGGAATGATTTTTGACCTTCTACTGTAAGGAATTAGTGTGTGAGATGCCAGTGGCAAGCTTTGCTGCTGCATCGGATAAGAGTAATCTGACTAGGACAGTTCCATGGGCACTTTTCAGTTTTGGATACATTTCCATGTTGATGTGATTTCTTGTGGCTTATAATACAAGCAGAATGTGAGACTAATGTGGAGCGCTGATGATTAGACAGTGCTAGTCTTCTCTTTTGCATTTATTATACAATATGCTTACCAGAAAGCAGTCAACACTAAACACTCCAGTAAAGTGGCATACATTATTCATGGGGTAGGAATGCATTTCAGGTGGCTCAATACCAAAGTGGCTAAGAGGAAAATGTGAGCTCGTGATGAGCCGACACAACTGCAGTTGGCTTGATTGACCAGACTTGTTAGGCTTGGTGATTGGAGGGTAATGGTGTTCCTTACGGGTGATATGTGAACAGAATGTCATTATGACATTATAAACAAAAGCCAGCGGTGCAGTGAATTGTAGTATAAGTTGAAAATGGCAGGCAGGCAATTGCATAATCTGTATATGTTGCAGTAACCATGATCTACTGTATACACGAGTCTGTGTAGTATGGAATTAATGTCATATGTTGAATGGGAAGATTCGATGGTATTTAAGCTCAGACTTTTTTATCTTGTGTTATTGATTTAATAATTAAAGTTAAATCCAAGTGTTTTAGCTGTTCAAATTAAGAATTGCATTCTATCACTATTACAGTTTTAATGCATATATGTACATTCTAACTTACATTTATGTTAGTTATGAATTAATAATGAAAGCTGCTAGTGTATGCATAATACGTAATGCCCTATTATAAGTAGTTTGTTATGCTGCTAATCATTACTGATTCAATCATAAATCATTAAGTAGCCTACAACTATGTAATGCTACTTTTTGTCCTGTCTGGCAATCTAGAGATGGCTCATAAACCTGCACTATCTATATAAAGCTTGAGAGAATTTCAGTTGTGCTATGGTGTTAATTCTTCTTTGTCTGAGTAGGCGTTTGATTACTTTGCATTGTAAGCAGATTTTATTGTGAACAGACTTTGGCTTTTATGACAGTTATTTTTAAATCTGCCACATCTGCATCTTAACAATCATTCCAAGAGTACTTTTGTTTTTCAATATGCAAGGTTCAGCAGCCTCTCTACCCATCTATCCACCTGTCTATCTAAACAGCATAGATATGACACGGTGGGCTCTATTAAATTACTTTGTGCCTTGCTTCCAGGCCCATTTTGGAAACTTACAAAACCCAGAATATTAAAATGCAAGACAGGTGATCTGAAATAAGATTTAGTCAAACTTTTCTTAGGAAAAAATAAATACCTGCATGAACTTACCATGGTGCTACAGGTACCTATCACAGTGTGAATAATTTGATTCTATTCAGTGGGCTTTGACTTTTTCTCGCGGAGCACAGTTTCTGAAGCAGAGAGCCGTAAAAAGTTACGGATCATGTAATCGGTTATTTTTGTGGTTAAGAAAAGGCATCACCTTGAGATTTGAGTATATTTCCTTGTCATGACTGAAATGGAAGTGTAAAAAGAAAATACTTGTGTATGATAAATCCAGAAGGGTTCAAATTCTTAGTAGCTTGTCGCATGCCCCACACTTGAAATATGAATGTATACAGATTACATCTAAACTATAATAATAAAACATATCTTCAGAATTAGTCTGGAGCTTATTTTAGGATTTATATGCCGTCAACACTAAACTGTAAAACCAGATTGTGTGGCCAGCGCAGTCCTGATTGATTATACCCTGTAACTAGTTTTTAAAAACATGAAAGCTAGTATAAATTGATGTAATGGCAGGACTTTAATGTGCTAAAAAAACAAGGCATGTAAATGTGAATGATAAATGATATTACACAGAGCCCATTATGAGCTGGAGAGAGGGCATATTGTGCTCTGTACATGGAGAAAGGGAATGTATTGCTTGGTATTTTATATCTATACATCTGCCTTAACAAAGCCATTGCCATTTCAACATCTAAGAAACAATTTCCTCCTGCACCTTCACTGTAAATGGGTCTGCTTTTCTTTCCTTTTTATTATTTTATTTTATTTTATTTTTTTTATCAGAAATACAGTTATTTATGTTTGTTTTGTTGGATGGAAGTAAAATAGTGGAGGTGGAGAAGGTGTCCTAATGTTTATCAGTTTTAAGAAACCCATAAAAGGTTCTATTAAAAAAGTACACAAAAAACATAAAAGGAATATGTACCTACAGCTTGTGTGTTGTTTATTTCTGTGACATTCACTGATAGATGGAGCAGTTCAAAACTAAGTCATGGTGCATATATATGAATTAGGCTTCAGCTTTATGGATTATTATTGTATTTGTATTTTTTGGGGGGGAGGGGATAGGTTATCTATTTTTTCTTATTTCCAATACATACACTGATCAGCAATAACATTATGACCACCTGCCTAATATTGTGGAGGTCCCCCTTTTGCCGCCAAAACAGCCCTGACCCGTTGAGGCATGGACTCCACTAGACCTCTGAAGGTGTGCTGTGGTATCTGGCACCAAACGTTAGCAGCAGATCCTTTAAGTCCTGTAAGTTGCGAGGTGGGGCCTCCGTGGATCGGACTTGTTTATCCAGCACATCCCACAGATGCTCGATTGGATTGAGATCTGGGGAATTTGGAGGCCAAGTCAACACCTTGAACTCGTGATTCATCAGACCAGAGCACCTTCTTCCATTGCTCCGTGGTCCAGTTCTGATGCTCACGTGCCCATTGTAGGCGCTTTGGGCAGTGGACAGGGGTCAGCTCAGATCCTTACACTTGCCCATTTTTTCTGCTTCTAACACATCAACTTTGAGGACAAAATGTTCACTTGCAGCCTAATATATCCCACCCACTGTCAGGTGCCATGATAACGAGATTATCAGTGTTATTCACTTCACCTGTCAGTGGTCATAATGTTATGGCTGATCGGTGTATTATACTATAATCAACCAATCCCTAAAATAATTAAGTTTCAGTCTACCTTCTAAACTGTCTATCGATTTTAATTTGGAGCTGGGGATATTAAAACAAATTAGCAGAGAAATAAGGAAAAGCTTGATATTGCTTTTAAAGTAGTATTTAAACTTGGCTAAAATCACTCAGTAATGAAAATAAAACAAATCTCTTCTCACAATGTTCATGCAATATGCATTTTGCTTGACCTATGTCCTATAATCACTTTCCAAATAGTTTGACATCATTATTCTTATTCATGATTGTATCTACTGTGTGTAGATGACGATCACTATTTGCAGTTATTACATCACAGCCCATGAAAGAATATAATTTCTGCTTAACTGATGTTATAACCTTCCTGTAGCACTTTGGGAAAATGCAAACAATCCAATACTCCGAACTAAAGAAAAAATACAAACTGACAACCAATCCGGTGACATAAGCAAAGGCGGAGAAATATATTAGATTTTAAAAATGTAGTTTTTTTTTTTTAAATGCAGGAAAATCTGGGTGACCAAAATGAATGTCACGCTCAGATAAAGGAGTGCTGTCTTAAGGCATACATTTGGCCTTCATAGAAGAGTGGCAGCAAGAAAGCCCTCAAAACTAAAATGAGTGGAAAATGGGATGAAAGGTCTTAGCAACACATATTTCTGTGGACTGAAGTCTGTAAAAGTGCCAACAAACAAGCATGGAGGATGGAGGTGGTGGTTTAAGGTGTTATATCAGCAAAAGTGTTATATAGCTTTTCAAAGAATTTTCTAGAAAGAAATTGAATTAGATACCAAATGTGACCAGATGTAGCCTTCCTTTTAGTTATAGGTTTGTTTCTTTGTTACTTTACCTTTCAGCAGCATAATAAAATATAGTTTCCTGATATATTTGTACTGTACTGTAGACGTGCGAATATTATTTGTAATGTTAAATACTTAACTTTGGCACCTCTGAATACAAAATTGCATGGCAGTGTTTCAAATTAATCAAATAACTGTTGGTGTCAAGCTGAAAATGTGTAAATATTGACACTATACCTTTTTTCCTCCTTCATCACTGAAAACATATTTGCCCGAGGCATACTATTGAAAATGTCCGTGCTTGAAAACTCTGAGTTACTTTATACTTTTGTTTTAATATAGACTATATATGTATTGTCACAAACAAGCTGCATGGATTACAGTATCCACCTGTGACCTCTTTGTTTCCAATAAAGTATGCCAATATTCCAGCACAATGAAAAATAACTGTTTAATTTGTTTTGGTGCTGTGGAAACATACACGTGTAAGTACATTGCCAATGCTAGGCTTTGAGTCATTCTGTGTATCACACTTTGTGGCAGAATGTTTTTATTTTAGGACTACTTGTACCGATACAGTGAAATAAATCCTTAACCACTTTAGCACCATGACATACGCAGGTACGTCAAATGAAAACCCCTCACACAGTACCATGCTATTTCGATAAAGATTGAGTTTAAGTTGATAATTACTGTTCATTGTTTATTATTAGCATTTCAGTGTATTATTACCATTTGTGTTTCAGTGTTTTGTTTATTATGTTTATTTGCATTTTAGTGTATTGTTTATTGGGTAACACTTTATATTAAGTGTCCCTAATGTGCATTTATTCTGTAATTACTTGTTACAGTGTAAATAGGCATAATTACAGTGGTAGTTACCAAGTAAATACAAAGTAATTAGGTACACTAAATGTAAAGTGTTGCCCTAACACAGTAAACCATGCACAAGTAAAGTGTAAATACAGTGTAAATAGGCATAATTACACTGGTAGTTACCACACAATTACAGTGTAAATACACAGTCATTAGGGACAAGTAAATTCTTTGTTCAAACTTGTTTTTATCTCTTTACTGAACATGGATATGTAGTACACAGGAGTGTAAAGGGTTAATTAAAAACACATTTTGGTTCATTGTTTTGTATTTCATTCATCATATATTTGTTTTAGAACAATTTCAGGTGTTGAAATATTATCATCGTTTTCAAAATCTGGTACCTGGGAAGCGTTTTAATTTTTTCATCTGGAGTTGAAGTGGTTAAGTGATTGCAGCTTTTCTATTATCTGCATCAATATGACACCCACTCATTCCACTAGAAAAACAACACAAAAAAACAAGCCATGCTCTGTTTATTAGGTTGTATTATTTAAAATGGAATAGAGTATGTTGCACAGATGTGTTGAAATTATGACCCATTCATAAAGGATGTAGCCTAAATAATCTCTGAGCACCACTAATATCTGGCCAACAGATATATTGTCTTTCCTTATGCATCAATTCAGTGATATGAATGTAAAATATCCCACCTCCAGGTAATGCCTAGACACTGCTACTGTCAATGTTTACTGTTTTTAAAGACATTTGTTTTTAAAGAGACACCAATATATCAATTACAATCACCCCAGACTGATCTAATTGTGTAGCTTTGCTTTGAATAAATTTACCAGAGATACTAACATATTTACAGTCTAGGAAATGAGATGGTGGAATGAGCAATATTGTAATGATCTGCCAGTCCCTCTGCACACCAGTTTCTGCTTCCAGATTTCTGACCTTTAATGCAGATTGAGTGAAATATCTGAAGAGCACAGACAACCAGAATGCAGAAATAAGAGCCTTGCTTACTTATATGTGAGAACCTTTGCAAGAAATAAATATTTGAAATGGAACCAAATATTGTGCCCCAAAAGAAGAAATGTAGAAATGGTCGTTAATTGATTGGCTATTCTGCTGCCAAGGCAAGTGAAATTAATGTCCTTAAAACATTACAAATATATTTTCAACAGGGTTTTGTATAAAATCAATTGAATTAGTCATACACATAAAGGCTTAAAGGTATAATGCATGTGGACTACCTGCATTAGAGCTGTACGGTTTAAGGTTGTACTGATGGAACATCTTTCTTTAGGGCAAATTGAAAAATATCATCCCTTTATGGCTGATGCACTTATTTGTCATATTGTGTCATATTTTAGATCAGCTGCTCGACTATAGGAATCACTTGTAAATAAGTCTGAAGGTTCATATGATTTTTGTCTGTTAATTCAAGTTCAGTTTGAATTTAATTATTGTTTTGCATATATAGAACAAGTAAAATATACATCGTTTTATGGCAAAATGTGGAATTACGACTACTACTACGAGTCGTCTGTCTCCAGTTTATGCTTTAATGCATGCTATTCTAATTCCCAGTCAATGACAGTATTTTAAGTATATCCTCTACTTTCAAATATTGCATATATCTTTCAGCTATCCACAAAAAATAAATAGAAAAAAACAGGAAAGAAATGTCCTAACATGGCCTAAGAAGCTCAGGATGGTAATGGCCATTTATCTCTGACTTACGATAGCATCATCTTGGGAACATGGAGGGAAGCTTATGAAAGAGAGAAACACTTAAACATAAATTGAATTCATTGCATTGAAGCATGAACAGAGAGCATACAATGACTCTGTGGAATGTGCTGTCTGTTTTTCTACTTTGTCTGGGAAAATGAATGAGATGAAAGTCTTTTTTTTTTTTTTTTTATTCTCAATTTCAGATTTGCCAATGATTTATGGGAGAAAAATACAGACTAAGATGTATTTCCAGAGAGGTTAAAGTAAATGAAGAAAGTTGAAAACTTAGACGAGAATAAAGATAATAATGTTCTGGTCCATTTACTTTCAATTTGATTAAGATTTAAATATTAAATTCCAACATTTACTGAAGTCTGAAGAACAACAAGTTTTTCATGGATTCATTCATTTTATTGATTCATTGCATTTATTTGATGTATTCAAATATTGGATTTGAAATCATTGAGATTGAGGCACATTTGCCAATTCAATAATAAAGAAGAAAGACCTCAAACTATACATCAGCATTCATATGTATTTCTTTACTACCAAATATATTTAAACAAAAATCCTTGAAAACTGTGGATACATTTTCATAAACATGGCAACCTTTGTTAGTGAAAATGTGCCTGGAATAAGCCCAACTGACACAGATGCAGACTTCTATGGTAATGGCCTGTATATTTCAGTGTGAGAGATGTACATTTATACAAAATCAATATCCCCCTGCTTTCATGAGAAAATAAGTGGGTGCCATATTTTCATCTAGATGCAGATACGCTTCTCACTGTACAGATCATGGACAGTAGGGCTGATAGCATGGCCTGCTGGAGAAATATGGTATAGCAAAGAGTCTTGAACATATAGCAGAGGAAACCACAGCATTGTGCATGAATATAGTATTCCTCTTGAACTATGGAAGCCCATCCTCTGCTTCTTCTAACCAAAAAAAGACAATGAGGTTGCCTTACTATGAAATGGGTGTATTATGGATTATTCATTGATTGGCTGATCAATGAAAAGCACAGAGAGCTTCTGAAAAAATCAGAAGAGCTTAGCTAGCCAAACATAATACTGACATTGATTTGATCGATGAAATGCAGGCTAATGAATATATCAGGCTAACCACTGAAAGGAAGGAAAGGAAACCTGGAAACTGACTGGCATTAGATGCAAAGGAGGCTTGTTTTGATACATGGATGGTTTGCGGGTCTTTCTTTTCATGTAGTACCAGGCAAGCTTTTTCATCACCTTTTGTGATGCAATGACTTTGACTTGAACTAGCTCATAATTTATCAGTGATCAGTGATCCCTGATTATCATTTCAGGAGGTCATCCCACTACAGAGTGTTTGATATAAACACATATACATATCATGTATGGATATTAGTACAATTATGTCTGTTTCATATAATATCAACCATAACAAGTATAGGCTGATTCCTGTCTTATAATATGTGTATGAAAGTTGTTTAACTTTATGTACAATAGTGGCCACTTTGATGTTAACACAACATGTGAAATATAGCTTGCATTTATCACATCATATATTCATATATAATGTATATATTCCATATGTGGTTAAGAAGAAGACCATAACAGGCTTCTATGATGGAGCATTTATCAAGCATTGGATGTGGATTACTAAACCTATTACTGCCATTTAAATACATATCAGCCCTGTTGAAAATGAAACCCAAATCAATGTCAGAACGGCTCCCGCCGAGACAGGATTGATGCTAAATGTTGTAGTGTAATCTGTAGTGTATTCATACACTGCTAGCAAAGGAACTGGACATAAGCAGTGTTTTGTCCTGGCAGCAGCGTGTTGTGTTTTGCAGACGATCACAGCTGCCAGCTGGGCTGTCCTATTCTCCAGATGCAAGTGCAAATTAATCTTCCCTTCCACTGGGATGCGCTACATTGAATTCCATTTTAACGTCCGGTAAATTACATTAGTTTTCCCTGTTTTATGACTTGCATATTTCTATGCTTAGCAGTTGCACATCAGTGGGTTCAGAAGCTGACACAGTCGTTTTATGTATATAATAGATAAGTACAACCTTTTTTCATGGCTTCATGTACTTTCAAAATAGATGCTGCATTCCTAGTATTTATTTTGGATACTCTATCCAACTATGTGATCATGGCTCTGTCACATATAATTGAATATTTTATACGATTATTATTTTGAAAGATTACATAACATATTTGTATCTATACATCTATCTACACAAGTCAACAAAATAAATTGATTTATTGGTCAATACTGGGACAATGTTTAAGAATTGTGAATGACAAGAACTGGTTTGAATTGCTATGTATTATTATTATTATTATTATTATTATTATTATTATTATTATTAAGACTGTTTTACAAAATGTCTTCCAAAACCGTACAGTATTTTCTTCTAGTTAAAGATGTTGGAATAAGAAGAGCATGCCACAATATTCCCTGTTGTTAGAGAAGTGAGTAAACAAGTCCATTCTCCTGACCCAGGATGCTCTCTGACTACCTCGAAGTCTCTCTGTAATAGTCACTATTTCACAGCTTGTATAGAAGGTGGTGCTTCTCAGAATCTTTATTAATGCATTTCATCACTCAATAAATTGATTGTCCCTCCCCCTAGCTCTCTTCTTGAACTGGACTGTGGGTGATCTTGATTGGGACTGAAATAGTTGGGGGATGAAAACATTATCAATACATGTGGTTTCCTGAATAATACATAGTGATTGCACATTACACTTATGTTAATTAGGGAATTGTTCACACAGATTAGTGAATTGTGTACACAGAGAGTGGGTAGTGTTAGTGAGTGACAACCCTAATAATGCCTAGAATAGCAATCATTTGTTAATTGAGGCTAACGGAGCCTACGGGAATCGTTTTACGAGAGAAATCTAAAGAACAGGGAATAGACTGATCATAACTGATAATCTATTTTCCTTAAACTGACATTCTTAATTATGAAAAAGACACTTTCTAAGACACTCAAAGTGCTTTATATGTTGGGGGGTCCCACCTCTACCACCACCAATACCATACAAATTCCACTTTCCAATAATTGTTTTGACTGAGCTCCAAGGAATATTCAAGCCCTTTGATATTTTTATAACCATCCCCATATCTGTGCCTTTCCACAACTTTGTCCCCGAGTTCATTTTAAAGCTCCTTGGTGCTCATGATTGAGTCTTTGCTTTGAAATGCACTACCCAGCAGTGGGAACAGGAACTGCTGAATTTATCCTGAAATCATGTCAATCTCTGCAGTTTAACACAGGTGGAGGCCACTTAACTTGGTGTGTGATTTTGAAGGTGATTGGTTTCACCTGAGCTAAATTGGGATTGCTATTACAAGGGCGGTTGACACTTATCCAACCATGCTATCTCAGTTTCTATTTTTAATTACTGTTCTACACATTTCTAGATTTTTTTTTTCCACTTGGAAGTTGTGGGTAGGATGTGCATACAAGAAAAACTAAAACAAAACTATTTTACTTAATTTTAATTCCAGGCTATAAGGTAGCAAATGGTGAATGGTAAATTGAAAGGGGGTGTAGACATTCAATGGCATGGTATGTGGCTGGAATACAGATCAATTCTGACAGCAAGCTCACATGGTTTTTATTTGCTATTTCTATTAGATTGTTTTTTGAGTGGAATCATAGAGATGGCAGTTTATTTCTTTAATTGTTCATATTCTTCTGTATGTTGTACAGTGAGGGAAAAAATTATTTGATCCCCTGCTGATTTTGTACGTTTGCCCACTGACAAAGAAATGATCAGTCTATAATTTTAATGGTAGGTGTATTTTAGCAGTGAGAGACAGAATAACAACAAAAAAATCCAGAAAAACGCATTTCAACAAAGTTATACATTGATTTGCATGTTAATGAGGGAAATAAGTATTTGATCCCCTATCAATCAGCAAGATTTCTGGCTCCCAGGTGTCTTTTATACAGGTAACGAACTGAGATTAGGAGCACTCTCTTAAAGGGATTATTCGCAAATGGAAGAAACACAAAATAACTGTCAGTCTCCCTCGCTCTGGGGCTCCATGCAAGATCTCACCTCGTGGAGTTTCAATGATCATGAGAATGTTGAGGAATCAGCCCAGAACTACACGGGAGGATCTTGTTAATGATCTCAAGGCAGCTGGGACCACAGTCACCAAGAAAACAATTGGTAACACACTACGCCATGAAGGACTGAAATCCTGCAGCACCTGCAAGGTCCCCCTGCTCAAGAAAGCACATGTACAGGCCCGTCTGAAGTTTGACAACATCTGAATGAATCAGAGGAGAACTGGGTGAAAGTGTTGTGGTCAGATGAGACCAAAATCGAGCTCTTTGGCATCGCCGTGTTTGGAGGAGGAGGAATGACCTCAAGAACACCATCCCCACCGTCAAACATGGAGGTGGAAACATTATGCTTTGGGGGTGTTTTTCTGCTAAGGGGACAGGACAACTGCATCGCATCAAAGGGACGATGGACGGGGCCATGTACCGTCAAATCTTGGGTGAGAACCTCCTTCCCTCAGCCAAGGCATTGAAAATGGGTCGTGGATGGGTAATCCAGCATGACAATGACCAAAAAGACACAGCTAAGGCAACAAAGGAGTGGCTCAAGAAGAAGCACATTAAGGTCCTGGAGTGGCCTAGCCAGTCTCCAGACCTTAATCCCATAGAAAATCTGTGGAGGGAGCTGAAGGTTCGAGTTGCCAAACGTCAGCCTCGAAACCTTTAATGACTTGGAGAGGATCTGCAAAGAGGAGTGGGACAAAATCCCTCCTGAGATGTGTGCAAACCTGGTGGCCAACTACAAGAAACGTCTGACCTCTGTGATTGCCAACAAGGGTTTTGCCACCAAGTACTAAGTCGAAGGGGTCAAATACTTATTTCCCTCATTAACATGCAAATCAATTTATAACTTTTTTGAAATGCGTTTTTCAGGATTTTTTGGTTGTTATTCTGTCTCTCACTGTTAAAATACACCTACCATTAAAATTATAGACTGATCATTTCTTTGTCAGTGGGCAATCGTACAAAATCAGCAGGGGATCAAATATTTTTTCCCTCACTGTATATATATCTTGAATAACTGCTTACACTGCACTTTGAGCTTCCTCGTTTTCCAGATCAAGGATAATGTTTGTTGACTACATTTTCTGTTTATACCATTTAATATGCAAAGACAGGTAATGAATTTTCCATGCATGCTGGTGTTATTAGGTTGCCCCTTTAAGGCAGGGAAAACAATTCTGTTGAATGTTGATGAATGTTAAACATGAAGACCCTCCAGAATCTGAGGGGACAGCAGTAGATGACTATTGCACAAAATGGAGTGACATTTGAAGTTTGTTTTGTACAAAGTTTTTCCCTGCAAAATTGAAAGGTTATTCCTTGTTGAGCTGATATTATTTACCCATGGCCATTGTCAAAATGATCCATACGCTTTCTGCCAGATGCATTAGAGAGGACTTCAGTCATTGCTGCTTATGTATCTATGTATGCATAGGCCGACTGGCCATCTGGCTATTCTGGCAAATGCCAGATGAGCCAGACCATTTTTTAGTTTGGTGGGCCAGTCGAAGTTAAAAAAAAAAAAAAATATATATATATATATATAATTTCTTTGCACTATTTCTTATAACAAGCATTTGGCTGATATGCGCAATGGTCAGCCCGGCTTTCTGATTGGCTGAGGAAGAGGCTGAGCTCATGTTATACAAATTTACATTCAAAGTCAAATGCACATCAGACCCGATTTCACTCTCATTCATTGGATGTGGATCGGATAAAACAGTAAGGTGGGGCCGAAAATGCGAGAGATATATAAAAAAAAAACACAACAAAATAAACAATATGCTCCTGGAACCTTTAAGTTAAGGTGCTACTGCTGTAGCAGACAACAGCGCAGTAGTCAAAGGTGCCTGTCACCAGGGAGAAAACTGGATCACATCTAGCATTAGTTAATAAGTTAATATGTCTATATGGTTTGCAAAGGCTGTACAGTAACAGTGGGGAGGTCACACGTTCCTTATAATAACAGCGTTTATCATAGAATGTGGCCAACAGGCTGATTCATGTCGAGATGTGTGGTTTATATATTAGCAGATAATGTTACAAAAAATAAACTTCAGTTTTAATACAGTATTTATTGTAGATTTAAATGGTAATATTTATTGTTGTTTTCATTTTTTGAATAAATAAGTGCTTATATTTATTGATAAATAGTTTCATCCAATGACATGATCAAAACATGTTTGTTGTGCATAAAAATACATATTTGTAAGGGGTAAGTCACAATTTAGTTGTTTCTGTATTGCATATATCTCAATTAAGGCAAAATCTAGAGACATATTACACATTTATTTATTACATTCAAACGAGTGACCAGTCTAATGATAGACAAATTAGGCAATGGAGGATTTGGGGGAGAACACGTGACAGGCAGTAATGCAATCTCCCATAATGGGTAACGCATATACTCATACTCATACTCATACACACAGACAACTCATTCCCAAATGCAGACAGCAAAATCAAATCAAAGCCTTCATCAGCTAACAATTTTCACAATTAAATTATGATCTCTATTCTATTGATCAGATCTGGATTTGAACCTTTATTTTAAGCATAAAAAAAGATAATTACAAATAAATTGAAAGCAACTGTCTGGACCATCTCACATCAAGAGGATAGTTTGATGAAAACCCAATGAAAAAAGCTTACAATTCTGGTCATGTGACATGATCAATCAAAACATAGGGCTCTAATAAAGTATTACGAGCCCCGTGTCATGTATTAGGCATTTATTTAGTGATCTTTGTCTTGTATGTGTTTCACAACAATCACAAGTAGGGCCCAGCACAGGCAGTGTGGTCCCCCGGTCTACTGGTCCCAGCGATGCTAGACTTACCAGAGGTGAGCGCAGGGAGGTACACAGATGTATTATGTTAGCTGAATATGTATTAGTAATTAACACTTAGGGGGAACACGTATGAAATGACAACCATAATCCTTATGAACTGTTTTTAATCTGTGCGTTACAATTTTCTAATTCGTTTATTTATTAATTCACCACTAGGATGAGGCTAAGCCTAGCATAGACAGTGAAGCAAATGATAAGGATGCCCAGGCCCATCATCAAGTTGAGGAAAGGGAACAAGCAATAGAGAGGAATGGCCCAGAAAAGTCAACTTTTGATTGTTTTGCATGGCATAAAGCAATGCTGTTTTAAAGAAAGTATTTCAGTGTGATGACGGCACAAATCGGAAGTGGCTGACATTCTGTGAGAAAACTGATACATTATATTGTGCTGTATGCTGTTATCAACTTCTACGCTGGTACAACTTGTTGAGAGACGTACCATGTTATAGGCCTGGGTTACAAGTTCCCATTCACACTTTCACCCAGGTAGCCTGTGAGAGGAGCTTCTCCACTCATACATTCATAATCCACTCAGGAGCACCCTATCCAATGACCATTTGGAGGCATTTATGCTGATGGCAAATTAAAAATAAATACTTATGGCTCTAGATATTGATGTTGTCATTGATAGAGTGGCAGAGGAGAGTGAACTGCTGCTAAACAGACAGACAAAGTGCCAGCAGAGCAGGACAAGAAGAAGCACAGACCAACAGGCAGATGGACAGATTGACACGGAGGAGAACACGAAAAACATAAACAGATAGAGTGGTACCGACAGACGGAGTGGCAACAAGGAGAAACACAGACAGGCAGAGGGACAGCAGAGAAGATGCAAGGACAGACGGCACAACAGGGAGGCAAGGCAAAGGAAGCACACCTATAGTGATGCGTAGTATCTCCAGTTCTTGTAATATTTGTCTTAAATATGTTCTAAAAGTGCTGGTCAAAAAAGGAGTACTATTTATCAACAGTCAAATTAAAAGTGGAGAAATCTGTTGTATACTCCCAGGTTGGTGTTAGTGGGATTACCCCTGTGTATAATATTTGGGGTGGCGGTGTTCATGTTGGGAGGAGGCCAGTGGGGGTGGAGGGGGTGTTTGTGGGTTGGGTATGAGGGGGCTCGTGTGGCTTTTGGTTCCAGTCTACCCCTGTATGTAGTTATGTATGTATGTATTTATATTTAAGTTGGTAGGCATTTTCATTTTGTGTTATTTAATCCCTATCAGGAAATTAACATTTGATTTGGCTGATGACATAAAGAACACAATGAGTAAAATGTATTCTGCATTATGATGAGGATGCTTTTTCTGTTATAATTGTTCTAAATATTTACACTGTTGCTCTAATTTGTGAGGAAATTCTATTTATTATCATGTGATGTAAAGTAATTTCTAATGCTCCAGTAAACAGTAACTGGGATAGCTCTGTTCTCCAGTGCCTGTTTAGCATACATAAGCATCAAAAGGATCTGAAACGCTCTGATTTGGTGGATGGAATATATTTTATACATAATCATAATGTATGATTATGTCCTTTTTACCAAAATATCATCATCATCATCATCACCATCAGCCCATATTGATCCACTGGCAGATGAAGGGATTCCCCAAGATGTTTCCACTTGCTTCTCTTTTCCATGTCACAGCTGCAAAGTTTTTCATCCTCCCATGTGGTCTTAGGTGTTTTTTATCTCTTGGGATCCATTTGTCCATCTTTGATGTGTTCTTCTCAAAATGTTTCCATCGCATTGCCATTGTAACATTTTCACTCTTTCAATGATCAGATGTTTCTGTTTGTTCTTGGATCCATTCATGTATTTCTCTATTCCAAGAATTCAAAGTCTGGAGTTTCTGTACCACTTTTGCTCAGGCTTCACAGCCATATGTTACTACCAGTAGTATGCATTGATCATATATATGTATGTATATATGTATGCATGTGTGTATGTATATATTTTGATTTATTTTGTGAGGAAGCTGTTTTCCACTGTAAGATTGAATTATTAATGTAAAATAGTAATCAGGCAATAATAACGTTGCTAGAAGGTGTGTCTCCTACATTACACCTCAAAATGCCAGTCAGGCTTTCTGACTTTTTATGGTATACAAAAGTTAACTAAATGGTGCTCATAGAGGTATGATACTCCTCAAATAAAAACACTCAAATAAGAAAGATGGAGAAATGTACTGGTATTGTAGTGATAATCCGCTTTTGCTCTGTTAGATACATTACTTCATTTTCATTTCCTTCCTAAAGCTATTGTGTATAGACAGTGGCATGACAAAAAAAGGACTTTGTATCTTCTCAGGCAAAATGTAGTTAGTTAGTTTTTTTTAGTATTTTAGTATTTAAGCTTGGGAATACCAGTGAGTGGGATGCAGGTAATTTAATGTATTGTTTAGGGCACTAATTGTGTACAATCTGTCAGTTATTAATATAGAGCATTTAAAACTTACAATTCCAAAACTGCATCACATAGCGAGAGAAGTGATGCACTGTAGCCCTCCCATGACAGTCCTCAGGGCACTAGCAGAATCATGTCCTCAATTTAAGACTGTAGGTTTAGCAAAATGGTCTAACTTGAGACAAATTATTTTTAACAAGTGAAATCCCTTAATACTCTCGGACTCATACATTTTTAATTTCTCACTCCATGAACAGACGTTTGTTTACTATAGGTGACAAAATTGTATAACTGTGTTGCCATCCAGGAAATGCATATTAACAACATTCAGATTGATTCGTGCTTTAAGGAGGATTAATAGTAATAATAATAGTTATAATAATTAGAAGACATTTTCACTTCCAGAAGGACTCTAGAACATGTACAATTTTAATTGTGATCAAGTAAAATAGCAAGCTAAAATGTCCTCAGTTGCATTTTTTCTTTTGAGAATGTATGCATTATCATCCATTGCTTTTTCTGTTTCTTACTTTTGTAGTTGAATGTCTATATTGTGACCATATTTTATACACATCAAACTACTGTAATTTAAAATCCTAAAAAGTGTCAACTGGGAAATCATATGATGTTTGTGTTAAACACATTGCTACAGTAAGAGACCTCTACTTTCAGTAAAACTGCCCAAAACATCCAGGAAAAATTAAAATGAGACATATGTGTAAGTAAATGCTCCTTCTTTTCACAGCAGTGACTTATGGGCTTTGTTTTTGTGTCTTCTGTGGCAGGTGACCACGTTGGTGAACACTAGTAATAAAGGCCCGTCCAGTAAAAAGAAGGGACGCTCCAAGAAGGCTCATGTCCTGGCAGCCTCTGTGGAGCAGGCCACCCAGAACTTCCTGGAGAAGGGCGAGCAGATTGCCAAAGAGAGCCAGGACCTGAAGGAGGAGCTGATTGCTGCGGTGGAGGATGTCCGCAAACAAGGTTCTCTACCTGCATTCCTCATCCGGATGCTCGATTTACGGGAATTCGATACAGCAAAGACGTTATTTTAATACCTTAGTATTCTGCAACCGAAAACAAAATCACTTTAATGTAGAAAAGCGCTTTCACGTTACATAAAATGCAAAATTTCAGTTCAATGCTGTTTTTACAACTTTTTTGACAAAATAAGATAAACACTTTAATTTCAATGTAAATGCAGCGTTTATGCCCTGAAAATATTTTGTGATGTTAATAAGTTAAACTATGACATTCTATCCAACTCTTTGTTTTTCATTTTCGTCACACAGCTGTTTTATAAAGGATCCGCACATTATGTGGGTGCAGTGGTTGTATGTGGTACAAAATATCTGCGGTTATAGTGTTAATTGGCGTTTTAAATAACAAATATTAGAAATGCTTTACTTTTTGTTACTTGTGGGTTGTTTGGGAGTGTTTTGGGTGACGTGTTGGGGAAAGTTTGGGGTCTTCGGGAAAGGATGTTCTCCATTTAAATTAATATAAATAATCTGTTAGATTTAGGAATATTTGCTGTCCGAAGGGTTTACAGGAATGGATTACGTTCTAATAAGGAGAATAACCTGTACTTCCTTAATTGCCAAGTAATGCATGTCTCAGAAAAAGACAACAAAAGCAAATACAGAGAAGAAGGTTCAAACGATACTAAAACTTATTGAATTCTTGTGATTACATTAAGACATTAAACCTATTATATATATTGACCTTTTAATTATGGTAAGGTGATAATAACATGTAATTGTGAGTTGTATGTTAAGGTGTACGAAAGTGCATAATATCTTATTTTGATTATCATTACACATTTGGATGTTAAGACACTAGATAACATTAATATAATTTAGAGACATTATTACACTATGACTGAGCTGAAGTATGAGAACACACTCTCTGCCGAGAACAGCAGTAAAATCAATTCTATTAATTTCTTAACCTGCCATTGAAAATGGAATCAGTCAAGTGAGCAGCTTATTCTGTTAGAATGGTTGAAGACAATTATCAAGGTCACAACAAGATTTAATTACCTTTTAACGTATTGTATCGATCTTTGTTAATAGACAATTGCCTCTCCTTTAAAATGTCCAAAGATTAAATAAGCATGTGAATGCACGACTTTTCTCTATGTAACAATGTCAGTAGACCCATGTGTTAAGAAGATTTAGAGTTACTCTGTTTCAGATTTAATATTTAATTAATTAAGTACATCTGGCATACAGTGTTACAGACCTAGGGTATATTAAGTAACTGTTTATTTATTAATTTATGATAGTTTCTATCACATTTATTAAAGATACATTCATAATCATGCAAAGAGAGAGCCTAATGAGTTAGCTGATGTCATATTTGTTTTCACATCTTCATTGAAAACAATGTTGGTAGATGTACTAACTGTCACTGGCGTCTTGAATGTTATAATTCGCTGAGAATAAAGCTTCCCACCAGCAAGCCCGTTACATCCCTTACTAAGCTAACAGCAATTTATTTTAATCCTGTTATTTGACTTTTCTACAAACTACTTTCAGTGCACCTCTCAACTGGTTTATTCGCTCATTACACATTTATAGACTGCATTGCAAAAGGAATTAAAAATGAAATTTCTCCAAGAAGAGTAAGATCTTAATTTTCATAAAAACCTTTATATTGTGGCACAGAAAAGCTAATCTTAGTATGTTCCCACATATTCACTTTAAATAACTGTTCCCACTGCTGGATTGTTTTCTCCTTCAAATTGTGATTTTTTTTTTAAGGAGCTTCAAGTTTTTTAGGTTTAGCTTTTAAATTCCCTCCTTATTGTACTGTCCTATCATCTCTCAAGGACAGCCCTTGCTTCACCCTAGGGCCTCTGCTGTATCCTTCCCAGGGGGAACAGTTAGTCTTTCACTCCCTTGTGATATATTCCTAAGGTTCCTTTGCTGAAACTGTTTAATAAAGCTTATAACTGGCAGATCTAAAATGAAAAAATAAAAAAATAAAGCAGGGCATCTCCACACGGGGAGCGGTATGACGAATACAGAATATAAGATTACACAATGCCAAGACAAATACACTAGCAAACTCATTCAAATTCAAAATTCAGAAATGTTCTTATATATATATATATTTATTTATTTATATATATATATATTGTGTGCATCAACAGCAGGGAAGAAGTTTTTGTAGCATGGTGACCAAATCTGAACACTATTTGAACTGAACATTCATATCTTTCAATTAGACTATTATTATTATTATTATTATTATTATTATTATTATTATTATTATTATTATTATTATTATTTTCTTAGCAGACGCCCTTGTCCAAAATATAAGCACAATACAAAGACTACACTTGACTTCATGTTTCCATGCATTCTGGTTGACCGTTCTCCTCTCCCCTTAGAAGGTGCAAAAGCAAAAATAATCTCCAGCTTATTAAAGGAGACCAGCCATTTTGACTGAAGATATCAACCGCAAAGTTGCACAAAACAATTGTGACTGCAATTATGTCACTTCTACTAGCAGAAGGCATTCATCTGTTAACTCAGGTGTTCTTCAAGGACTATCTGGTATCTGGTATCTTTAGCACAACCAAAATACACCATAACCAGCCATAATCAGCCATAACATTATGACCACCTGCCTAATATTATGTAGGTCCCCCTTTTGCCGCCAAAACAGCCCTGACCCGTCGAGGCATGGACTCTACTAGACCTCTGAAGGTGTGCTGTGGTATCTGACACCAAGACGTTAGCAGCAGATCCTTTAAGTCCTGTAAATTGCGAGGTGGGGCCTACATGGATCGGACTTGTTTGTCCAGCACATCCCACAGATGCTCGACTGGATTGAGATCTAGGGAATTTGGAGGCCAAGTCAACACCTTGAACTCGTGATTCATCAGACCAGGCCACCTTCTTCCATTGCTCTGTGGTCCAGTTCTGATACTCTGTTCTGATTTACGCTTTGGGCAGTGGACAGGGGTCAGCATGGGCACCCTGACTGGTCTGTGGCTACGCAGCCCCATACGCAACAAACTGCGATGCACTGTGTGTTCTGACACCTTTCTATAAGAACCAGCATTAACGTTTTCAGCAATTTGAGCTACAGTAGCTCGTCTGTTGGATCGGACCACATGGGCCAGCCTTCGCTCCCCACGTGCATCAGTGAGCCTTGGCCGCCCATGACCCTGTCGCCGGTTCACCGCTTTTCCTTCCTTGGACCACTTTTGATAAGTACTGACCACTGCAGACCAGGAACACCCCACAAGAGCTGCAGTTTTGGAGATGCTCTGACCCAGTCGTCCAGCCATCACAATTTGGCCCTTGTCAAAGTCACTCAGATCCTTACGCTTGCCCATTTTTCCTGCTTCTAACACATCAACTTTGAGGACAAAATGTTCACTTTCTGCCTAATATATCCCACTCACTGACAGGTGCCATGATAACGAGATTATCAGTGTTATTCACTTCACCTGTCAGTGGTCAAAATGTTATGGCTGATTGGTATAGTGTTGCCTTCAAACAAGGAAAGGAGACATTTCCCCCTGAACCCTGAACAGGTCACTCCATCATTTACTGTTGATTGTCTTTGCCCATCTCTGAAACACTTTAAACAAGTAAATCTGCACCTTAAAACTCAACGACTCTTGGCTTACTCTGTTTTGTTATGATCACATGGCCACATGTGTCACCTTGAGTGTTCAGGCTGCTGGCAGTGGAACAATCAAGTGGAGAATGTTCAGCTGGCTTCGATTGTGCTCTCCAGGGGGAGAAATAATATCTGAAGTGCACCCTGCAATCCTTAATTTTTAGCTGAACAATGATGGTTGCTTCAATGTTTACAATACTGAAATCAGTATGGCAAGCCAAATTATCATTTAGAGATATCTCTAAATGCATTTAAAGATATCTTCAAATATTTAAAGATATCTCTAAATCATTTAAATATATTTATAAATGATTTAGAGATATCTAAATAAGGTGCTTTTTAAAGATCTCTAAATGATTTGCAGATATATTTAAATGATTTGAAGATATCTCTAAATCATTTAAAGATATCTGCAAATCTTTTAGAGATATCTTCAAATGACTTCCTGTTCATTTAGAGATATCTGCAAATCATTTCAAGATATCTTCAAATGACTTCCTGTATTTTGGCTGAGATTATCACTTCCTGTTTCCTTATTCAGTTACATAGAAATAAATGAACACGTTAACAGGAAGTGATAATCTTGGGCTACATACAGGAAGTTATTTGCAGATATCTCTAAATGAACAGGATGTTATTTGAAGATATCTTGAAATGATTTGCAGATATCTCTAAATGTACTTTTTAATGAGATCTTGAAATGATTTGCAGATATCTAATTCATTTGCAGATATCTTTAAATATGTGCAGATATCTTTAAATGATTTAGAGATATCGTTAAATATTTGAAGATAGCTTTAAATGATTTAGAGATATCTCTAAATGATAATTTGGCTTGCCATAAATCAGTCATGTTGGAAGTGTATACAGTTGTATGGCAGACGATGACAAAGAAATTCAGCATTTTGCCTTCTGTGGGCACTGAAACTAAATCTGATTCAGCATCTGTAGGATTTGTTATGAAAGTATAGTCCACACCAACCCTTAAGGAGCTGGAAGTTGGACTGCTTGAGGGATGGGGTAAAACACATTTGTCTTGTTGTCTTTGAACTTTCAATAGAATACATTATGGCCTGACATGAGAGCTTTCATATTTTGTGGCCATGAATGTTTGTTGTGCCTCTCTTTTGTGGGAGGTGATTGAGTAATGTGGGAGGAAATAGAAGCCCCAAAAAACAAAACTAATCTTTAGATCCTTACCTTTTTGATTTATGTTGTTATTACCTTGAGAGCAACTTATCATTGATTTAACTCTGGTGAAAGACATTGTTTTTTTCAGAATGGGGAAGGAAATAATGCACACTGTATGTCGATGTGGTGCGTGGCCTCTTTTTTAATTTAATTTTAATCTTCTTTTTGTTATCATTGCAGAGGTTACATTTCCAATTGCTGAGAAGAGCATGTTTTAACAACTAACCTCTCACCAGCAGTAATTCAGCACTTTTAATTTTCAGTCTCTCAGCGCACTTTAACCTTCGCTTTGATTTCATCTCCCAGATTCTGCTGCATTCCACTTGCCAGGCTGACTGTCTTACATTCCTTATAGAAATCCTACCTGCTGCTTCAGCTGCACAGAAGATTGTTTTTTAACTTCAGCAGCAGCGCTTTGCGCAAACTCATCTAATGATTAAAAGCACATCAATTTGACTAAATGCCCTGCTCTGTGTTTCTGCTGGAACATCAAACAACAAGAGTCAACTGGAATTCTCTGAAATGTGCGGTTTCTCACAGTGTTTCTCTATTCAGTGAATATTTGGGCTTATAATTCACATAGTCTTGTATCATCATTTCAAAAATATTTGAAAAACAATTGGGTCATGCCAGATATCAGCTCAATACCAAACAGTTTATTGCACACTTGACTAGTTTAATGTAGCAATTTGCATCCGTTTGTAATTTGAAATGAATAAAAATGAAAGTCAAAACCACAAAATTTTATAAACTAATATCCATTATCTTAGCCATCTTCATACATATTTAATTTAACGATCCTACTTGTTTATTACTTTTCATGCAACATTAACAGTTCGATAATCCTAGATAGACATTTGATGCTGAATACGCTTAACACTGAAGCCTGAGAAATTTCAGATGACTTAGTTTCTAAAGTCCTAATTGTGTCATTTTCAGCTAAGCAGGGGTTCCTCACTAAACAAGTAAAAGAGTCAATCTGTTTCTTTATGGCTTCGGAATGCAGAGATTCTACCTGAACCATTATCTCAAGGTTTACTGGCAAGTTCACTAAATATAAATTACATATTTTACATATTTAGTTTCTCAGATCTATAAATCTGTAAATCACAGAAGAAACAAGGTAAAACAACCAATAATGATTATTATAGGAAAAAGATGCACTTGTCTCAAAGTTCACTGTCTGTAAATAATCAAATGATATATTGATGCAGATTTTGGATTTTGAGACCAAGTGTCATTGTTATGTAGAAGCTGCCATCTAGGTAGAAGAGCTGGAAGACAGTGTTGCTCTTGAAGTCATATCTTTGATTTAATTCAGTTGTATTTGTATACATTTTATTTACATGGAAAATGCTGGAAGAAATGACAGATCTTAGAGTAATGGACAGCCATGCATAATGGTCAAGTAAAAAAATTCACAGAAAAGTAAAATCCACTTAATATTCACAGGCCAGTTGAGAGTTTACTCATGAAGTTTCATGTACGGTAGCCTATAGGCATCAAACCTGTCAGAAATAAATGTTTGGGTGCCAGTGACCAATTAATTTAATGTATTTGGACACTTTAAAATCTCACACAGTCCCCGATGACTGAAAATGTCAAAGTGTTATCAAAAGGTCTAAGTGGCAAAGTATGTGAATTCTGACTGCCCTTAAAATGTAACATTCAGATTAATAATTTTACGAGGAATGTTTTCCCCTGTAATTATTTGTCTAGTCTTTTTTTTTTTTTTGTGCATGAATGTCAGTTGTGTGAGTGAAAGAGAAAATTGCACCCTGGCATGAGAACATATTTTTTATAAATAAAGAATGAATTAAACATGAACTGACTTAGAATCTCCTCTGTGCGCTATGTTATAATTACTTGCAATTCAGTATCTGGCAAATGCAAATACTTTTTTTTTTTTTTTTTTCCCATACCATGCAGATTCAATAGACGTTTTTGAAAGATATCCAATTGTGAGAATCTGAAATGGACTAGCAACAGATTGGAATGTACAACGGCTGTGAACTCAAGCTGCGAAATTGCCAGTTTTCGCTTTGCAATTTATTGCGTGAAACCTTGTGTTTTAAGAGTGAAACCATATGACTAAAGTGCATAGACAATCCAGAATCCTTCTTCAATGACAAATGATCAATCTAGTTTTATCCCATTATTGATGGCCAGGTGATCTTAATTGTGCATAGGCATCAGAACTGAAAGAATTACTCTTGATAAAATATCAAGAGAAGGAAGTCATGAATCTTTGACTCAAACAGAAAGCTGTTTGACTTGACCAACCTTGGTGCACTATAACTAAGCAGGGACATCCCATTAAAACACAATCTTTCATTCAAAGGGAGAACCTTTCAAATTGTAGCTTAACATTTCAACAGAGCACTGACAGTGTACTTTAGACATTTGAAGAGACGGGAAGTAATGGATGAACCCCATCTCAGTCAGTCGCTGGTAAACTGCATATTCTTCAGACTACAGCTAGACAGGCTATTGCACTGGCTGACACCAGGACCCATTAATTTAGAATTTAGTTCTCAGGAGTGCAACACATTTTCAAAATGGATCTAATACAACAGCAGAAGGCATCACAGTAAACCACACAGAGCCAAGCTTTCAAGTCAAGACTAGTCAAAGGTTTCTCAGTTAATCCTGTGTAATGTAACTGGTTACTTTTGATCCTTTTATCATGTTGTTAAAGAAGGAAAGTAAATCATTGACGGGTTCCACTTATTTAGTTTCTTGAGAGTTGGTTGTAGTGTCTGGAGAGATTACATTTTTTTCCTACTTTTAGATGATGATTGTTATTATTAATATTGGATGACAAACAACTTGGTCGGGTTTGTGTAAATGCCACAAATAAAGTATGTGGCGGAAAAGATGGTAAAGATCTACTCTTGGAAATGTAACTTTAAAAAGTCATCTAGACTGTGTTGTTTACTGGCAAGGAGGTAGATCCAAGTCTCCAGTAAAGTTCATGAAGACCTGTGTGTTCCTGCATGCCTCTTTTCACAGTGCATGTTGAATACGGTCGTGCTTGTGCAGTTTTCAGCTGCTCATTTGTCGTTCCCCATGCTGTGCGTTGAAAAATCCCAATCTGTTTTCTAAAGGACATTTAATCCACATTTCGTCATCTAAAACCTCCCCCCCACTCACTAAACTTGTGATGGACTACACCCAGATAACTCCTGGATTTATAACATGCCTGGAAAGTGAAAACAATTTAATTCCAATCGGCTAAGCTCACATATACATAACTAATTCATGTGGATTTGTTTATGCATCTCATTATTTGACATCCACTTGCAACTGATACCCAGGGCTTTGGGGAGATGGTGTATTATTAATGTTTTAATGAGGAAATCCCCATCCTTCAGGTGGCAGATTTAATGCTTTATTCTGTCCGACATGCATGGGCGCCTTTTGTAAGGCTTCTACTTCCAGAGCTCTCTATAGTCAAGGCATTATGATCTGCATCCACTAACGGTTTGGGTAATTAAACTACAATCCCATTTATATTCTAATAATTTAAGGGGGGAGAAAGAAAAAAGAAAAACTTTAATTGCTTAAACACTGACACTCAAGCTTCATTCAAATGTCAGTCTCTAGTGCATTCAAATACTGGACTAAATGCCATTTTCTTTGTAATAGCAATTCTTCATGCACCCGTGGGTAAGTTTCAGTCTTCATTAGCTCATAAAAAAAATACCCTTATTAAGACACTTAATAGTGATATCACAAAGCACATATCCAGTTGTTGTAATACGGTAGTACATATAACATTCCCCTTAGTATGAGATCATTAACTCCAGGAGAAAGTGTTCAGGAATGGCATGTTTGCTGTCTTTTTACTATAATGTAACACTACCAATATGTAGCATGATTTCAAAATGGCTCTCACCCTGAAAAGGCATACACACATACATGCCACTTCACAAATGGAAGGTGTTGCAATGGAAGTGTTACATAAATATGCAGGAACAGGAGTTGTTCAGTTCCTGAGCAGAGCACTTTAGTTTTGGGATGTGCTATAAGATCACTGCCACTGACCTAACCTCCTTCCAGGCATATTACCATTGTGTCCTGTGTCAAACCCAGTCTGAACTCCAGCCATTCATAGTTATTCAGACAGTGACTTTGTTCTCTTGCAGTAGACCTCCAAGGCCCTTACAGAGATTCATTATCTGTCTTTATTACCCACTGTTTTTCATCTCGTCTTAAAATTCACCATATTGTTGAAATGTAGGAGTGACCTTGATGGATTGAAAATTAAATTAGTATCCAATATCACTTAATTTTCATGGTCCTGTCTTCAACCAGACAAACCTTCTGTAATTGACCAGATTATTCCGAAAAGCTGACCAACCTTGGATAAAGCCATCACCCAGATAATATAGTCCAAATAATCGAGTCCAAATAATCTGTTACAACGCACTGCTAACCTGTTTTCCTTTCCTCTGCAGGTGAAAGCATGAGGGTGGCGTCTTCTGAGTTTGCCGATGATCCGTGCTCCTCTGTGAAGCGTGGCACCATGGTGCGCGCCGCGCGGGCCCTGCTCTCGGCCGTGACCCGCCTGCTCATCCTGGCTGACATGGCCGATGTCATGCGGCTGCTGGCCCACCTCAAAATTGTATGTTTTTTTGTGCGTTTCATAAACCGCGCTATATGCTTTCATTCTCTGCTGAATTAAGTGAATGTGTTTATCAGACACAAGACAATAGCATGGTATAAGACACTTTTTAAGAAGTCTTTGTTTTTTATGTTTTAAATGTAATATTAAAAACTGCCTGATAATAATAACATTGAAATATAACACAGTAATGGTTTTAATAGTTTTATGTACTTTACAACCTTTCATACTTGATCACATAATAAAGGTACAGAGAGGAACACAATCTAACCCAAGTTTAGCAAACAGTTAATGTTCCTTTTACGCAATTAATAGACGTCTGCCTTTCAAATTGTATTTTAATGTCAAGCTAAGATATTTTTTTTTCTTCTGAGAGCAAGGGCAACTTAAGGGCAACAGAAACCCTTCAGCATAGATTAGATATTCACAAGGGACCAGCACCAGCCAGTTAACCTCTCAATCGTGTTGAGTCAATCCTGATGCCTTTTTTGTAATTGCTGTTGTATCTGAATTTTTTCTTTGGTTTTTATTTCAGCACATTATATCAATTGCTGTGTTTTTCGTGTATTCAGTTTTCTTGTTTGTTTGTTTTTGTCATTTTGGATTCTTCAGTGGTAAAGTGTCCTATCACTCATCAGTGTGTTACAAAGTGGAATGAATCACTTTGCACGCAGAAGCGTTCAGTCCCTAGTACTGCAGCTCAGATTAGCATATAAAGAGGATCTGTACAGCCCTGTGGTGAACAACTGACACCTACTTCTTTGCTGCTGCTCCACCAGGGAGGATGCACAAGAAATAAAGTATCTCTTTAAATGTTATTATCCTTTTTTATATATATAATCACATAAATCAGTCACTGATATTTTAATTCACAGTGGTGTCAGTTTACAAGTTAATGTAGGGAAGGCTGCACAAGCAGACCCTTTAAACTCTGTAATTGGATGCAGATGGTCCTTTTCACGTAAGCTTCGAGCAATATGCCCTCCACGGAGTGAAGCTGTATACTCAGCTTTGTAGGGACATTAGAGGTGCAGGCTGAGAGAGGAACAACATTGTGCTGTGTTTCAGTGTTCGACTCCCAGTTTAAAAAAGATTAAAAGTGCTTTCTTTTAAAGCCTGGAGGTCTGGAACCGATTGTATTAGATCTAATGATGTGCAAAATGGCAAATAAAAATGAAGCCATGCATTTCAACCACAGTAAATATATTGAAGTGGATGGCTTTGTCCTCAGGCAGTATGACAACATACACTGTTTCTGTTTTTTCACAGTTGGCTTATAATTGCTCTGTTTTTGTATATAGTCTTCATTATGTATGCCTGTACTTTTTATTTTTAATATCCATGAATCAGGGGGTATTTGTAATCATCATTATTTGGAACTCCTCTCTCTTGCATTAGCCTTTACATTTAACATTGTAGACATCTCCATATACCTGCAATAAATGGGAACAACCTGAGGTTACATGTTCATGCAGTGGTAATATAATGTATGATGGCTGATGTCTACCATCTGCACAAGGAATACAATGATTCAGTAATCCATTACAAATAAGGGAGTGTTCAAAATAACTCGCTGTGATGGATACAAAACATCATCAGGTATTAGCTTCTAATTTCTCATACATGCTGCTTGTTCCATTACACACATAGACAGACACCACACTTTAAGAATTCAAATCTGAAATGCACATGCTAATACTGTTACATTTCACCTGTTCTCTCTGAGGTGTGTGAAGTTCGCTTTGTGCAGTGCAGATTTGCCTCCCCCTGTAATCTTCGTGTCAATCAGCATTGTAGTAGTGTAGTGACAGATAATAATCTCATCAAACACAACCTATTTTACAGCGCAAAGACTGAAATAACAAAATCATAGTGATGACTCTTTTTAGAGAATTCAGGAAGTTGAGTTTAATATTAGACCTCACAATATGGAACAGACATAATGTAAATGCTTTACACATTTTTTGTAAATGTAAAGTATATAGAAATATATATTTAGTTGGTAACACTTTACATTGTGTCCCTAATCACTGTGTGTTGACACTGTAATTACTTGGTAACTACACATGTAAATATGCCTATTTACACTGTATTTACACTGTGATTGTGCAGGGTTACGATGTTTTTACTGTGCTAGGGTAACACTTTACATTTAGAGTCCCTAATTACTGTGTATTTACATAGTAACTACCAGTGTAATTATGCCTATTATGCCTAGCACGTAATTACACTGTAATTACACAGTAATTAGGGACACTTAATGAGTAGTTACCATTTTGCCAAATATGCCAGTGGATATTTGTTATATATTTAAAATGTGTGTTACATATTAATCTCACAGTAGTGCTTCTAGATATAACATTTATGGATTACTGACTATAATAATACAATACATATGTATCACACACTATATATCACATCACCATATATTTATAATGTGTGTTTTATCAGGTGGAGGAGGCTTTAGAAGCTGTGAAAAATGCCACCAATGAGCAGGATTTGGCCAATCGCTTCAAGGAGTTTGGAAAGGAAATGGTCAAACTGAACTATGTAGCTGCCAGAAGACAACAGGTGAGACTGATGGTGCCTTGTACTAACTGATCATTTTCATCCCGTAAGAAAATGTAATATCCATTTTGATAACGGCGATATCCTAATATCCGCAGGCACAATACTGCTCCTCTTTGTGGCTTACACACGTTAAGATGCATTTGCTTTTATTTACACTGTAGTGGGGACGGCTCTGGGTTTACCCCGAGACATTGCTGGTTAATCAGTGTGCATTAAAAAAACATCAAAAACCCAATCCATTAACAGGCAACATATACACAATAAATTGATTCATGAATAGGTGAGGTAATAACAATGTAATTGTGATATAATAAGCACTGTAATTAACATCATTAAAGTATATGGGAATTGGAGTCCCTGCAACTCTTCACGTCCTAGGGTTGGTCACCTCTGAGCTCCCACCAAGCAGCACCAAGGATCCCAGATTACTTCACATTGTGCTTGTCATTCATTACTAATCTTCTGATAAACAGCGGATCGGCACCATGTCAAATACAACTGTCACCTTGTTAATCAACTATATCAGTCACATTGTATAGTCAGGCAGGTGTGCAAAGGTTCAGCTCTAATTACATTGTAATTTGAATACATGAATTTAATAGGCATCCAGAAATATACCACTACTACAGTATTCACACAATAAGATTAAATTAATTTAATCAATTAATTCTAATTTACCCCATCACTGAGTATATTCTTTCTTCCAAATATGAGTCAAACTTTTAAGTAAAATAATGTTTTGGAAGGTGCAGTTTGTAGTCATTCAAATTAGTTTTTTTCTATGGAACAGATGCATCCTTCCTCAGAACAAATGAGCAAAGTGTGCATTATTGTAAGGCTGAAAGATTTGTGATTCAATCATCCAAGAACTCTCATGATAGCTTTCTGAATGCAAAATTAAACTGGATACCAATATGACTCTGGAGACATTATCACTTAATTACTTTTTTTCTTTCTGGAAATGATCTCTTGCATTCCTTCCAAAAAGCAATGCCAGATGTATTATTTGTGTGTTTGTTTCTAAGTGGTATCTTAATTCCTAAATTGTCATCCATACCTTCCAATCTGTATCAAGCGAAACAAACAGGGTCCTTTTGTCTTTCTTTTCATTTACAAGATAAACTACTTAGTGTGCCTTCTTATTTCTGGAGGCTTACAAGCTTTGCCTTTTGCCTTCAAGGAGCTGAAGGACCCTCACTGCAGGGACGAGATGGCGGCTGCCCGAGGTGCCCTGAAAAAGAATGCCACCATGCTGTACACGGCATCCCAGGCCTACCTCCGCCACCCTGATGTAGCTGCCACCCGGGCGAACCGAGACTATGTTTTCAAGCAGGTCCAGGAGGCCATCGCTGGCATTTCTAGCGCTGCCCAAGCTACTTCTCCCGCAGACGAAAAGCACGGCCACGCAGGCATCGGAGAGCTGGCAGCTGCTCTGAACGAGTTTGACGTAAGTGTTAAAGCACATTTGCTCTCCTCCACTTTTGCTGTTATCTCCACTTGCATTACTAAATTTTGCTGTCTGTTGCTGTTAATCACTTTGAGGTGCTGGGGCAGGCAGGGCCAGTCTCACTCTGCTCACTCTTGTGCACTTCAAAGGAGGGAAGGGAATGCCAGAGAGGGAGGCAGAGGAAATCAGCACTGATCTTTGCAATTATAAATTCTCCGACAGTTTCAAGGAAAACGATTTTTGTTGGACTTTAACATGAATACAAATAGCTGAGGACCATGCTCACCATTCTAAAATGGCATGAATATTCAGCTACCATTCATGCAGTTAGTAGAAAGCATTGTTTTATATAGCGTGCTATTGTTTAATTACATTTAATTAAATCTTCATTAGTGTAGGTTCAGTGTTTAAGTTTTTACTGCTGTTATTTTCATGACATTGGAAAGTACAGATAATGCAAAATGCATACATTTCCTATACATCAATTATTGCAGTACCTACCCTGAATACAAGGGCATTACTACTAATTAAAAACTAGTAGGGGGCAAAAAGTGATTAACAGAGTCATTCTTTTTAGTCTTCCTCTTCTTAGTTGCTAAGCACCCCTGAGCAGGTTACTATCTCTTTTAAACCAAGCAGGAGCCGTTTGCTTAATTTCCATGAGTGTTCTGTTTCTCGGGAGACATTTTACTTGAACCATCGAAAGAATCACCCTGGTGTTTCCATGGTGCCTGTTTTTTCCCCCTTGGGAACACCCACTCACAACATTGTGCAAAAAACTGTAAGTATCTTTAATCAGATTTAACCCTCTGTGCCTTGGAATGCAATACAAATGCAAACTGGGTGCACACTGTGGAGTTGTCCCAATAATGACTTTAATTTAATTTGATCTAAGGGAATAAGATACATAATATCTTCATAATACGATTGTGTTTTCTTATGAAAATGGGCATGGGTTTCATGTCGTGCCCGCGAAACTCACGTGCAAATGGGAAGTGAAAATGAAATTCACCACCTGTAGAAACTGTCTCATTGATGGACGATGCACATCTATTGTTTGCCAGCTCATGTAAGTATGGTTTCAAATGGGCATCTCTAAACAGAAACAAATTAAACTATCAAGTGAAATCTTGTCCATGGCAGCAATGATGTGTTGAGGGAGATGAGAAGTTGGACTGAGTGTAATGAAGACCTTTTAAGATGACCTGATACACAATAAGATGCTGACATCTAGCGGCCACAAAGAGTATTGCAGCATTTTCTGCGGCTCATTTTACTTGGCTCTTATAAGAGGATCTATTAGTGTCCTGAAGTGCATGAAGTGCATGAATTCAATCGCACTGTTTCACAGACTTTAATAATAACTTCATCATCTGTCTTTGCCTCTGTCTCTGCCATTCTTAAGCAAGCTGTCTAACTCAGTTATATAATTAAAAATAAAACTATTTAATATTTTTTACTTGGCTTTTTCCTGTGCTTACTAAACATCTGACAGTTGAAAAAACGGATTGTGTTTGTGAAGAGAAGTAAACATTCAAAACACATTTGGACTATGTGGAAGTAGGAGTACTAGATGAGTAGGGAAGGTGTGGTCACCTAAAGCATTGATACACACATCATAACTTTACTAGGGTATACATATCTCAGTTGTGGGTCTTCAAATGGTTTTGTTTTATGGAGGTCATTAATTACATCATATATGTAATGCAGAGACAGACAAATTCTCTTAAAGCCCTACATGTTTGTCAAAAATGGAGCACCTTCTATTATCATTTTATGAAATACATGTTTTCTGTCTGGAGACATTGTTTTGTTTGTTGCTGATTTAGGATCACATCGATAGTGAAGATCAATTATTTGCATTAAAAACGGATGCAAAATTAAATTGGATAACGGAGCAATCAGCCTGTTTCAGCAATTAACTAGTCAGTCACGGTAGCACGGTTTCTCTCTACAGGATCGTTTTGAAGTCAGTCTTGTTGCTCATTGATTTTTTTGCAGGCACAAGAGACATTTAAAAAAATGAAAGCAGTTTTGTTAGGAATACATGTTGAAACCTGACAGCCTTAGCTGCTGATTGGGACTTAGAGCCCAGGTAATTGACACAATTCTTTGCTTGCCACTAGAGAACCTGGGAAATATCACAGCCCCACTTCCGGCTCAGTGGCTGTTTTACATCATAAGCCCCATTCACACTGAAATGCCGCCAAATTGCAGGCAAATTGTCGGCAACGTTTTCCTGTTGACCCCCTTCACACTGGGTTTGAATGCGGGAAAATTGCCGGCAAGGACCCATTCACACAGAAAACAGGGATTGCTGGCAAGAGTGATGTGGCCATGGGGACGAGACGCTACAGAAGCCTGTGGATCCGTAGAGCACAGCCGGACTGGCACTCTCGACGCGTCTGTACAAGTGCGATCATTTCCCCATTTAAGGATATGGCGGAAGCAGTAAAATACTCCGAGATGGATATTTAGGAGACGTCACACTACTGTGTTATTGTATATTTTTATATAGGCAAAACATTGTACGCATTATGCTGCCATTTCTTACATGCATTAATCATGTAAAATGTAAATATCTGGTGTTTTATTAATACAAAAATAGGACTTGATGCTGAATTTGCCGGCAAGCATTTTCCTGCTCCATTCGCACATACATGTTGCAAATGTTTCAGTGTGAATGGGGTTATAGATATCTCGAGCTGAAATGAGGGAGGAGACTCGCTGTGTGGGTGTGGCTTCTGAAATGGGGGGCGGTGAGAGAGCCTCTGTGAGCCAATCACATCAGTTTTTATTCAAACTTGGTTGTGGTTGGACACATGAAGAAGAGACGACACAGACTGAAATAAAAATATTTATCAACCATCTAAGTAACCATCTGTAGACAAGAACTTGATAGTGGATATCAGTAAAGAAACAATAAATACATAAATTAATCTAACAATAAAAAAAGCCTCCACTATGCTTGTATTTGTTATAAGTGTATTTTTATGTTAATATGGTATATTGTGTTTACTATGAATATGTGAATGCATATATCGTTTTTTTTTTTTTTTTTTTTTTTGATTAATTTTGTCATACATAGATACATACATACATACAGACGGGTGACAAATTAAAGGAAAAACCTGAATAAATGAGTGGAGGAACATAACGAATGCAGATTCCCCCAAACAGGTGTACTGCATGATACAATTAAGCAATTAACATCCTATCATGCTCTGTACCATGTATACAAATGCTAAGCAGGCCCAGTTGACCTTGATTTTGGATCAAGATGACAAGAGGAAAGGATCTAAGTGACTTTGAAAGAGGGGTCATTATTGGGGCACAAAAGACAGGAGCTTCAGTCACTAAGATGCTCAACTGGCTAGTGTTTCAATAGGAACAGTGACTAAAGTTACATCTGCATTTAGATCTACGGGAAAGACATCAGTAAATTGGGTTGGAAATTGTGGTCGAGACCGCACATTCGATGACCGTGATGCTCGTGCATTACTGTGATATGTAAGGAAAAACAGAAGAGCAACTCTTTCCCAGGTGAGTGAGAATGCAATGCAGGACGTGATCAGACTGTGTCAGCAAGAACAGTCTGTCGAGAACCACACAGAGAGGGGTATTATAATAGGGCTGCAGTGCAGAAACCCCTCATTACAAAGACAAATGCACATCTGAGAGGCACTGGTCTACAGAGATGTGGAAAAAAGTGATATGGTCAGATGAGTCATCCTTCACCATATTCTCAACGAGTGCATGTGTGGCTACACTGAGAGAATGGCACAGGGCTGACTGCTTGACCCCTACAGTGAGGGGGTCTGGAGGTTCTGTTATGCTGTGGGGGGCATTTTCCTGGCATGGTTTGGGTCCACTTGTCCCCTTAGAGGGAAGGGTCAATGCAAATCATGACAAAGTTATTCTGAGTGATCACTTTATCCTATGGGGACACACTCACTGGTTTGATGAGTATGAACATGATGTGAATCATATGCTATGGCCTTCGCAGTCACCAGATCTCAACCCAATTGAACACCTGTGGGAAATTTTGGACTGATTCTGGGCTACTGAACTCCTCCTACTCTCCTTCTCTACCCTACTCTGCTCTATGGAATGCCTACTCTACTCTGCTGAGCTGCTACTCAGGTTCCACTCTGTATCCAAATGCTGCATACATTTTCAGATTTGCTTCATATCAACTCATGAAATGCGACTCACTGCCAATACTCGGCTGTTCCTCCAAGGCTCTACGTTGCCGGGCCGTGGGGCTGTGAGGATGTGGTGTCTGGATCAGAACCTAGAGCTCCGCGTCACGCTGGAGAAGATGGGAGCTTCTCTGCCCACAGGGCCGGCATTAACACAGCGCTGGTGTTGAATGATTCAAGTGTTTGGTTTAGCTCATTTTCCCTGAATCGGTGTTTTGCAGTTAGTTGGGGGCCTGTGAAACCCTGTAACACGCGCAAGAGACCAGGGGACGCAGGGACGTTGAGCAGAGGTGCACCAGGGCTGTGCAGGACTGTGGTGCAGGCTCCGTGTGTCAGACGTTTGTACATGGCTCTGCTCGGTACTGACTGCTGTCCAGGCAATCAAAATCAAAAAATCAGTGTCCGTGGTGAGCGCAGGGGCTCCAATGTGTGTTGAAGAGGAATTTGGGTCTAGTTCGGTCTCTAGTTCGCTCTTAAGGAGTGTTCAGTCTTCAGGAATGTGTCCAGTATATCAATTATTAAGACATCAGTTTTATTTCTAATGGAACATCTTGAAGGTAAAAGTCAAGTGTAGGTTAACCTGGGAAAACAAAAGCACAGTCAAAAGATTGTTGCCTGTTTCACCTCTGGACTCCAGAGTCTTGCAGGTGTTTGTTATTGGGACATGAGGGCATTGAAGTGGGTTTTGAAGTGAAACTGGGTGCGGGAGAAACCCTTCTGTGGAACGACATGATGTCGCCCCCCGTCCCAGCCATTCCTAATTCACTGTCCTGTCTAGCCTTTCCTTGCCTTTGTTTTATGTATCTATATATTTATTTTCCATCCTGGTACCCGGTTCTCTTGCGATGGCTCTCAGCACCGACACCAGAATAGCACCGCTGATGCATGTTAAGATCATCCCTCCAGGCCGAGGAAGTGGCGTAAGAAACTATAGGGCTCTGTGTGATGGAGGTGCTTTAACACTTGGCCCCCCATTTCCTTCGCTGCACTAATTAATTTGAGTCAGTGTGAGAAACACTGTGTTGTCTTCACTGTGATCCGGATCCTTTTAACATGCTCTCTCTCTCTCTTGCAGCACTTGGCACATTTTAGACGTGTTTCTTTTTAGTCCGGTCCCTGTATCATTTTAGACGTGTTTCTTTGTAGTCCGGTCCCTGTATTTCAAATAAGAGTTACTGTAGAAGAAGGACAAAGAAGGGGAGAATAAGTAAAGCGCATCGTCCGTGGACTCGGGGCCGTGGCTTCGGGCGTGGCCCTGGATCTCTGTGTGTGTTGTGAGATGCGTCCTAGGGGTGAGAGTGGAGGAGGGAGTGGCTCAAGACGGTGAAAAAGGTTCTGGTGAAAAAAGGACAGACAGCTCCCCACCCCCCGGTGTCCTCTTCGAGTCTCTAATGTCTCGGAAGCCCCGTCAGAGGGCCCGAGTGCTCGTGTGATGTGATGCTTGACTAGCGCGAGTTGGACGAAGCCACTGACTCATGTTATGTTTTTTTTATAAGCTTGTCATTGAAAGAGGAAAGACAATTTTGTTTTCTTCTTGTACTTGCCTGGCAGTGAACGTTGCGAGGCTCTGGTACCAAACCGCTCTGCCCTTTCCCGAGGCACCACGTCCGTCTGAACGCCTCATCTGAAGGCTGACGATTAGCGGCAGCGGGATAGTCACACGTCCCGTCTCAGTTTAGCTCTGGATGATTTGTCTAGTTGTTTATTAGTGTGTTGCGGGTCTAGCTTTCTGTTTGAATCCCCTTTCCCTCGTCTCTCCTCTCTCCTGTCCTCCTCTGCCTTGCCTCCTGCCCTCCTCTCTTCTACTCTCTCTCTATCTGCTGCCCTTCTGTCCTTCTTCTCTTCCCTCTCTCCCTGCTCAGGGGGATTTGGCAGTGCCTGTGTTGGCAGCCTGAGCCCAAAGTAATATAGCGGCATGCGGTCCCCCCCGACAGCGCTGTCCACCACCATCATCAAAACACCAAATGAGGGACTATCTTTTGGAAGAATGGTGTCCCATCCCTCCAGTATAGTTCAGAGACTCGCAGAATCTGTGCTAAGAGCATTGACACTGTTCTGGCGGCTCGTGGTGCCCAACACCTTACTGAGGTTACTTGGTTTTTCCTTTAATTTGTCACACGTCTGTAAAGACATACATATAATCATCATTATAATAAACAATCATAAAATAAAGAATTAGACAGATTTAGAAGGAAGATTAAGACATATAGAACAGATGCATCTTGTTCTGTAAATATCGCCCAGACCTCTCCATATGCTTTACCTGAATTACGTATGTGAAGCAGTTAATGTAAGTGTTATGGGAAGAACGTTATTCCTCCATATCTAATAGCACACATACTGCTTATACATAGTTTTATTTGATTGAAAAGAAGTGTGGCAGCATTGAAAGCAGTGGCATGCATTGGAGAGGGTTCATTCAGGTTCCCACATGTATTCCTAACTAAACTACTTACCTTCTTTCATGCTCACATGTCAGTATACTCAGTTCTATGTAATACTTCAAAGGCTAATGCGTCTTGTTGTGAAGTTCTGATTTGTTTCATTAATGTTTAAACACAGTAGGGAGTTCTGCTCTCATTTCCTTTTGTAACACAGCTAGACTCTCTTTAACCCACTCCCTTCCCCTGACAGTGGTCTATTGACCCTTCTCCTGCTGCAGCAAATAAAAGCTACAGTATTCCCACACAAAGATACCTCATGATTATGGCTGATACCTGACATACACTTGGTTTACTTACACTGGCTACATATATTGATTCCAGCAGTATCCGCGCTCTCACTGCAGTGGCACGGTTTATAGAAATAAGGAAACTGACCTTTATCATATTTAAACATGTACACAAATAAAAGTGTATAGTTAAATATATAACTTGTATTAACGTATGTTGTTTGCATACACATGTACTGCATCACTGGTGTGTAACAATAATGTGTTTATAGTTATAAAGCTGTTATGTGATTGGGTGTTGAAAGGGGTGCACACCTTCATACTACGAAGCACGCATAATGAACACATTTAATATATTACTTACTTCGACAGGACACCGCCCAATGCATGCAGGTTGATGAAATTTTAGTGCTCCTCCATTATAGAAAATTGTTAAAATATCACTGCTCCAATCTTAGATTGAAGTGGGTGCAAATGTATTTAATTATACGTGGATATTATTATATTTAAAATCATCAACACTAGGATACATTACTTGGAATGATGGTTTAAATGCAATTCTTGCATGTTTTGTTGATAAGAGACTGAAAAGTTATAGTGTTTGTTTTAGTTTCATCTTAAAATTACAATAATTGCAATATTTTGATGGGTTTTATTTGAATCATTAACTTTCTATAGTTTCTGGACAGCTGGACCTATGTAGGCAGCAATGTTGTGTATTTATTGTTATTGTTATTATTGTAAATAGTTGATAATCAATGCAGTGTCCATTTTATTGTAGTGATAGTAATTCAGAATAGCTGCCTGTTTTCACTGTCTAAATGGCACACATTGGTTTTCCTAGTTTGATATGAAAAGCACCGATTTTTGGCATAGCTGTGTAGTATATGAATGCAGGTTGTGCAGAGAGAGGGTATACCATTTTTGTAGAGACAAACATATAAACCATGGAGCTTTATAAACATCCCTATTGATATCCCAAGTCACATTTCTCGAGAAAAGCAAATTAAGAAGTGAGTTATTTATTTTTTGTCCCCTCACTTAATAATCATCCATCAGTGTGTACACCAATGTAGAAATTATAAGCGGGGAAAAAAGTGCTTGCATCATTATTACAGTTTTATGTGCCTCACTGATTCACAGTTATCATTCTTACTTTCACAGTCATAAATACCATGCACTGGCTGGAGAGTTAATGATCGAGTTGTTATAAACAATATCAGGTGCTATTTTTCACATTGCGGTTGTCATTAAAGTGTTTTCTGCTTTTATGAGACTCAGCAGAGTAAAGACGACTCAGCAGTATTTTTCTCGTGGAGTGTGAAAATACTGCTGTCAGATTCGGTTTGCTTTAACATACAATAAGGCTGACGTGTAAATGTATCCATTAACCCTAATGGGATTTTTTCAGTGTATCCTTCAAGGTATTTTTGAGAGGGAAATGTTTGCAAAAAGTTTCTTTTTTTTACATTAACAGGCTTCATTGCATGTAACACTAATACATGAATGAATTAATACATCACTACAAAATTTCCAGCAACATCCTATTTTGAGCATTGTAATATAACTAAAAGTACATAATAAAGACTATTAATGAAGACCGACTTAAAGAGACAGTGGCGGTCAAATCCTTGTCACCACAAGACGTCTGACTGATTTATTCGCTGTTTACAAATGGATATCTAATACTGCTTTGTCATGAACTGTTGTGCCTCAGACAGATTAGAGTATGTATGCTCATAAATGTAGTCTGAACTGGAATTGGTCTATCCAGTGTAATATGAAACAATTTAAACAATGAATGTAACATTTGGTAAAAGACGTGTTTTGTATATCTGTATTTGTTTTTTGATGTGCTCTACTAGATATTGGTTATTAAACAAGTAAACTATTACAATTTTTTTTTAATGTGTGCTGCATTACACACTCAGCTGCCATACAAGTTTCCTAAAAACACTGATCTGCTTTTATTAATCGACCTACTCGTCATTGTTGTTTTCACTCATGCTACTGTAATAATAATTGAAACAAATAATCCAGGGAGTAGAGTTAAAGATGTACCCTCTTTAGATAATGTGTTGCTTCCAAATGTTTGACCTATACTAGAGTGTACAAAAACAGACAGTTTGGAAACCTGCCATATAATGGGCTTGCACAGCCTTTGTGACAGATGGGTGTGTCAACATTATGATTTATGCACTGCCACCATTAATGAAACATTCAGTTTGGGCTCATTCTAAATCTTGCATGTGAAGAAAATTAGTTAAGATAGTGTTCCCTCTAGTGGAAAAAACAGCAACTGCAAAGATAATTGTATATTTGCATTTGATAATACCTGCATTTTGTTGCCTTCATTATGTTAATTGGAGACATTTTGATTTGTGCTCATCCATCAGCAAATCGTAACATACATGTTTATTTATTTCACTTTATCTCAAAATGGATGATTTTAAGTTCATTATAGCAGTACATGGAATGAAAATAAAAATACAAGCTGGAAATCCTTTTGGGAATGAGATTGAGACACAAACGCTCCATAATGTGAAACTGAGCAGCTCTTATTTGTAAGTAAACGCATAAAACTCCATCTGTGGTAAATGAACAAATACTTTCATATCTCACTGTCCCTTAAAGGAAAACTAAGATACATTGCGGATATTGCATTTTTTTACATTACCATGCACTTTGTTTGTGTCAAAGCCTTTCCAACATGGTAATACTAATATCATAAAGTACAGCACTTTGAACTGCTTAAAGTCTTGGTGATAAAAGTGATTGGTGACATTGTAGTCTGAATGCAAAATTGGTCCAGCAGGACCAACAAAAAAAGTTATGAACCTGATTTCCATCAAATAAGGAATATGTGTGAATATATGTGAAAAATGGTGTTAGTGTTGTAATATATTGTTTCTCATCATGATCAACAATGCAGAAACTTATTATGTAGTTTGTATGCTTTCGTTTGAATGGTCTCACATGCTTGTGGCCCTTATAATGAAATTGTGGCCCATTTGTGCACATTTTGTGGTAAACATTTTCTCAACTTTTCCGCATAGGCTAGGTTGTTCACCCAACAACTTATTAAACACATTAAAAACTTGCACATCTAAGATGTTCAAACCAGGTGGAAATTGGGCTGAGTGTAAATAACAAGATTCCTTGACAACTAGTTCATGTAACTATATATATATATATATATATATATATATATATATATATATATAATGTTGTTGGAGATGGAGCAATGCATCTGTTAGAGTAATGAACCACCCAGTATGCTGTCATGTAATTCTCAGAGTGGAAAGACAGACTCATTATCTGAAGCTGTTGACATTTGCTCTTGGGAATCTTTGCCTAGTAAATTACTCTTCATCACCTCTTTGCCAAGAAACCGACAAATTACTGCAAGGTTAAAGTTTGTGCTATATTATTTAAGGTCACATTGTATCTGACACAGTGTAAGGCGACTGTCATTAGGTTTTTCCCCTGGCTTTCTCTGTTTCTTCATAGGCCATATTTATTTGATTCAGACCCTCCCTAACAATAAGCAAATTAGAGAAACATGACTCCAATGGGAAATGAAAGACCTAGAAAACATGTATTACTGTAAATGACCAGTCAGTATAGTTTCTTTTCAGTTTATTACATTACCAAGTTGAATGTGGTGTTGTTATCATCACTGGGGCATTCTGAAAAAATGTAACTTGGGGGGAACAAACTCTCTGCCAATAGCCTTGTGAAGAGCTCCGTTTTCAAGGGATATACAATACTGCATGTGTGACATTTAGGCTGGGAATAAATCAAAACTTTAACAGACACACTAATGAAAAACTACTATGCTTCTTTCTTCTACTCATGAATGTAACCGCTGTGAGGTACAGGTTTGCAGTTTGCTATTAATGGGTGGCTCAATGTTTTGATTTAATCTGGCCTTAAATCTTGGAATACATAAATTGTTTCTTTCAGAGACAAATTCTGCTTTGATTATTTATTCTTTATATAGAATAGCAGAAAGTGGACATCAGACTAAGCTGCTTAGAAGTGGAACACATTACTGTTGAAGAATAGGATTTTAACAATGCAAGTACATTGATTAAAAAACGATATATGAGAAGACAATCTCACTTAAGAGTTACAGATTCACTTTTAGTTATTGGAACAAGGTTTGAAAGATATATATGGTGGTTACTAAGGTTTTATATTGTGATTTGTGTTCAAAACCGTATGACTGAGTTATTGTGAATTGTTCCACTTGTAAAGTATTCAAGTAACCAATCTAATGCTCTAACACAAGCAGCCAAGAATTGAATGCATACACTGTACAAGTTGTAAACGAGTAACTGTAGTAAAGACAGCATTTCCTATTTCTCCTTCTTCATTCATATTGCTGTTATTATTATTATTATTATTATTATTATTATTATTATTATTATTATTATTATTATTATTAGTAGTAGTAGTAGTAGTAGTAGCAGTAGTAGTAGTAGTAGTAGTAGTAGTAGTAGTAGTATTCCTTAGCAGGACAATTATCCAGAGTGAGATACAGTTTACACAAGAATGGTACTTACTAGTATGTTGGCAGATCTGAATAGATAACCCACTGAAATAAACTGAACAAAATATAAAGTAAAAATGGCAGCTCAATGTTTCCTTTTTCTTCTGTAACAGCTGGATAAATGGGGAAAGTGTTTCATGTCCGATAGATCAGCTCAGCAGGCCTGCAAGTTAAATATGTTGATTTCTCAGAAAAGATAAAAGTAATCACGACACCAGATAAGCCAACCTGTGCCTCAGTCCCTTTGCACTGACTATTTATAAAACACAATTTTGTACACATAGCTATTCCAAAGACTAGCCTTTTTCATTTACACCTAACATTTTCCCATTGCCACGTCATTGAAAAGAAATAACTTTATCAGTCTCAATGATTTTATGGTGAGGATGAAATCATTTAGTGGCAAAAATAACTGTTTCAAGAAAGGATACATGTTATCTCATAATGCTGCTTTATAAACTTTCCAGGCTGTGTGCAAACTATTTTTTTTTTTTCCAATAGAACATGAAGACAGCATAACTCTAATAGCACAAAGGATGCTCTTTAAATGTCAAACCTTCCCAAAAGCTTTTTTCCCCTTTCCTTTTTCTCAGTTGCTTTTTTTTTTTTTTTTTAATTACGTATCACAAAGAAATGTCAGGATATACTTAAGACTTGTCCCATCGGGATCTAGTATTCTTATAGAGTTTAATAATATGAAGCATACTTTACTGCTCTTAATCCCGGCAATTGGAATCCTTTGCCGCTAGTTCGAGATTTAAAGATTAGGAGTTTGTGAAGAGAACCCTAGAACTGGGATTTTAAATTCTAGCTGCGAGTATGAATGTGATATTTTCAGTCTAATCTGTGTTTAAATCGGGCCAAAGCCCTTTGAATATTTAAAGAACATGGCTGGTGTTTCAGTTTTGTCAATCTTGAACCTGAGAGCTGTTTAAGTTGCTCAAGAAACTGACTTCATTATTACTCTAAGTGAATAAAGCCTACAAAAAGTGGCTTGCAATGTGTAATTGTGGACTTAATAATAATAATAACAACAATCAGCTTTTAAAAGTAGCTTTGCCGAGTTAAATTTTTCAGCTTCTTTCCTATTGGACATGTAGTTTGCAAATTACACTTCTGTAAATGGCTTTACTTTTTATTGTTCCTGATACGCACTTTTCCATCTTTCTCCTGTCTTGACATAGTTGGCGAGAACATCCCAACTTCAGACATCTGTAAGGCTCTTGACATTAATCAAGATAAATGTCTCTTTGTAATCTGTAGGCCCCAATCAAATCTGCTTCCTTAACACTTTGTTTTCTTCAATGGACCTGCCCAGATTAGATTATTGCAGACCCCTGCTGTTTGACTCCAGCAGCGGCTTTGCATGTTCGATTTTGGCATTATCATAAATTAAGTGTTAGCAAGTGTCCTGTAATCCACTTAATGCACCTCAGTGTACCTTTTTTAACGTATATTTTAACTGTACTCTCTTTGCCAATGCATCTTCAAAGAAAGCAGTTAGTAGTATCTGCTCAGGAATATAAATGCGTCGTTGTGACCCGAGGCTTCCGAGGTGTCCTCTCTGTGCACCCAAAACAACAATTCCTACTGAAACAACAGAGCTCAGTAATTTCCCGTTTGGGCCTCAGAGACCAGATAAGAACCGTGGCGACATGGAAGGAGAGTCGAAATATAGCGAGATGCAGAAGATTGCTGGGGTTTTGATGTCTGCATTTGGTGTATTCATTTTACACTGACACTATATTTATACAATGTGTTTTGTTCTGTGTTGAGCTCCATTTTATTACACTGCAGTGCCTCAGTCTAGAGTTTGTTAATTCACACCCTGAGTTGGCAGCACCGTGCGGCTCTCCGAACCGAGGTGTTGAAAACTGAGTTCACCCGCATCAGCAGAGCAAGGTGATCATGTGATGTATTGGGTGACTGAGCCCTATAGGTTCGGAGATGTGGATAAATCATGCTTCTGTTAGATAATAGATGGATGGATGGATAGATAGTTAAAAAAAATTGCTAGGCTGATCTGAATAAACTGATTTCAGTGACTGCTTGCAAAAGTATATATACTATTTCATTCAGTTTTATAAACAAGATATCTGTGCTTTGTATTGAGGGGGTTGGATTATAGAGAACCATTTTATTTATACTTATCTTAATACATTTAAAAAAATACTGCTTCCCCATTGTGTTATATTCTTCCTATATGCAATCACTAAAAATTGAACGTGCCCTAGCTAAATTTCAAATCAAGCTTAGGAGCCATAGGAAGGAAAGCAAACAAACAACAAATACAAGGAAGCAGCAGTTTATTAAGTTCTCAAGTTAAAAATAAATGAAATCGTTCTTTACAATGATAAGACTCACCTTCTATAATCATCACCCTCATTATTGTCATCAAAGAGCTCCAATTTCATTCAAACGTACGGTCAACAATGTGATTCCAAAATTGTTCTTGATGGTTCTATTTGAGTTGTATGAATGCACCTAAAAGAAAACATCACAAAAGCAACAACAACAAAGAGGTTTAAAAATCTCCTCTGGAAGTTTGTTTTTAAATTGATCTGTATACTGAATTACACTCTGAGCTGCAGGAATAATAGACCTGGCATGCTCCTCTAGATATTTGGGAAGCATTGAAAACTAAAATGAATGATAACAGTTTTCTGTAGCTCCAGCTGAATACAGGAATCTGCCTCGTGACCTCTTGTTTAAAGAGACGGCACAGAGCCCCAGTAATCATATGCCTTAAAAGATAACTGACTTTCTGTGAAAGAACCAAATTGAGGGGAAAAGTATTACATTGACAGTATCCAATGTGAAACCCCGCTGAGGATTTAGTTCAATAGGCAGCAAAAGGTCTTTCATCAGCTTTACAGAGAAAAATAAGGATAAGAAATGTAATATAGTGTAGCTCTGTCCCATACAGGACAACCTGCCCTGTTCTGGCCATAGCTATTTCATTTACAGAAGATATTGGAGATCATTTAAAAGAGGCCCATCCAAGTTTAGTATTTTCTTTAAGAACTCATATTTGTTCTTTTTTGTTTTGTTTCATATCCTAATAGTCATTATGTCTTTCCCCTGGCTTTCTCTGTTTCATCGTAGGCCGTGTTTATTTGTTTCCGACCCTCCCTAACAAGAAACAAATTAGAGAAACATGGCTCCAATGGGAAATGAAAGACTTATTTTCAGTTTATTTCATTACCTACGTTGAATGTGGTGTTGTGATCAACACTGGGGCATTCTGCAATAATACAACTGGGGGGAACGGACTCTCTGCCAATAGCCTTGTGAAGAGTTCAGTTTTCAAGGGATGTGTGTGACATTTAGGCTGGGATTAAATAAAAACTTTGACAAACATGCTAATGAAAAACTACAAACCTGCACCTAGAGGCAGCTTCATTATTTGTAAGATGCTTCTTTCTTCTGCTCATGAATGTAACCGCTGTGAGGTACAGGTTTGTAGTTTGCTATTAATGGGTGGCTCAATGTTTTGATTTAATCCGACCCTTAATCTAGGAATATATCAGATTTTTATATTCATGTCGGCCAATAGGCGGTAACGACAAAGATACACTTGATTTGATTTGATGATTCCCCAATACAATATGACAAACCTTATATGGATGGTGGGATTTTATCTGTAGGCCTAGATATTTTTAAAATATGGTGCTTACTGCCCTAAATATGTTACCTTTATGTATACAGCACACTTAATTTGTTCATTATCTGATAACATCTGAGCTGAGGACAGATAATGTCATTTAGCCTCGTTTTGTTTACTTCAACATGTTTTTGTTCAGACCCTGAACTCTGTTCGCCAGAGAAATCACATTTGACCGTCCTTTTGTACAGAAGCAGTGCTATTGTCCTCAAGAAAATAAATAAATATTGATTTAAGTCATGTCTATGCATTTGTCAGAATTAAGCTATGGGATGTCTTTCCATGTCAAATATTGCTCAATTATATTAGATTAGCATACCACTTAAAACATATTTGTGCCAAGCCTTCCCTGCAGAACCTTGAATGCATTATGTGCAATTGAATCAGTTGTAGTGACAATGGTGAGCCAGCTGAGGGCACTGCTAGATTAACAATACCTCCCCATGTCCTTTTACACTTCTGCTGTCAAATTGCTCTATAGAAACAGAGCAGTTATTTTTATAGGCCACTTAAACTGTGCTTATGGCTTGGCCCCCAGACTGCGGGAGGTCTTTCTGTAAACATACATTTTCTGTGGTGACTGCTTAAAAGAATAATAATGTTACAGGCAAAATACAATTTTAGGTTAGGCCGAGCACAACCATAACCATATTGGATGCATATTGAACATGAACTCAAGAAAGCAGCAGACAACGTGCCCATTCAAAATGAAGAAACAATCAATTTATCTATCTGTCACAATAAACGGCTCCCCATGTTGCCTTTTTTTGGTTCGTTTTCATTGCATGTTAGCCATTAACACTTTCTTTGATGACTCCTTTGTTGATTCCAGGTATTTCACTGTACTGTTACCTATTAAAAAGCCTCAGAAATTCAGATGTGGATTTAGCTGTTCAGAGCCGATGAACTGTACATGGGAGAGCCCTAGGAGAGCAGTGGTTGGAGAAGGTCTAACACAGAGCAGTATTAGCTAGCAGGGAGTCTCAGGAGAGCCCTAACAATAGATTGACAGATAGAGATAATGTATAAGGTGCCAACCTTTGCTGGATTTGAGGAGTAGAGCAGTAACACAGTACAGTGATAGTGTAATATATACAATGCTAGTTCCAGTGTTTGCATGTATGTTTATAATTATGCATATTTATCAATGCACATGCTCCTAGATTGATTTCATTCTGCTTTTTAGCAACATTTGTGTGCATATATACAGAACTGTGTGATTGTTTGTGTGAGACTAGTATTAATGCACTAGCTAATGCAGTAAAAGTGTATAGGATACTGATTACTGATACTCTTCGATATTGCACAGAAAGATTTTGTTCAGTCAAAACTGAGATTTAGTAAAAAGAAGAATTGTGTTTTCTATGCATGCAAATTTTATGTAGAGACAAATGGCAATATAACTCTACTGTAATGCATTTAACATTTAGATTGTGTTTTTTAAGCTATTGTAAAATATTCACTGCCATTTCTTTCTGTGGGTAAGTGCAACTAAATCAGTAATGTTAGTTGCTTGTTCAAACCAGTAGAGAGTATTAAATTGAACCTTTGCTGGGCTATTCGTAATGGCATGTGGAAGTGTGGCACATCCGATGTTTGATTGGAGAACTAAGTATATATAATTTCAGTTTTCAATCAGATGCATCTGTGCTGCTAGATTTTGTTGAGCAGTGAGAAATGAAAGAGAAATTGGTTGGACTTCTATTGGTTTCTACTGAGACTTTGGTCTTATTTTCCTTGTGTGAGGTATGCAAATGTATTTCATTGCTGGGGCAGTCTGATACTATTTGTTTTTCTCTGGTAATGTCTTGGGCAACAGCTCCCACAGCACAGGACTGTCCAATCCCCTTGCTTATTCTATTTCTGACGTCGCTCCTTTTTCCTCCGGTGAAATTGTGACTCGTGTGCTGTGTGCTTGTGGGCAGGGACACAAACAGTAATCACCTTCCACACCTGGAAACTGTGCTTTGTGGTGCATCAATGCCATTACGGATTTGGGGAGAAAATAAAGGCATTCCTTGTAATAATGGGTGCTTATAGATCTATCCATATACTTCACAGTCCCATACAGTCATGTGCATTGCATCCCATTATTCAAGCTATCCATATGCAGGGATTAGATTAATTTAGATTAGAATCTTCTGTCAGATGTAATTTAGATATTCAAACAACACAGACAAGTTCAAACAGCTGCATTTTAAGGTCCGTAAGGAACAAATCTTCATCAGATGATGGAAACTCAATGCTTTGTTACTTCTGACTGAGATGCATCTTTTCTCTCTTTCTTTAACAGTGTTGTGCCTTAGTCAAAACATTGCAGCCAATACTTTGGTGTGAATACAAAAGATACAATGCAAGGGGTCACCGCAAAATGATTCAGTCTTTTCTTGTTATTTCACCATTTTGTTTTCCACAGGATTAGTTATGGCGATGCGGTACATAACAGGTAGTGACATTTTACATTTTGTTCCGAACATAAGCAACCATAGCACCTGAGAATTTGTTTTCTGATCTTTGTCTAATCAGACTGATGTGTGACTAATTAAGCTGAAATGTCTAAGCGACAGAGTGCCTGGTGTCAGCTAGAGGTTGCCATCATCATTATTGTACTACCTCTGGAGAAAAGTTGATATTAAAGGCTCAATCTGTGTTTCATGTCAAAGTTATGTGCAGTGCTTTGTCGCGTTTTGTAGTCTAAGCTGTTCAGAGCCTTTGGAAATTTTAGAGATAGGTACTGAATATGGAATTATTTATTTTACCTTTAAGTGTTTTTAACCCTGTTATTGTGAGACCCACACTTGTGCTTTTCATTAAAGCTTAACTCTTAGTTGCCTAGTATTCTTGATACCTTAATTCAGCGGTCCTCAAACTAATTTGGACTTGGACCTAAATGTTATCTCTCTTAGTTGTTTGGGCATGCTGACTAACATTAAGAAAAAAAAAAAATTGCCTAACATAGCTGGACATTCCTCAGAAAACATAGAAACCAGTTTTAGCCAGATGCAATTCATGTCATTGTTTTTAAATTACTGCTTGAGAGCTAAATGGATGTTAGAGCCCCGTGTTTGACCTCTCATTGGTATCATACACAGACGTTCTTCATCAAAGCTAGTCCTACCAATGACATCAGAAGCATTCCACACCAAGTAGGTATCTAACTCAAACTGCAACTTCTGCAACATCCTTGAAGTCCGGCCTTTTGTCAACTGCAAGCTGAAGCACTTGGTTTGTAACAGGTTCGTCTTCAGCTGATGAAAACAGTGTTGCCCCAGCAGCTCTACATAGCAAGAAATTGTATCATCAAAGAGTTCCAATGACATTCTCTGTTTTATTATTTCAGTTTTGTTCTTGGACCCGTCATATACTTCCGTAGATTTCAGAAAGCATAGCGTACTTTGTTGAAAACTTAAACAGGCTTTACGATGCGTCTTTGTATTCTGGATTTGTGCATGATTGAGGTCTATCATTTATTACGGAGAACTTGCAGAACTATGCACACAGGGCCTTTGATATCTTCATTTGTTACTGCACTCTACTAAATCTTTCCAATGCAATAACAAATTGTGCTTGCCTGCCTGGGTTTGTTGTTGATGGCTTTGTGGCCTATTTGCTTGCCGCTTCTCTGTCCCAGCCCTGGACTCTGGCTCCAAAATCCAGACACACCAGAAACTTCAAGTTCATGGCAACAATTTGTTTCTGTTGGCTTTTTAATCAGCCACTTATCCATTTTAATCTTGGTAATACCTTGTAATACAAATTCAATTTGACGATAAATCTCGTGATCAAAGTAAGGTCTGAGGTCTTATCCAAATCCACAACAATCAAAACTATGGTCTGTTTAAAATATTTCTAATCAGATCCTTTTTCACAGTTTTCGGCTTTTATTCTTCAGTTTTGGAAATACCAGCTCGTTGCATTTGCAATCAAAATATTTGGAAAACAGAACTGGATTCAAAACCTGTTTAATGAATAGTTACCTAGCTGACTAGCTGTCTTAACGAGGATCAGGCTATCAATTTATGTTGTGCAGACAGATGGGGATTACACTGTTTTAAACTCAATCTTATTAAGCATAGTTTGTTTTTCTTGGGTTGAATAGCTTCAATTTAAAGGACAGGGGTAAATGAGGGTATGTTCTGAATACCATGGCCAATTTCTAAACTGTTTATTTGGAGCCACATATGTAATTTTTGCCCCCAGGACCCCCTGTGTCAGTCAGCTGGATGATTTGCTACTGCTCTTTAGGATGAATGAGGTTTTCATATATTTCAAATATACTATAATTAAAAATGTATTAAACCTGAATTAATGAGTGAATGGCACTGGTTCAAAAGCAGGCGTCACTTTTGTCAGTGGCTGTACATGTAGCCTACGTGTGTGCGTGTGTGTGTGTGTGTGTGTGTGTGTGTGTGTGTGTGTGCGTGTGTGTGTCAGTGAAATTCAGTCCCATGCAAGACACAGATACATTTTGTTGTTGTCTTTTCTACAGCCGCAGACCAGACCCTTATACATTATTTACAGTTCAAACATGTTCTTGGTGACTCCATACCAGATAAAAAGAAAACTAAGTCACTCCTTATTTCTTCAGAAGTGTTATAAAGCAAACCTCATGTGGATTTTCTTCTGTTTAGCTTCAGAGGACTTAACACACTTTAGATGTTTAGATGGTAGATGTGTAGGGCAAGCTGCATGAATGTTGAAATAGACTGCTCTGGCCTTTTTTGTCAGAAAAATATATAATAACCAAACAAAATGTTATCTATAAACATTTCCCCACTTCACTATTAAAGCAGGAGAGTAATGACAAAGACAAGACATTCGAAGGAAGTTGTCAATGAGCATAATATACTTTAATGTTAACATGTAGGAGAGCATTCATTTCTTAAAGTTTAAGGATGCTGAAGGACAACTAAATGGTCTATCTTTTCATAAGGATTTCCCTTACCAGTTACCTACCTCACCATCATAGGTATAGGATAAATATTTCATGTGGTGACCCAGTGGCAAACTATTACATAGAATTAGCATCTGTGTTGATGAAGAATAGGGACAGGGGTTTTAGGTCTGGGGGGGTATGCTGGTATTGTAATCTGATTAGCCACCAATAATAGTTGTAATACAATTCATGGAATTGGCATAGTTTACATTGAGAAAACTAGATTCTAATGCTTTTCATATAATTTGGCAAGATTCACCAAGACAGGGCAATTTGTTTATTCTATACATTAAATGCTAATAAAAAGATGTGATGAAAAAAGATACTTTAGACAAGTGACAGGTAGGGCATGCCGTGAAAATAAATCACATTGGAATGATTTGCTTTTATATAGTATACTATATCTATGATTAGCTTGCCTGGGTGGAAGATTGGAAGAGTGGTCTACTATGTTTGTGTAAATCAATAATAGAACATATACATAAAAAGCAGAGATTTAATAGGATTACTTCAGAAATGGCATTTCAGTGTATTGTTCTAAATCCTCACGAAGACTTAGGATAGCATATTTTATTTATTGCCTCATTCGTGGTACTGACAGAGATAACACTGTAGCCTATAGTGCTGCAGGGTTTCCAACTGATACTATTAGTTGAGAACAAATACTGGCTATTTCACAAAAGGGTGCATTTAAGTAGGCTATTCAAATGTCCAATTAGATGTTAAATAGTCATTACAAAGCTTAGTAATCAAAAACATTGCATATTTGGCTTTTTTTTATTGCATCAATAATTGCTTTGACAACCTGCTTTCACAAGTGTATGTGCACAGAATACGTATTCAAATGAGCCTCCTAAAGATTTTGTGTTTTATGATGACTCAGTTGTTGTTGTTGTTTTTTCTTTTCGTTTCTCTTGATAAACCGCGGATAAGCATTAATTTTCATAGCCAGCAGTGTTTTAGAGAGGTTTTGTAAGTGGGATATTGAGAGGAGAGTTAGTATCCCAGTAATGAGAAGATTTGAAAAACTGACAGCTCTGATAACAGCACACCTTAGACTGCAGAGAAAACACACTAACTAACAAACAAAAAAACATTCTACTGTATTTATTGTACTTTTTTTGGATTTTTGTAAGTGATAAAGCGTTCAGAAATGAGACAGCTTTGCCCAGAAACAACCTAAATGCCTTTCGGGAAAGAAATGCATTAGGATTAACATTGACAATCTATTTCGGCCTGTGACTGAATCGGTTTCTAAACCACCAGGCTCTCCCTGTATTCTGTAAATTGAGAGCGATGAAAGGCACAACAAAACCGAGCTGTGCAGTAGGGCTGACATTAAGTACAACTTAATGGAGTCCCTTTTCAGAAACAGTTTATTTCCAAAGAAATGTGTCGAGAAAAATATTAAAATGTATGAAACCATTTTGTTACCATCTAAATTCTACAGCAAAAACATCCTGAATCAATAAACATACAGACTAGTGCTTTATACTTATTTTACTTTATTGATTGATTTAGTGAAATGTTTTGGGGAACGTTCTGATTATCATTTACAAAACAGCTTTGAATTTCCCTTATCAAATCTTCAAATACTTTGCTTGCGCTTTGTGCACATTAGACACTGGGCCTGGGGTTGCTAGTCTGTTTGCCTTGGGCTACATTGATTTCAAAATAAATAAAACAAATCCTGGCTTGAACTCAAGCTGTGATTTGGGCAAAGGCCCTCTAGTATTACTGAAGTGTCAAAAATAAGGTTCTGTGCCATGCCCCTGGCTTTAAAAAAAAAAAAAAACAACATTTATATTGAACAGAATTGTTAATGCTTAATAATTAATACATGTTTATCTTGTTTTACCCTAACGTAGCTTTGTTATGACTGTTTGGTTCCCATTTTAATTGTATATAATAAATGAAAACACATTATGTAAAATCCTCCCTTTTATCAAGAGGTAGTAAAACCATGGGGATGGATCCATGAAAAAAAATGAAACTGGTATGGAGTGATTCAAAATAAATTTGGTTTATAAAAATCTGAGTAATAGTCAAGTATTTACAGACAGTTCAATCATATTAAATTAAAATATCTGAGTTGTGTTGCCAGTAAATCTACATTTAAGGCAATTTGCTCTTAAATTAAAAATATAAATCATATGTTAAAGAGGAAATACAACTCAAATTGATTCATGTTATTCATGTTATTCTAGCATCATGATGAGTTCAAGGTTTCTGATGGGAAATGCATTGTATGAATGACTCAATACAATACAGTTCTGTTAATTATTATTATAATTATATAAGTATTACCTGCACAATAAAGGATGCAGTACATTTTATTAATTTGGTTGCAGACTTTTCAATTTTACATCCAGCATCTTTGTAATCCTGAAATGTTTTCTTTCTGTTGATATAAAGAAGTCAGTGGTTTAGGTAGTGAAATAATAGTTGTTAATTTAACTTATTGTTAACCATCGATTTCAAGCCAGCACACAGATATACTACATCACATAGGTGCCTAGACTGCAGTGTTCATGGTCACATAATTTCTGTGTTTCCTCCAGAAAATGACATAGGCATGGTGGTCTGTTTCTCATTTGATTACTGGGTGTGGGGGTTAGCGAGAACAAGGGCGCTTGTGTTTTAATATCATTTTTTTGTGTTGCTGTTTTTGTTGTACTGATATTCATGGATTGGCTAGGCAGCACTGATTTTGGGCGAGGTGGGCCGTCTGACTATAGAGAAACCCTACATTATCATACATTCATATCAAACAGTGCCAATCAGTGAAGTGGCTGGGGTATTCATATCATTGCAAGTACTTCTCAACCCAATCAAAACGGAAGAACAAATATTAGTGCTTTGGTGACCTTTAGCAAAATTAAAAAAATCATACATACAAAACAAACTTATATTTTCCAGTAATAACAAAATGAAACTACAGAAACAAGTAACCTATTACCGTTTCATTTTGAGGTACATTTTGTCTTAATTGAGCTATTTTACAAGACCGTTTAAGAATAAGAACACATTTCCCCACAACATGTTTAGATGGCTCAGTTTGACGCTATTAAATAAGTATTTGTAATTAACAATTTTTAGTTAATAGAGTTCTAGAGACAATGGTAGCCAAACAACTCCATATGTTCCTCGATGCTAATAAAATCTGTGTACAATTTCAACCTTTTTGTATCTAATTAAATCACAGAGACTACACTTATGAGATGAATAACTAATTCATGAGTGCTGGCTCATAACTCTCAATGTATTCTGTGTCTGTTGGATCGGGGAGACAATTTTATTATGTTAGTCTTTCTGTTTTGTTGTGTTTTGATAAGAACTTAAATATTTTTTTCTAGATCAACCTTGCTTCAGGACTGAATCTATTTATCCTATCATACTTGTAGTGTCCCTCAAGTGGGTGAAAGTGGGTCCAGTGTATTTTCTGCTTGCACGTTACCAGTGGGCACAGCTTTCATTGAAATGCCGGTGGATGGCACTCGGTTTTATTTTTCTATAAAGCATGATTATTTTACTGTAGAACAGCCTGGGTGGAATATATTACCAATATGAAATACTGGAATTACCAAAGGGTTTTACACTTAAATTATAATAGGGTCTAAACAACAACTGGAATTGGCTAATCATAGCTATAGATATTGTAACAATTCTGAATTTGAAAAGTTATACAAAATCAAGGGGGTAACAGGCATGGAAACACATTCATTTATTTCCTCCTGTCTTGTTTTTTTGCCTGGCTTCTTTATCCCATTTACAGATTCGTCTAAAACAACTGTGACAGGTTTAGAATTAGCTATAGTGGTCACATTATATGTGTGCCATGTTTTCTTGCTCTGACTTCCAGGGCATTTTTAGAAGAGGTGATAGGTGTTACTTTTCTATTTTAAACACTTAAGCTGGTCATAGAAACGTTGTTGTTGTACGTGCCTGCCAGGGTTTAGTTTACATGATGCCAACTTTATGTGTGTCCCTAAGATTAATGTGGAAATTTAAGGAGTGGGCTCCTAAGAGGTTCAGGTGGCAAAGGCCTGAGACCTGTAGGGGAGAGATTGTTGGTTGAAATCTGAACCATGTCAGTTGACTGTGCCCAGAATCTCCCATGGGGTGGAACAGTTGACCTGGTTTCTCCAGGGTTGGGTGTGTTTGAAGGCTTTCTGTGCAAAAGTGACCCCTGTGGTTGACCAGGCTCCCGTGGGCTTAAAAAGCTGCGTCAGTCCATTAGGAAAAAGAAAGAGGGAGAAATACTCTGCTTGACTAAATTAGAGATTCTGCATGATCCAGTATGTGTGTGTTTAAATTCAAAATGCATCCATGACTTAGGCTTTTAACCCAAGTTATTTTCTTTGACTTGTTTTTAAATTCATATTTTCCTGTTACTGAAAACTTGGTTTGTCTCCAACTCATTTTGTTCTGTTATTCCTGAAATGGGGGATTATTTGGTGAGTTTCGTGCATGGAAGGTGTTATTCAAAAATACTTTGATTTGAATTCACTCTCTTATATAATTTTATTTCAAATGATTCATGGTTAATGTAAAGCATGCTTGCTTTTACGTTTAGAAATGATCGTTTTGATTCCTCCCACACACACATACCATAAGGGCAGTCTCTTGAAGCAGGCATTGCTGCTGCACATATCAAGAGGAAAATGTTATCACAGCAGGCAGGATTTTAAAAGGCAGAGAAATGGAATGAAACCTCTATTCATATTTAAATTGATAAAAGTCCCATATGTGCAGGATATTCAATTATGATGCTACACTACATGTATATTACTCTGTAAAAGGTGCAACTCTTTGGATTACAGAACTCCTCTGCCTCACTTATCGGCAGGCCCTGTAATGCAATCCTTTTGTAGATGGCATTTGAAGTGTGTTTTCAAGAACATTTTTTTTAAATATAAATTGACTTAATCACACAGATCTACATTTTACCAGTTTCAATCTGCTGTTTCAAATATCTACGGAGAGTTCAGCAAGATAAGAAACATCTAACTTGGCATGCATTTATTTTTAATTAAGATCATGAATTTCATTTATAAACACATATTATGAAAACCCGTATTTTATGTTTGTATCTTACATTGAATATTAAGTACAATGATTAAATATGTCTGTAGGCAAAAAGTCAAATAGTCCACTATCCAACATGGACATAGACTCGGTATTTTGCAGGGCAGAAAACAATGAAACCATTTGGTAGACCTTTCCTTATACAGGTTTACCCTGGTAAATGGTCTGTAGGCATGTTAATTGTAGTTTTACCATAGTTTTACAGTGGTTCAACTTGTTTCACTGTGATTTACTACACTGGACCATGTTTATTGTAACAGACCGTGATTTTTGTAAAGCATAGTAAAGGCATGCTGAAACTGTAGGAAACCACTGTAATACTATGGTAGAACCATTGTTAAACCATTTTAACCATAACCATAACATTCTATGGTAAATTTACCAGGCTTAACTTGCATAAGGCTTAGGCATAATCATGATTATAACCTGTGAATAACTGACAACTACATTTGTGTTGTTCCTCCTGGGTAAGGACTACTATGTTGAGTCTAAAGAGGGAATACAGCACACAAAAAACTATTTTATTTCAAGTGGGTTCAAAGCATTTGATTATGCAAATCAAGAAACTGATTCGGGCTTCTAGTATATATCCGCATACTCTAGAGTGAAAATGCTCAGTTACAAATCCTGTGGTACAGCTCATCCATATGACAGAAGAACATAGGAGTACCACAGTATTTTTAAGATTTTCTCATAAGAGACATGTAATGAACAGCACAGTTTCTGCTGGTGTGTAGAACGGTGTCTCAGAAGCAGAAACAAACAGGTTTTGGGTTCCCTGTTCAGAGCTTTTTCCCTTAACAGGCTCTCTCCAACGCTGATATTCAAAAGCACCAGAGGGCCTTATCCTTGCCAAATGAACCCATACTCTCTCTTCGTTGCTGGTTGACTGATTGATATTGTTTGCTCCTAAGACTGATTCTCTTGGGGGCTTTTAGTAACATGAACTTTGATTTGTCACTCCACAGACCATGCTGTCGAGCCAATTGCAAACTATGAGGTTGATTCGGCTAGGAGATGTGGAGCTTTCGGATGGCTGCCCTGCCACTGCAGCCTAATGTAGCCATTGAGTAATGCATTGTAGACAAACTGACATGGATGCTTGATCTCCTGTGGTATCATGACAGCATTAGTGACTTGGAAGCCATTGGTTAACTATGTCGGTGTGCCAGGTTGCTCCTGCATAATGAACTAACACAAACGCACTTTGCTGCCATGGGATTATGATTTTTGACAGAATTGCAAGTTGCACTGTGGGAAAACAATACCCTTTTATACTAAGACAATTGCACAGAGAAAACATTTATTTGTAAGTAATATATGTGTTCTCAAAAAGATAGGTGTCAAAATGTATGGCACATTCTTATAATATCAAATCAAACACATTTTAATCTCCATTAACATCCATCACTATGGGGAACACAAAAAAATCACAAACTCATGACAAGAGACAAATAATACAGACAGGTAATTTGTTGACCTTCAATTGATAATAAACTAAATATACCACTTAGCACTATTAGGGCATATTATTAAGAAGTTCAAAACCAGTGGAACAGTGGTGAACCTGCCTGGTAGAGGACACAAGTGTGTCTTGCCCCCACACACAGGGAGGAAGATAGTCCGGGAGGCAAAGAAGAATCTAAGGGCCCCAGTTGGAGAAATACAGAACTTGGTAGCACCTTGGGTTCACCAAGTCTCCAAATCAGGTAGATACCACCTCCATGCCAGTAGCCATGGAAGGCTTTCCAGAAAAAAAACTTTATTGAGAGCAACCAAAAAATGTAAGTGCCTGGAGTTTGCTACACAGTAGCCAGGAACCAGGTGCTATGGTCGGATGAGACGAAAATCCTAGTCCTGGGGCCCTTATTAAGGTCAACGGCATCATGAACTCTACCAAGTGCCAGGACATATTAGCCAGATGGTTAATTGACAACAATATCAACATTTTGCAGTGGCCGTCTTTTTTTCTTTATCAAGGGTATATGTGTATAAATAATTATAATCACGTGTAATTATAATGCATGTCTTCATCTTACAACTTCAGATTTGGATAGCTATTTTTTTATTAATTAATGTATGTATGTATGTAGATTGATTTCATGTTCAAAAATGTATTGAACATTTGCTAGTGATGGCAATCCTTGAATGGAAATATGAACAAACAAACCAATAAATACATCAATAGATGAATTAATACAATGTTTAATTAGATAACTTGATCAATTTATTTGACCTACTTTAACCTCTGGCAAGACATCCTAGAAATCTTGAAAACATTCAGAGATATGTTTACCTGACATTCATATACAGGTTGGAGCAAAAGTCTTACTTTTTGACCTCAGATCACACTCAGTATTAGAAAGATGCACACGTTTGCTCAGGTGGAAAATGTCAAGAATCTGTATGGATTTAGAAGTATTTCTCAGCATCTCTGGGGGTGACAGAAACCACTAAACTGCAGCAAGAACAGGACTTTCAATTTTAATTTCAACTTTCTACTTTTCAGTTGTTGTTTGTTGAATTGTTCAGTGAAGAGTGCAAAAAGGAAGACAAAAAAAACAAGAATGAAAGATAATGTACTTAAATGTATGTTTGCATTGTCATTGCCTACATAGCTGTAGTATTTATTTATTAGATAGATAAATACATAAACACATACAGTAGATTATACCATTTAATACACATCAGTGCATTATACTGATTAAATTATACCTTTTTAAAATATAGTGAATCTTCAGAGATCTAATGCAATTCAAAATGGAATAATTTATTACAATAAGTTGACTTTTTAAGAATAAAAGGTTCTAAAGAATAACAGTGAGTTATATCCTGAAAACGTAATTATTGCAATATAGTATTATTATTATTATCATCATTATTATTATTATTATTATTATTATTATTATTATTATTGTTGTTATTGTATTATTATTGACTGGAACATATAATCAAAGTCACTATTTTACTGTACAAGAATCTGGATGGTCAACCTAAAATGAGGAATGGTAGTTAAACTCCTTTCCTGACCCATATGTTTTCTGCTGCCTGTTAATTAATCTACTTTTTTGAAATGAGACAGATCATATTTTGTTCTGCTCTGGGGTAGTTCTCTTATAATTGAAAAAGATTACCTTAGTTCCCATTGTGTCATTGGCACCGCAGGTCAGAAGAAACTGGCACAACATAACACTGAGTAAAATTCTACTGATTTAGATCTACCCTACGGTCTTTTACACATTGCTTCTGAAATATTAGATAAAGGTTACGTTCTTAAATGAAAATTCCATAATATAACTAATAATAATTATCAGGCACTATACTTGAGGTCTAGGGAATGTTAATGAAAAAAGAACATTGCTAAACTTATTCCATTATAATGATAATAATAATAAAGAAGATATCTTAAGATTAATAACATAACTTACTGTGTAATCTTCTTACATAACAACAACCACAACAAAAAACAGTTCAGTATTCAGTACTTGAAGTGCTGCTCCGGGAACATTTTCTTGTGATATTGAAATGTGAAGTTTATTTATTTAAGTGCAGTTCAGTCCTTATGTGACCTTTCTCTTGCTGTCGAGTACATCTCAATACCTATGCCCTTTTTTATTTCAGGCAACAGCTGATTGATTGTAATTCACACTGATAGCTGGAGTCCAACAATTTAGCGTTGTCCGAATTATGCAAATTGGTGTCCACAAAGAGCAGAATTACCTTTCCAATTAGATGAATATTTCAAGGGAGTAAACTCATAAATTACTTTAGGATAACTGGTACAGCCTTCAGCTTCCAAATATGTATCTTAACATCAATTTGAAAGTGAAATTGATTTTTTTAGAACATTTAGAACTTTTCATTTAGTCTCTTCTTGTTTTATTGCTGTTAGCATTGTTTTAGTTTAAACAGTTCTCCATATGTTTTGCTTTGTGACTTCCTCCACAGAAGCTTATTGCATTGTTTGTGACCCCCTCAGCTGTTTATCTTGAGAAATCCAAGTCTTGTTACAGCAGTTCCCATGTGGAGGTTCTCCATTTGGCCCATTCTACTGTAATGCATTCCTAAGACAATCCTCTGTTCACACTGTCAAGACTTCAAGCGGGAGAGAAAGCGATCCCTGCACTAATTGAACATGGAAACATGAACTACTCCTTTAGTGCACAGTAAAACCCAGACAGAAAACACAAATAACCTGACGGAATGTATTCGGAATTCAGATCAGCTAAACAAAATAAAACCCCGTAGACCTCGACGTGCAGTACAGTCTCACTTTTATTATATTTTCCATATATCATTAAAGATATAGCTTATTTCGTTCTGAGGGCCATTGTTCCTATACAAAGATAAGCTTTGATCAGTACTTTTTGTACAGCACTCACAATATGCAAATGCAAAATACAAATAGTATCTTATCTGTGACAATTCTGTCTCACATGGGATTTTAATGATCATTCTAATGATAGCTATGCTGCACGTGTTACTTTTGCCAACTTTGATCTCAGTGCTGACCCTTATACAACTTATTGTCATACACTTTGTTGAAACATTGGAAAAACACATTTCAAAGTCATTCTTTTATTCAGGGGAACAGGTGAACTTCGAAAAATGTGTATGTTGTTGTAATAAACTGGCAAATACATTAGAGACAACAGATATTATTCTATCAGCTGCTAACCGGATTATTGTCAAGTACTAGAGCGGCCAACTATTCTTGTGCATCCTCAACGCCCAAAGACCATTCATGCGCTAAAGAAGAGAATGGGTTCTTAGTCTGGTAATCAGCTGCATATGCGGCAGAGCATATGCGTGTGTCAACAATGTCTGTGACGTGTAATCGACACAGCGTGGTGCAATGAAGGAGCAGCAAGATGCGCACCATTCTCAACACAATGTCATTTTTCAGCTCCAGAGGACACAACAGAAACTGCTTTTTGAGGCATTGTGATGTTTTTTAATGAGTTCAGATTTTCTGGTTCTCAGACTGTGGTGCTGTACGGGTGTGATGCTCTCCTACATAAAAGGTTTCATTGAGCTCTCTGCAATCCACAGATGGTGTGTTTATCATGCTGTTGAGAAGCTGTTGGGTTGTTAAGCAGTCAGAGCTGGTGGTTTACTAAGGAACTTTAACTTCCTCTCCATTTATATGGAAGATAGTGCCTTGGTTTATACTGTTTTTGCAGTCAGCTCTACTGTAGCCCAGCCAATCATCAGACTTGAACCCCACTGAGGATGTGTGGATATAACAATAAACCCAGCCTCAGGATTTCTCCACGTAATGTTTTGCCATGTCAGTGCCTTGCAAAGGGCAGCACCACAAAGTGTGCATGTTTGCCTTTGCTACGTATGGTTCCAGAATTAAAGGGTTTATCCATCTGTAAATCAAATCTTTATATAGGCCTGCTTCACCATAAAGGTATTCAGTAGATTACAATTACCAGATCCCAACACTTTCGAGTCTAGTTGGAGAAAAATACCAAGTAAATAAAGAAAAATGAACAAAAACAAAAGCGAGAAGGCCTTTGTTCAACACTTTTTCATAGTGCGTTTTGTTGCTTCACAGTTTGTGGGTGAAGAAATGAGGCGGCTAGGATTTCACACTGTGAGAATCTATTGCGCCTTTTTGTGATTCGAGCCAGTGTTCCATTTCACTGATACTGTTTTTAACTATCTGCTTTCCTGAGACCTTCAGCTCCGATCTGATAAGCAACCAAGGGGTGTGTTTGGATTGTTCCTTTCCTATTTCTATCTGTTTTTAGCAGTTGAAAATTTCAAGAAATGAAAGTGTTTCGTACAAAGAAAAAAGTAATGGAATATCAAGCAGTGCAAGCTCAGGGGAATGAGCAGAACAGATATTTCCTAGAAATAATTTCACAGCTACCAGAACACTTCAGGCAAAAAACCTTTGCAAACTAAAAACACATTTGGATTATGTTAACAGTGTGCAGGTTTTTCATACTTTTTTTTTTTTTTTAACCCTAAAAAAAGCACTGCCCCAAACCATGATTTTGTAGATTCCTTTACTAAATCACATGTTGACATGTTGGGAGAAAATTGATAAACTACAGTTAAATCTTAAAGGAATAGCTTTTATCCTATAAATGTTCCTGTTATTTGCGTCTTTACTTTTATCATACCCTATTGCACAGGGTAGATGCTCTTTTATACAGAGACTGGATTTTTACATATAAACTATCTGTTTAAAAAAAAACATGTTTTGAGGTATATGCATAAAGGAAGTAAATGTGTGTAGTACAAAGCCACAATCAATTTAAATATTCTATTCATAAGCCTGTGCATAACAGAAATACTTGTTTGTCATTTCTTCTAATTGAACTAGAATGGCAAGTTTGTATGAAGAAAAACAATAAAAACAGACACAGCAGGCAACAAACGTCAAATAGGGAATAGAAAATGGCAAGAAATGCAGTGAGCTACTATCATGGTTCCTACAAAAGTGTTGTTAAAGCTCCTCGTATGTTAATAAGAGTTCATCAATACAGTGTATGCAATGCTTGTCTTAGTTCTCTCACATTTACTACTAAACGATCTTTACCAAAAACAATTTCATGCACCAAGAACAGTTTTGTGAACATTTCAAGAACAAGAATAGTCAAGAAGAGGTTATTTCTTTCTCTTTCTTAATATAAGAGGGAACAGAAAAATACAAACGTGCAGGAGACATTGTATATGAGGATTGTACTTGTATGTTTTCAAAGCTGTTAATAAGATGTGAATGGAAAGTCAAAGGAAAAGTACAGATACTTATAAACATCTAGCAGCATGCAGGAACATGTCCACTGTCCAGTTTCAGTCAGGGAGGCTGCTCCCAGCATCCCTTGCACTGTGGCTGCAGCCACTATCATATTTTGAATCAAAATGTAAAGAAAGACTGCTCTTGAGATTGCCTTTAAGTTGCCTAGTGAACTTCTAAATCTTTAATTCTGGACAACCAACAGGCACAGGGGGATTACAATGGTGGTGTTATTAAAATGTCTACTGATTTATGTTGGCCTAAATGGAACAGACTTGAGTATAAGACATCATATTTCTCAGACTCTGACACTTTCTTTGAACTCATACATATGACAATACCAATGGATTGTATGCTATTAATACAGCTTCCAAAAGCCATAGGATGATTTCTGATTACCTTGCTCATTGCTTTTTTTGGTGGTAATGTAAGACATTAACTGTCACTGTCAATATGAATCCTTTCCCAAGCTTTTAACACTCCTGCTCTCACAATATTAAGGTAGTCTAATGAACATTTTATTTTAGTAATGAAGCCAACTGCTTCATGCTTTTTCTGAGCATCTCCATTGCTTATACGGTTTATATCTTTATAAACTCTCTTTAAACACTTAAACACCAGTGCAATGAAAACAAATGGTGCTCATCTAATAACACTATTTTAAAATTCATGGTAGAGTGCATTTGTGTTGTTTAAGATGTAAATAACATTGTTTACCTTAAAAAAAACAGGAAGGGCAAATCACAGGAGAGCCCATGTTTGAGCCTGGAGTGGAAGTCATGTTCACTTCTGTTGTAGTCCCTGCTGTAAATGTGCGATGCATAACTAAACTGCAGTTTAATTTATTTACCTATGCACTTGTTGATTTGCTTTCTCATGTTTGTTTTTTGTATCAGACATTAACATTTTGAAAGTGTTTTCATGTTTTGAATTGTGTATTCTATGCAGGAAAACGTGGTTTAGAATCATGGACATATACATAAAAGTATGCAATGTAGCAACAGAGGTATCACTTACAGTACTATTACCACTACTGCTAATGGTAATAAAAATAAACATTTGTTTTTATAGCATCTTAACAAGTGCAATTGTCTCAAAGTGCCTTTCAATGTTTTCACCTTAGAGATATTAATCTGGGCACCTGGAAGTTGAGATGTCAGGTTACTGTGGTTTCTTATGCGTTGACATGTCTGTGTCGAGGTGTGTCCGGCTGCAGACATACACTGCTTAATGAGCGTGCAGGAAAGGGTCTCCTTTTCTTTGTGCCTGATGATGGTGTGTTATAATGAGTACTTGTGTGAAATCTTCAGCTGTGTGTTGAACATTAATAAGGGGTTTTGTCTTTCACTGTTGCTGCTTATAAGATACAAAAGAATATCGGTTAGTCACTGTTTTTCTGCCTGTTATCCTGTGGTTGTGGTTTATTCCCTGGCAGCCTGAGTTCTCACTGTGTCCAGTGCAGACACGTGCTGAGTGCTCTCTCTGTCCTGCTCACAGCAGCAGAGATGCTGAGCTAAGAGCTTGGCTAGGATTGTAGTCACTGGTATTGCATTGCAGCTCTGTCTCAGTGCTTTACTGCATCAGTGTTTGACTCCGATCAGGTGTGCCCGGTGCATTGGAAAGAACTTAAATGGTGCCATTCAAATTTGGCCCTGCACATTCCTGAGAGGTCTTAACCGCAGACACCTCCGACAGTCTGAAAAACACATAAGGAGTCCGGAAGACTCTCTGCATCAACGCTCCCTGCCTGTCTTATGCAACAAACACGTGTTGATTTGGATGGACAACACCTCCCTCCCATCAGCGGTCGCTGACTCTAATGAAACATCTCCCATCAGGGAAGGTTAGGTTATGAACAGAACCCTGCTTCACAGTTAGCATTCTGGGGTGCTGCATTCTTCTCCCAGCACTCTGTCAAAAATGGCAGATTGCATCTCTCTGTGTACTGGAGGAAGGTTTCCACGTTTTCAGTACATGTGGTGACTTTTTGCTGACTTTGCTACACAAGTTTTAGCATTTAGCATCAAACGTAGCATTTATACCTATATTGCATAATGGAACATCTCTGTTTCAGGAAAGCAGGGTTATTTTCATAACCTAATGTTATTTGCAACACCAATTGCATGAGACATTTGCTAGCCGGAGCACTGTGAGTGGGTGAGAACATGAGAAGAATAACGTGAACTCAAATTCAATGGCACAGGGAAGGTTCTTGAGTTGAAGTTATAATTCTAATATTTAACAAATTAGCGTTGTTTGTTTTCTTTGTAAATGATACCAAAAACAGTTGAGCAATCGTAGAATTATGTTTCCCCTGCAGCTCATTGCATATAAAACCCATACTTTAGTCATGCTTTTGACTGCAATTGGAAAACCTTTAGGAAATGTGGGACATTTGAAACCGTGCCTGTAGCCTCTTAGCTCGCTGAGTTTAGCTGCTTTGCTTTCACGTGTACATTATCAGCATAATTTGACATTTGTTTTGCCTGAGAAAAAGTAACATCAACACAGTGAACTTGACGTGGCACACAGTAGGAACATGTTGGTATTTTTGTTGTAAGATATGCAGTACCAATGTAGAGTCCTGTAGAGGGCCTCAGTCTGCAGACACCTACCTCCATACTATAATTAAGCATTGGAAAGCTCACCTGTTGTGACAGAGGTGAGGTCAATTAGAGGTTTTAAAAAGGTGTGGGGAAGGGATCAGAGAAAAGACTTAGCGGAGGTGAAGCGTAGGATGGGCACTGTTTTTATGTTGAGCATTAATTTGTATTTTTGTAGATAATAAAGTGACAGCCGATCCCGCACCGCACCACCCAGCACGGCATCACAATATATTGTTTTAGTCTCTTATTTTTCCAAACATTGCACAGCAGTATTTTACAATTCTGGAACTTGCCTCAGCCAAAACAAATACTTATATATGAGATTTCTGTCCATATGAATATACTGTATACAGTCATTCTTTACAGTGCACTAAGGATACCAAAAGGGTTGCATTTCTCTTTTTAATATCATATTAGAATTAATCAGTAATACTTTAAAGGGACCCAGATTAGGAGAGCACATAATGTGGAAATTGGCTGAAAAGAATTAAAGCAATTTTAAAAGAATGAATCAAACAAACCTAAAACATTTGTTTTCCCTTTAGTGGATTTACATCTGCAGTTGCACTACAGTCCTATCCTTATACTAACAAGACACCAAGTTTTCTTTTCTGTGTTTTAGTTTTCTAATTGCAGTATTATTCAGATTATACCATTGTGGAGTATTCTTTCACATCTGTCCCTTCCTAAAGTCATCACATCTCTGCATTGAACACATAGATCCAATGATTTAACTGTGTTGTATTTGAGATACATGACTCTTCCGACACATCGTGAAATGTCTATTTGTCATAATCCAGCACACAAGAAAATACTTGGCAACTTTGCTGAAAATACAGAATTAGAAAACTAGAATATGTGCAGTTACATTTATACAAGAAGTACAAACTATTATCAACCAAAGAGCCAGTGGCCTGACAGGCTGATTTTTTTTAGCAATCAAAAGATTGAAATTGGAAATAAATGACAACATTCAGCCTTCTATTGTTTTCTGTAATTTAATTTCTACAGAATGTAATCCGACGGTAAATGTGAAATGAGAACCTAAATCTCTTGTATATGTTACACAAATAGTCGATCGAGATGTGGAAATGACCACAGTTCATCCTGTGTTACATTCAGCAAGGGAGAATAATAGGAATCTAAATTGCTGCATGGTCAAATAACACAAACAGAGCTGCATTGATCTGGAAGGGAGCTGAAGAGATGGATCATTCTCCAGCTGCTGACGCCCGTGTGAATATGGGCTTGCCAAGTGTGTGTGGTCCCTTTAGAAAACAATATAGTCGATCAGGGAATGTCGGTATTCTACAACAGAAATCCTGCCGCTGGGTTCCTGTGTTTTAAATAACCCACTGGGACTCTGTTCTGCATAGGTATAATGTAGTCTGTATTGTACTTTCTACAGCTCTGTTTTTATCTTTGGAGACACAATAGAGGCCCAAATAGCAAAGAGTGTATCCAATAGTTAACATAGGAGTTTTCGCTTTTCCTTCCGTTGCCAGTGTGAAAACAACAGGGAAACCATTTTATAATTGCTGTCATAGGCCCTTCACTCATTCCCGAACAAAACAAAATGAACAGCAATAACAACAAAACTTTAAAACTCTGAAAAAAGGACACATGATCCTATTAAGTCCAACTCGTGGGTACTGTTTGAAAGCCCTGTGTCTCATAAGCGAGTGAAAAGGTTACAGAGAACCTGGGAACATGCCTGATCATCGGACCAGAGCGTAAAGCTGATGACCAGAGACTCCAGGGACAACAACCAACTGCTTCTCGTGTGACAAAGAGTGGAAACTGTATTGTCCAATTGGCAAACATCAGAGAGCATTCATTAGGTTAATCAATTAGAATAAAACTGATGAGTAAAGCTCAATTAGGTGACCCTGGGCAAGTTGTCAGAGTTCATCAAAGTCATTCTTGGCGTTGACCAGCATTAATCCTCGGTTGCTCATGGGCAAGGGCGAGAGGCCACTATAGGCCCATCGTGCACAACACGATTCCCACGGAAAGTCAGCACACAATCACACTGAACAAGTGTCACATGTTTTCCATGCCATCGAATTTGGACAGGGGTAGGGCCCTTTGGTGAGATCAGCATGCATTTCTTTGCTTAGCACAGTAGCCAAAAACAGTGCCTGACCTTTCTGTAAACTGTTTAACAGGTTTATGATTCCAAGTTTTCTTCTTTGGAATCGTTACTTGAATTACTTTTGGAATATGACTAATTTACATAAATTAAGTCAAAATGTACTTTTCTGCCAGCGAAGTTTAGTTTTTTTTCTCACCACATTAATTCACAAACCTTCCTGAGAAGGTACACAGCTGTACAAACCATTTACGTCACATATGGGTACTCATGCTTAAGCATACAAAAGATAAACATATGAAACTAAACATATGTCTACAACCAGCAGTTGACTAATTACTTTTTTCCTCTCCCTGCGATAGCAGTCGAAACAAATACCTGTGTGTTTTGAAGAGGCGATATTATTCAACAGCAAGCAAAAGAAAGTTTGCCATTCTAACTTTCACTTTTGACTTACAAAGCTGTCCACAGGGGGTGTTTAACTGAAAAAAAATAGATAACTGAATTATAATATTGTACTTCTAAGTGATATTAGAATTCCTGTAGGGAAAATAGGTAAGCCACTGTCAGTTAACTATCATGGAAGTGCCTCAGCTGTGGAAGAAAGATTTGCCTACAACACATACTGCTTTCAGTCAGCCTTTTGTCCTTGCCTTACATTTATTTTGCAACGGCATTTAACTTGTGCCATGGCTTATAAATGACATGCATCGATCATAAGACATACGATTGCATTATGTTTGAATTAAATGTGACTTATGGAGGTGTTCCGGAGAGGCATGTGCTCTAGGTAAAACCACATTGTTTATCTCAAAATAAATCTGAACACACATACCCAGCGATCAAGACCGATAAAGCGCAGTCCGTACTGTATAGGAAGAGGGTTCAAATGGAAATGGATTTTGCTATCAATAATAACCCAGATTCCAAGAGGCCAGTCGCTGTGTTGTCTTTGTCAAAATGTAAACCTACCTTCTTTTTCTTCATTCCCAGCGTATTACAATTTAAATGTTCCACAGTCACGCTCGGAATAACAATAAAGCAATTCCTTTGGGTCTGATGTTTCTAAAGAGATGTGTGTCCAATGGGTCTGCTTAGTTTTCATAGGCCTGCAAAACACATCTCTTTTAAAAATCAAGGTCTTTGTGCCTGTTCACGATCTTCAATCTTATGTGTAGCCTTCTCCCAAAAGCACACTATTTAGAGAGTCATTTTATTGTTATACCTGGATACAGCGAATGAAACATGAGTGCTCCTTTTGGAATACTGCTTTCAATAGATTTTTATTTCATGCCAAACTGAATAGCCCTGCTGTTTGTACCAATGGGGCATATTGCTTAATTGGTAGTATACTGTAATTCAACACGGATCTTTAAACATGAATGCATATATAGTTTGGTTGGCTTTTTAAAAAAAAACTTGCATTCAATGTGTTTTGCAAAGTGTTTGAAAGCCAACCACAGGGATCGTCTCCTGGTGACTAATTTTAAAAGCTTGAACCAGTCATCGTTTAGACAGCACTAAAGCGTATGCAAAAGCAGAAGTCACATGAAAGCTGTATTGCTACCAGGATGTTAGATGTTGTTTTTTGAATTCGTTTGAGAGAACTTCCTTCAACCATGCATCCATATAAAGAGAATTCAAGTTTTCTTATTATTGATATTAACTGATATCAGAGTGTGTGTTTTTCATAAGCGCTACTGCTTACAATCACAAGAATTACACTTTTCAGTGGAATTTTCCTGCTTAAATAAGATATGTAATTTTATCTAAAAACATCAAGGTCCAATCGCTGTAATTACCGTTCTCAATACATAAGTAAAATCATTTTCCACCCTGTGATTAGACTGTATGTAAAGTTGAAGTTACTGTAAGTGTTGATGGATAGATATATCGGTAAATGTCTGTTTAATAGAGACTTATTTCAGTAGGGACATTGACCTTTTATAATAACTTACTTCAGTGATGCTCTGCAGTGCTATACAGTTTAAAACATAACAGAACTGGAAGGCATGATAAGGCTATTGGCTTCTTTCTCTCTCTCTCTTGCCTGAGGCTAAAATATTACAGCAAACTTTTATTACTGTTGATAAGAGGCCATTGAATTATGTTGCCAATGTCTCACCAGTTAAAGTGAAAAGCCTTATTTTCAGATAAACCAGGTTATCTGCAACTAAACAGTTTCATTCACTGACAGTTTGGCAAGCTAGCTATCTTCCAAATGACTCTTATCTCGCTGGTAAAAACAAATAATTCCATTTTAATCTCCGGAAATCATTGAAGCACTTTATTTGCAATTTCCCCGCACCAAAAACTGAATGAGACTGTCAGAATGTAGTTTTATCATTGATCCAGGGCATTTTTTCCCCCCGTAAAGGTAAACACTTAATCTTGCCATGTTATGTTTACTGTAAAGTCTGAATTATTTGACATGAGTAACTAGTGAAGTCTGCGAGATGTATTGCTTTGAAGGTATGAGACATACGGTGTTGCTTGCTGGGCCAAGGGCCTTTGGATATCACTGTACCTCCTTTGAAAATGCATGTTTTCTTATAAATGGTGTCACAAACACAGTAAAAACTGGAACATTCTTTAAGAACACCATTTTTGTTTTGTTTTTGGCTGTGTCTTGTATGGAATTGGCAAGTGAATTTATTGTTAGTTCGCCGCCAAAGAGGCAGTTGACAAATTAACGGGACCTTTAATATTTCTATGTAATATATGGACAGGTAGGACATCAGTGGGCAGTGGGCAGCTGGGAGCTGGCAAAGCAATCGGTTTCAGATGCTGCAATTAAATGAATAAATATCAACAACAATCACTTTTGCTTGTCGAGACTGAGCATTAGAAATGCAGGCAGTTTATTTATCTTTTTTATTTTCCCCAGTAAGTTTGGTGAAAGGTAAAGTGCCACGACATCCAGTGGGTGGTTTTGATTAAAAGAGTCTTATTGTTCTCAGAGACAGGACAGTAAAACAAACACATTTTTATGTTTTATGATTATTGATTTTTAACACTTTATCACAGACATTTTACCTGTAGGCATCTCAACAGTTTGAGAAGTAAGAGGATACTCCTTTTTTTGGTCGCAGCTTACAATTTAAGTCACAACTCCAGATTTGTTGTAATTTATAATGTGTTGTCAGTGTGTCCTAGAAGAAGGGGAACAATAAAAACTTTCACTTTTAGTTCTAACATTTGGAATTTGATGTAATACTTTGTGACCCACTGCACTGTTTGTTCTTGTCAGTTGTTTTTCCGGTGATGTTTTGTACATTCGCATGGCCTTCCCACATTTTTGTCTAAACAAAATGTAGGGCAGCATTTATTAAAGGCAGAACAAAATTAGAGAGACCAAAAATAAATCCACTACTAATCTGAAAAGCACTTACCTTGTTTATACATTGACTATCTTTGAAGTTATTTCATATAAAACTTGATCCTGTGTTTCTCCCAGTGAAACTAGGTTATATTAATCCAGCCTTCCTGGACCTTCATCTTATTATGTACCACGTTTGACAAACAGCCCTTCACGTTAAAGGATTATTTATCCAATTTTTAGATGGCTGTGTGCTTACAAATCCACCCCACTATTCAACAGTGCTTTGCTTTTTTAGATCTCAAGACAATTTCATTTAGGATACCCAGAGATGTCAGGGCTTTTTATTTTCACAAACTCTATAATAATGCAACAGTGGAAGACCTAACCTCTAGCTGTAGCATATTTATTTCTTCAGACCTATTCAAGACTATGGATTTTGAAACAGAAGCAAGCAAACATAAATAAAAGGTCTTTAAGCATTGTTTATATAATGTAGAGAAGATAATTTCCTATCAGAGTGTAGGCTACATTAGACGTGTGCACAATAAAAGTAACAAATGCATAATTACAGATTGCGACAGGTTTTAATAGATTGCAAATGAATGGTGTCTTAACACTGTAGGATGTGGCTCGTTTAAGACGCAACTGGGTGTCTTGAGTAATTCAATATATGCTTTACAATAGTGAAAGTATAATACACTTTTGTGTACCAGCAGGAGTTTTCTTGTATGAATGGGGAAAAGCAGTTTCTCACTCAGGGTGGTACCATGCTTACATTTCAAACTTCACAATATTAGGTTTTATTTAACAAATATGTTAATACATCTCTCTTTTATTTCAACATGTGTATTTAAAAGCTAAAAGCATTTTTTCCAGTTTTGATGTCCTACTTACCTGATGCGTTCTTTATTGTATTACTTTTGAAGGAAAGTTAAGTGCATTTCAGAGGAAGGCAAATAGTTATTATACACTCCTGCCTGTGCATTACACGCCCTGGCATACATGATCCCCACAGTATTTGAATGTTTTGATGAAATCTCATTATCTATTAAGGGAAGTACATTAGATGGTGGCACAATCACCACTGGAAACAACTGCTAAGCTAATAACCCAACTCTATCCATAAATGTTACGTTCCCCTGCATGGCTTACTCTTTTAAATGTGTATCACCTAAAGAATGGGTGTGAATAAGATATTTCAATTGTACAGCCATAAAACATAATATTGGTACCATCAATATGGTAATTCCTTTCCGCTCCCGAGCTCATAAAATCTCTATTTGGTAGCAACTTAAACAATAGAGCAGGGTTATCTTATTCTGCATGCTGTACTGAACAGCTTCATAAAACTGAAGAAGGTTGTAAGTATAGTTCTAAAACTAACCTTGAAGGTCACCTTATTTGTGCCTCTGGCTACAGTTTCTTGCAGATTTTCTGGAAACCATCTGCTGCAGTAATTGCCTCCAAATGTGTCTGTCTCTTATTCTATTTATCAGTTGTCTATTGTGGCGGGGGGGTGATCTTACATTTTTAATTTCTACATATTGTTCTAGTGTTCAAGTATAACAGATTTTTTTTCTGTGATTGCCAGCTCTTCTGAGGAGTCCCTCTTACAACCCCTTTCAAGTTCCTTTAATAATCATTATTAACCACTTGTGAAAATACTAATTATAACCACCATATGCATCCATCCTGCAAAGCATTTAGTCTTCACACATTTCCACTTGTGCATTTGTAATGTTTACATGTGTGTGTCTGGTGTGCAGATATTGTGCGAGGCTACTTGCAATGCTGTGTCTTACCAACTGGGAAGGAGCCAAAAGGGGATAGAAAAAGTTTTTAAAAAAATGCTGAAGAATTTAAATTCAGTGGAGCCAGTTTCATGTTCAGGCTCTGTGTCCTGTTGAAGGACACAGTAATGTAAATTTAACAGCCGCCACTATTCCTTTGATACATATATATGTATAAGTGCTGTGTGAGTGTGCGTGTGCATGCGTGGTGGGGTTTGTGTGCTAATATGATTTACTCTCTGTTTCAGAACAAGATAATTTTAGATCCACTGACCTTCAGTGAGGCCCGATTCAGGCCATCTCTGGAGGAGCGCTTGGAGAGCATCATCAGTGGAGCAGCGCTGATGGCAGACTCCTCATGCACGCGTGACGACCGGCGGGAGAGGATTGTGGCCGAGTGTAATGCTGTGCGACAGGCCCTGCAGGACCTGCTAAGCGAGTACATGAATAATGTAAGTTGTTTTTTTTCCCCTTTTTTTTTTTTCTTATAATGTGACGGCTTTCTTTTTTCGCTACTTCAATGTAAACCCCAAGACCCTTTAGTAACACCTACAAGAAAATACATGCATATATATACACAAGTACAACAAATAATTGTTATACATATATAAAAGTATATTTAAAAGTAGCATGTATATATAGCATTCTTGGAGTGGTTTTAGTCATCATCAAAGCCTTTGCTAAATGTATTACTAAGGCCTGCACTTGCTTCCTGTTGAATAATAGTAATAACTGCGGATTTTACTTTAAAATGACATTTTTAAATAAGGGCACAGGAGCAGCTGTTCTTTGTAAACAACTCGTTTATCATGTTGAGTTATTTTAAAGTTTTCAATTTGTTTTTCCTTTTTTTTTCCTTTGTTTTCCAATGCAGCACACACATTACGCCTCAGTGACTCTCTGTAGGGTTGCACAGCTCATTTGAACTTCTATATATTGAATAAAGACAGAATTACAGTTATTACTAAATTAATCACTATACTGAGTCTGTATGCTTTATGAAGCTTATATCTATAAGTGTGTGTACATAATTACATATTTGTAAATGCAGGATGTTCAAATGTATTCAAAACCAATCAGTATGTCAAATCTATATTATGGAAGTGTTATCCTGCAAAAACGTTTTAGTCATCTGGTAGTCTCCCAAAACCTCTGGAAGTTAACAGATGTTTTAAACACTGAAACACTCGAGTTGCGGCACGTGGTATTATTATGCTGGTAGATGTTTGAGTCCTCACTCTATAATTCCATTGATTGCGACAAAATATCTCAATATCAGCTGCCTGTCTACTAAACCACAGCCTCTGGGATAGCATATGCTGTCTGTTAAAGGCTGATCTTATTCAATTTGCTAATACCAAGTGCACATATGTATCTATAGTATACATCCTCATCAGTTTTCTTTTCCAGAGACAATGCACTCTGACTGTCTCTCCCCCTTATAGTTTGTGTGAGCATTGCTAGTTAAAAGTAGGGATTTCAACCTTCAACCTGCAGGAATGATTCAGTCGCAGCCCTGCCTTGTGTGTTCCTGGGGAGAGCAATTACCGCTAGTGTTTTAAAGACTTCACTGCAAAGGGTTCCCAAGATGAGTGTAGTCTCTTAAAATTTTATTGTCAATATTAGATATAATTGCTAGATCCAAAGGTGCTGTTCTAAGTTTAATTTCTAGGCTGTTGCAGGTCTTATTGAGAACAGATCCCCAGGTGAACTTATGAGTCATTACCATTATGATGACTTCAGGGAAGATAAGCAATATATTAAAGACAATGTTGCACCCTAGTTTTTATAATTAGAATATGGTGAATGCATTTTTAGGGGAGTATCCCAGCAAACTGTAATGTGCTTAACCTATTCCTGTACCTGGAATTGTGTTTGCCTGAATTAGGATTTTACAATGGAAAATGAGTTAATTTAAAAACCGTGTTTAGAAATGAATCATAATTAAATAATGAATAATAGATCAATCTGAAACAACACCACCACCAACAACAACACCAACACCAACAACCACCCCTCCCCACTATAGGTTTATTTTAAATTGCAGCCTGCAGTATTATCCCCAATTTGTGTTTTTCAACTTTTTGCTGTATTTATAACAAATGCAGCTTGCATTTACCCTTGTAGCAGTGTTACATTTATAGTTCACAGTGATGAAAACTTGTATTTAACTTGGGACTATATCATATAAGAGAGGAAAGCAGGACTCTGGCACTGTATGTGAAAAGAAACACAATTATTCAAATGAAGAACAGATCTTACCCATTATAAAATAGATAATCCTCAGCCAGCCGCAGTAGAGAATTGACCTACTACCTATGTCTTCGTAATGTAAAGTAGATTGCACATACCTGGCTTCTTTTTTTCTCCCTAAAATACATTTTCCATTACTTCTAGTACAGTTATTCCTCGTGTATGAATAAAATGCTGTAATGAAAATCTAAACACGGGATATATAACAAAATAGATACATGAGCAGAGTACGAATCCAATGTGTTGCAGGTTAGGGGTTTTACAAGTTACAACACTCTGAACTCTGCGGTCAGACTGGTGTGGAGATGTGAAGAAGTGCCTCTGCAGGCCAGTTTTTTTTTTTAACGTTCAGGCTCTTCTTTTTGAAAGGTGCCACGGAACTGCACAAGGTTAATCGATGTGGTAGTTGGCAATAAATTAGGTACAAGTGACAGCAAAATGTCCATATCTGTCCTAATCCTGGTGATCAGTGATTGGTGACAGCAGCCCCACTCTCTGATCACTGCTGAATCATCAGGATTGGCTGATTTAGTTACGGCAGCCTGGACAGGACAATCTATCAATTGATTTCCACAGTAATGCATTGCTGGCTCAGGCCAGACAGGTTGGGAGAAGCCAGATTTTGTGCAAGTTGTAAACAGGATTTAGAGCTGGTTAGCGGGTTTAATCTTGCAGTTAGTGGAAAGTGGCATATGATCGTCTGCAGTCATTTAAAAGAGACGTGCACCCATCCTTTAGTGCACTGAGGGATGACACAAAGGCTTAATTAAGAATCGCAAAAGTTTCTGCTTACAATATTTGCCATGGATAGCATATGCAGTAGTTCTCACACAGATGTGATCCAATTTGAGTAAACTGGCATTTAACCAGGGACTACTTTCTAGAAGGGTTAGTGGGAGGAAAGCTCACTTGAAGTGCATTTAAGTACAGCAAACATAAAACAGAAAGTAACATTGCTTACACAGGAAGGAAGATCAATAGTTAAAACAAGCTCAAAGCAAAGCAAATCAGTTACATGCTGTACTAATGTCATCTTTAAAGTCTGGCTTTAAACAGAGCAGCCGTGGGAAATGAGGCAGCAGGCAGTCCAGTGGGAGCCCAGAGCAGACGGCAGCTGTCTCGTTAAAGACAGGGTTCTTTGGCTGGCATTCATTTGCAATTTGGGCAAGTTCAGTTCAATATGATGCATGGAATATAGAGCATCAGATAGCGCCAGCTCTCCAAAGCCCATCTGATAGAGGGCCTGAAAGCCAGGCTCCTGTGAAGAAGACTTAGCAAAAACATTTTTTTTTCCTTGTTTGTTTATTTGTTTGTTTTCTTGTAATGTGGCCCATGCCTGATTACTGAAGATGAAATGCTAATACATTCCAGTGTGGTCGTACAGTTCTTTAAAATTTGCTGAAACAAAGCAAAAATAAATACAAATAGTGGTAACCATGATTAAGTAGCAGTGAGGTTTATTATGTGATTAGAAGAGATCTAGCTGGATTTGTATTGATTACGGGGAGACCTAAGTTATGGCCAGCCAGCTGTCAGCCTCCCTTTCTCAGCAGCGCTTATCCAGTTGTGCTCCTCCCTGCAGGAACTCTGACACAAAGCCTCAATGGCACAGATGAGCCAAGGTCAGCTCACCTGTAGGATAGCATGCAGTCCAGGTACAGGTGTGGGAAGAGCCCCCTTCCATATGACTTTATTCTGTAGACTACAAAATGGCAACAGATTAACTATATTTGCAAATTGGCAGTACACATACTTTTAATTTGAATTACAACTGAACTATTAATACAAGAAGAGGAAAAGTAATTAGTCAAGGAAACTAATAGTATATGAGTAATGTACTTTGGGGGTTTAGTGAAACAATAATTATTTAAAATGAATAAGATGGATAATCTTAATAAAAATACCTTTGTTGACACAAATATATAATTGCTTTGGTATTGTAGCGATCTGGGATCCTTTGGGGAATACATGTTCATTGGAGGGACTGCAGTGTGTGTGTGTCTGTGTGAGTGTGTCAGTTCTGTGTGTGGGGTAGATCGTTTGGGGATTTGAGCTAGGGAGATTGTGGCTCCCAGGGGTCAAAGGTCAACCCCACACAGGAACAGCAGGGGTGCCATGTTTGTAAGGGAGGATCACAGGGGCAGGGGGGTATATTGTTTTTTCGTATCAGTGAATCCAGTAGCAGAAGCCCAAAACACTGCAGTATTTTGTGTTATCAATATCAGTCTCATTATCTAATGCCCAAAAAAGATAATTACAGTTTGCTTAGGTGTTGGGATGTCTTTGGTGATCCTGCTAATTCTTGTAAGATATAGATAGGGTTTATAAGCAAATCATTTTACTATTATGTTCCATTAAATATAGATTCAAGACAGCTATTAGCGGAAGAGTGAATATCTTTAAGTGTCAATTAATTAAAACTACACACATTTACAATAATTCTTATTACACTTGAACAAGAAATAAATGGGGATAATATCTTAACAGATTAAATACCACTCATAAACTAATGTGCGCTTAGTTTCTGCTTATTTCTTGAGTTCACACAATGATGAATATTGAATGTTCAATACACCAATAAGTTGTGGTATGTTCCAAGTTCCAAGGCTTGTGGAAGGTCGATCTGCAGGAAAAACGCCAGAGGTCGTCTGCATCTTTCAAGGGTGGTGAAGGCGTTTGAAGATTTCAAACTGTTAGGTGTGCGTCGATCAAAATTGAAGAATGCTTTGCTATTAAAGTTATTTGTTCAAATAACTTCGTACAGATTATTATTACATTAGCTGTAACTCATATACGAATAATTGCAACGCTCACACAAATATCGAATTGCTTTATTATTGTTCCAAGCCTGCTGGATCTCTGGGCTCTTGAATTTGACTGAACATCTGTCTTGAACTTTTCCTTTCCGTGAACAGAGTGCACATTATTTCAGATCTGTCTTTCTGAATAAGATTGACTAACAATAAAACGTATCACTAGCTGTATTTACTGTAAGTACCAGTTTAAAAGGGTGCTATGGCTATAAATGTGCATGTATAATGTGTTATCTGTACACTTCAGATTGCATTGTTGTACCTCAGAGAATAATATTATTGATAAGATTCACCTGACTAAGAATGTCACTGGTCTTTTATGAAGCCATCTCTCTATAGCCTGTCTTTACATATCTGTGTTGACAGTGTTTCACAGGAAACCTGAAGCTCGGCTTGCTGAATTTGAAGTTGAGCTGCTCCTGAATCATGCACCTCATTTCATGAAAAAGAAAGTTCAAGCTAAATTTTTCCTTAACATTAACTATTGATGGATGTGAGAGTGTGTACACCAATGGAAAGCAGACAGAGGCTTCTTAGGTCAAGATGTTTAAAAATGTATGATGGCATAGTATATGTTTTTGGAGCTGTCTATACACTGACCTTTTCTGTGTTCCAGATAACTAATTTTTTCCCCAAATGATGTGCAATAATTAATGTTATAAGTCTTAGCTATCATCAATAATAGTGGGTTACTCAAAGTTACGTACAGCACAGTTGAGACCGAAAACCCACTTTCATTAGGTCTTGGACGTGAATATGTTTTTTTCACTTTGCAGAATTGTTATTATTGAGTTGGCGCCCACTGCATGTTAATAAGCATCTGTTTTATCAACCTGTTTTCATACAATCCAAAAAATTGCCTAACAGATGAGCCTACCTATTTGTAATCTGTAAAATTAAGTGACAGGTGCAGTCAATTAAATCCATAAAAAGGCAAACAAACACATACATACATAAATACATAAATCAGTGCATTTATTCTGGAAGTGATATACAGCAAAATACTAATTCAGGAGTGTCGGAAGTGTTTGTGATTTTTTTTTCCAAAGCTATTGCTCACTCGCTGCTTGTACTAGTCAATCCTATCTCATCGAAGCAGCTCTCTCTGTCTCAGATCATTTTACTTCCCCCGTTCACCCTTTCCCCCACTACCTGCTTTTCAAGGAGTAGTGTATATCATCTGAACCTTCCTGTCATTTTACCTCTTACTTGTTGTGCATCCTCTATTACAGAAGCACAAATTGATGTTGTTTCAGAGCATACCTTTTGTCGAGCTACATAACTAACTCTTCTATAAAGAAAATAAGCCTCGTGAAATCCCTTCTAGAACTAGTTATAAGATTGAACAGCAGAAGGTAATTATCGTTGCATAAAGCTGAAATGTCCTATTTATGGCATGAATGTACACCCCCACTTCACTTCCCCGCTTTCAGAATTAATTTTGTGAAAACAGTTTTGCTTTATTTATTCACTTATTTATTTATTTTAGCTTAGCGTCGTGATAATCTGCTTCCTGTCTATGGTTCCTGCCAAGCTTTGAGCAATCTTTCAGAAGCTGTTTTTTTTTCCTTCTTTTCTTCCCATTTGTTTGTTTTTTAATGTAATACTGAGTTGTCATGGCAGATGTGATGACAGACATTGTATCATCTGTCAGTCTAGTTTCTAATAAATATGCAGGTGTAAGGAGTAAGTATTAGGCATTAAAGTTGGTGGGCATCTAGTAATGTATGTGTCATTTGCATTAATCTTGTGTATTTTAACTTTTTTATACACACTTTAAACACATACAGAACAGTGAAAAGAACATTTACTTCATATATATCATACAATTAATTCATGACACTTTTACATTTCTTTTTCACACCACGGCACGCCAGACTGCATCACATTTGTGTGCTGTTCGATTCAGTCGAATGAAAGGGACTTCTGACTGGCTTCTCCTTAATTTAGTCAGTGTGAAATAATAGGTTTCATGAGACCTCACAAGTTGCAGTGTCGTCTTCAGTGCCTGAGCTCCAGTGAACATGAAGGTGGTTCATTTAGGAGAATCACTGCCACAGGCCAAGAGAAACCTCACAGGATATCTGGGTGCTTATATCCACCGCCTTTTATATCATCAGCACAAATTTCAAAGTCATGTTACTCTACCCATGTATTGTAGGCAAAGAAGCAGAAGGCTGTCCAGGCAGTGTAGATCACCAAATTTGTTAATCCATAATGATGACTATTGCACTTGTTTGACATTCACTTAGTCACAATCTGTTTCATAATCTGTTTCAATCAGCCTCATTTGTATAGCATTCCTCAGGGCTGTCAATGAAAGGAGAGTTGGGGAAAAATACAATAGTAAAATAGTCACAACCTGGGACATGTTTGCATTGAAGCCAAAAAAAAAAACTTTTTGTTGCTTAGAATTATGTGTTTTTGCTGTGTTGTATTTAGTGAAACAGATAGTATAGTTCATATTGGAACTGATGACATACTGGTTTGTGTTGTAAACAATTTGCATACCAACACTCTTATCATTTAAATTGCTTGCATACACTCATAAACACCTTATTTTTGCATACTGTAAGGTGTAGAAATGCCTAATTAAATTGGCTTAAAACACACACGAGCTTAAATAAAGATATGCAAATGGTAGAACTTTCAAATGCATCCAATTATTAGTTTTTACTTCAGTCAGGACAAACTGAGAGAGAATGTTCTATGCAGTAAAACATCTATCTGAATATGTTGTTTATTTTGCAATGAAATGTGTGTGTGTTTATATAGAGATATAGATTTTTTTTTTTCTAATCTGTTCTACAGTAGTTAATTTATGTATAGCTTTACTATTAATACATAATTACATCAGGATTGTAAAATGCAACTTGTCTTCAGTAACTGCCACCACCACCCCTTTAGACTCAGCGCTTACGCCCTACCAAACACCCCATTCTCCACAATAAATCACTCACTCTCTTCATTTCTTCAGACCATCCCAACCATCTGTCACCCCCTCACACAAGCTGCTTTGTTTTTCGATTAGTTTACACACTACACTCGCAAAGAAACGCATCAAAGACCTCATCCTTGTAGTAAGGCCCATGGTGACATTACACATTGCAATCCTACGTGTCTGCCTCTAACTTGGGCTGTACCAGATTGTTGTTGAACTGTGATAAATTTGCCACTAGAATTCTGGGACATGTGATTATGCTCTAGACTGAATTGCTGTTATTGTGAGTTTTGAACTATAGGTACTGCACTTTTTTTTCATAGCAACATCTGAAAGTACAATTATGGTGAATGAAATGCCAAAAAAGCAGCCTGTTCTGTACTCCCAGCAAATTGTCTATTCAGTTGCTGATGTCAATAAACTGAAATAAAATTGGGGGGGGGAAGTAAATGTTAATTTCTCACTGCTTATCAACATTTTTAATTCTTTCTTCTCCCAGATAATTCAACCGGAGTATGAACAGAATGTAGTTTATAATTCCCAAACATTTTCATTAATTTGTTCTTCATGTTGCCTGCCTCCAGTAATCACGGAAATAAAATAGTCCTACAAATGATAATAAATCATTCTGCCACTTGGTTGTCTGAAGAAAAAGAAAAACAAAATGAAAAAGGAAGCAAAATACGGAGCAAAATGACAATATTTATGTTGTTGTTATCAAGGATGGAACTATGTTTCCCTTTATATCTTTTTAAAGTATTCTTATTTATGTTTGTATGTGTAGTATGTATGTATGCAAGCATGTTTGTATATATGTATGCTCTTGTTTGATTGTTTGTGTATCTGTTTGTTTATATATTTATTTGTTGAGTTAGTTTTGTCATGCCCTATTTGCTGACAAGAAAATAACATGTCCAGTTTCCCCAACAGCATTTGCTGTTTGCTTCAGGTCCTGCACAGTTACACAAAGCCCCCAGATCCTGCTGTGCTTTGTGTGCTTTGTTAGGTGCTTGGTGTTGTGTTGCATGCATATTATCTCCATGACAAGGGCATTTATTTTAATAAGGCAGGCCTCTGTACTCTCTTAGGTTGGAAATGTAAACCTATAAAATATGCAGGGAACAAAGTTAGTGCTTGATTTGATTTTCTTATCCAAGTGCCGATCCCAGGACTGCTTTTGAAATTAGCTGTTAGAATAAGGCTTCAGAACCTGCTCTGCTATTAAATATGTTGATAATCTTGAAACAAAAAAGGGGGATATCCCTGCATTTGCACAATCTTTGGAAGGTCGCATTGGTTCTCTCAGGAGCTTTATCAAAAATAAGCCAATTTCTTAGAACACTAACTGTATTGAAGTTTTTAAGGGCTTGGAATACATTAGTTTCTGCGGATCCCCTAACATCTGTAAAATGTGGATTAGGTTTTATGCTGCAGGGGATTCTGTTTCAACATTTTTAAATGTCTCCAAAAAAAGCCTGTTTCACCACTCAACAGGTAAGAGAGACTAGTGCGTGCTAAGTGTTAAGATAAGGAGCCTATTTACAGCCCGTAGGATGTGTTAATTCCCTGCTTTAGTCTGTAGCACACCCTGGGGAGCAAAATGTACTCAGCATTTGGGAACTGAACACTGCCTCTTCCATTCACACTCACAGAGCTCTGTCATCACTTTGCAAGCATGACTTAAAAATATTGGCAAAAAGTATATAAAATTTAAAGGCGCCCAGAATAAGTGATCAAACCCAGTTGTCATACGTCTAATTCATACGCCAATGTCTCACACATGCACACACGTACAAATATCTGTATTGAGGATAGAAAATTGCATTATTCATTTCTAACACACGATTAGTGGACATGGCTATGCCTATAGTGCTCCTGCAGTCACGTGACCTCAAGCACCACGGATAAAATCACCGCTGTCTTGGCAGGCAACTCCGCTTGCTGCGATATAGCGGGATTTGACAAACACCAGCAATATTTTGCTGATTTTCAGCCATGCGTTTACACAGTTCACCTTGATCAGACAGATATAATTAGATATGTCTGAGCTACAGACTCGGTATTACTGATCCATATAATGCACCCAGCGTGGATGTTACATTTTTTAAAAGGTGCTGCTGCGGCAGTCTGGCACACCCAACATAACAATTTTGTACTCGTTTGGTTTATTTATCATTTCATTCTGGTGTTTTGCTGCTGTAAACTTGCAGAAAGGTGTCAGTGAACAGTGAACAATGAACAGTGAATTTTTTAACTAAGTATGATGCTTGAGAACTATATTGTTACACTGACACCATCACAATAAACATAAAATAAGCACACAAACAAAAACCTTTTTATTGTAATTTGATCTTATTCAAGACTTGTGGCCATTGAAAACCACGTGAAGTCGATCCTTTTTGCCGAGGAAGTGTTTTGAATGCGGAAGTAAGGAACAAATGCGTAAATAACTATATAAACGTTTTATTTCGTTATCAAATAATGTTATAATATCAGTTTAAATCTGGGCCATTTTAGTGAAAAACAGTACTCTAAAAAACTGTGATCAATTATTAATTACACGGAAATGGTAAATATTTCACTATTGATACGATCATATTTATTTCTTCATTTTGTATGCATGCTAACAATGTATGTATTAATGTTTTGTTTGTTTGGAACTTGGTGATCCCCCTCAGTGGTGCACTTTCTGTAAGAAAGACTTATAAATCGCAGAGCTCACCACAGGATCGGTAAAAGGATATAAGAATATGGATCAATGTACTGAGGCAACCACTGACAATAGTATATATAAAACATAAAAAATAAACAGCCGCCAATGCCTCCAATTTCATCGCTCGGTCTTTTGGCCAATATTTTTAGCTTGTTTTATGGCTGAAATCCATCTAGTCTGTAAAAAGATCTCCCTTTCACATCTCCTTTCCCTTGCCCCTGCCTGTTGTGACAACCAGGCGCACAACAACTTTCTAGCATTGTAGATTAACTTTGTCATACTTCCTTCCAAGTAACCTGATTAGCTTTCCTGCCAAAATGGCAACTGTTTTGATCCAGATGCTAAGGCTGATGGAATTGTGACGTCATCTGCTGGATCTCTATAGCATACCCAGCCCCATCTTGTAGTGCTTTTTTTTTATATACAGGACACGATGAAACTACATCAGTAGGAAATCAGTAAAGCAATATTGCATGTATAGGTTTTGACCCCTACAGATTCCCAACATGCAGTTCATTTCAACTGTTAGGTTCCTGACATCCAAATCATTTAACTTGATCACACCACTCATGAGCTGTGGAGACTTCCTCAAGTCTAGGAGACGCTGACAACTGTAAAATAGTTTGAGAACATGAAGGGTAATGACAGGTGGGTGAAGGGATACATATCTTCCATATTAGCATCCTTTTATAAACACTTTTGAAGACACAAAAGGTATGAGAAGGCAAACGCACACATGGCACAGACCATCCCACTCATATTTATGCCATATCACAGGTACAGCATTGCAACAAGACTGGTCAATTTAGCTATGGGTGCTGATTTTAATATACTGAGGCTATACATACGTTTTATAATTGTCTCTGAAGAGCATAAGGCAGCCTGCGTTCGGGATATGCTTTGCCAATTAAACTCTTTGCCATTAAGTTACTTTAAATTGGAATATGCTGTAGCATATTTTGCATTAAGGCACTTTACAACATCCCTGTCAGATGGGCAGCCAAACAGCATTTCAAATTGAGGTGATCAGATAAATGAGAGTTTAATTGAGTTTTTAGACCAAGTCATATTAGAAGATAAGATAGAATTAACCAGAGACGTATTAATGTAATAAAGCCTTTAGATCTTGCTGTCTATTGCATTAAAGTGCTTTACATGCCAGTATTGAAAAGAGATGGGACTGAGGAAACTAATACGTTTGACTTTGATAGGTGGATCAAACTATGGAATGAAATGTAATTGTATTATCTAGAGAGACATAAATCTGTAGACATGGACCTAACTATATTAGCTGTAACATATGTTAGCATTATGAATGCAGAATGAATGTGGCATTTCTGAGCCAGTTAAATAATTCAGGCATTGGATGTACTATTTGTAGAATGGAAAATAAATATGCTGTAAAATAAATAGAGTAGAGCAATTTATAAGGACATAGGGCTTCAGTTACTGTACAGCATCACCAGACTCTAGAAACACAGTGTTTTTAGGATTAAAGTAGTGTTCATGGCTGTATTACTTATTACTAGATGCTTGAAAGCTTTATATTGAAATGAAAATCACTATTATTTGCTTATAGTTGTATAGTCCAAGATTAAATCTTTCTTTTCAGTCTGTACTCTACTCCTTGCCACTGCATAATTATTCAAAACAAGCCTGACCTGTGAAATAACCTCTCTGTGAGTAATGTCTTCAGAGAATGCCCCAGGATATTTTATTGGAATTTTTAAATATGTATTTTACCAGTCACCATTTACATACCTTTGTCTGCCATGTACATTGGGGAACTTGTATTGTAAAACTTGCACATTTATAAGCATTTAAATGTAAATACAGAGTACTGCCCAGAGTGAAAATAAAGGGAATATAATATACATTTATAGTAAAGACTTCATAAAAGTGCAGAAATGTAAAACAAATAAAAGTGAATATGCAAGTAAGTGCATTTCCCAGCTCTAAGGATTGATTTGCACCTTTTATTCTTTTTTTTTTTTTTTTGTTAAGGATGTTTACCATAATTCAATATATGTGGTCTCGTTGGAAACCCTGCCATTGAAATATATTGACATCTATCCAATTAACTGGACTTTATTTACAAGGCTCTCCCAATGGAGATGTTGTTGCCTTTCACCCAAGACAGTTGGCTGTTTTCAACGGGGTTTGAAGCTTTTTGGGATTCATTCAGAATGAGCAGTGCATTACCAGTCTCAAGAGTACTAGGAGATCAAGGTTCACTACATTCTCCCTGGGATATGATGTCTTTATATATGCATACATTGACAGTGAAAACTAAGCATATCCTTTGAAGCGTTCCTAAAATAGAACAGAAAAAGGAAACATCTGTATAAACTATTGACCTGTATGATTAGTTATTTACAGTTAAACAAATATATATGTGGAGCCATTTTGTAGCAAACCTTTCTCTTAAAATTACCCCCCACCCTGCAACTAACACCTGCATACAATATAGTACACTGCACATAAGTTATACACATATTACATATACAGACAGTACATTGTTACCAAATAGTTTTTTATATCACTGATTTACAGTAGAGTTTCTATTTGTTATTTTGTTGCCCACACAATAGCACTTGCAGGTTCATTAGTTCAGGGTGACCTTACTGTGCTTTATGCAAAAAGGTCATTTTTTTTGCTAATGAGCCATTTAAGCCAGACAGCCAACCTCGCGCTAATCTTCCGCTATTATTATGATATAGCTCAGTGGGCGAGCCAGGATTTATAAGATCTTGCACTGGAACTGACTGGGAGACTTCCTTTCACAATATCCTTCCGGAGATATCCAGTCCAGAGAATACAAATCTTTCGTACCTTAATGTGGTTAAAAATGTTTGAACACCAGAACGTTGCAAACAAATGTCAGAACACAACAGTAATCTTTCGATTTAGTTTTCTCTCTTTCCAGAATAACTTTACATATCCATTTTAAGTTCTACAAAAGTTCAGTTTTCAATTGTACGTCTGCTGCTTGTGCTTTTCAAAATTATAATTCTGTCTCAGTAAAGTTATTAATAATTATTATATTATTATTATTATTATTATTATTATTATTATTATTAATAATAATAATAATAATAATAATAATAAACATTAGAAGAAGATACATTTATTTAAATGTTTTCCACTGCTGTTATCAAACTAATTGCTCCCTTTTAGAATAAGCTGCCATACAGTATATCACTGCCAAACAGGTATTTGCTTATGCTTGCAGGACCCGGGGAAATTAGTGAGTTAGTTAATGGACATATTTATGAGAAATTGGAGCGCACCCTGTTTAAATTCTTGTTTACATGAGAAAGGTATACAGACTGTCATATGATGGCTTGTGGTTTCGTCTTTGTTGCTCTATTTCACGGGGAGTAAACACGCTAATTGCAGAAGTCTCTTGATGTTGATTTACGGTACCTCTGAAATGTCCCTGCACTTCAACTTTTCAGAAGTATGTATGCTTCTCTAGCTGGAGTGCAGATAATGCAAAGACTCAAAACAAACATGGAGGAATAACCCACCAATAGACAGACAATATTCCAGTGGCCTAGTTTAGCAGAAAATGTCTTGTTATCAATTTGACTCGCCAAGGCTGGAAACAGGCATTGTTCCAGTGCATCTTATTAAGACATTGAAATCCCTGTCTTGACAGTATTTCTACATCTTCTTCACCTTGTACTTTTTTAACACTGTATATATGATTTAGTTCAATTATTCAATTATATATATATACCCTGCAGTTGTGTCTCTTATCACCTTTACTGTTGGGGTCCATAAACATGAAATAGAATGATGGAGGTAAATGCTGGTTGTGTTATAAATAAGGCTGTTAAAAACGATGGTTAGAAAATAGATTGTGCTGCAGATTAATTTGTGTTTTTTATGGCAGGTTTCAGGCTTAAGTGGTCTGCAGTTAATGGTGCAGTCTTTAAGGCTGTATTTTAAATTACACCCTGGTGATATCTGTGCACACAGTGATGTAAACCGGCTGAGTTAATAAAATGAAATTGCAGCTCAAAAAAGGACAATGGGTGTAGCAGAATTGCTGATGTTTACCTTGCTTTAGGCTACTGGACTTTAATCTATAGGAATTGAAAATAATAATAATAATAATAATAATAACAATAATAATAGTTTATTTTTGCAATTATTCATATATATTACATGCAGGATAAGGATTAATATTTTATTTTTTATTTGAGTCGTTTTACTAAATTAGTTAATTAAATTAAATTACTAAACTATATTTGTATATGATTTGGACAGTGTTACCTGAATAATGTTAGTTCTAGTTGCAAAGAAGAATAGGGGGACTGACTACTGAATATGCAAAAGTACACCTTAAAGAAAAATATATAAAAAAAAAAACAGTTCTAAAGGACAGCATGACCATTCCTGCCTAAGCTTAGTTTTACATTTGTTTTTTCCCCGTCATAAAAGGTGAGGGCTTGACCTTCATCTTCATTGCCCCTCATCAGTGGTTGGGCTGAAATAGCAGGTCATCAATAATGTCTGTAAAGGGTTGGACTGCATCCGAGACTTGTGTTAGACCCTGCCAAACCCATCGAGACGTTATTAATGACATTTTTTCCTTGTAAGCAGTCACTGGAGACGGGAGACAGGAGCACAAGTTTGCGTACGAATACTGTGCTGTAGGTGTGTCCGGGTGTTTACTCTAATGTATATGCAGTATGCTGCGATGGGCCATCTGTCTAAATCCAATGTGTTGCTCCTGTCTTGAGTCACACGACACCAGTGCTCCATGTTGATTAATTTTGTTCCTGCTTCACTTCTTGAAACTTTTCAATGATAATAGGAGAAACAAACACAACACCATCACAGCTTTGCCTGTCATGTCAATGATACACTATTTGCAGCATCACAAACATAAATAAAAAATATTTTTCCTGACCTTCAGAGTTTTGTAAAGATACAAATCCTGTTAATTGAACATTAATATATGTATAACCTTGGAGATGTTTAAATACATGGAGATATAATACTTGACATATACAAATAAATTAACACATTAATACATAAATTAAAGCAGCATACAAATATCATCCTTCTGAATCTATACTACAATTCATTAGGTTACAACATGTATTTAATTATGTATTTGTATGGTAAACTACTAATAATTGATTGACTCTTATTAAGCCTGGATGGTTGTTTTAAGCCTAAAGATCTATTGCACAGTCAAGCAATTACATTTCAATTAAAGCTAAATATGAATTTAATATGGCCACCAACTGGTGAATTGGTTACCCCACAAATCTCTACAGACTCTTTCAGGATACTTACTTTTTTCGTTGGAGTTGTATGCATCTGAGTAAGATAGAGTTGTGTATTTCTGTTTTTTTAGTTATTAACAATATGCAATATGATATTATGCTATGGATACGGTAATAGAAGTTGACATGTGAAAAGATGTTAGCTGAAAAATGTGAATTGCTAGGGAACTTTTCTTATTTATTTGTATATAATACATATGTCTTATTTGCTGGTAATTATTTAGTAAATTATATATTATTATTATTATTATTATTTCAGTAAAATCTATATTACTACAAGTTAAATTGTTAAAAACAGATTATATATTAACACACGCACTTGCCTGTAACTGTATTTGAAATGAAATCTAAACTAAAAAAATAATAACAAATTAAGACTGGGATTAAATCAAAACTTTGACCCACCTGCTAATAGAAAACTACAGAACTGTATTCAGTTGTGGCTTCATTTCTAGTTAGATGACACTCTCTTCTAATAATAAATATAACCGCTATGATGAACAGGTTTGTAGTTTGCTATTAGCAGTTGGGTCAAAGTTTTGATTAAATCTGTCCCAAAAATGTTACTTGAATTTTTAATACTGAAATTACTCTTTAAAACTATAGTTTTCATCTTTATAACAGACATGGTTCCTTGTTTGGATTTCCATAACCTTCAGGGTTATTTTAGAATGACATCAACAAGACACCTAGCAGGTGGGATCATAAAATTACACAAAAGTCAACAAAGATATCAGTAGCTTATTTTTTATGTACATAAATAAGGTACAAACAATGTATTCACTGTTTATTAATGGAGTGTTATATTAAATATATTCACAGAGGTTCGCCTACATGGTTTTGCATTAAAACACAATAACTACATAGAAAACGGGCCTTTCAACTAGAAAAAATAAATAGCCATGTGATTAAAGAGGGAAATCGTTATTTCAAAGTCTTGTATTTTTGAGAATAACCTTTCAAATAATATGTCCATCTGATTCAATCCTATTGATTTTTTTTTTTAAACACTTCTGGTATTCATAACAACAGCCACAGAATGGAACTACTTGGATCAATTCAGGCCTGCAATAGATAGTAATAAAGACTAGATTGAAAAAGCATTACAGTGATGATTATTACAACTTTTCTGACCTTAATCATAGTTTCATTTCACAGCATGAACGGTGACATTTTAAGGATAGAATGATTGATTCTTTTGGTGGCTACACAGTGGACTGTGCTCTCATGGCCGGCCTCAAGAGTGACTCTGAAAATATGGGAAAGCAAGTGAATGGTACTCTCCGGAATAAAGAGCTGTAATCCCCCAGAGCTTGTGATACTTCACATGTGAATGAAGATGCAACGTGAATCACCATTTATTTTAGTAAATTACACATCAAAAAGAGATCAGACAATTGTACAGTAATTAAGTTTTCATATATCACTACGACACATTTGAATTAATAGAACGTGTCCTCCTTTAACTGTGAGCTTGGAGAGAAAACCTCTATGATACCAAAATACAAAATACATAATACATACAAAATAACAGTATACAAGATATTCATAATTCATGTCATACGGTTTAGAATGAGCCTCTGTAGTCTGTTAGTAGCTACTGCATTCCATTAAACAAGAGGAAAATACTCTGCAATTCCCTACATTTATAATTTACAATTTCTAAAGAAGTAAGATTCTCCCAGAGGTGTTCTATGTGATTGACATTCAGTGTAAAAACAGCTTTAGCACATGGCATTGCTGTGTTGGTAGATGTTCGAACCCTTGCCATACAATTCCATTAGTGCTTTACATGCTACCACAGTAGTTTTATCACTTTATAAAATGGAGAGAGAATACAGAATATTGAGGTTTAGGCTAATGGAAAATACAAACACGGTGATGAGTGCACCACAGTTAATCAGGAAGAAAAAAAATGACATCGAATCGGCCCTCTGAGCTGGCAAACTTATAATAATACTAATAATAACAATACATATTTATATAAAAAATACAAGTTAAAGTTCACCTTCATATTCTTTGCTGAATTTGCCTTAAACTGCCTTAAACTGAGTTAAACTGAGTTATACAAGCACACGCACACACACACAGTCAAGTGACAGCCTCATCAGTTGCATGGGGATCATTTGTGTGCAATCACATAGAACCACTATATGTATAGCGTCAAAGTAAAATGTCTATAATATGTTGATTGTATGAATGCAAATGTGGTCAAAGTAATCAGATGTTCACACATTCAGAAGATGCCAAGATGGAACTGGACATTTGTGTAATAAAAAATATTTAATTTCACAAAATCCTGGTTACATATTGAATATATATTAACATTCTTATGATATATTCTGAAGGATAAATAGGATTTAGGATTATAAATAGGATTTAAATAGGATGCATTGCCTTTGACCCTATGTAATCACAGCATTGCGTGGGTGTGCGTGTGTGTGTCAGATTGGCCGATTCCATGTTCTTTGTACATTGGATATTGAAGATGTGCTACATGCTGGGCAAGTGAAAAGCCAATTAAAACATTCTATTAATCAAGAGCAGTTCATAACAACACATATTAGCTGCAGCATTTACATCTGTTGAATCCTAAGCTAGGCCTCAATGATATGCAAATGGTGTCAGGAGCAATCTGATGAAATGTTTATTCTTTCTATATGTAAAGGCTGTCATAGGGAAAGGCAATTAGCAATTGACTAAATTCAAATTTTTAAATAAATAAATAAAAATAATGTTTGCTGAGCTGTAGATGAAGATTTCAGTCTTTCACTTTTTAAAAGCATGCCTGTGTGTGGGTGTATGGCATGCTATTTCCTGTGTGGGTATAATTCAGCTGATTGCATTTCACCAGGGTACAAATACAGTTGGCATGTTGAGGTCTAATTTAATGATCCTTTGAGCAGTATATTGTATCATTACCCTAATATCTTTAAAATAAGAAACCCAGTAACTATATATATATATAAAATCTGCAGAAAACAGATGTTTTTTTTAAATAAATGATAACACTTAATAGTAATTACAATAATAGTGTTAATTACAAACAACACAAAGCTACACACATTATAACCTTTAATTGTCTTTTTTGAGATTCACTGCAGAGTAATAGTTTTGTTTGTTTGTTTTTTGACTGAATCTGTGTTATACATAAGATTATAAGACCTGATGTTCGAAAATGGTCAAGGGACTTACTATTGAATAAGGGCAGTACAAATGTTTATTATAGATACTGTAACATACAACAGCTTCAGTTCACATAAAACAGTTAAATTTTCTTAAAGGGGAACTCCACCGAAAATCCATAATTTCTCAGGTTATTCTATATGTAGAAACATTCTGTGCAGTGAGTTTTTCATGTCCAGCTGATTCTATGTACCAGAAATCAGAGATTGAAACATGCTGTGATGTCACACAGGTGCTAACTCTGAAGCTGCTTTTTTGGAAGTCAATGGGAAAATCAGAAAAGTCATGTAAATAATTGAAAGAACATTTTATGGACGTTCGATGGCCCCATCACCTTATTTTTACGAAAGAACAATTGATTTGTAGTCATAAAAAGTGTATTTCACCACCCAGATCTGTCGCTATTGTTTTACATGATTATTTTATTTGGGGGACTGCTGTGTAGGCAGAGTGCAAACTGTATACGCTCTTTGGAGAATTATAATTATACTTAATTTTTTTAAACTAGAATGACTGAAGCATTGTTTTCACCGGCACAAATGAAAGAGATGTTTGTTTTGATTCTGTTGTGGTGGGAGGGGCAAGTGATGTAATTCGTGTAAGATGTTAATATCTTAAAAACCATAATAGCACAAACATTTATTTCAGTGGCACAAACTGGCACAAATGTAGCGCAAATGAATGATTTATATAAAGGTGCTGCTGACTGCTGAAATTCATCACTGAACTCTGTACTGTGCTCCCTGAGTGTACATCATATCTGGTCAGTTGGGGAAAACAGGACGTAAAGAAAAAAAATCCATAGTGTCTTTGGAAAATGTGAAAGTAATCACAGGTATCAATTTTTCCGAAAAAAAATAAAAGAAAACATATTGTGATACTGAGACAATTCATTTTGAATGTATGCATCAATTTGCATGACAGTGGATTTGCATTTCTAAAAGAGCGCCTTGTGTTTTGGCTCCTATATCCTGGAATACTTTTAAATCAATTCATCCCTTAATTCTAAGAAGGGCACCAGAGTGGAAAAGCAAAGCAGAACTGCCATCGTCTTCTGATGGGGATGTATTTCTTCTTGACACACAGCTTCACCTTTTTTACAACATACATACTTCTGATGTGCATGTCCAGAAACCCACATTTATGTTTCATCAGACCAATAAACATGGTCCCTATCAACTTGGAAGTCATTATTTTTCTGTTGATACTTCTTCTGCCACGAACACCAGAGCTTCTTTGAAGATACCCAGTTGTTACTTTTGGGTTTGATTTGGCCTCCACTTTTCTGATTGCACATTTGGGTAACACTTTCTTGCTGGCAGAGTAGTAAAGATCCCACTAGCCTTGAACTTGTTTATGCTGGTTAGAAGCAGGATGTTCATCGTGTTTTGTATGAGCTGTCAGCTAGCTTCTGGTAGTAAATAACCTTTTGCCTGAGATCTTCCAACAATGATCTGACTCACTCCGTGAAGACAAATGGTGCCGAGCGGATTGCTTCTGTGCGCAGCCTCCTTTTATACCCAATGGAAATCAAGGTGACATCCATAAGCTTCTATTCACTTTCAGGGGATTCTTCAGAAGACTAATGGACCATGGATGAAAGCCATGATTATTAACAGATTATAATACAGCATTTCTGTCTGACAAATTTACAATTTGAACGCTGTGATTTTGGTAATATATGAATATTTTGGACAGGTGTGTTACTTTCCACATTTGGATTAGTTTGTTGAGTGATAATGTATACTGCTTGTAGAAAGTCTATACCTAATTCAAACCTCCTGTTCACCTTGTGTTGCCCTATAGCCTGAAATTAAATAGCATATTTAAAAATTTATAAAAATAAATAAAAAATGTAGCCACATATACTACCCCACAACTTTCAAGTGAAAGAAATATTTTAGAAATTCTAGTTCTAGTAATTAAATACATGCTGCATCTACATTGCACATCATATGCATCTATAAATGTAAATAATTAGCAGTCTTTGTTTAATTGAAATTACAGTTAAAGGTATAACAAATATAAAATAAAAATACAAATAAGTGACTTCTACAGGGGAGTCAATACATGTGGAATGAAAAGCTAAATGTGTCACATGTATTAGTGTCTCAGTGCAAGGGAATTCATTCTTTAATTAAGAACAATTGCTTTCAGGTAATTTAGTTTTCAATTCAGAATAATTTGTTTCGCTTCACCTTCCATGCAAGGGAAATGAATTAAAGTTACCTTTTCCCCCCAGCACGTTGAGAGATTTCGTTTTTGATACAGTTAAAATAACTAATAACCTATGGAGAAAATGATCAAAATCGTAAATTCAATGTTTAATTCTTTTCAATTAAATTGTAAATTGTTCAATTCCAATGGGGCTCTGCCTCTTTGATTTTTAAATTTGCATCACTTAAAATCCAATCAAGCCAACTGTTCAAGTTTTTTATTGGACGTGAAATACATGAATGGGTTCAAGGCCACAGTCTGCTCCTGTGATTTTTACTGCACCGATTATCCAAGAAACTGCTGGAGCATTTGCTCCGACCTTCAGCCCACAAAGATTGCCTAGTGACTCTTTGAATTGTTACCATATTAAACTCTTCGATTTCCAGTAACCAATGCTTTATAGGCGAGCAGATTGCCCTTACTTTTGGGAATTCTCAGGAGCTTATTGAGCCTAACAGATTTATGCAGGAACATAAAAACAAAAATAGTGTAGCAGTCACTCGGAATTTGTGAACACGGGGGGATTAGACTCGCAGATGGCTGATGCAGACAATGACAATGAATAATTTAGCCGTGGAAGGTAATCTGTTTTGGGTTGAATACATTAACATTTTAGTCGACGCGTACAGGTGTTTGGATAGTTGTTATGCGGGTGCAGCGGCGGTAGTCATTAGGCGAGGTTGCATGCTTTCGATCGCCAGAAAGTTCTTACATAATTTTCATTAGATCTGCAGGATTTTTTTTTTTTCCCGGGGACTGGAAGAGGTGCACCAAGAGCATGCTGAGTCTTTGGCTTGCATCCGTTTATTAATGTCTTGAGCACTGCAGGTTTTATATTAATTACATTCCTCTGTGCTCTGCCTGTGTGCAGCACTAATCTAAGTGGCTGGGGAGGAGAGTGGAAGCTGGTGGTCTAACACTTTGATTGTAATTGTTAAACATTCATTGCAGGGAATGTCCCTGAGCAGCACAGTGCAGCGAAGAAGCATCTGAGAAAAAAATAAAAATAAAACACAGGGAAAGTTAGTAGCTTGGAAAAAGTACTTGCTTCATGCTAAACACATATATTTTATATTTTTATAGACTACTATGTGATTGTGGTATGTTTTATTTCTGCTTCTTAATTGTGGATGAAAGGTAAATTACCAATTAGACAAGACCCTGCTTGGGTATGGGAAAAGCACACAACCATGAACAGATTGAGATCCAGGAAAACAATAGCTGTTGCAATCAGCTTACACACACTGAAACGTCATCATGTATTCTTGCAAGTGTCATGTAAGCATGCTCACTTACCATCAGTGGAAAATATGAAGACGCTTTTAGCATTCTACTGCATCACTTTTTGTTTAAGCTGTTTTGCTTCATGAGGTAAGCCATTGATAAAGAGGCACTACATAATACTCCATTTGCAGAAGAAAGCGGACCTCGGTGGGTCATTACTCTATAGCTTCACCAATACCTCACTTTGGGAGGGTCACAGATTTCATCAGACCAGATCGATACTGGATGTTAGTGAGTAGAGGGAGAATAAGTACTTGTGGTCTAGATTATGCCGCTGGGTGGAGGTGGATTTACAGGAGGTGGAGGTGGTTAGTGGCCCAAGGGAGAGACATTGATTTTGTTATTCAAGTCATTAAAGATATACTTTTGTCGAGCAACTGTACGGTAGGAAGTATTGACATTAATAAGCAGCTTTTAAGGTAGGACATGTTGAATTTTGACCAATGTGTTTCATGAAGCAACAGTATTACATTTTACAAGTTATGAACATACATTTTCTTCCTATTTTATGCATAAACAAGTTTTTACTGTATAAGACCCCAGCCACCTAAACCCCAGTTACATATAGGAGAAATATACATATGATAGTTATTATTAAGTGTGTATATATAATACTGTTCTCAAGATTGTGCTTTGTATCTGGTGGCTGTGTATTGTGAATCATAGATCTGTTGTCATGTTCCCTGTTAATAAACTGAAATACTCCATTAACACTTTTTTGTGCACATGAACACATCTTCGAAGATTCATTAATCAATAATTGTTGATAGTGGCTTTTTCAGCTGTACCTACTGTCTACCTAATCTACCGTCGTAAAAGGTGTGAAGTACACATAATGGGAATTTAACTCACAGTTTGAAGCCACTTCCACTTAAGCAGTTCGCAGCTCTGTTTTTTTTTTTTGTATGGTGACATTTATTGAACTAGAGATGATTTTTTTTTCTCTTCATGAGCGCAGCTTGTGTCTTGGGATAGGTGTTACTTTTTTAAAAGGATTACATGTTCAGTTAAACTCTTGTTAAAATGTGTGTATTAACTCACCAGAGAAAGGCATTTAGAGATAAACCTTTTAATGTGTTCAAGGATTATCCTCTTTGGTTTCTGTCTTTGTATTGTGATGCAGACTAAATTATAGGGAGGGATGATCATATCTTAGAACTGCCTCACTTTTTTTATTACGGCAATTATTAATTTTAACTGTATGACAGCATCATTTTCGCTTGCATTATGATTCAGGCGTTTGCATTTTGAAATGTGCTTTTTTAATTATAATTTTTTACTAATATATTGATTCCAATGGTGAAGAAACGGTCCAAGAATCATATTGATTTGTTTTATACATATATATATATATATATATATATATATATATATATATATATATATATATATTGTTATTCTGCGGCAGAATAAAATTTCATTATACCCTCTGGAGCCATAATAACCAACTGATAGAAACAAAATTTAGCTGAGCTTCAGTAATAAAGAAATTTCTTCAGCTGGGAATAAAGCATAAAATAGTTTTTCATGGTTAGGAGATTAATTTACTGAAGACTGTACAATATAAAGGGCGAACATTGGAAGAAACGCCTCCTATTGCAGCATTTAATAGGTGGATGACCTTTTAAAAAATATTGTTATTTCAATGGAATACAGTTTAAAAAAAGAAAGCTTCTGTTGGGTCTTATAATGATTTATAGATTTTCTTCTGCTGGAATAAAAGTCATTGAGGTTGACGTGATGTGGTTTTGTTTGCCGTATAAAGTAATAAATCTCATTCAGAACTTAACATCCATATATCTGTGCAACTAAAATTAGCTCTGTTCTCCGCTACGGGCTAGTCTTGTTTGAATTTGACATATCACATGGCCTGGTTTATTCTCATAAAACATACTTTCACAATACAGCAGTTCTTGCACGTGTGGATTATTTTGCTTTCCGTTAAAACAAGAACCTTATCTTTTAAAACCTAGTCGGAATGAGAAGGATCATAACACTAAGGGCCTGATTAAATAAGAAATGTTTGTGCAGCGAATCACTCACAGAGGCTTTAGCAGAATTACTGCGAATGGATCTTGCCCCGCTAAACTTTCTTGGTATCAAATCTAAAATGATTTGCGGTACCAAATTACCTTCTCACCGATCTTGTTTGAACAGTGCCGCGGGAGTTATGCTCTCCCGATTATACCAGAACATAAACAAAGCACGTTCTAGAAATATAAAATAAATACAAGTGTTACATAGGCATATCCACACACCTCTGTGGCTCTTTGTGTGTACAGTGAAAATATAGAATGCTTACAGTAATGGCACTAATGGCGTGGCATTTTTAATTAAACACAAAACCATTACCATGGAGCATTACAATTGTGTCCATTTCCGACATTTTTAATCATTAGTGAAAATCCTGCAAGTAGCAAGGAGGTACTAAACTTCATACATGTTTAGTTTTAGAATATTTCACATGGGTTGATAAACAATTTTGCACTTGCACAATATGTTTAGAAAGGTAATACAAGTGATTTAGAAGGACTTCCAATCCAATCCAAACACAAAACAGAATACATTCCAATCATGATATGGACAATGTTAACAACATTTGCATAGTTGTTGCAGTGCATGACATTGGAGGTACTGACTGAATGAACAGCTGATGAGTTTAATAATATTCATAATTGTGCACGTCTTCTTGATATGTCTCACTTAGGGATTCAGTCCTCTATCAAAAAATCCACAGCACCTCTTTGATAAAAACATCAAGCTTTATTTAAAAAGATTAAAAGTCCATAATGTGTAAAAGATTTTTTTTTATTTTATTTTTTTCTGGTTTAATCAGAAGAGGATTTTTAAGGCCATTTGATTTTAAATTCACTTGCAATTTCTCTTCTGATCACAGAAGACTGGGGGGACAGCTGATCACTGTCAGGAAATGTGAAACTGCTGATTGGGGAGACTTGTTTATTGCGCAGACATGCACTGTATATTATAAATATGTATGGGTTATTGTGTCAGTTTAATTTATCTTTGGGTCCCTTTCTCAAAAACTGCATGATGTAAAAAATTTGGGGTAAAATGTAAAAGTTTAAACTTCCTAATTTCCTAATGTAATCACTACAGATATTGCAATATAACATTAAGGTTATTATTTTCAGTATTACATTCAAGACATACAGTATAACAGACATAAGTTAAAAAGCATACATAACTATGGCTTACGGTCAAATTATTGCCCAAAACAGTGACATGTTTTTGTTTTATTTTATTGTATTTGTGTTTTATTTCACTATCGAGTAAAAATGAAATTGAACCAAACTTAAAAAACTAATCTCAAACAGAAATTTCCATAATCGCATATTCCTACATAACACACATGTTCTGTAAAATCCTTGGACTCAATAAAGCAGGTTTTGCTACTGTGCCAGCCTTTCAGCTTGAAATATGTGATAAAGTGCACTGCATGCATGTTACCTGAAGCTTACAATAAGTAAATGAGTACATAAATGTGTGCATACAGTCATTCATTGTATTATATACATTTTGGTATAAAACTAAAACATTTGATGACGAATAAGAGTGAGTAGCTTGCAGTGCTTGTTTCCTTGATGTGTCTTCCACTTAAATCTTTAAAATGGTGGGTGCATGCAGTGCAATAAATAGTAGTGTCAGCAGTGTTTTCCATTTATTTTGACCTGTGTCAGGTCAATAGATTTAGTTTGTGAGTAAAGCTAAATTATGGAAAAGCGATAGGAAACTCATATCTCATCAGTTTTATACCTTAGACAAGTCCTTAGTAAATATCTTGATATTACTTTAAATATGCTGGAAGTATGTTTTTTGATTTCTTTTTTTTTATAATGCCATATGAATATCTTGAAAGTTACCAATAAGGAAACATTTATAATGCCTTAAAAAAGGGGGTGTTCATTCATTTTATGAGGGGAGGAGATGCAGGCTGCAGTGACTGGAAGTTGGGGATCACGAGGGCTGTTGTTATAAATAGGGGTTCCCCGGACCCTTCGAAGCAAAGGTGACAGTGTCCGCAGAGAGGGATCTAGACAGAACGCTATTTGTGGTCAGGTTTGTTGCTTTCAGTTGGCATGGGCCCGGCCTTAACAGCAGTCCTTAGCTTGTGTGCCTATAGGGAAATAAACTGGGTTGTTTCTTGCATCTAAAAGACAGTCTAGTCGCTTTACTTATTCTATATAAACAATTATAAATGTATGATTACTGATAATATAAATATTAATATTGTGATTTTCTTCGGCAGAGAATGAGTCATTTATGTAGCATTCTTTATTCCCAAGCTGCAAACAGAAGGATTTGGAGTGCTTTTGAATAAGGGATTCCTCAGAGGGTTCAAAGCAAAGCTTGTAGCTCTCAGAAGCTGCAAAAAGCATACAGTACCCATGTCTAGAGCTTTTAAAGCAATTTGATTAAGCTGCCAACTGTAATTGCTAGCTACATTTTGAGAAAATAAAAGTGGATATATTCATTCTGACAATGTGGTTTGAACACCAACTTTGGATAACCTATGAAACTGGATGAGTTTGTCTGCGGTGAATGTTTAAATGCATTCACAAGTTCAAATTTAAAATGACAAGATGCTATTCTGATACTTGTTATCAATGCATAAAAACAAAACAACGAATTAAAACCCAGTGCATCAAAGCAGCAAAAATGTCATTATGTTTCCTAAGAATATGACAAAGTTAATGGATCTGAACTATACAATTTTGTTGCCAGTTTGAATTGTAGTTCAAGGAAGACTTTTAATTTATGTATTTACTTCGGGGGGGGGAGGCAAATAAAATGTCAAACCTTGACACCATAAATTCTCTATCAATATGAGGGAGAATGAGATGTGATCCTGTATATGTCCGAGTCTTACAATTCAGTGTGTGTCAAAGTAACTGTTGTGGTCTGTACCAGATATATAGCGGACTGCCAATGTATTAATACTCTGGATACAGTGATTCAGTATTGCAAATCAAAGAGTGCATTTAATATTTTTAATCAAATATCAAAATGTTAAAAAGTATGTTTCTCTGACAACTGCATCTATATATGGCTATATAAGTCACTGCTCTGAGGAAGATGAGTCAGTTAAAACATGAAACACGTTCTGTAACTGTAAGCTTTTAATTATGAATTAAATAATAATACATTAGAACTGTTTGTGATTATAGATGGTTTGGAAGGGACTTACTGCCTACCTTTCCTCCTGGTTAGCTACAGGATGGTTTATATGCACAGTGGCCAGATTTATTCACAAACTAGCGATCAGTATTTTGTGGATCCCCATGTGTTGCTCCCTGAAGTCTTGTCATAGGTCCATGCACTTCTCAGCAAGGGGATTTTGACTGCTTTCCGACTATCCCTGTGAATACTTGTGATACTAATTGGATGGTAAAATACCAAAGTGTCCCAAGATTTACATTTATTATTGACATATTGACAACAGGTTATACATGAATTTGAAGAACGCCTACTTAGAAATACTTGGATTTTATTTATGAAATGAAATGTATCATTTTTGTATTTTCAATTTAGCAAATACATGTGTATATTTGGAAGTACATGCAACTGAACACACAAAAAGTATAAACATGATAGTTCTTCCTTCTCTAAATTTAAATAATGACCTTACCAAATAAACTGATGGATTGGAAATACATAATGTGTGTTGCGTGTGTGTGTGCGTACGTGCGTGTGTGTGACATTTTAAATAGTCTAAAATGTAAGGGAAAGTATTTTTGTGAATCTAGTTGGCTGATTCTGGAAAACCCATTCTGAACATTGTCTATGCTTTTGAAAGAGTAAAAGGTTAAGTGCTGGTTGAAGTTTGTGATCAATTAAATTATAAAGCACATCATAATTCCATGTTTATTAACAGAGCCAGGGGTTACAAAGTTAAATGGACTCTGAGCAATCGGCAGATCTTAGTTACTAATGCAATATGGAATACACTTAATACCTACTTCCTGTGCCAGTGTATGATATAGGCATGTTTAATTATTCACATGAAAATTATATGCAGTAATGTGAACTAGCTGCACACTGTAGTTATTTTTCTCATGCTAATTAGATGATAATGATTGGTCTTCATGTTATAAAATATTTAAATTCTACAAACATCCTTCCTACATTTTCTCAGCAGTATGCAAATATAGCAAAGCCTTAATATAATTAAATTATCACTCACAGAAAAAACAGAGAAATGCAGCTGAAACAGTTCAAGCTTGCCCACTCCAAAGCTCAGAATTCTCCTATGGCCATTACTTTTGGTGCTAGCAATTCTGCTTAACCTAGATTCATTGGAAGGTAAATAAACTTGTATTTTATAAAATGGTCCATGAAATAAATAGCATATTGCAAGTGTGTGAAACACCTCCAAGGTAGTTTTGAGCTGCTGAGTAATGGTGGCTGTCAGCTAGTGAAGTCACCTCATAAGTCAGGATTGTGTGCTGAATGCCACCTTCCACTGGCAACGTTACAGCACTCTTTATATTATATATTATATATTATATTATATATTATATATATAAGGAGAGCTGTACAGTGGGGTGTGGGGTAGTATACTGAGAGGTTAGCAGTAAATTAGAATTGTAGGTGACATTTTTTTGTGAAGGGTGCCATCATTTGTTTTATATAATTCATTTCTCAGCAGTCGTTTTCATTAAATTATTGACTGGAAATGAGTTTCTTGCTTGGGTACAGTTTACATTGGCAATCCTTCATCATACTCTGCTCATTATTTATAAAACACAGCCATTCCTGCTCCATTACTCACCAGCTGAAAACAACCCCCCAGGTTTTCTTCAGGCTTTGCATAATGCATGTGTGTTATTCTTAACATATTGCTCATTTCATTCATTATAATCTGTGGATATGTGCTTAGCAAATTTGTGGAAACACAATTCAAAGGGAAGACACTGTTTATGTTTATGTATATGTGTGCTTTTTACAAATGTTTGCATATGTGTATGTATGTTGAGGTAAAATAGCATAATTTAAATGATGCTATTTTGTATGTGTTTTTAAGTGCACTCTAGCTTTCAAATCAAATGTAGAAATGTACATTTTTTCACCAGCTATAGTAAAAGACGGTAACGCAGGCAATCAAATGACCATTTACAAAGGAGAGATGGGGCATTATCACCACAGTAACCCTTCAAAACCCAGTGTTCTGTTTAACAATTACTATATTTTGAATCCAGTGCAAGTGAGCTGGAAAAGACACTGACCCATACGTTAGTATCATTAGGTGCTGTTAAAAGTAAACACAATAAATAAAACAAAACAAAAAATACTTGAAAAGGCATGTGGAAAACTATAGCATTCGATGGAACATAGAGATAGCATATGAACAAGTCCAACGCCGAGCATGAAAATATACAGTGCGTGCCCAGAAAGACAAACAGTCATGGGATTAACCATGTATTGTTATTTATCTATTTGTATTGATGCTGTATCGTAATTATGACATGTTTATCACAGTTGTAGCTTTAGATGCTGTTTGGAATAAAGGCATTGTTTATAAGATATGATGCTGTATGTTAAGTCATTCAATGCCTTATTAAATGCATGTGTCACATATCTGCAGATTTAAAAAATGTGCTCCATGTTGTCCTTCCTGGGCTAAACATATTGTCATAGCAACAGAAGGCGTATCAGCACCATAGGTCTGCCCTGACTCTCACACACACACACTAGCACACGCACACACACACATACACACGTGCACACTCACACCCACACTGAAAAGTGAATGTTGTATGCACTTTTTTTTTCAGCTTAAGTAATTTACTATTGGGTTGGTATTAGTATTTGTAACTGGCATGCCTCATTTATCAGCCAAGTACGGGAGATTTTAAGAGATGTTTTCGTCATTTTCCTCTGTCAAAATGATGTATTCCCTTATATCCTGGACACTACGAAAGGGCTTGAGTTGCACTTATTTTGCAATGTGTGCACACAGGAATACATAACGTGAGATTGAGCAAACATTGTAAATATTGTTTATATATATATATGTGTGTGTGTGTGTGTGTGTGTATATATATATATATATATATATATATATATATATATACACTCACCTAAAGGATTATTAGGAACACCTGTTCAATTTCTCATTAATGCAATTATCTAACCAACCAATCACATGGCAGTTGCTTCAATGCATTTAGGGGTGTGGTCCTGGTCAAGACAATCTCCTGAACTCCAAACTGAATGTCTGAATGGGAAAGAAAGGTGATTTAAGCAATTTTGAGCGTGGCATGGTTGTTGGTGCCAGACGGGCCGGTCTGAGTATTTCACAATCTGCTCAGTTACTGGGATTTTCACGCACAACCATTTCTAGGGTTTACAAAGAATGGTGTGAAAAGGGAAAAACATCCAGTATGCGGCAGTCCTGTGGGCGAAAATGCCTTGTTGATGCTAGAGGTCAGAGGAGAATGGGCCGACTGATTCAAGCTGATAGAAGAGCAACTTTGACTGAAATAACCACTCGTTACAACCGAGGTATGCAGCAAAGCATTTGTGAAGCCACAACACGTACAACCTTGAGGCGGATGGGCTACAACAGCAGAAGACCCCACCGGGTACCACTCATCTCCACTACAAATAGGAAAAAGAGGCTACAATTTGCACAAGCTCACTAAAATTGGACAGTTGAAGACTGGAAAAATGTCAGAATTTGGCGTAAACAGAATGAGAACATGGATCCATCATGCCTTGTTACCACTGTGCAGGCTGGTGGTGGTGGTGTAATGGTGTGGGGGATGTTTTCTTGGCACACTTTAGGCCCCTTAGTGCCAATTGGGCATCGTTTAAATGCCACGGCCTACCTGAGCATTGTTTCTGACCATGTCCATCCCTTTATGACCACCATGTACCCATCCTCTGATGGCTACTTCCAGCAGGATAATGCACCATGTCACAAAGGTCGAATCATTTCAAATTGGTTTCTTGAACATGACAATGAGTTCACTGTACTAAACTGGCCCCCACAGTCACCAGATCTCAACCCAATAGAGCATCTTTGGGATGTAGTGGAACGGGTGCTTCGTGCCCTGGATGTGCATCCCACAAATCTCCATCAACTGCAAGATGCTATCCTATCAATATGGGCCAACATTTCTAAAGAATGCTTTCAGCACCTTGTTGAATCAATGCCACGTAGAATTAAGGCAGTTCTGAAGGCGAAAGGGGGTCAAACACAGTATTAGTATGGTGTTCCTAATAATCCTTTAGGTGAGTGTATATATATATTCACTTATTTATTTGTCTACAAAGAAAAATAGTTTTTCACTAGTTACTCATCCTCTTGCATATTCTTTCATCTGAGTGAATTATTTGGGACATCTTTGAGGAATTCCTCTCCACTAACCGTCAAAGAAAATACATAAATTACAGTTTGCAACTGTTTTATCTTCATAGTTCAGTTACTGTAATAACATACATTTGTTGTCTGGGAAATGTGGCTTTGAATTAACATAATTAAGTTGATGCTGAAGACGTTTGGAGTGATTCCTTTTATATTTAAATCCACGGTAATCAAGCCCTTTTAATAGATTTTTGTTTTCAATAGTGTTCAGGACGAAAATATTTGTATTATGCGCTTGCTGCTCATTTGAATACATAATTTGAAGATTATGTTGCTCTTGCATTGCAGTTTACTAGTTTTCTTCCATTTTTAAATTTCTGAGGGAATGCCATTACTCCAAGCACTGTAGGGACAAGAAGAAAGAGTTCATGAGAAACCACTCAGGTTCAAGGAAATTTCCTTTTCTTGACATGATTCATTACAAAATTGAGAACAATGCTACATGCAGTTCATTTACAGCTAGTGATGAGAAAATAAACATTTTTCAAGCTCCGCTGGTTAAGATAATAGTATACAGAATTGCATGAACTATATTGTTGAAATTGTGCCCTACTTCCAAAGTTCACTATTATGAACGCTAGATTTTGTTTCACTATATATTAAGAACTAGTTAAAAAAAAAAAATCAGTATACACATTAGTACTGGGACGTGTGCTATACAGTGCTATTCATTTTATCTTCAATGAGTCGAGCGGATAGCTTTGTTCCCTTGGGCAGATACTAGTCCCGCAGCAAGTGTATGGTAAATGATGTGAACAGTACAGTACTGTACTCGTGTAATGAATTGCCCGGTGTGTCATCTCCTGCCCGACCGTTAGCACGATGCACTCTAATAAGATATGAATGATCTGTCTCTGTAGCGAAAATAACACTGCTGAGCTTCCGTTCCTCTCCTTACCTGTCAGCTTCTGTCACAGATACAGGGATCCCATCTATAAAAACTCTTCCTATATATACTGTGCATTTGCCATGGCAGGAAACTAGGAAACATAAGGGGGGAAAATACTTTTGTGTTCATACTGTATATAGTTTATTAACGGATGTTGCATTCTGAATTACAAAGTAAGGTGATGGTGTAGCTTCAAGTGCACAATGGAATTTAAAAGTATTTGCTGCAATGATGACACATAATAATATAAAAAAAATGAAAGAAATACAAAAAAGACACACATTTAAGCTTTTTTTATCCCCTTTCTTTCATTGTTTCTACAGGACCCAACTGTTTAATCAAATAACATTACATTTTTGGATAAAAAACAAACAAGGAAACAAACCATTAAATTCTCTTCTTCTTTTATTTTTTCCTGGTGTGTTTATTAGATTTTGAATGACATGTTGCCCTGTGGGGTAAAGCTCTCATCTAATTGCAAAGTCATTGACAGACGCAACAAACATAATTAAAAACACCATATGAAAGGTTCTGTGTTAAAGATTGCGATGTGGAAAGCTTGGAGGGGAACCTCGAAAAAACAAGTCCCTTGACAGCCAACCCATTTGCCCTCAAATTAATCAGCAGTTTATTAAATCAATTACAGACCAGTGCTTTGTTTTAAATCGCTCTTTTTTGTTTCCCCCTGAAGACTCATTGCGTTAATCAGCCTCTGAACTGAGAAGGCAGATTTTCTGATATTGCCCCTAGGTGAAATTTTTACAAGTGAATTTTATTGATCTCATTAATTGTTTGCTAGATGTGTAATTAAAAACATCTTGTTAACAACTGTTCTTTTATGCTAGATGTTGAAGAAGCAGAGACTTTACTGTCTCAGCAACCTAGGCTACAAGCTGATTCTGAGTCTTTCTTTCAGATTCGAAGGATGTTTACATGATGTATATATATATATATATATACACTCACCTAAAGGATTATTAGGAACACCTGTTCAATTTCTCATTAATGCAATTATCTAACCAACCAATCACATGGCAGTTGCTTCAATGCATTTAGGGGTGTGGTCTTGGTCAAGACAATCTCCTGAACTCCAAACTGAATGTCTGAATGGGAAAGAAAGGTGATTTAAGCAATTTTGAGCGTGGCATGGTTGTTGGTGCCAGACGGGCCGGTCTGAGTATTTCACAATCTGCTCAGTTACTGGGATTTTCACGCACAACCATTTCTAGGGTTTACAAAGAATGGTGTGAAAAGGGAAAAACATCCAGTATGCGGCAGTCCTGTGGGCGAAAATGCCTTGTTGATGCTAGAGGTCAGAGGAGAATGGGCCGACTGATTCAAGCTGATAGAAGAGCAACTTTGACTGAAATAACCACTCGTTACAACCGAGGTATGCAGCAAAGCATTTGTGAAGCCACAACACGTACAACCTTGAGGCGGATGGGCTACAACAGCAGAAGACCCCACCGGGTACCACTCCTCTCCACTACAAATAGGAAAAAGAGGCTACAATTTGCACAAGCTCACTAAAATTGGACAGTTGAAGACTGGAAAAATGTTGCCTGGTCTGATGAGTCTCGATTTCTGTTGAGACATTCAGATGGTAGAGTCAGAATTTGGCGTAAACAGAATGAGAACATGGATCCATCATGCCTTGTTACCACTGTGCAGGCTGGTGGTGGTGGTGTAATGGTGTGGGGAATGTTTTCTTGGCACACTTTAGGCCCCTTAGTGCCAATTGGGCATCGTTTAAATGCCACGGCCTACCTGAGCATTGTTTCTGACCATGTCCATCCCTTTATGACCACCATGTACCCATCCTCTGATGGCTACTTCCAGCAGGATAATGCACCATGTCACAAAGGTCGAATCATTTCAAATTGGTTTCTTGAACATGACAATGAGTTCAGTGTACTAAACTGGCCCCCACAGTCACCAGATCTCAACCCAATAGAGCATCTTTGGGATGTGGTGGAACGGGAGCTTCGTGCCCTGGATGTGCATCCCACAAATCTCCATCAACTGCAAGATGCTATCCTATCAATATGGGCCAACATTTCTAAAGAATGCTTTCAGCACCTTGTTGAATCAATGCCACGTAGAATTAAGGCAGTTCTGAAGGCGAAAGGGGGTCAAACACAGTATTAGTATGGTGTTCCTAATAATCCTTTAGGTGAGTGTATATATATATATATATGTTATATATGTATGCGTGTGTGTGCATGTATGTGTGTGTGTGTTACTTGGACGCTTTGGGTCTCATCTGGATTGGAGTGTGAGAGACTAGGCAAAGCATTCTCCAGCGAACTTATATTCACTAAATAAATAAATAAAAATGGTCTAAGTTACCCAAAATGAAGATCATAACTTACAAAATATATAATTAGCTGTAGCAACATTCAACAGCTGTCTTCGGAGTTCCTAGTTTCCTTCATAGAGTTCTCCTGGCCTTTAATTCATTTTCACTTTAACAGTTGTCTCTAGAGCTGAATCTCTACTAAAGCTGTTTGAGCGAATGTGAGGAAACTCCCCTCCAGTCCCACTCATTTGTCTATTAAGAGACTTGTATTTCAGAAGTCAGTGGAGCTAAAGCTAAACCCACTTGCTGAATATATATGATCTGTAGGTCTCCTGTAATTGGAAGGAATAGACTACATGGAAAACCCATAGAGGAAAGAACTAAAGAACAATCCATTTTCTATTACTGTAAATTCTAAATCCTATAACATTCTAATTTCTAGAACTAGCAAATCTAGAAGTAGAACATGTCTTCAGGCTGTCAATTTAAGTGTAACCATAAGTTTATCTAGCATGAAAGTGCAGGTACACAGACCTTTTTTTTATTCCAACAAATACAAAAATAGCAAATCTGTGTCATGTTTATTAATACTGTTCAAATGAATCCATACCTCAGAAATCAGAATCTTGCCTTTGATCAGATTGAGGAGATTCTTCCTGTAGCTTTTTAATAGTCTAGGTTCATCAGTTTCTCTGAGAATTTTACCAATATAGAACCTCTCCAGCTCCTCCAGGTGGTATTTAGAAATATATGTGACTATTTGATAGATACAGTATTGCTAGCCTACCATTGTTTTCTGTTTGATTGAATTATTTGGAAACGTGTACCTGCATTTCCTTAATCAATCAACTTTCTCTTCAAAAAAGGATATATACACGCACGTCAGGTCTGAGGTTAAAGGAATGACTACTTCTGAGGGTAATGCCAATTCAGTTTCAATCTGGACCGTGTCCATGAAATCCATTTTAAATATAGTTTATCTAGCTGAAAACTGTGTGGAATCTACATATTTGTAGCAAACAGTCCATGAAAAATATAATGATGCATTCAAATGCTAACCTTTTCCACATTATGATCATACAGTTGACCAATCCGTATCTTTACATCAGTGAGTGATAAATTCTGAATAAGTTAGCTGAGTCCTCAGACACACAATTATGCACTCAGGCTCGATATAATTAATAGATCGTTTGTTATGCACATGATCTTCAGCAGAACCTCCTAAGGACAATTATCCTTGGTGTTCACGGCTAAATTAAGGATAAGATCCTTAATACACTCTTTTGGGTAATAGCCTTGACAAAGTTAAGAGTTACATATAGACCACTTTTCTGGACCACTGCATTTTAACTCCTATTGTACAAGGCCCATTTTGTTTAAGCATCAGCCTTTTCATATTTCCATCGTTGGCAAAATTTTTCGTGTGTTTTAGTTTTCTTCACTCTCAGAGGCGAGCCAACAACCCCATCTTCAAGAAATAAGTCAGAGTCATCAAGATCAAGGAACTCACTCTATTCTCGTCACTTTCTTCAATCCCCTTGTGTTTCAACTCACAAGAATCTCGCTTATTACCTTAGTGTTTGTGTCTGTGCAGTTTTTGCTGCAATTGCTTTAAACTTTCTTTTTTATAATTTGATATAGTAGAAATTAATGGATGTTATCACTGAGGGTAGTTTATTTATTTCTTTATTTTAATTTGATGCACTTGTTTCATAGTCCCCTGTAATGCCATCATGCTTTAGTGTAGCTTTTGCGATCATAACACATTTTATTGCGGTAACTTTCACATTTTAGCTGTGATTGATCGAGAATTAGAGCATTCCAAGATGCATATTCTGCTACAGAGTTTTTGTTACAGCACAGTATCTCCAAAGTACTAGGCATTTGATTTCAGGCGGTTTTATGTCGTTCCCTTGAAGAAAAAATGGATTTGAGAAAATATGCTGTTTACAATAGGTGTTATGGATTTTCCTAAGAATTATTTTACTGTCAGAGATGAGTGTGTTAGATTTATTCATTTATAAAATGTCAGCATTCAGTGTTTAACAATTGTGTGGGGATGTGAATCTGGCTTCTAACCTATTAATTTCTCTTATTTTGAACACAGCTACTGACAGCTGCTGAACAACTGTGATAGCATAAATATATAGGCTATACCTGGGAAACCATACTTACCATCTACTTCATAATACATTTGTTTCAGTTACAATAAATTAATCAAAGTTGTCATAGGGCTCCAACTCAAAAAATAAAGGATGAAGGAAATAACTTTCTTGGTTAACACTTTACATTAAGCCTCCCTAATCACTGTGAACTTACGCTGTGATTACTTGTTACACTTGTAGTTACCAAATAAATACACACTAATTAACATTGTAACAAACCACAAATACAGTGTAAATACATTGTAAATAGGTGTAATTACACTGGTAGTTACTAAGTAATTACAGTGTAAATACACAGTAATTAGGGCCACTTACCCAGTAGTCTGAGATAAAACATTCTGTCACGATTCCATATTTTACACACACCCCTCTCCAAAAATAAATGCATGTGGAGTGACATGTAGGGAGAACAACAAACAAAAGAAAAGACAGGAAATCAACATTATTTCAGTTTAGTAAACTATGATAACAGGATCTAAATGAAATCTTGGCATGAAACTTATAATTCTGGGTAAACCTCTTGATAAAGTTGTTTTACCTCTGCAAGTACAGAGTGGGATATAAATCGTAATCTGCATGGTGGTGGCAGGTATTGATGTACTGAAATAGAAAATAGGGGCTGTAAGTAAGACAGTGCAGCAGTAATTGAGTTTAGCTGAGACTTACTGAACAAGATAATAATGCAATTTACCTAGCTATTGAGATTATAGTCAAAGCATTCTGGTAGAGAGGAGGAAACTATCTTCAGACTGCCCCATGTACGCATGCTTAACTGAAAATAGTTTTGAACCAAAATTGCGGGATTACTCTTGATGGTAGGAACTGGTTCTTTGTTTCAAACACGTGCTACCCTATCAACTGTCTTCTACAAAGAATTTGAGTTCATGTTTGGACAAAATCTAAAGCCATAAACAAATCAAAACTTTTAATACATCCATCGATTGCAAATCACATGTTTTTCGATTCTTCCATCTTGCTGTGTTTTTGTTTGGTGATTGACATGCGTCGAAATGTGTCCTATTATAATAAATACGGACCTCAATCAGATGTCCAACAGTTACATTTAACATCCATGCAAAACTCAGGATCATATTTTACTGTTTAGAGGAAGGTTGTGCTTAAATTTTAGATGAGCATTATAGTGGTGCCCTAGAAATTAACTTGCTTAATTCAATATAATACCCACAAATTAAACATTTTCTTGTGTGCACCTATGCCGTCATGCATGATCAAAAGAAAAAGGTAGTTTGCTATTGAGTACTTCTATTTACTTTGTTGGTGTGCTATTGAATCTGACTCTTTTTACACCATTAGGAAACAGAATGAAAAATGGAACAAATCGGACTAACAGGTTCAATTGCAGCTTGAGACTTCACCGTGAGACAGTGTGCTGTGTTGTGGTGCTGCAGCAGCGGCATAGTTGCTCAGAACACTATTGTGATGCACTACTGCAGCATAAGGTTATTGCTCTATGCTCTGTATTCTAAACCAGAGCTTGTGTACAGAGACAAAACACAAGTGATCATACTGTGAATTGATATACTTTAACCTATCTATCTGGATCTGTCTGTCCACCTGGCAACCAAATCCCAATCCCAAAGCACAATCCGAAGCCAAAAACGTTCAGTTACCCGTTTCTCTGTTCTTTCTTTTATCTCGATCTCTCCAGCTCTTCTATTCCTTACTCCTACGTGTCTCAAACTCTTCAAATCTCCCCACCACAAAGGTGTGCCAGCTTCCTTCCTTTATGTAGGAGGAAGACCAATCAGGGGCACCCAACATGGCAGGCTATGTTACCCCCAGGGCTTCAGAGTGGCCATTTTGCTCCTCCTGGCACTGCACCACATAACATACAAATACAATAGTCAGTGATTTCCATAAACTTTAAATTGAACCCTGGCACTGGTGTTTTATTTCCAGCCACATGCTGCTTTGATGAAATGGAGGCTGAGGTGCACAGTGAGAGGAGGGCAGCCTGTAGCAAAGAGGAAGAAAGACTAACAGTGCTGCTGGAGTAGTTCAGCGCAGTCCAGCAGACTACAGGAACACATAATGAACGAAGTGGCGAAGGAAGCAAATTCAATTTCAAAAGTAGGGTGCGAATACAGTCCAAAGACTGTGATTTACCTTGAGGCGTTAGTATGAAAGGAAGTCACATTAGGCATGAATGTGCTTAGAGTGGCAGAAAAGAGATCTCAAAGTTCTTGTGTCTGATTACATTAATTGCTACATTAGGTTCATTAGGAATATTAGACGGTGAATAAAGTCATTGTGAAATGAACCATTTTTAATGAATCAAAGGGATTCAACTAATTTATTCTGAAAGTATTAGTCGATTGTCTGAATTATGTGAATAGTTGTTTAATATTTTACATAGGAAGTGTAAAAAAGTGTCTGTCCCCAATATTTCAGAAAGAGGGGAGACTGTATAAATGTAACAGTAGTGCTAAGCATGGTGTCTCTGTGTACCCTGTGTTCAGTAGAAACAAGGCTGTTCTAGTAATTACTGATTCCCTTGCACTTGACTCAAGTATGTAGACATGAGTAGATTTGACAGTGTAGTTGTATTGGCATCTGGAAACACCCAAAAGCACAGATAACATTAAGTATAGAATCAATTTAAATAAAATAGCATTGTATTTTTTAAAGGTGGAATTTATAAAAAGTTTTTCTTTTCCCAATGTGCTTGACAGTATATCATATATGCATGTAGGATATTTATTGATTCCAGCCTTTGTAAACTCACTGTATTATGTATGGATGGATGGATGGATGGATGGATGGATTTATCGTTGAGAGTTAACCGGGCAAGTATATGGTTATATTGTGAGTTCAAGGTGATCTCTTTTGATTCTGTATATCTCGGAAGGTAATCATGTGAGAAAAGACATCAGCTAAAACATATTTAAGTACTTTAAATCCACTAGGCTTTTAAACTGAATGTAATGGAAAAAAAACATAAAACATACATGAAAAAGATTTATGTTTGAATTCAAATGATATATGTATTCTGCCACAGAAATCTTCACGTGTCCAACATCATTTATCTTAGAAATTGTATGAGGTATAGGTAAAGTGATGTGGTGTTGTACAACCAGCAAACATATGACATTCATATTTTCTTAAAAGTCATAGCATTTCAAACTGGAACATGGTATAATACTCTTAGCTCAAACTTGGGAAGAAAAAAGTACAACATAGCAGTACCATGAACTACTTACAATAAAAGATCAGTGGTTCTCTGGTGGCTTTCTATACTCCACAGGAGATAAATAATTCCCAACAATAATCTTTATTCCACATTTATGTGTAACATGCAGTATATTGCTTTGCAAAACTTTTACATTGTGAAAGCTGTTAATAAACCCTAAACATTAGGCAGCATCTGTCTAGACAACTGAATATAAAATGCATGTACGTATATGTGTTTTAATTTCTTAAATTATAGGTATATAGGTATTGTATAGGTATTATAATTGCTCCAGGCACCAGTAATTTTTTCTGGGACAAAAATAAGGAAAACCACACACTTTTTTTTTAAGAGTTAGAAGGAGTACAAATAAAACATTACCTCTCAAGTTGTATTTGCAGCCAGCTGAATGCCATTTGAGCTGAATATGGTGACAAACCATGCAATGCAATCTTCCAGAGCATGCCTTGGATATGTGGTAATTAGACTGCTGTCAACAATAAAATACCTGATGTTACAAACTGTGTGCTGCCCATATTAGCAGGTTGTGTCTTATTTTTCATGTGGGTTAATTCAGAGCATTTTCTGGCATCTAATTTATTCTATTCAGAACAGCAATATAGAGCACAAAGGGAGGTATAGCAACATAGTGTTTAGAGTTGACACTGTACTGCTTTTATTAAATAATAAGGCTCTTTTTTATACCATTGATTGCGAAAGAAGCTGAGAATGATATGACTGAGATTGTATTCTGAATATTAAACCTAATGTCCATGTGACTAAAATAGATTTCAACATTACAGATGAAAATCTGATTATAATGATGCTACCCTACAGTTTTGGCAGTTGTGAAGTATGACGTGCTGGGGAGAGCAATGCATTATGTTGTGCAATAGACCTGAAAGAAACACTTCATATGTATTTTAGTGAATGAACCCATCATTTATAATAGTATTGTACACAGCAACTTCACAGTCTGACGCTGAAAGTGGCCATTTACACTGTATGGTATGTGTAAAGTGTGTGGCTGTTTGCATGTGACTGTTGTTTTGCATCCTGGCCTAATATGCAGTAGGTTGGTATTATATGGTAATGAAAAGTGCTTATTCATTAGCCCATTGATGATGACAGGCTGATACCATAAAAATACTTTTGGGTGGTAGCACTTTACATTGTTTCCCTAATTACTGTGTATTTACACTGTAATAACTTGGTAACTACCAGTATAATTATGCCTATTTACATGGTATTTACTCTGTAATTGTGCATGGTTACACTGTTTTTATTGTGCTAGGGTAACACTTTACTACTGTCCCTAATTACTGTTTATTTACTTTGTAACTACCATTGTAATTATGCCTATTTACACTGTAACAAACAAGTACAGTGTAATTACACATTATTTTGGGAAATGTAATGTAAAGTGTTACCACCCAAAAGTATTTTTATGGTATCAGCCTGTCATCATCAAAGCGCAGTTCCTACTCCAGTGTTTATGATCTGTCACCTTTGACCTTCTTAGGGGTCAATTACAGTGGTTTAGTCCCCTTAGGAAACCCAGGCATGTTTAAGACTGTATTGAGAGTTACAGCAGCAGATGAGTGTAGGTGTATTGCTGTCCTGGGGCAGAAGTCCCACATGAGATTTGTCAAACTTGGCATGTTCAGCTTGTCCTCATAAATCATTGAATTTCTATTATCCTACCTGTCTTCAGAGTCCAGGTCTCCACACTGTTATGCATAGTCTGCAGAGCGTGATCTGAACCTCACCCCCTACACAGCCTTAGCTGCTTACACGTGTTAGCATACGATTCCAGACCGTAATAATGCAAATAACACCAGCTCCATATATGTTTCCAAGGATCATTGGTCTGCGTAGGAAAGAAATAAACATATAGTAAATGTTTAGGCCTACTCAGCAGAAAAGGTAACAGATTCATTTCAACAAGCTTAAGAACATAAGAAAGTTTACAAACGAGAGGAGGCCATTCGACCCATCGTGCTCGTTTGGTGTCCATTAATAACTAAGTGATCCATGGATCCTATCCAGTCTGATTTTAAATCTTACCAAATTTTCAGCTTCAACCACATTGCTGGGGAGTTTGTTCCAGATTGTGACGCCTCTCTGTGTGAAGAAGTGTCTCCTGTTTTCTGTCTTTTTCTGCCCAATTTCCAATAGTGTCCTCGGGTCCGTGTGTCCCTGCTGATCTGGAAAAGCTCCTCTGGTTTGATGTGGTCGATGCCATGTCATGATTTTGAAGACTTGAATCAAGTCCCCATGTAGTCTCCTCTGTTCCAGGGTGAAAAGGTTCAGGTCCTCAGTCTCTCAGTAGGACATTCCCTTCAGACCTGGAATAAGTCTGGTTGCTCTCCTCTGAACTGCCTCTAGAGCAGCGATATCTTTCTTGAAGTGTGGAGCCCAGAACTGCACACAGTATCCAGATGAGCTCTAACTAGTGCATTGTACAGTCTGAACATTACTGCCCTTGTTCTCAATTCTCCACTTTTGACAATATACCCTAGCATTCTGTTTGCCTTTTTTATTGCTTCCCCGCACTGCTTCCCCGTTTGGATGGAGAAAGTGAGGAGTCCACATAGACTCCTAGGTCTCTCATGCGTTACTTCATCTAGTTCTGTTCCTCCCATAGTGTAATTATAGTGGACATTTTTGTTACCTGCATGTAATACCTTGCACTTGTCCACATTGAATTTCATTTTCCAGGTGTCGACCCACAACTGAATGTTATCTAAGTCCCTTTGAATTGCCTGTGCTGCCGAGATGGTATCTGCTGAGCCACCTATTTTAGTATCATCTGCAAATTTGAACTATCCCAGAGTCCAGATCATTAATATAGATTAGAAAAAGCAAAGGCCCTAGTACTGATCCCTGTGGAACTCCAATAACAACCTCACTCCAGTTAGAAGCAACTCCTCTAATCGACACCCTCTGTTTCCTGTACATCAACCAGTTCATAATCCATCTACTTACATTACCCTGAATGCCTACAGCTTCCAATTTGAGGATCAGTCTTTGGTGTGGAACCTTATCAAAATCTAAGTATATCATATCATATGCTTTCACATGATCTACAACTGCAGTTGCATGTTCAACAAACTCTAATAAATTAGTAAGACATGATCTGCCTCATCTAAACCCATGTCTAATATTTTTTTTCCAACATTTTACAAGTAATGCAGGTGAGATTGATTGGTCTGTAATTTCCTGGCTCAGTTTTGTCCCCTTTCTTGTGGATTGGTACGACATTAGCAGTTTTCAAATCATTTAGCACTTGAGATCAAAATGTGTGTTATTGTTGTGAGGTCATTTTGACGTATTGTTTTTCCCTAGCTGTAAATATTGTTACTGATCATTGAAATATATAAACACACAAATAATTACATACATACATACATAGATATATTCATACATGGAGAAATGCATACATTATATAATTAAGGGAAACTATCTCTGAGAGCTTAATGATACAAAAGACTTTAGTTTCTGGGGGGAAATGAACAAACTAAGAACACATGAATATTTATTTTCAACATTCAATATAATGCTGTATCCTAATTGCACATAGTCTATTCATCCTGTGGTATTTTCTCTACGGGAAACCTAATAAGACAGTGGTGTTTTAACAGTGTTTTCAGTAGAGAAATATGTGAGTGCATGGCTGTCTTCCATAGTATGATAAAAATAATAATAATAATAATAATAATAATAATAATAATAATATTGAAAATCAAAGATCAGAATTCATAACAGAAACACTGAAACATTGCTAGGTGGCCTTTCAGTGGCAATGCTTGGAAAGAAAGACATGAGAAGAGAGAAAGAGGGAGACATACAAACAAAGACATAAAGAAAGAAAGACAAACAGAAGCACAATATCTTTTACACGGGATGATTTAAATAATAGACCTTTCTAAGGCAATAACATCTCTTCAGTGCACTGGAGATCATTTAGATGCTGTCGAGGGAGGAAACTAAATTAAACCAAACAAGAAGTTAAAGGCCAACACCATCATTGATCACAGAATAGTATTATGTTTTTGTCTTTCTTTCATTATTTTTTTATATCACTTCCTTTGCTCAATTTTCAGGACTTAATGTATATGTATTGCATGTTATTATGTATTTATTTAATCATCGTATTTACTCTATGCGTGTTCCTTCACTTGAACCTGTGTTTTGAGTGGTACTGGTGAGAACGTTTAAGCATTGTTTAATTATGATTATGATTAAATAAGAATATTTTGTAATGTTACTGCCTCTTTACTTCCCCGTATCCCAAGAGTGTCACTACATGTTGCTTTTCTTTTCAGAAAAGGGCACTTTATATAGTGACTCTTTACTGTGAAATTACTCTCAAATGTATTCTAAAATTGAGAACAGATATCTGCACACCTTTCACAGAGGATGACAAAATGTAATACATGTGGAAAATAATAATTGAGACTCACAGAATAACCAGTGAAGAAAGTAATACAATTATTTGCAGTGGGTGAGCAAATTATGTCTGTGGGTTTCTATTGAATTAAATAAAAACGATTAGATTCATACTTTTGAGGCAACGCTAATTAGGAAGGAATGGTGTGATGCTGATGGAAAATGTTTGCTTTTCTTTTTTATCAATTGTATTTTATTTAACTGGGAAATAAATGCTTTTGAATAGGCCTTAATAAGGAATGGTAGGGCAGAATTAATGCCACGCTCCTGGCTAAAATAAATCCTCTCTCAAGCCTGTAGGGACTTATAGGGACCAGTGCAGTTTCCCAGTTTCCATGGTGCAAATGGGTGGAATTGACATTCCACTGGATACGATAATCCCACACTACTATAGGTCCTCATGAGCATGAATATTGTCTCAGATATTTTACACTTTTTATTTTTAGTATTTTGTTCCCTTACATTTTACCTTGTCAATGTGGTTGAATAGATATTGATTATTAATCAGCAAGAACATGCATTGCCTGAAGTTTTTAACTGGCCAGAGAGTGAAACTCTAGTATCCTAATCCTGTTTAGCAAGGCAGAAGATACAAAATAAAAATATATAAATAATCTGCAACACCAGCCTTTATTGATCCAATGCTGAATGAAGGCCTCCCCAAGTTGTTTCCACTTGCTTTGATGTACAGCATCTCTTTTCCAGGTCATGTCATCAAAGCTTTTTATAACTTGTTTCAGTTCTTTGTCTAGTTTGACTTCTTACTGTTTACCCTCAAGAAAATTAGTGAGAAAATATCATAATTAGTAACCTTTTTTTCCAGGTGTTTGTATTTTGCTTCACAATTGTTTTTAATTTGATTGGTGGTATTTGTGGTTGATGCTAGAATGTTTCTCTGCCAATCACATTGGCAAAACATGTCACACATGCATTTACTGTTTATGTTTATATGTATATATGATGACAATTAGTGCATTCTTTATTTTGTATATATTATTTTAATTATTAATTTTACATATTACTGTGCTTGCAGTAGACTGTTTAGATTGTACTGATTAAATTGGTAAATTAAACTGAAAAGTGCTTTGCAACTGCAATGGCAGAATCTTTTCAAACAGATACATGTGATAAAGTTTAGGAGTGCTATATTTTGTTCCAGAGATTTATTTTCAGATGAAAAGGCTGAAGTTTAAAAACAGAATTTAAGTGGAACAGTTAGTGGGGGATTTAACATTTTTAATTAGACATCGTGGGCATTTCCCATAGTTTGCAAATTGCTTCAAATTTGGTGGCCAATGCCACTGAGGAGTTTAAAGCTAGAATCTGATAACATGCCCATAATTAAATATAATTTGAGGGTTTTGAGAAGAATTGTGTTGAGTTCAATATTAGGGTTTTTTCCAATGCCTTCTCTTATAATTGCTGCCATCTGGCAAGAATATAGCACTGACGTAATGGTCGTTCAAACAAATATATTAAAAATCACTTGACTCATTATGATCCGTGTTTTCTAAACGGAAACTTTACCCATTAGGAATTAAAAATGATCAAATCAGCGTGTTCCTTTTTAATAGGTCAGAATCTCATGTGCACTGGGTATTGTTAAGTTAAAAAGCTTTGAGCTATTTAAACCACACACACCTGGCCCAACTGTTCGAGCTTCACATTGATTTATAGTTTGGGGATTTTGGAGGAGTTCTTGTCTGACACCATCTCCAATACAGTACATCATAGTCACTCTCGTGAAATCCTCTTGGTAATGTCAGGGAGCTTTTTTGTTGTCACTCTCCAAACTGGAAGGCATAAAGGGAGAAGGGAGTGGGCTGTACAAATGCATCAGGTCAGACTTTGTATTTTATATGCTTTGTAATAAATCAGGACTTTGGTGTCAACATACCCTCTTTGTGTGGCAATACAATTTCAACTTTATTTTTTAACTTTCACAGTTGCCGTGGTGCCAAGAATTAAAAGTGAATGTTCTGGGTGTCTAGGGATAAGGAATAGAGAAACATAGGTAATATGAGAAGGATTTATTTCTGAAGTAGCTTTATACCCCTGTAAAATAAACATATATATCTTGTTGTTGCTTTCTCCATGTTTAAGTTGTATTAAATCTGGTAAGTTTAAGCATATGCTAATTTCACTATACTTAAATGCATTGATTTTGTTTTCATGCATCTTTAGCTGAAGGTAGACTTGGAAAACGAAGTGCACATGCAGGCAACTGTAACAGGCTGCTACACACAACCATGGCGTGTCACAGGCATTAGACATTGTCGTCTCATGTATATCTGTCTCGGTGGTACACTGCCATGATGATACAGGGACTGTATGTAGTCAGCGTAATGGTATTTATTGATCACATTTTTAACTTTTATCGTAACAGCAGTGAAGTAATTAAGCCTTTTATGGCATCCAATTATTTGTGTAATTAGCAACATATATTGCTTTTATTTAAGGAAGTCTATAGTCAGGTAGAGTCTTTGCTCAGTTCAGACATCTGTGAAATAAATAAATGAATACTAATATTGAGACAAATAATTTATAAATGCTAATGCAGTTTGTAAAGTAACACAGAAGGATATACAAAGATATCTTTATATATTCACTTTTTTTTTCTTTTTATGAATGATGCTGACATATTTATTACAGAACTGAAATTTTCTTTGCTTGCATTTTAAGGTGTGAAATTGTGGGTGGCGTTCATAACTGGTCGAGCCTCGACTTAAAATCTTAAAATCAGCAGTTCTTGTTTTTCCTCAGGATCTCTTTTATTAGAAGCAGTTGATTTTATTGGTCAACTGTGTCAATAAATGACTAAAGTATGGTCAATTTCTTAATAACTTAATTGATAGGTAATTCAATTCAAAACACAAATGTGGTTTTCAAACTTCAGTCAACATACCAACGAGGAAAGAAAAAGAGGTTTTCAGTCACTGATGCACACTCTCATCGGTCACTAAAACCCTAATTTGCTGAGATTTCTGATTATAAAAAGTGCATTCGACAGCATGATCTGCAGACTTCTCTTAAGGAAGAGCATTAAATGCAACAAGTTAATTATTGTTGTAGACACTGTTGTGTGAAAAGCCCCAAACAAATCATTACAAAAGAAAAGGAAAAAAAAAACAAATCAACCAAAGCAGTAAGCTGATTTACAAATGACAGGCGAAGAAAAGAAAATAGACTTTTCTATGTCTTCCCAACACCCTCGTGACCTCCACTGGAGCCCCCAGGAGTCTTGGCTTCCATTTTGAGAAATGCTGATTTCGACAGTTCTTTAGGTAACTGCTTGATATTCTGCTAGTATGGGGTCCCAAAGGCAATTTGATTATAAAGCACTCTGATTTGCATTTATAAATAAGTTGGCCTTTGAAAAAGCTTTTTTATTATGTTTTGCTTGTGTATAATAAAGGTATAATACACAGCAATTTTGCATGTGATAAGGTTGTGAAACAGCTGGAGAACACACACCTATTATGTGTTAATGACAAGCATTAGTTACTGTTGTGGAGATAATGAAAGCACGAAGAAAGTCCCACGGCCCTATAGAGATGAAGTCCAATAGCCCAACTGTAATCCAGAACCACAGTAGGTTACTTCTCTGTGAGTTAAAACTTTTACTTAGTTTTGACAGCTCCATCAAAACTTTGAACTGGACTTAGCATTGACTTTATTTTTGGAGGTGCTGAAAGGATTTTGGGTTGTACTTATGTTGTTCAAAATCAATTTTCGACACATCCTCAGGCAATCGGTTCATTGGAAACGTCTGCATTAGTAGATCACATGTCCGATGTAAAGAAATCAACTTGGGTGACATAAGTTAAAATGATCACTAGCACAGTCGACCTTGATTGGCATTAGTTATCTTATGGGGACACACATGGGCTCTAAAGGCCACAAAGCCTGTCCCAGTGATTATCTTCTGGTATTTCTGTAATCCACAACACATAAACACACCATCGGCCAACAGGCAATGAGTCTAGCTTCTGCATTAGTTCCAAACAAAATCACATTAATCAAGAGCTTGATGCTTCAAAGTCTTAACAGTACATAATTAGCAAACATTGCTGTTTTGTTTAAGTTTGTGAACATTAACACAAAATGTTCTTCAACAAACTGTTAAATTCTATAATGTTTTGTAATGATGCAAGTCATAGTTGTTTATAGTAAGAGGAGCAGAAGAGTTTGCAACCTTTTGTAATGTCTCTTGAGGTGTGCTTTTTAGTTTTAGCTACCAGGTAAAGCTTGGCGTGATTACAATGCTTGTTGTGAAATTGCGGACCTGCATGTTGTAATCAAGCAAAATGCTGTCATGTCATGTCAGGTACATCTGTCCGGCAAAGGTTTATTAACCCTGAAATGAATTTGGAGTGGGACTCTGGCTCTGGTAGCACCTGACATAGTGTATATATCTGAAATGAAAACCACTTGATATATGGTCGGAGGGTAATAGACTGCTCTCACCCTGACTGATAAGTCATTACTGGCACTTACTTTTGATAAATCAGACTTTGTTCCAAGCTTCGGTACAGAGGATTGATTTTTTTTTTTTTTTTCTCAGCCCCAACACTGGTTAGCCTCGTTGAAGGTTTAGATGGATAGAAAAGTTAACGAAGAAGCTAGCGAAGGAAATCTAAGGTGGGCTATTGTGGAAAGTTGTTGCCTGAAACTGTTTTAGTGAAGCAAGATAATCTAAAGAATAAGCAGCACACGAGTTTCTAAAAATAGACTTTGCCGCTTTCATAGTTAGTAACATAGTTAGTAACCTGTGCAATCATCTAATGGAAATAAATGGAACATGCACATACTATAAATAATATAGTAGTATTAGTTTAATTTGCAGTGGTTTGCTAATGCCCTTGCAGATCTGTGCAGATGTCCCTTTCTGTTCTGTGTGTACTCACTTCATTGTAGATGTTGAAATGTAATAATAATCTTAAGCAAAAAATCATCATACAATACAATACAATACAAATAGATTTAGAAAATTGAAAGAATAAAAATAAAATACTGAAGCTTTGCAGTAAGAAAAACTGAATTGCGCAAAATAATGTGTGTTATTACTGTGGACAAATTGCCAACCTTCAAACAACAACATGGATTTGCAAAAATGGGTGAAAGCAGAATTGAATTTAAAAAATAATAGTAAGTGGGTGAGAGTCAAAAGTGTGTAGAGAAGTGAGAAAGCATGGGCTCCCAAAACAAATATCTCATAGGTTAAAGAGAACAAAACATGACAGTTTGGCAACACAAACGATGGATAATGAGCTAATAGAAACACCTCCGGATCGATGATGAGCCGGCTTTAATGAAAATTGAGAAGGCTGCCCTTTACAGCGAGGGTGTGCACCAGTGCTGACCTGACACTGCAATGAACATGCAGCAGCTCCAGCTATATGTGTCTGTGTGCAAGTGTGACAGTGTGTGTGCGTGTGTGTGTGTGTGTGTACGGTTTGTACCATAAATACTCTATCTGCATGGAAGCCCTGCTATCAAAAAGCTCCTTGTTTTTGTTTCTTCTTTATTTTTGTTTAAGTTTTGTTGGTTTGTTTTCACCCGGATGTTATCTGAAAAGCTGGTGGCCTATTTTCTTTATCACAGAATACATCTCATCCCCCCCAAAAAGCATCAGCCTAACTGAGACTGCATCTTGTTGATACTATTATTTCAGTTTGCAAATCAGGTTTGTATCCCTGGTGATATTCTAGCAAGGTTTGAATCATTCAGGGTAAAATATATGCTTCTTGTTTGGCAGACATAACAATATGCGTATGCAGTGAAAGCAAACTAACAAAAAGGAAACATTGAAACTTGGCTTTAGTAAATAATATTATTTATGCAGGGATTAATTTATATTCATGGCTCAGGGAGAAAAGTGCCATGTTATGTAAATGAAACAACGAACACATCAACAAGCCAAAAAAAACACACAAAAAAACAAGAAAAGACAAAACCAAATGCTTATTGGTAGGAAGATTCAATGATACAATCATGGACTGTAAACTTATTAAAATTGTATTTAACACATTTGAATAATAATGAGAAAATAATTGTAGAATACATCCTGCAATAATGTAAAGTATTAATTCAGAGCATTTCATTTTTAAATCTCCCACTGATTACACACTCACATAAAACATAAATACAACGATAATTCATTTCTGGATATGCTTTTACGCATGAATATGATTTATTTTAGTTTTTTCTTTTAATTAATTTAAAATAAGGGTAAAAGGAGCATCCTAAAGATGTTGTTTCCCTGTGTGTGTGCAATTGTGTTCTGTATGATATTTGTCAATTTAAATTGATGTGAGAATCTTTTGTTAATATGATTTATTTAAGTCTGTGTAGAAAAGAATACTAGAAGAGAACGCAGTTTCAGAGGTTCCATGCACGGAATGATTCTGTTTTAAATTACCAAAAGTTTGAGATCTGAACAAATGTTCTTATATCGGAAAGAGTGTTTGACTGTTGATGGACGGCACTACATTTAGTTCAGTTAATCTTGGTACTGTAAAAGGAAGTAGTGAAAGTGACGTTCAAATTCGAAAGAAACTCAAGTCGAACTCTGTCTCAATCTGAACTATTAGGGACTGTTTGCTAATGCACAGAGAAAATCTATAAGCAGAAATGGAGTGCAGAGTGAAGCTACAGTCCAGACATTTCTATATCAGCTGACGTTTGACCAGTAGTCCCCAGAGGGAAGCGCACTTTTTGCTGAGTGCTACAGAGGTTGGTTTTGCTTGGAGTCTACTAGGACGCCCTTTGTTAACCACTCAAATGCAATGTCATTGGCTTCCTTGGAAAATAACTGCTGTTTCTCAGAAAAAAACTGGAAGCGTGAAAAATATCATTATACTCCGTAACACTGGATATATATACACAGCGATTCACATACTTATTTACACATTTTACAACTAATAGTGAATGTGAACTCCTTACTGCTCCAATATTTACAAGAGGTAGGTAATTGAATGCTAGGATTTTAAGTTTGATGTATTACCAAGCATTTGTGACTTTGGACAGATGTTTGTAAAATAAAAAAGAACAATAAATCAAAGTGGAACCCGAAACAATTATATTATGTATTTATTCTACATATTAATTGCACACACACTTCTTTTATAACTGCTGAAGTCTGGGTATCTGGGTGTTGTATTTGTCATATCGTAAGGCAGGAATACTCCCCCATGCTTCTTCAGTCATGCATTTAAATTTATCCTTATTCTTTGCTGGCAGCTTTTCCTAAACCCTAGCTTTCAATTTCAGTCAGAAGTGCTCTGTTGGATCAGGTGATCCAGCTGGCTGGTCAAGGTTTCAGATATTCTGCAGGAACATCTTTACAGCGATAGAATTGAAATTTCCATCCACACGTACATAGCATTTGGCCACATGTGATCATGTTCTGCTGTGGTGTTTTTCTGAATGCTCCTATTGATCCCTAACAGCCTCTGTAGAGCGCTGTTGCCCAATGCACACGGCAGCTATAAAAACACATAACAAGAATTGACCACCTTCACTTACAGTCACAGGGCTGGCGGACGGATGACAAATGGATAAATTGCTTTTTGCTTGTAAACTGCCCATGGAAACCTTTCATGTTCTGCTCTTTCCTGATTATCATGCCATGCACATTCGCCATGGTTATGTTCTTCAGTGTTATGCTGCAGTGGCTAAGGAATGTCTTTCCTTCATCCTTAAACCAAAGAACAGCTATTATTAGCTGTATCGGGTCTCTCTTCTATTTTCGCTAGTCTTCCAGTGGCAAGAAACTTTATATATATATATATATATATATATATATATATATATTACTTATACAACAGTTCCCAGCTACAACTACAGCTACTCTGTGCCAAATTGTCTCCTCTCTGTGCATTGAACAATGTCTAATATTTACTATCTTTTTTGCTCTTCTCTTTTAAAATTGAAAACTAGCAGCTAGAATTTGTTATTTTTTTCTCATACAAGTTTGCACAACAATACAATACAATAATAAGCTGATCATACAAAATACTTTTTTCAGATTCTCTCACTTGGTCTTCAATAATTCATGGTCTTTGTAAATGCTGATTCTGAAAAAAGAATATATAGTGGCCATCCCCTAAACGTAAAAGTAGTTCACAGACATAAGAACAATTCACACGACTCACACGGACACAACCTTTCCAGCGTTGCCAATCGTCCGTATATTTAAGATATTTTTGTACGGACTGTCCGTAATTTCACCTCATCCGTAAATCCGTAAAAAAGTTTGACTGTCCGTAGAAGTGTCCTGTTAGTACTACTACTTCCTTCTTTGCAAAATTTCAGACTGCCATCAAACTTTCCTCATAGTTACAAAACAACTAAAGTTTGATGAAGAGCATAGATAGGTCAATGTGCCTGACAATCAAAATTCAAAACCAATTGACTACGCACTTAATATCTAGCTAACGATAGCTAACCTTACTAAAAAATGGAGTCTGACAAGGTGAACGAAAATCCTTTGAAAACAATAGAACAGAAATGCTGAATGAGATATTGACTGTGAAAGATCGCAAAAGCCCCACCAAAGAGATGATGATAAATTCTGCAAGCATTACCATATTTGACCAAAAAAGCCAACGGGGAAGCTCTGCACCATAGGTTGAATATATATTTATTTTATTGTCATACTCTTTAAGACCGAAATATGTGTGTCAGTAAAAAAGGTAGTCAGTAAACCACACATTTATGGTTGGCAAACCCTGGACCTTTCCCTTAAAGAACCACTCTCTTGAAGAGATCATTTTTGGACTTTATAGTTTTAAACATAAAAAGTAGTCAATAAAGATAAATGCATGTAGGCAAGCTGTATAAACAATGCTAAAATGAAGTGTAGATGTACACTCACCTAAAGGATTATTAGGAACACCTGTTCAATTTCTCATTATTGCAATTATCTAACCAACCAATCACATGGCAGTTGCTTCAATGCATTTAGGGGTGTGGTCCTGGTCAAGACAATCTCCTGAACTCCAAACTGAATGTCTGAATGGGAAAGAAAGGTGATTTAAGCAATTTTGAGCGTGGCATGGTTGTTGGTGCCAGACGGGCCGGTCTGAGTATTTCACAATCTGCTCAGTTACTGGGATTTTCACGCACAACCATTTCTAGGGTTTACAAAGAATGGTGTGAAAAGGGAAAAACATCCAGTAGGCGGCAGTCCGGGGGGGCGAAAATGCCTTGTTGATGCTAGAGCTCAGAGGAGAATGGGCCGACTGATTCAAGCTGTACTAAACTGGCCCCCACAGTCACCAGATCTCAACCCAATAGAGCATCTTTGGGATGTGGTGGAACGGGAGCTTCGTGCCCTGGATGTGCATCCCACAAATCTCCATCAACTGCAAGATGCTATCCTATCAATATGGGCCAACATTTCTAAAGAATGCTTTCAGCACCTTGTTGAATCAATGCCACGTAGAATTAAGGCAGTTCTGAAGGCGAAAGGGGGTCAAACACAGTATTAGTATGGTGTTCCTAATAATCCTTTAGGTGAGGTTATAACCACACCTTTTAAGAACTCTCAATCTTGTTTGAACTGAGACAGCGACTGTTCCTAATTCTTGAAATAAAGTTGTATCTTATTTTTGAGATTTCTGTAAGATTAACAAATAGCCCCATAATTGTGAACGTCTAATAACAAAATATATGTGAATGATTCGTGTGAATGATGCAGAATATGAATGATGCTGTATCCCTTCTGAAAGCTATAGCATCCTGTTAAATTCAGGCAGGTACAACCTAATTCTTCCCTCCTAACTAAAAGGAATTTGTGAACTTGGAGAACAGCAGTGCCGTAATCTCTAACAGGTTGAAGACATTGTGGATGAAATGTCTGGTGCCATGAAATGAGGTGAACAAAAGCCCACATCAAAACACCACCACCATTGCAGGCTTTAATTGACACGTAAGGGATTTTGGATGCATGTCCTCTGTGAACGTGTTGTGTTCAAAATTATTTTGAGCGGCAGAAAGAATAGTGTGTCTTCAAAGGTCTCAAGTACATCATCTCGGGTACGGAGCAAAAATCCGTCATTACTTGAAGACTGCAAGAAAAATGACTGAGACTCTGGATCTGCATAATATTTGATACAATTCCTCACCTTTTAAAGCTGTCCTATATATATATATCGGAGACTAAGAAAGACAGACTGCAGCCGTTTAAGATAATTTTGAGTTTTGTTGTTTCGGGTCAGTGTGCTGGTGGTTTCTTTGGTGCATATTTAAATAAAAGTATTTTTATTTACTTTTATTCTGTTTCTGCCTCCTGTCTCCTGGGTACCAGCTCGCAATATATAAACTGATATTCACAGCCTGGAAAAACATACTTTTTGAAGCCTCCTTTTGGGGGTTGTCTTTTTATAGCTGAAGTCATCTTTAAACATTAATCCCTGGGATTGGAGGTTTACCTGACTAATGCATTTTAATACGTTTCTTCTAGGAAAATCCTCTGAGATGGAGAAGATAAAAAAAAATAAAAAAATGTTATAACACATCCTTATATTTCTGTTTTCATTTAATATAGCCAGATATTTTCAGGGAAAGTTTGGATGGCCTTTGCAGTAAAGGGGAAGTTTGGAAATAACTTTGCATGGGGAAACCTAATTACTCTGGGACTTTTAGTAAACCTCACCTGCTGTCGCCACGAGGATGCACATTTCTCTCTGCATTCACAAAGGTGTTTTATATCCCTTCTTATTTAATTATCCTTTCCAGTTCTTTAGAGGTTCAATGATCTGACAGATTTATGAAGGATATTTGGATTTTGTTTAAAGTTGTAAGAGTGATTACTTTAATGACCTTAATTTGTTTGGCAAACCTGCGTTTTATTCAGCAAACATACAATTATATTAAATAAAATAAGAGTTTCCATAGACAAAAATGACCAAAACAGTTTCTGATGCTTAGTTTAGTTATTATTTAACGGTTTCTCTCAAAGTACAAAAGACACATACCCTTCATAAATGTACATAGCACAAGGAGTTATGCATTAACATTGTACAGGAAGCACATTCCGCTGATCCTAACTCTTCTAATTAGCAGCGTGACCTTTGCATGACAGTTTGTTATAGCAGCTTTCAGATTCAATAGAAGTGACATTTCTAAAGAGATCAATATAATTTGTGTTGAATACATTTTACTAATTACCATTTCACACACACCATTTCTGGGCCATGGTACAGTTTGATCTGCTAAGTTGCAGACACTGAGTTTATATTTAGTTTTCTATAAACAATGTGTTTGTTGCATACCCTGCTGCTTCATGAGGTCAGCGTTTTAAAGTTACTATTCTAATCTACTACTACTACTGCTACTACTATTATTACTACTGTTATTAATATTGTGACATAGTTTGGAGAGGTGTGGGTTCAATCCCAAGTGGGGACACTGCTCTTGTACCCTTGAGCAAGGTACTTTACCCAGAATGCTCCAGTAAAAACACAGCTGTATAAATGGGTAATTGTATGTTAAAACTAAAACATGATACATTGTAACATTTGTAAGTCGCCCTGGATAAGGGCATCTGCTAAGAAATACAATTATTAGTCAGTAGTTTATTTTTAGATAGTATTAATTTTATTAATTTATCTCAGGTTTGCCATCGTCAATACTTTTCTTTTAAGTGCAGCATAGCAAGTGATACCAACTTTGTCAGTATTTAAAAGCTAAAATTGTATTAGTCCTTGTGTTGTGTGCTGAATACACTGATTATGTATAATAAAGCTGTTCAGTATGCCTACATGGCCTTAGATGTTAGGAAACCAACCTTTTACATAAGCAGAAAAGATTTTGAGCTTATTTTTCATTTTATTTTATTTGTATTATCGCGTAGGTAATCCCACTTTGAACTCTGCTAAGAAAATAAATGCTTTTGCATGGGGAGATCATGAGAGGAAATTAATTTCCCTTTACATGTTATTATTATCTATCAGAAAAAAATAATTCCTCTGTAGTCCTGTCATCCCAGATTAAGATCACTTTCCTAATTGAATTGTTACTGCTGTCTTGCAGTTCCCCACACCTGCTCCATCAGAGACAGGGAGTTCATTTTTCATATTAAAATATCGGTGTTCCTTGTCTTCATTGTGTTTTTATTTGCATATATATTGTATTTTTAGTTTTTTTATTGACAACATTAGAGCATTAATTGCTTGTGCATCTGAAAGGAAGTTGTTAGTAATACATTTAAATTATATGAATGCATCATTCAAAGAAGCTTAATTTAAAATCAGTTTTCTTGAACTTCTCAAATTTGGTTTGCAGTGTCCCCAGAAAAAAAAGATGAGGACATATCTCCTTAAAGGTTGGTGCTATGGAAACCGAAAAATCTAAATCAAATATCAGTATGGAATATCAGTATGGAACAAGGTGTGCTGGAGATCTGAAAGGTTATCAAGACAGGACTGTACAAAGCTGTATTCAATGAAACACAAGCAACATGTGTCTCAATAACGTGTTGTTGGACACTGTGGTGGCTTACGGTTATCTTCAGGTGAGGAGTGGCCTGAGCTGAGAAGATCTCACTCAGAATTGATCCACTGACCCAAGATTCTCTGAGAGTTCGTCATTTTTTCAATAATGCTATATGCATGTATACACACGCAGATTATTATTATATATATATATATATATATATATATATATATATATATATATATATATGCATTATTTCAGTTAGAATTTGTGGTGTTCACGTAATTATAGTTGGAAGTGTCTGTTCTTATCTGTGCAGAACAGGCCAGCTATATTGAATGAGCGGCCTTGACCCAAAGACCATGTGTATAGAACAAAACATCAAGCACAGAATTAAATCCATACACAAGCATCTGTGTGTGATTGCTGAACAAAGATAATAATGCAACCAGCATTTTATAAAATACATGTTTTTTTTTTCATGTAAAAACAATAAAATAGAGTAAAAACAACCTCATTTTTTCTCATATTTCTCATCTAATTTTTTAATGAGATTTGGAAAACATATATATAGCACATATACAGGTAATAATAGAGATATAATCATATTGATAGGCTATATTAAAAAAAAAAAAATAATGCATCCCACTTATTTTCTTGTAGGCCTCTGTCCTCTGGTCAGGTATATAGTTATTGTATGATATTCTAACATAGTCATTGTTGAATATATAAACCATATAAACACAGAGAAAAAGATTATGTAATTAAACGATATACATACATATTTAACAAATGTAGAGCTGGTTGACAGAGGTGTCCCACATTGGGAGGGTGAAGTGACTGCCCTTAAAGCACATACTAACAATAATGGTAACCTGCTAGTGTGAAGTGAGGTAAAACAGGCTTACTATCTATTGTATTTGCTACCCAATAAATGTTCCTAATTTATTGTGGCTAATTGTTTACAAAGCTGCGACAAAATGACCAAAAATAAAACAACATATAGAGGCTCATAGCTTAATTGCCCTTTGGAAACGGCTTGATTGCTATATTTGAAATGTTTCGCTCCTTCTTTAATTATCCTGCTTATGTAATTATTGCACAATCTGGAAATCACCTTAATACTGTAGCAGTGAAGAGTGATGGAGAATAATGATCGGTGCATGCCCTCTGATCCCACTGTCTAGCCAGGTCCTTTTTTCAAGCAATTAACCTTATCAGTAGATCTTTATGAGGTACTGAACACAGGGCTTAGTTCCTTGGCTGGTTTCCACTAGACCTGTAACCTTTTCGATTGGAGTTGCCAGAGTACGGTTTGGCAAAACAAATTCTGTAAAAAGAAGTACCTGGACTTAATTATGTAAAGTCAAAGGTCACATACATGTTATAAAATTGTATTATCAATGTTTGTCGTATTCACATATGTGTGTCAAAATGTCTGCCAAATGCTGAAAAGACTGGGACACATTATTATTTTGTTCAGACAATATGCCTCTCATTCTATTTTTTGGTTTGTTTTCATTTATTTTTGAAAAGTTTAAAACAAATACATGCTAATGCTATTCTAATTATTACATGACTAACTGAATAAAGGACACATTCAAAAATATTATTTCTACTTCAGGACTGTACATTTTCATATTGACCTGCTGTCTGGATATGTTAAACCATATTAAAATAATATTGATAATAATTGCTCTAAGAAAAGAGAGGCTACTATTTTCACTTCCAAACTGCAAGCTGCCAATCATTTCCCTGCAAATGGGCCTGGCCTCTCTTGGGTGGTTCTTCTCAGACTGGACAATGCAGTTGCTTGATTTTTTTTTTTTTTTTTTTCTGTGAAGGTTTAAAATGGATGGTGATGTGGATTCCAGCTGCTTTGAACCAGAGTTATCTGCTTTGGATTCCTTAAGTGTTCGATATCTGATTCATGCTATTTTTGAATTTTAACTATGCGAGCTTTAAGTGTGATTCATCTGCTAACTGCTAAAAAGACCAACCTTTGGCATAACAGCAACTCATTTGCCCCTGGGCTTTGACTCAGTCAAATATTGTGTGTGTGTGTGTGTGTGTGTTTGTGTATGTTTAATTTCTGTATACTGTCGACTATATATAAATAAATACTTAGAGCTCCACTGGTGATGGTGAAAGCAAAAGGACAGCAATGAGTGTTCATAACCACAAAGAGTTTGAAATGAAAGTCCTATATTCTTATTAATGACTTAAAAAGTTTCCACAGTAGACAAAAGAGGCTTACATGTTTCGACACAGTGGTCTTCTTCAGAGCATAGTCAAATGAAAAAAACATCTCGTATATACACTCACCTAAAGGATTATTAGGAACACCTGTTCAATTTCTCATTAATGCAATTATCTAACCAACCAATCACATGGCAGTTGCTTCAATGCATTTAGGGGTGTGGTCCTGGTCAAGACAATCTCCTGAACTCCAAACTGAATGTCTGAATGGGAAAGAAAGGTGATTTAAGCAATTTTGAGCGTGGCATGGTTGTTGGTGCCTGACGGGCCGGTCTGAGTATTTCACAATCTGCTCAGTTACTGGGATTTTCACGCACAACCATTTCTAGGGTTTACAAAGAATGGTGTGAAAAGGGAAAGACATCCAGTATGCGGCAGTCCTGTGGGCGAAAATGCCTTGTTGATGCTAGAGGTCAGAGGAGAATGGGCCGACTGATTCAAGCTGATAGAAGAGCAACTTTGACTGAAATAACCACTCGTTACAACCGAGGTATGCAGCAAAGCATTTGTGAAGCCACAACACGTACAACCTTGAGGCGGATGGGCTACAACAGCAGAAGACCCCACCGGGTACCACTCATCTCCACTACAAATAGGACAAAGAGGCTACAATTTGCACAAGCTCACCAAAACTGGACAGTTGAAGACTGGAAAAATGTTGCCTGGTCTGATGAGTCTCGATTTCTGTTGAGACATTCAGATGGTAGAGTCAGAATTTGGCATAAACAGAATGAGAACATGGATCCATCATGCCTTGTTACCACTGTGCAGGCTGGTGGTGGTGGTGTAATGGTGTGGGGGATGTTTTCTTGGCACACTTTAGGCCCCTTAGTGCCAATTGGGCATCGTTTAAATGCCACGGCCTACCTGAGCATTGTTTCTGACCATGTCCATCCCTTTATGACCACCATGTACCCATCCTCTGATGGCTACTTCCAGCAGGATAATGCACCATGTCACAAAGGTCCAATCATTTCAAATTGGTTTCTTGAACATGACAATGAGTTCACTGTACTAAACTGGCCCCCACAGTCACCAGATCTCAACCCAATAGAGCATCTTTGGGATGTGGTGGAACGGGAGCTTCGTGCCCTGGATGTGCATCCCACAAATCTCCATCAACTACAAGATGCTATCCTATCAATATGGGCCAACATTTCTAAAGAATGCTTTCAGCACCTTGTTGAATCAATGCCACATAGAATTAAGGCAGTTCTGAAGGCGAAAGGGGGTCAAACACAGTATTAGTATGGTGTTCCTAATAATCCTTTAGGTGAGTGTATATAGTAACACTGCGGGGATGGGGGGTACCTCCAGTGTCGTGCTCTAAAGGCGGATCTAGGAAACAGGCAGGGTATGGTGCCAGATGTGACTATTTATTTATACAGTGCGCTGCTGAAGCAAAACAAAACAGATGTACACAAAACCTAGCTCCTCTTTGAGCCTAATCTAAACACACGTAAACCGGTCCCGCTCTACACACACAACTCATAAAAGACAGACACAAGACAAACACTCTGGCAATCAGTCTCAATCTGTAATCCAATATCATGTACTGTCCATAAACAAAGTCCTTTATTGTGATCCATAATTAAGATTCTGTTTCCTCTCTCTCGCATACAGTGGGGGAAAAAGTATTTGATCCCCTGCTGATTTTGTACGTTTGCCCACTGACAAAGAAATGATCAGTCTATAATTTCAATGGTAGGTGTATTTTAACAGTGAGAGACAGAATAACAACATAAAAATCCAGAAAAACACATTTCAAAAAAGTTATAAATTGATTTGCATGTTAATGAGGGAAATAAGTATTTGACCCCTTCGACTTAGTACTTGGTGGCAAAACCCTTGCTGGCAATCACAGAGGTCAGACGTTTCTTGTAGTTGGCCACCAGGTTTGCACACATCTCAGGGGGGATTTTGTCCCACTCCTCTTTGCAGATCCTCTCCAAGTCATTAAGGTTTCGAGGCTGACGTTTGACAACTCGAACCTTCAGCTCCCTCCACAGATTTTCTATGGGATTAAGGTCTGGAGACTGGCTAGGCCACTCCAGGACCTTTATGTGCTTCTTTTTGAGCCACTCCTTTGTTGCCTTGGCTGTGTGTTTTGGGTCATTGTCATGCTGGATTACCCATCCACGACCCATTTTCAATGCCCTGGCTGAGGGAAGGAGGTTCTCACCCAAGATTTGACGGTACATGGCCCCGTCCATCGTCCCTTTAATGCGGTGCAGTTGTCCTGTCCCCTTAGCAGAAAAACACCCCCAAAGCATAATGTTTCCACCTCCATGTTTGACGGTGGGGATGGTGTTCTTGGGGTCATTCCTCCTCCTCCAAACACGGCGAGTTGAGTTGATGCCAAAGAGCTTGATTTTGGTCTCATCTTACCACAACACTTTCACCCAGTTCTCCTCTGAATCATTCAGATGTTCATTGGCAAACTTCAGACGGGCCTGTACATGTGCTTTCTTGAGCAGGGGGACCTTGCGGGTGCTGCAGGATTTCAGTCCTTCACGGCGTAGTGTGTTACCAATTGTTTTCTTGGTGACTATGGTCCCAGCTGCCTTGAGATCATTAACAAGATCCTCCCGTGTAGTTCTGGGCTGATTCCTCACCGTTCTCATGATCATTGAAACTCCACGAGGTGAGATCTTGCATGGAGCCCCAGACCGAGGGAGACTGACAGTTATTTTGTGTTTCTTCCATTTGCGAATAATCGCACCAACTGTTGTCACCTTCTCACCAAGCTGCTTGGCGATGGTCTTGTAGCCCATTCCAGCCTTGTGTAGGTCTACAATCTTGTCCCTGACATCCTTGGACAGCTCTTTGGTCTTGGCCATGGTGGAGAGTTTGGAATCTGATTGATTGATTGCTTCTGTGGACAGGTGTCTTTTATACAGGTAACGAGCTGAGATTAGGAGCACTCCCTTTAAGAGAGTGCTCCTAATCTCAGCTCGTTACCTGTATAAAAGACACCTGGGAGCTAGAAATCTTGCTGATTGATAGGGGATCAAATACTTATTTCCCTCATTAACATGCAAATCAATTTATAACTTTTTTGAAATACGTTTTTCTGGATTTTTGTGCTGTTATTCTGTCTCTCACTGTTAAAATACACCTACCATTAAAATTATAGACTGATCATTTCTTGTCAGTGGGCAAATGTACAAAATCAGCAGGGGATCAAATACTTTTTTCCCTTACTGTATATATATATATTTATATATACACTTGTACACACTTGTACATGCAGATGTTTTTCTTTCAAAAGTACAGTCATAATGTAACCATTAACATCAACATTTTTATGTCTGTTGGTGACAAGCGTTAACAGTAACTATTCTGCAAAGATTATCCATCATAAAATATATATATATCCCTCTGTGGGGTGGGGTTTGTAAAATTAAGAAGTTCGGTAAACATTTTAAAATTGATAAAGAATAATGCATTTACTCTGAAGGAGAAATTTAAGAGATTGAATTCACAGGAGGATAAAACATTTAATCATCATATATATGTATTTTTTTTTAGAAATCTACCTTTTATAAAGTTTGCAGACAAGCATTCTCCCATATAAGCTCTTAACACATGACAGCTATGAAAACAGTTTATATCCGTTTACTCGGTTAACAGGGAAAACAGTCATCCCGTGAGGATCAGATCTTTAAAGTACGGCAACTTAATTGAGATTATATGTGAGAGTATATGACCCACAGCAAATAGGCTGCAGCTGCACTTTCATTTAGCAATTCATGTTAAATGTTTGTGCCAGAGATGTTACCTTGTTAAAATTTATTGGATCTTCTACATAAATTGTCTAGGAAGGACTGGGAAATAAAACTGTCAATTTGTAGCAGCTCATAAGCTAATGAATATTTGAATAATGAATGTAAGAAATGCAGAATCCATTTTGTTCCCTCCCCATAGAGGGTTTGAGGCACAATTCTTGTAATAAATAGAAAAAACATGTTTTCAGGACTGTATTCCTTATAGGATAACAGGTGGAATAAAAAATAAAAAAATCTGTCATAAAACCTCATAGTCATAGAAGTGTTTCCTTTGGGGTGAGTTGCAGATGCTTCTTATGCACATCTCCAGGTGAAAACAGTTGTTCCAGCTTATTTTTCCTTTATATTTCAGTTAATTAATAACAATAGGCCCATTCATAAATGATTCAGCACCATTCACATAGTGGTTAAGGTACAGGCAAACACGATTAAAAAAAAAAAAAAAAAAAAAAACGTTTTAATTTGGGATACACAAATGGTGCCAAAATTGGAGATTAAAAAAGAAATCAAGCCAAGACACACATGATAATTGGTTGGCTTTAAAAATATATACCCTTTGCCCTTTTGTGCCCAATACTAACAATTATAACATGGTATGAAGTCAAAATTAATATTTGTACAGCTTTTTTGAAAAGTGATCATTAGGCTTTTTTTTTTTTAATGCAGCTTTTCAAAGACAAAAATTCAATTGACATCAAACAAATAGACAACACAAATCAATATATAATGAACGTTCAAGAGATTGTATCAGAGGCCACGGATAATGAGGTTACTGCCTTGATGAAGGATGTGACCGAACAACATTCACAGTTGAATCAAATGGAGTGATGTTTTAATTTCAGAATCGGCGGCGCAAGCTTTCCACTGCAATGGATATTCAACTCAGATTAAAATGCAGACTGTGTCACGTTGTAAAATGTCACATTTCAAAAGAAAATCCACTTTGCTCACGCTTAGTCTTTGATCTGTGCTCTCTGTTCAAGATGACCTGAAGAATAAATCAGGAACACAAAAGCTTATTTTGACTTTTGGATTGATTTCATTATTGTAATTGGGATATCCGATATCTGGTGTACTGTTCCTTAAAATTCCCCAAAGATGACTTCCTTTATCCTTTATATTGCATAAACATTTTCAAATTAACAAAATAGAACTTTGGGCCAAGAAAAGCATTATGTATGCAATGATGATTCAACTCATAATAAGCAAACAATTCAGACTAAACTCAATCGCAGTAGGCAAGCAACTGCAGTCCAAAACATTTTATTGCAGTTGCAGATTTAATTTAGTTTCGAGAAAGCTTCAAAGAGACATGTTTTGTGTTCATGTAAAAATAAGACTTTATAAATGTGTTAAGACCATTGTATGATTCATTAGGCTGATCAATAGCTGGAAGTCACTTTCAATTAAACTCTCCCTCTTTACGTCTTAAATGAGCCCTGTCCCTGTGTCTGTGTTACTTTGTTATGCATATGCTCCTTGCCCACTTTACTCAAACTTTTTTTTTTTCTCTGCAAGCCAGTGACGTCTGATTTTCTACTTCTGAAGCCACAGATAAACCATTTACACAATACTTAATCTCCCACAATGTGCAAATAGATCCAATCGCAAATATAATAGTATTGTATATGTATGTGATAATCTTTGTGAGTGTAATTTTTAGTGTGTTATAAGAACTGAGCAGTCTATTAAAAATCTCAGAAAAAGATCAGACTTAGAAATCAGTATGTGATAGGATAGTCTTTTTACATTGTAGTTTGTTTATGCATGTATGCTGTCACAAACAATAGAAGTATTTGAAGTTAATTTTTCAGATTAGATTTGTTAATGAAGCCAGTGAAATAGGTGTCAGAATGCACCAGTTACTAAGCATTACAATATAGTGTATTTATTTTTGCTCAGAATTAACCTCCGTATTAAACCTTAGGGAAAATACTGGGCTAATGTGCTTTAAATTATGCTGTGTCATGGGTACCTTGTTAATTCTTAAAAAAATAAGTCTAGTCATTTACATCTACTTAGAATGAGAATTTAGAGATAGAAAATAATCAATCTGGATTGTTTCATTCCAGATCTATTCCATGTGGCATCATGTTTTATTCATTTTAAGGAAATAGAAAAGTGTAATAAATGTTTTATAATATCAATCTGCATATAAATAACATATCAGCTACAATGATTATTTCATGAATTGATTAATACAGCACAGGTCATAACCTAAATTCTAACTGTTGGGTTAGTATTTTTTTTTTTTTAACATTTGTGTGTGTGCGTGTGTGTGAGCTTTACATTTAAAGATAATGCAAATACACAACTTGTATTGATTGTTAAATTATTGTTGAACAAATACATGTTGTATGCATTTAGAACTTTAAAAACCCAAATGTATAATACATTGCATATCAAAATATCTGAAGATGACGACACAGTGTAAGAGATTAACTTTCTATTTTAACTTATGCACTCCTGTAATTTTTAAACTGTATTATGATTAATTTGAAATCCACATTATTACATTTTTTTATTGCTCTTGTAACCTGTAATTCTCCCTGGATAAGGACATCTGCTAATATATAAATAATAGTAATAAGAAGAAGACACGAGTGGAGCAGAATCAAATCAAAATCAAAGGCGTTATATTTTTGCTCTTGCTTTTGTGCCTGCACTCTGTAAAACTACATGCTGATGATTTATTCATAATACAGGTGGACTTTTATTATTTTGTGACCTAATACGAAAATGGCATGAAAGTCAGCCCCTTCTCAGGAGGGATCGTTGACCACTTTTCCCAGCAGATCCAGCTTCAGGGCTTCTAGGCTGGGCAGCTTGTACTTGTCAGTACCTTTTATTACAGCACACATGTTTTGAAGGATTGAAAACATATGATTTCATGCTTCTGCCACCATTGTGTTGTATGATATGTGCTGCATGTCTTTATCCTGCTGAAATGTTGAACCCCACATCATTTTAAGGAATAACTAGAAAAATACCAATCGTCTTTAAACATAGTGAGAAGGACCTCAGTCTGGGTTTCTTGTTTCCTCTGGTTCCACCAACATTACTTCATGTCTTCAAGAACGGGGGCTCATTTATTTGTATATTTTTTAGAAATGGTGGTCATCTTCTAAGTCTGTTTTCAACTCTTGGAATCCATTAAATATCTTATTTTGTCCATCTTTGATCTGTTCTTCTTGCAAGCAATTATATACATTATATATATATATATATATATATATATATATATATAAATTTAGTGTGACACTATGCTACAAACACAATTCAAAGCTGTAGCCAAAGTCCACAGTAACTTCTTCTCGCTCTGTCTTGGTTGCTCTCCCAACTCCCCCCTGCCTCTCCACATCAAGGGTCACTTCCTGTTTTATGAAGGGGGGAGCCAGTCATGGGGGAACATCAGGTTAGGTGCTACCCCCCTGTTAATTCACTTATTCATGGGTCTGGGGAGGAGCAGCATCTCTCAGGGTGGCAGGCACGGCATATATATATATATATATATATATATATATATATATATATATAATTATGACACTTACAATCCATTAGATTTTCTTTAGTCCATTACACACTTATTTAATTCCACCTCCGTAATATCACTTGAGAGGCCAGGAAGATCCAAAGACGACACGACCCTGCAATTTGAGTCTTAACGCTCTGCACCGTGTGCTTAAATTCCTCTCCTAGCCACAACATTTAAACAATTAATGCAACTTAAAATAAATGATCACCCCTGATAACCACATACAGTTAATAATCATTCAATTTATAGTAGGTTCTTGGTACCAAAAAAAGCAGCTCTCTGAACCATATAAGTCGATGTATTTCAAGTTCAACCATCTATGGCAAACGAGGCACAAACTGAATTGTAATGCATGAATGTGCTGGGATGAAATTAAAAGCCTACGGCACACCATAAAACCTCATCCTTCAGTCTGGAATAAAGTGCCCATTACTAGTGAAGGCTTTAGTTAATCATCAAGCAATCACTAAATGCACAGGGCTGTAATAATTGCTATTTGATGCCCTCTGTCATCCTGAAGTTTAACTCATGAACCTATACTTTATGATATATCACACTTCCTACCTGTATTATTTAGGGTACCATCATGAAATCTGTACCACTCCCAGACACTAAAGGGACTAGTGGGATGACACCAAAGTAAAGTTTTTGAATCCAGGCAGACCCTTGTGAATCCAATCAGTCTCCCCTGATATTGCAGGGCTAAATGGATTGATTACTGCAAAGAGGAACCTTTACCAAACTAAAAGGATGGGTATCGGCTATTAATTACAAATAAATATATAACACAATATAAATAACACGAAACAGTCAGAGGTGGGGCTGTCTATTTACTTCTGTTTAGTGTTATATCTCCTACTAAGCAAAAAGTTAAGTACTTATGTGTGATTGAGATCCACACTTGAATAGAAAACCTGCTGATATGTTCTTTGTCTGGCTTCAGCTCAGCACAGGCACACATTTGAAGTGCGGACTCGGGGCCGACTGCCTGTCTAGACAGTGGATAAATCCGCCATGGTTTAGAAGAAATGGCCAAAGGGATCCACGTTAGTTTCTAATATCCATAGCTTCACATGCAGTGGAGTGCCTTCAAGCAACTCAGAGCCATTGGTAGTCAGCAAGCAACCTGTAGCTAAGCTCTGTACTGTCTACCGCTTTTGTTTCTTTCTTCATAATTTAATACCCCAGTCTTTCCTCAGAATTGCATGTGTTATGCACGCCATCGGACTGATTGTGTATGTGTCCCACTGGGTGAGATTGGATCTGTTTTCATTCCAGCTCTATAAACCATTATGGGTGGAATGCATGTATTTGTTGGAATATGGACTCCTGGAAACACAGGTCCTTCTATTTGTTTGTTTGTTTTTCATTTTGCATCTGGCAGTGTAACTTGGTGTGGCTGAACTAACTTAATATACAAATCTGCAACTTCCATTAGTCTTTTTCCCACATTAATTAATTTCCATACCTAATTAACATTAGTTCACTGTGATCAGTACAGTCAGAGCCATTTTCAGGACGAGCAATTCTGATTTCAAAGTAATAATACAATAAGCAATTGAGTAGACTAATTCATCTGTAGTTCTTCTTCATTAATTTCTGATGGAAACCTGCTAAAGTGAGAATAACAAATTCTAAATTTTGGAGTGACTGAAGTTAGTCTATGGAGGATAGACTCTATTACTCTGATGTTATGTATCACGTATCTTTCAAAGTCTGAATATTGGGTCTGCAGTTAGAATTATGTGAATGTTGTTGTGGTCAGCAAAGCAAACTGAATAAATCACAGACCTGTTGATGATAGATCTTGTAAGGAGCATGAAGATGAAAAAAGAGGAACAGTAGTATATGTGTATAGGGGTACCCAGTCTTCTTTTCAAAGCCCTGGTGTATTGTTTGTACAGTGCCAATAACTTGGCCAACGGTCTGCCACTGCTTCTGGGCAGAGGAATCTGCTAAAGGTGACTCACTACAGGAGGGTTGTATTTGAAAGGCGAGTGATTCTGTTTAAGGGTGGATAAAACAAACTGCATTTAGTGTACTGGGGGAAAAATGATGCATTACTGGCACAATTGAATAGAGGTCAGGGCTGAATGATTAGTGGAAATCCTGTTTGGATTTATATATATATGGATCACTTTTCTACTGCAGAGAATCAATACAAATCTTAAACAATATGAAAATATGTGGAAAGTGTACATTTGGCACCCACTAGAGCCAATATCTGCTGGCAACACTATAAATGACTTGTGCTCGACTACACCACCTTCGGATTACAATGAGCACTAAGACTCAATCTCCATCAACTCTCTCTGTTTATCACATATGACCATACCGGTCATGCACAGATTTATTTTATCTGGGGTCCACAGCTTAAGACCAGAACATGGAAGACACAGAACTAGAATGGACATATTTAATTTTGTTTGAAGACCAAAAGTTAAAAGTTAAGAACTGTCCAAAAGATACAAATGTATTCAATCCAAACATTTTCTCATCTAAACTGTCCCGTTAAAATATACTCCCATGGTCTCTGTAGCATATATATATATATATATATATATATATATATATATATATATATATATATATATATATATATATAAAAGGCATCCAATCAGCTGCATGGCAGTGATGTAATCTCTGAAGACAATTTAGGCAAGCTGGTTTCTTAAAGTGAATTTTACCACTGGAGCAGATTTCCAAAATGATGTAGATTTATACTTTGGAGGGTTGTTCATTTCCCTGCATTTGAGCTTTTTAATGATTCTCCTGCCAAATCATAAAATTAAAAATTAAAATCATAATTGAGACTATCTGTTTGAGGTTTGAGGTTTGTTTTTACTTACCTAAAGGTTCAATTTTAAATAAATCCTTTCCAGAATTCAATTTCCATCGGTTTCACCACAGTTTATGTAATAGCTGGGAAATCTCTGTGGATTATGTGGACACTTTTTCTGTTTGGAGCCATAGATAGTTGCAGAAGAAATTGCCTGGGATTCCCCAGTGCTATGCATGATGTAATACAATAGAACATTGCTTTATACCACTGGGATAAAGGTTAATCATTTCGACCCCTGTTCTTTGCAATACAATGAAAGATGATCTGTTGGCCTTTTTCACAATCTTAGGTCGTAAACTCTTGAAATATTCTTGAAGAAGTACCTAAATAACTGAGGCTGATTTTACAGACATGCTGTATAAGAATATGCACAGTATTTCACAGAGACGAGGGGATTAAATATTTGTGAACTGCGCTCTATATCTATAATCCTCCCAGTGGAAAAAGTCTCCTTTGTATGTGAAAACTGCCAGCCTGAAGCTACCTGTACAGTGTTGAACTACTTGTATGGAATTACACTTTTAATATTTGCTGTGCTTATGAAGTATATCTTTTTCCACATGACTTTTCAGTATTCGGTTCAGTTCATTCTGTGGTGTCGTGCAAAAAAACATAGTACACCTATTATTGTCAGGGTAACCTTTGCTGTGCTTAACTAAAGCCGTTTCCATTTCTCTTGCTCGTTCTTCGTCTGTCCCTTTGCTCTAATTGCTTTACCGGTGTATGCTTACAGGAGTTGAAGTGATGGGAAAAGGCAGTTGTAGCTTTATTCAATTGTGTGCAAATGTAAAAGAAATATGCTAACACAGATCAATAAATCAATTTTTACAAGACTGAATTAGTTAAACTGGGTTTATTATTGGCCACAGGGCTTACCTATGTTGACCTTTTGCTGTTGAAAGGTTAAACGTAATGCTAGCTAATGATGCATGTGCCCTTTTTAAATATTAAACCTTGCTTAATGACGTTCTGTTCCTTTATGCCAAGAAAAGCCACACAGCATATGGTTTAGCACCCATTCTTGTGTGAAAAACCCAGAAAGCTTTGTGTTCAGAAATATACAGCAGTGTTTCATTTTGTGGTTTCATACTGTGTTTTACATGCAGCATATTTTTTTGCCATTGTGTATTTTGTAAACGTAAGGGCATAAAATGGAATGAAATGTGAATTATATGAGCTCTAGAATGTGTCATACAAACACAGAAACTATTTTATCTATTGTATTTTTTTGTTTTGTAAGTTTATCTTAGAATTATTAAAAGCATTTAAATATGGCAATGAAAAGCAACATGTTATTACAGCTCTGCAGTTGTCTTCACTTCTTTTCACAACCTGACTTTTCTTTTTTTTTTTTCCTCTATTTTTATGGTTCAAAATAAAAATAAAATAAAGTACTGCTGGACTCCAACAGTTAAAGACAACAAAACCAGAGACTCTTTTCCATTAAACTTTTACATAGCTGGGAGCTGTTTGCCCCTGAATTGAACCTCGATCAATCAGTTCGTTGTCCTTCTATCACCTTTATTTTGTTTCTCTAATGCAGTGCTATGTCTGACTTGTACCAGGTCGTCTGAACACTTTGCATCTCTCCTGGAGGAACTGTGTTGCTTTACGGTCGCATTAAATATTTATGCAGAATTAGAAGTCTCTCAACTCAAAGCTCAGTAAAACAGCATCTTCATTGGAACATATCCATTTATGTATGACCCTATGCTCTTTGAGCCATAGATGTGGGTGTTTTTTGACAGTTCCTGTAATTTTGCAAGGAAAAAGAGATACCTGCAGGTGCTTTTTGTGCCCTAATGCAATCCACTTCATGGAGTCTTCTCAGTTCAAAAAAGATGCCTTTGCTTTGGTGGTACTTATTCTGGTATTTAGCAACCTGTTCCATAACTATTTCCATTGAAAGTACTGCACTTCACCAATAAAGCATTTGTTTTGTTTATGTATTTATGCAGCATGTCATAGAAATGCTTCCCGTATTACAGCTTCATTTGATTAATTGGCACTTCACGTGGTTTTGTAATTATGTTGCATGCCTTCTGTAACAGAGATAATTCTCAATGTGCATTTAGAGTGTGAGGAAGCAGACTTTGAATTTTATGCTTTTCAGGCCTGTGTTTTCACGGCAAAACGTTCAGTTTCGGAATTGCGCACCACTGTGAACTGGATTTTGTAAAGCAGCAGTTTGCATTTTGCCCTGTGCTATATTGTTCATTAAAACAAGTAGTTTTGTTTTTTTTATCTTACAATTTACTCTTCAGTTTCTTCACATGTCCAGATGTTGTGAAAATCCATATATTGGGTCAAGAAAGCAGAAAATTAGGTCTTATTGGACCACACAGCTGTGTTATGTCAGTTTCTAAAATCCCATGCTTTTAATATATATACAGTGCATCTGGAAAGTATTCACAGCGCTTCACTTTTTCCACATTTTGTTATGTTACAGCCTTATTCCAAAATGGATTAAATTCATTATTTTCCTCAAAATTCTATAAGCAATACCCCATGACTCTCATGGTCTGAGAGTCCTTCAGGTACCTTCCATCTGGCCACTCTACCATACTGGCCTGATTGGTGGAGTGCTGCAGAGATGGTTGTTCTTGTGGAAGGTTCTCCTCTCTCCACAGAGACACGCTGGAGCTCTGTCAGAGTGACCATTCTGTACCCTTCCCCAGATCTGTGCCTCGATACAATCCTGTCTCGGAGGCCTACAGACAATTCCTTGGACTTCATGGCTTGGTTTGTGCTCTGTCATGCACTGTTAACTGTGGGACCTTATATAGACAGGTGTGTGCCTTTCCAAATCATGTCCGATCAACTGAATTTACCACAGGTGGACTCCAATCAAGTTGTAGAAACATCTCAAGGATGATCAGTGGAAACAGGATGCACCTGAGCTCAATTTTGAGTGTCATGGCAAAGGCTGTGAATACATGTGCTTTATTGTTTTTTTATTTTTAATACATTTGCAAAGATTTCAAACAAACTTCTTTCACGTTGTCATTATGGGGTATTGTTTGTAGAATTTTGAGGAAAATAATTAATTTAATCAATTTTGGAATAAGGCTGTAACATAATAAAATGTGGAAAAAGTGAAGAGCTGTGAATACTTTCCGGATGCACTGTACACATTCTATTTAAGTCACTTTCCTAAATAAATTAAATTTGATTCCCCAGTGCTTTTAATAATGTGATGCAAGACATTTGCTGATACCACTGGGAAATAGGTTGTGTTCCATTCAATTTGGATCCCCTAACACTTCGCAATGTTTCCCTTCATAAGTATATACTTTTTTGAAGCATGTATGTAAAGGGAAGATGTGACAAAATTATTTTAATATCATCTGCCATCTTTCTTTTTTCTTCTTTTTCTCCCAGGCTTAGTTCTTTGCAGCACTTTCTTCTCTAATGTAATTGTGATTGCAAAGCACCAATACCTGTGGGAGCTATGAATAAAACCAAATGCATTACTAGTCAGCCCGTTCTTCCATCAGATTAAATTATGTGAAGGCTTAAGTACTGGTGAGTTGGAAGAGCATGCCAGGTGAATCATTCCATATATGTAGATTTGAAGATGTCAGGTTCATGGCTCAGTTACCTCTGCATGGTTTCAGCTGCTCAAAGATATTCCTACTGCAGTCCTGAAAGAAGCCTGACATCAGAGAGAGAAATCAGACATATTAGATTATTTGTATTAGACACAACTAGGTTAACTGTTCAAATAAGGACATGGAACTTTGCCAAGCTTTTATAATATTCTATGATATAATTCTTCAGGCCAACAAAACAAGCTATTTCATTCATACATCCCAAATTTACATTATATACCTTGGCATAAAGAGATCAAGTTTTGTATTGGTTAGCCTTGGCTATTCAAAAAACCCAAGTACTTGTTGGATTATCATTATCTAACCCAATCAAGGTCTTCTTTTTGTTTTCACCACTTGAAAAATGTATTTGAACTGTATAAAATATGCAGCTTGAAGAAAAAGTCTTTGACAAGCATTATACATTACATTTCTTGGAATTTGTTTGGAAGTTTACACTGGTGTCATAACACATGTCTGTCTATACCCAATAGTATTTGACAGTAGCTGTTGGCATTTAATTTTGTTTTAAGACAAGAGCTGTTATGTAAACACTATAGGAAATGCTGTATGCATGTAAATATTATTTCCCTGCTTGGATTGATATAATGAATTTCTTTCTTTCATTTCATATATATATATATATATATATATATATATATATATATATATATATATATATTACATTTACATCAGAATTACATTTCACAAATTACATTATGTTTAGAATAAAACATAAATAAAGTACATTTTTATGCACATGTGAATACATTTTTAACGTATCCCAATTATATCTGTTACATGTAATCACATCTGAATTTAAGAAAAAAAAAAAGTTGTTATAACTGTGTACTTACATATACCAATCATAATTTTTACACATTAAGTACATGGTAATACTGCATAATTACACTGTTATTTTGAGTACCCACTATGTAAATAAACTGGGAGATTTATTGTAAAGTGTTATTTTTAATCTCTTTATATATTTACATATATAAAGTAGGGTGTTGTGTCCTGTAGGTAATCTTGATCAAGAAAGAAATCTGTATTCAAATCAGTTAAAATGTGATCCCCTTAGTTATCTGTAAACTTAGTACATGATTTCGGATTAGGGGTACAGAATGTGTGAAGGAGAAAACAATTTGCAGTCTGGGAGCTAGCTGAGAAAATGAGTAATGAGCAAACGGTTTACTGGACAAGGGCATCTGCTAAGAAATAAATTATAATAATAAAGTTACAATCCCAATAAGATTATTATAAATTGATTTTGATGAGGAGAGCCCGGAAGAACACTGTTGTATATTTATCGAAGGTCTAAATGACTGCAGCAATGTCTTAAGTGCCTGCTGTGAAAAATTAGGCCAACCATAATACTTAATACATAATAATCTGTATATTGCAGAAAAGCAGCCTTGTTCTGTGCATTTTTAGTTGTCTTGAGAAATCCTCTAGAAAATGATATACACCAATAATAGATGTCTCGTCATACATTGTGCAATTGCCTGTTTCTTAAATTTAGGTCAGTGCACAAAGAGGTACGAGCAAAAGTCCAGCAACCAGATCTAGACAAGGCACAAGAACTTTCTTTTACCTCCCAAACTCCACTTAAAACTTAAAACACTTCCCTATATAGGAATCCCACCCAATTAACAGGGTGTTTGGCATTATCTTGCTGAGTGCCTAACCTGTGCAGATGTATCCTGGGACCTGTAGTCTTTTAAGTGTCCATTGTTTTAACAGCCATGATGTGTGTGGGCTTCTGAGGAGTTGCACTGCCCTTCCCGTACTGTACCAAGCACAGTACTACAATACATATGCACACGCACAAGCACATGCACACACACACACACACACACATATGGTACTGGGCAAAAGATTTGGGCAGGTGTGAAAAAATGCTGTAAAGTAAGAGTGATGCTGTTTGGAAGGCAAAGGGTGGTCACACCAAATATGGATTTGATTTAGATTTTTCTTCTGTTCACTCACTTTGCATTTTGCTATTTGATAAATATAATCTATTAACGTGTCTATTTTTGAAAGTATTCTTACTTTACAGCATTTTTTCACACCTGCCTAAAACTTTTCCACAGCACTGTATATTTAGCAGTATATCAGCATCTAAGATCTCCTTATCAATGTATATCTTAATTTCCATATATACAGTATAATAAGATACACTATTATATATATATTAGGTACAATTAGTTTATTGAACGTTTAATTCCTGGAACTAAAAGCAAAGGATCTGCGTTTCTGTTATCCAATTTGTTAGAGCTTTGTACAATATGCCTGTCATTCCATCAAAAGCAGTCCACAAGAAAGTCAATTTGCAGCTTAAAATAGGTTAATTATACTGGATTGCAGCAGTTCGATATGCCTTCATAATTCAAATAGATTTTGCATTATGCAGAATGGCAGTATTATGCTAATCCCTCTTATTCAGGAGCTTAACTAATAGTAGGTACATGGCCAGCGCCAACACTACTGCAGTGCTGCACACTTGAACAGGTATTACTTTTTCTAGCCTACATAGCACAAATCTCTCCCCATAATTCAGATGGGAAATAAAAGCAGATCCCCCCCATCCAGGGACAGGGTGTAACTATAAATTTAGCAAGCCCTGAGTCAGCAAGAAGTCCGGCTGTGAAACAGAATGAGAAACCTTTTATTGCCGAAGTATAATCTATCTTTAAATCCATTAAAAGTGACTAAAGATTTTTATCAGATACCTGTAAAAGCCTGAATCATATTTAAAAGCGAACGTCATAAATTGCAATTTATTGCATCTTGAAGAAGTATGTCTTCCCTTTTAGCACAAAACTATAAACCAACTTTATTACAATTAACATAAGAAAAAAAAAAAACATCTATTAATGTATACAGAACCTACTAATGTGCCAAATACTAGTTCCACTTAATGCATCCCTGTAAGAGCAGGTCACCGTGCGATTAAGCTGTCTATTTCTATTTTAAAAGCAAATACATTTCCTTTTATTTTATTGCCCACTTTATAAAATATTTCATTACTATTGTATGACTGAACCTTTTTACATATAGGATACATATTAATAACTACATGTATTCCGACCTTTGTAATATCAGTGACAACAATTGAATACAAAGACTTGTTACACTCCATCATGGTCATACGAGTATAAGAAGTCAAGAACGATACCATTACTACTCTCTCAACGTCCATAACGTAATGAAAGTGAGTCTAATAAACCAACTACGTTCGCCACACGGTCCTGAATCTGTTCTTAAATGTCCATTTTGTGTCTTTGTGTTCTGCTGGGTGGATTTGAAACGACTGCAAAATGTGCAGATATCAGTGAATCCATCTCTTTCATTCTTTCATTCTTACACACAACCTGGGAATATGTCTGCTTGCAATGTTTCAGCTGTTTTCGGAAGTGTCTAGAACTGAATACAGTTTTCTAAATTCAGTCCAACAAGGGTATTGTACACATTCACTATAACAGATCATTGAATTTATGCTTAAAGCTCTTAATTATATATTCAAGCATCATATTTGCCTACTTGTTGGCCTCTCTACAATTCCAAGATAATAACAGTGATTAATCCATGATAACACTTTTTTAATTTTTTCTATTCTCTTCAAATTGCTATCCAGTTCTTTTTTTTTTTTTAACCACCTTTTTAATTTCTAACAAGCAACACTTTACATGTACAGCTCAGTTTAGCATTGTATGTTTTATCTGGTGATGATTGAGATTACAGAATGTATTTGGGCTTCCTTGACCCTTTCAACATCTTTGTGACTTTTATGGCAAGAAAAATAAAGCTTCATATGGAGAGATGCAGAGGGGCGCATCCTCGGTCTCTTATTGACAAAGGAAAACACGATTCAGACACTGTACATATATGTTACATGTGTTTCTGATAATTGTATGTGGTTTAGCATAGAGCTTTATGCCATTGCATTCGGGCATCCGAGAAGTGACCCGAGCAGAGTAAGCATACGGGAAAAGTATCAGTGAGCGCCAAGACCTGGGCTCGGCTTTCTTTTTTCTTTTTTTTTTTTGTTAAATATGGCAAAAACCAAGTAATTTGCCATTACAAGATGCTAGTGTTCCTAAAATTGAAATCATAGAGATGTCAGAAACCACTTTTCAAGGGACATTATTAACCACAGGGTAGCACAAGCAGCTCACTTCCTCATACAGTAGTGTAATCTGATCTGTTTAACTACATCACTGGGGACGACACACACTACATCAGAAAGCATCTTTTACACATGCTGAAAGATTTCCCCCATCATCTACTGTAAATGACCACATTTATCTCTGACTAATATTACTGCCACTGGGATACCCTGGCCATCCGGTGCTCAGTCTTATATCTCCACTCAAATGTATCATCAAACGGCAGATTGTAGTTTAATGTCAGACTGAAAGATTTTGGGTAATAGCACAGCAATAAGAAGCTGGACAAGAGTAATGCCTCAGAGGCGGATTCTGTTTATTTTTAAGAAAGTTTATACTGATCCATAAACCTGGCACTGCAATGTGTTAATGTGCCTGATGAAGTGGAAAATCCTGCAGTTTGCACACAGAGTTGAATCCGGTTTTCGTAAAGCACTCGACTTAATGATGATGTCCTGTACCATATTACCTCAGCACATACAGGACAAAACACAGCCTTAGCTGGAAAGTAAACATACACGTTTGTGTCTGTTTGATATGCACTGCTATTATGTATCTACAATATATAATATGTTGATTATATCTTTGAAGTTTTAATTCAGAAGGCAGGGTTGGCATTATACAATAATTGGTATAGAGAGTTGGTATATAATTGTTCAGGAGGCAATGATGGCAATAGGTGAGGATTGTGCTATTAAAGGACGATGTGTAAAGAGACTACTGTAATTGATTTTTTGGTGGTGGTTTCATTAAATTTTGTATTTCATATAAACCTATTATATTTATGTGTTGATTTTATTTCTTTATTCATTAATTGAAGCATAAAATTAATGTTTTGTACTGCAGGGCTCGTATACAGAGTTTGGAGGACTGGAAACAAAACCTTAAGACAACGCAAACACAGAACAGTCCCAGATGAAATTTGAAATGTGCCATGCTGACAATATTTTTATCACTGTGCCTTTTATGTGAAAGTGCAGCATAACATTGTCAATGTACACTTACACTACCATACAGATCCTTGATTGATGCTCAACACTTTTGATAATGCATTTTTCTGTCTTTGACAATATTGCTCTGGGCTCGTGAGCCCGTGCCACTGTAATGTTATTTAGCCTGTGAAAATATGTTGTACTTGTGGGTGTCTGTCAGGCCTTGGTTGTTGAGAGGAATTTAACTGCCAGAGTCGCTGTGCTGGGGGCTATTTCACTTTGTTTGTAACTGGGTACACCAGAGACCCAGTGTATTTCAGCTGTGCAGATGGCAGGCATTAGGCAGGATCAGCTCAGGAAAAAAAAAAAAAAAAAAAATGAGCTGAGGTTTATAAACTATTATTTTCTAGCTGACTGGCTGCTTCTACTGTAAAGTGTTTTTAGAAACGAGGGGTGCATGAGACAGACTGGTCAATGGTGATTTGTGATCAGTAGGATTTATTGTCAGCTCTTAATTAACTACTTAATCATACCATTTAAAGCGTTGATTGGTTCGGAAGAAAACAAGAACGTTAGAAGAAGGAAACATATGTGTCCTTTCCGACATATTTCAAAGAATCAATCCTTTTGCCTTCTGCCACAAAATCCAAAGTCCAAACTTACCCTGAAGGCTGTCTTTCTTTTTCTTTCGTTCCTGAATTATGCCATTTGTAGATATCCATAGTTTGCCCCACCCTCTCCACAACAGTTATGCATTTTATCATATGATATTTTTGGTTTTTAATGCTGTATTCTTCACGCACGATTTCAAAATTAACCAGTATAGATATACAGTGCATATAATATATCGACACTTCTGTTAATATCCGCTTTATCTCACCCGTGATCATTAATCTGCATTTTTGTAGACGTGCAGAAAAGATACAGAACGCATTCATTAAAACATTTACTTTTTTGAAATCTCTGGTGCCGTTCAGCCTTGCAGATGCTAAAATGTTCTGTTAAAAATAAAATAATCTGCCAAGAGCAAAATAAATACTCAACAGACAGTCCTGATGGTATTATGTTACTTAAAGTAAAACAAATATGTTTATATTGTTGTACTCATTTTAATTTGTAGTTATCTCTGAGGCTCTTTTCAAATAGCTTCAGGGTACAAAATACATATTGCTTTAAAAGAGCCCTTCTTCACTTAATTAGAGTACTTTGCCTTTATTTAGTTGCAAGCTCTTTAGACTACAGCACTTGCTGAGTGATTTGTACTGTAAATGACCTGTGTTTAAAAATACATATTCTGTCTATAATTTTCTTAAATGGGTTGAGCCGCTTTTGGTATATATCTGCTTTTGAAAATATGAAGCCAAGAGGCAACCGTGAATAGATTAAAAATGGTAAACTCAGTGACTCTTTGAAACTGTACAATTTTAATTCATTCCAAATGTATTATGTATTTCATATTTAGATTTAAAAAAAAAATGACTTACACAATATTTGTGTCCCTGTGAAAAGAAGACGTTATGTATTCATTTAAATTATTTGTTTTAAATTATAGAGGAATACCAATGCCAATGTATCAAAGTATTATAATTAAGCTAAATCATTTATTGAAAATGATGACTAAACATAACATGAATGTCAGAAACTGTGAAACAATAGGTTATATAGGAACAATACTGAGTATAATAATATACAAAAAAAAAAAAAAAATCATACAGAACTGATTTTATTTATTCCTGAAAATAAACCTGACTAATCTGTGCAAAATATTGAAGAAAAGAATGAAAAGCTCACCAGATTAAAAACAAACAAAACCAAATGTAATTAAGTTTCCATATAACAACATTTAGAAACATTTTACAGGCTGCATATTTAAATAGTTAATTGTATGCTCTCTCTCACCCTGATCTTCATTTGTTTGTTTGTTTGTTTTTATGTTTGTTATTTTGGCTTTCACTTTGTTTCACATATGCCACCCCCAGTCCAGTCCAGTGTCCATCGTTGAAGCCCACTGCCAAGGATACAACCATTTAAGCAACTGCTCCTTTTTGGAAATTTGGAACGTGAAGCCAGTGATGAGCTTAGACATTGCTGAAGTAAATTTGGTGTAACTATACCTCCAAGGCTTTGTGCATGTCAAATCAAGTGATGTGCAAACAACTGAAGCTGTGGAGCTGAGGTGTTGCTCAGGGGAACGGGAAACAGAGTGGTATAGCTTAAGGACCTGTCCCTTAATGCTTCTCGAGGCGTACGTGTAGAGAGGGCAGACTGTCAGTAAGTGCGCTTGCCAGCTGTCTACTGGACTACAGGAATGCACTCGCCAAGCAGGGAATGTCTCACTGGGACACGAAGCTCATTACCGAAGCAACATCCCGGTGGCTCAAATAAGCAAAGTCTGATCAAGTACCATCCAGAACTTTCTGTACGCACTGTAGTGCCTGCATGTACTCTTTTTCCTCAGTGCTTAATAACTGCCTGGACCACTGGCCCGTAACTCCAGTCTTCAGCTGTCACTATGTGATGATAATGCGGCTGGCATGGTGGAGTGTTGCACTTAAAAAAACGTACGTGGGTAGTGTTGGAGAATTGGTGCTATATTGATCAAGCTGTTCCTAGCACTTGTGGGGACTGTGTTTTCCAAATGAAAAGGAATTAGGCCGACATTTTGATTACATAAGCATTGGCTCAGTATTTACCAGCAGATTGGAACAATGAGGTGTTTCTTCTTCCTTTCCCCAATTTTCAACTGATAATGATGGTATTTTAAGAGGGAGCACCACACGCGTTTGAATGTGAAAGTGCTGACAGCATAACTGATGTGACATTTTCACCAGAAGAACTTATTGACCTTTTTGGTTACACGTGTAATCTGCATGGATATTTTGCGTTGGCGGGTGCCAGTTTTGCTTATGTAACAGGGAATTTAATGAACGCTTTGTTAATGCTGTCAAAGAAATGCCTGGTAGTTGTTTTTAAGTATCCAACAAATTATTTTTATGACTCATTAATTGTTGTACTGTAAAAAGGTACTAATTAATTTAAATGAACTTGACGCACTTCATCTCCTTGATCCCACCAATTAATGGTTTAGAATGCATGTATCTGATATCTGTGAAATGCCAATAAACAGATAGGCTATGTAATAATTATTTAAAATATCATTCCATATTAAAGTGATTAGTCCTAAAGAGCACTTGATCTATGTCAGTTCCCCGGATAATGTTATGTGATTTAGAGAGACTGTCTGTTATATGACAAACGATTACAAGACCGGTGGTGCTTTGCTCCTTGAAGGTCATCAATCTTAATTATATAAAACACGTGTTACCTGTACTGTGGCTGGGTTTAACCAGTTGACCTACACTTCATGGTCAAAAGTATGTGGACAACTGCTCAATTAACATCTCATTCCAAAATCATGGGCATTAATATGGAGTTGGCCACCCCTTTGCTGCTATAACTGCCTCCACTCTTCTGGGAAGGCTTTCCACTAGATGTTGGATCATTGCTTCAGGGATTTGCTTCCATTCAGGCACAACAGCATTAGTGAGGTCGGGCACTGTTGTTGGGCAATCAGGCCTGGTTCACAGTCAGTGTTCCAGTTCATCCCAAAGACATTTGATGGGGTTGAGGTCAGGCCTCTGCAGGCCAGTCAAGTTCTTCCACACCAATCTTGACAAACCATTTCTGTATGGACCTCTCTTTGTGCATGGGGGCATTGTCATGCTGAAACAGGAAAGGGTCTTCCCCAAACTGCTGTCTCAAAGTTGGAAGTGCAAAATCGTCTAGAATGTCTTTGTATGCTGTAGCGTTAAGATTTCCCTTCAGTGGAACTAAGGGGCCCGAACCATGAAAAACAGCCCCTGACCATTATTCCTCCCGCACCAAACTTTACAGTTGGCACTGTGCATGTGGGCAGGTAGCATTCTCCTGGCATCCGCCAAACCCAGATCTGTCCGTCCGACTGCCAGATGGTTAAGCGTGATTCATCACTCCAGAGAACGCGTTTCCACTGCTCCAGAGTCCAATGGCAGTGTGCTTTACACCATTCCAGGCTATGTTGACATTGTGCATGGTGATCTTAGGCTTGTGTGTGGCTGCTCGGCCATGGAAACCCATTTCATGAAGCTCCCGATGAACAGTTCTTGTGCTGACGTTGCTTCCAGAGGCAGTTTGGAACTCGGTAGTGATTGTTTCACTGAGGACAAACGATTTTTACTCACTACAACCTTCAGCACTCGGCGGCCCTGTTCTGTGAGCTTGTGTGACCCACCACTTCGCAGCTAAGATGTTTTTGCTCCTAGATGTTTCCACTTCACATCAGCAGCACTTACAGTTGACCAGGGCAACTCTAGCAGGGCAGATATTTGACTGACTAGTTGGAAAGGTGGAATCCCATGATGGTGCCATGTTGAAAGTTACTGAGCTCTTCAGTATGACCCATTCTATTTCCAGTGTTTGTCTAAGGAGATTGTATGGCTGTGTGTTTGATTTTATACACCTGTAAGCAAGGCTGAAATAGCCAAATCCACTATTTAGAAGAGGTGTCCACATACGTCTGGCCATATAGTGTATTTGCATATATGATCAACTATAAATCAACTATCTGTGAACTGTTCAAGATTTGTTTGGGCTAAATTGTTTTCTACATTAACATACTGAATACAATCACTCAGTGTCTCTGACAGTTAAACGTTGTAGCTTTTGGGGATTAAATAACTGGTGATGAAGCAGTAATATTTAACAGTTTGAATGTTTTGAAGTTTCAAGCATTACTTACAAGATGTACTTATTGGTTTAGTGATGTTGGGTTAATTTGCATTGGGAACAAGGTTTTCCACAACTTATGTTCCAATTTGTTTAACACTGTAGTGATATAATACCGATTTAACTCTATATAATTGAAAATGTGTCTTCAAGTACAACACAAACATCCTACAGTTAAACAGTCATGCAGATATTCCATAAAAACAATAACATAACCTTCATGACAACTGAAAATAAAATGTAGATGAGAAATGCTTGGTATGTAAGGAGTTTTAATGTATTAGTTTTTTTTTTTTTTTTTTAGATAATTCAAGTAATTGTTGCAGAACATCTAGCAGTGCTTCAAATCAAAAAGGATAGAGCTCATGTTCCAAAGTAATTAGTTCAATTTAATCTACTTAATCCAGAGAGATTAAGTAGATTATTTGGCAACATTTGTCTGTTGATGTGCTATTTGTAATATTTTCATGTTGATGTGGAAATGGCACACAGCCATAGCAATGGAGAGTGGAGCTGTGGCACGTGTGACATCAGAGTGGCATGTGTTGCTGTTCCCCAGTCATCTCAGGTCACAGACCCAGAAGTTATCCAGGAATGCTGCCATAGTTTTTATGCAAATCGTTTATGATGGCATTCTTTATATTTATGGTCTGTGTTCTTCACGCAGCCTTTCATGTATTGAGTATTTTGCCCTTTTATTTAGATATGTGTCCTAGTTTCCATTACCAGTGTGATTTTGTTTGTTTTATTTATCAATCAATCAATTAATATTCAAAGCAATAAAGACTCATACTATATTAACACATTTCCACTTGGTTCTATCTTAAATGAGTGAATACATATTTATAGAGCATATCATTAAACAGTGTCTATGTGTATCTCATGTTGTCTCCTGGAGTGAAAATGAAGATTAGTTTGAAGAAACAATATAAGTTGATTTACTTCCTGTGAATAGATATCCAGTTTGTTTGCAAATGCCATAATCAAATCCAGTATTAAGATTGTTTGCTTATTACATGCAATAGACAAAAATGTAATACAAAATCTGAAAAAAAAAAAAAAAAAAAATCTAGCTAGTGGTGTAATTGTATGTATATGTTCTTTACGCAGCCTTTCATGTATTCTGTATTTTGGCCTTTTATTTTAATATGTGTCACACTAGTCTGACAATTTCTAGTTAATTGAGACTGTATTGGTTAATATCTGTAGCAGATCACGATCACACAGCTGGGATTAGTGTGGGACATGAAACAGCCAGTGGAAAATAATAGGAATGTGGGATGAAGAGTACAGAACAAAAGCAAGTACAAATAAGAGAAAACCAGGTATCTACAGTGCAACAGTTATAGTAAAAATAAACAAGATCCCATTTGAATGAACTGAATTAAGATGGTGGAGGTGGTAGTCGAAGGTTTATACACCCCCTGGATTAACTCTGTACAAACAGCTGGAAAGTGTGTCACAACACCATTGATACATGAATTACTAAAGTAATTCATCGATGAATGTTTCCAGGGAAGGGTGTGAATACTTACAATTTCAGCTGTATGTGATTGTATTTATTTTTGTCAGACTGCACTGCAAATACAGTAGTGTTTCTGTTGCACATTACAGAAGAGCCCAGAATGTAAAGTTAATCAATGTAAATATGGTGCATGTTTGCCTGCAGGCTCTAACATATGTTGTTGTTTTTTTCTTTTTTGTCTTTTTCATATTATGTCCTGTTGATGGTGGTTGTGCATCCTCTTCAGGTGAGTTCAGTCATTTAAATTAATTTCCCTTTTTCCCTGTGAGGGTTAAGCTGTTTAACAATCTGAGAAAAGGTTACAGGTTTAGCACAATATCACCTGCAATATCTATAACCTCCCTTCTTTTTGAGTTTTCCAGCTTTGATTCCTCTTTTCCTCGCTAAAAAATGTCAAAAATAACTTTAGCTTTTTTTGGAGTTCTGGCCTTTTGACCTATTGTTATCTCTGACATTGACCTTTCCAAAAATACTGTGTTCTTGAATGGATGCAGGAGCTTGATTTGTCCTAATCTTGCCTATTTATTTATTGTGCATACTGTATTTAGAGCATTGGAAAATATTTTTAAAAAATAAACCTATACAGTTCGGTGATAATTGTAGTGACAGTGATTGATGGTGTGAAGCCGAGACTTGCCCTGCTGACTTTGTCCAAAATATGCCCGGCAGTTACTCAATATTGTGTCCCCCGTCTGGATATTTTAATCAGCCTGAGGTTGTGGTATATTCTGGATTATAACCTGTGATCTTCAGCGTTTAGGGTGCGATCAGACCTCTGAGCTGTGCTTTTTATTGCATGAGCCTCTCAGAAGCCCTACATATCCCATTTTAACTCAACACGTACTAGGTCACCAAGGAAGCAATGTTACACGCTTTAGGCAGACTGGTTCCTTCCATTTGTGAACTGTTATCAGAATGTGTGTGTATCTATAGTAATCTCAGATAATGCAGTACCTGCTAAGAAGAATTACAATAGGATATACCACCTAACATAAAGGGTAGAATATGGTGTCGTCCTGCATATATTGTTATATTAATCTATGGATGATGTAGATATAGTTTGATTATTTGGATATTGTTCCTGAGTTCCTGGAACTATTAATTCTCAATACAGACCATAATTTTTAATAACTGTAGTGAGACAACTAGAGAACAACTATAGAGGTGTCCAAAAGTATGTTTGTATATGGCTCTACATGTTGCAAATAATGTTAAATTAAGATATATGTGCATGTTCTGTTAAGTCTTAAAAAGTGCATATATGATCAAACTGTTCTGAATTTTCCATTTGAAACCAAAAAAGCAGGACTACTTTAATCTATTGAAAGTTGCACTTTTTTTGTTGAAGATTAGACCTGTAAATCTTAAAAGTTGTTAATATAAAAATAAAAATAAAAACACACACAGCTATCTAGAGTTATTTATACTTGCCTACCAACATACGAGGACATATAGACCATACGGTTAAACGGTTATATCTGTTCTTTAAAGCGTATTCAAATTTTAAATCAATCATTCAATGAATAAATTAATAAATATGAAGCTGTAGCTTTTTCGCATTTGTGGTTTAATGCCTGGTCGAGAGATTTTGATCCTTATTTGAGGTAACAGAAATTGGCAGTTGAGACTCACCCAGTGCTAATTTCTTTCCTTCAAATTAGTGAAATCTTAATGAATGAAGAAAGGTTCAGTCCTCTCTGTAAAGTTTTTTTTTTCTTTCGTTTTGCACTTGACAGCCTTTCCTTTTTGCTGTCATTTCTTCAAAATGGCTTTTTTTTCATTAATAGTGCAGCTTTATTGCCAGCCAGTGCTGGGAAACAAACTGCAATTGATATGCATTTAAATTCTACTTGACGTTGTAGATTTTGAAAGCTTTTAGAGTGGATGTTAAGCAGGGTATATTTTGTCTTCATAGAGCCACTCAAATCATCTATCTGCATTTAAAGTCAGCCTGTTTTACTGAGACTGTGATGCCCTAAATGACAATGAGAGCCATACCATGCTATTCTGAGATTTCCTCTCATTCAAAACCCATTTTTAATGTTGAATATGTTGCCTGTAAGATGCACAGCAGGCTATAACTGTGCAGAATGTTTCAAAGTTAATTAGCAATCAATTAATTAGTAGTGTGTATTTAAATAATAATTCTTGAGATGGCAATAAACTGAGAAAATATGTAATTTAATGTTCAGTAAAATTTGTTATTTTGATTTAATGTGTTACCCACAGCACTGTCGACTGTAGCTATATGAATATGGAACATAATACTTTAATTATGCCTTCATTATTTGATTTGGTAATAAGCCAGTAGTTGCTCTGTAGATTACTTTATTATTTATTTATTCAATGTCATCACAATGTCTTGAATCTGTGCTTGATGTTTCTGACTGCAATTATTGAAATCACCTGTACATTTCACAAGACTTAATTTATACTGTAATGTTCTTATGTTTATCACTTAACACCCCTAATTACCATGATCTCCCTCCCATCCATTCTGTATTCTTCAGTGCCAAGAAAACCAGCAGTCACAACTACATTAGTTGGTGTGAACTCATTGAGAAAGAGAGCCAGCATGTGCTATCTATAAATGAGTCTCTTAAAAAGGCTTGAATCTCTAGTTGCTTCTGAAGTTTCACTTCAACGTCCATCTTCCACAAACTCTTCAAGTAGTGCTTTGAAACACTTTAAACTCTTCTTTACACAATTGTACCTCTCTGCTGCTGTAATACCTTTAAGCCTCAAAGTTCCCTGATGCCCTTTTCCAAATATTTAATACCCATTTGTAATGCAGACACAGAAAACTGAACCTAATATTAAGGTTGTACTCTGGGGAACTGCTCTAGTTCCCAGCAAACATTATGTAGATAATGATAGTATTGCGTAGTGCTGCACGGCTTAAAAAAAAAAATCCATAAAATTGAAAGATAAAACACATTTGCTTTGAGAGCATCTGATAGGAATTCTGGATTATGCTGAGTTATGTATTCCCCAAGCACTGTTAGCTGTGCTGACACATCCTCTGCAATGGAGAATTGCCTCATCAAGCCATTATTCAGACCTCTTGCTTTCTACAGTAAAATGTGTTGGCTGTTAGGAGGCTACTTGTCTGACGCACTACCAATCCTCTATGTACAACCTAATGAGAGTGAAGGAGTCCTGAAGAGTTTATACTCCATGTACAGCTGAAGAGCAACCAACTTCTAAAACCGACAATCTGTTTGTTCTAAAATGTAGTTATTTAAAAGTCTCTGCTTTTCAATCTCACATATTATGGTCAACTACTTAAAACAGTGTACAGGACACATATTGGCTATTAAACATAGCAATTGGTTTTCTTTTATGCTTGCAAATCAGACACAGTTCAGTGAAGCTCTGAGAGCCAACGTAGCCTGGTAAATTGCAAATAGTATCACCTTTAGCCCCAATAAAAAGAAACGTATATATGTTTACATATATATATATATATATACACTCACCTAAAGGATTATTAGGAACATCATACTAATACTGTGTTTGACCCCCTTTCGCCTTCAGAACTGCCTTAATTCTACGTGGATTTGATTCAACAAGGTGCTGAAAGCATTCTTTAGAAATGTTGGCCCATATTGATAGGATAGCATCTTGCAGTAGATGGAGATTTGTGGGATGCACATCCAGGGCACGAAGCTCCCGTTCCACCACATCCAAAAGATGCTCTATTGGGTTGAGATCTGGTGACTGTGGGGGCCAGTTTAGTACAGTGAACTCATTGTCATGTTCAAGAAACCAATTTGAAATGATTCGACCTTTGTGACATGGTGCATTATCCTGCTGGAAGTAGCCATCAGAGGATGGGTACATGGTGGTCATAAAGGGATGGACATGGTCAGAAACAATGCTCAGGTAGGCCGTGGCATTTAAACGATGCCCAATTGGCACTAAGGGGCCTAAAGTGTGCCAAGAAAACATCCCCCACACCATTACACCACCACCACCAGCCTGCACAGTGGTAACAAGGCATGATGGATCCATGTTCTCATTCTGTTTACGCCAAATTCTGACTCTACCATCTGAATGTCTCAACAGAAATCGAGACTCATCAGATCAGGCAACATTTTTCCAGTCTTCAACTGTCCAATTTTGGTGAGCTTGTGCAAATTGTAGCCTCTTTTTCCTATTTGTAGTGGAGATGAGTGGTACCCAGTGGGGTCTTCTGCTGTTGTAGCCCATCCGCCTCAAGGTTGTACGTGTTGTGGCTTCACAACTGCTTTGCTGCATACCTCGGTTGTAACGAGTGGTTATTTCAGTCAAAGTTGCTCTTCTATCAGCTTCAATCAGTCGGCCCATTCTCCTCTGACCTCTAGCATCAACAAGGCATTTTCGCCCACAGGACTGCCGCATACTGGATGTTTTTCCCTTTTCACACCATTCTTTGTAAACCCTAGAAATGGTTGTGCGTGAAAATCCCAGTAACTGAGCAGATTGTGAAATACTCAGAGCGGCCCGTCTGGCACCAACAACCATGCCACGCTCAAAATTGCTTAAATCACCTTTCTTTCCCATTCAGACATTCAGTTTGGAGTTCAGGAGATTGTCTTGACCAGGACCACACCCCTAAATGCATTGAAGCAACTGCCATGTGATTGGTTGATTAGATAATTGCATTAATGAGAAATTGAACAGGTGTTCCTAATAATCCTTTAGGTGAGTGTATATATATATATATATATATATATATAATTGTCTAGATTTTTTACTGCATAAACTAATGGCTGTCATGAAAATAAAATCAATTTCAAATAAGTCCAATAAGATTAGATATAGCATAATGTTTAATGTTGAAATAGATTGAGAGACATTCATGACTAACATTGCACTTTCTACCGTGTTGCTTTATGAATGTAATGATTTGCTCTTGTTAGTGAGCTACTTATACCCTTATACCCTTAAAGGTAATATTCATTTAATAATCCTACTTCAGTAACCTCAGTTTACTCTAAGTTTTATTTCTTCTGTGGTTGTTAGATAATGAAACTTTTCAGCTGCTTTCAGTAGCCCTTTGAAGTTTTCCCCATAAAATGTACTTTATTCTTGTTGCTTTAATTGTTTTAACTTTTCCAACAATATAAAGCACTTCAAAGTTGAAGTGTGAGTCTGTGTCCTTATGAAAGAAATACAGTATAGTACCATTACAATTCTTAACAAGTCAAAAATGATTTGTTTAGAAACAAAATGATCTATGAAGTGGTGTGTTCCACAGTGATTATTGTATTTTCTTGAATGACAAGTAGTATATTCAGAGCATGACTGGTTTAAAAATGTTTATATCCCCCCGTCACAAAAAAACAAGCATTTAAAGGGTGTTTAAACAAAAAAAAAAAAACTTGCATGCCCCCAGACCCCCTAGCAACTATATATAGTTAAATTCTTACTCTCTTTGTTATAGCAGTTATTGTTTTTGTTTATAACAAGTTTAAACATTAAGATAAATGAAAATGTTTTTATCTTGGGAGCTCAAAATATACAGTTTGTGTGGTTATTTTTTTGTAGAGAATTGTAATTCTGATGTTTCCTTATACAACATAGATAAGCCTTATGCTGTCTATTATATAAACGCCAAGGTGTGGGTCTGACATGAAAAAGAGATTACGATCTCAATGTGACTACCTAGCGAAATAAAGGTTAAATACAGAATAAGTTGACAGTTCCAAGTAGTGTGCAATGCAGAGCCTCAGGTTTCTGTGGGTGTTTTTTGTTGTTTTTGTTTTGTCTTTTGTCTGTGAACATGCCACTGAATTACTGAATCTAGCAAGGCCAGTAGAACCGTAGGGCTTTGAAGGTATAAGAAAAGTCTTGCCACAAAAGAGAATGCCATTAACCTCTTTGCTCTTGAACTGAAACAAGTTAATATCACTGAATTCCAGAAAAGCTCTGGTTAAAAAAAAAAAAAAAAGGAAAATAAAAGTACCAATAGTAAAGGATCTCAGCGTTTAAAATATAGACATGTCTGCTGCAAAAACAAATACACAACAAAACATGAATTGAAGTAGAGGATGATAATCATCAGTCTACTCAGTTCAAGAGAAAACTGAATATACAAAGTCAAAGAAAAACTAAAGCATGACCATGCATCGATTTTTATGTGACCTCTCTTAACAGGTCAGAAAAGGCCCAACAATAGTAACCTGAACCAAAATTGTGGCGGCTTTGCAATCAGTGTGAAATGAGAAAGACAGAAATTGAAATCCATTCTCTATTGTACTTCAGAAAATACTCTGAGGTTAGGGACACATCTCTCCTATGTATTCTCCAACCAGATTAATGACTGAGAGCATCTTTCTGATGAGAAAAATATTGGAAATCCTTGTGGGCAAGTACAAAAGCAGTGTGAGTATTCCTGAGTATGTACTAGGCACAGCAGCAGACAGAATTAACAAGGCAAAAACATATGAGTGTGTAAATAATAGAGAAAACCAAATAGCCCCTCAGTAATCACCTTGTTTCACACATTTACCAAACAGAACAAATATATGACCTGCATATTTTTCATTCAATAACTATTAGCATACAAAGAATTAGGCTTTTATATCGTACTTGGGAAGGAGGGAAGAATGGAAGGAGTAAAGACACAAAAACAAATTGTTGTTGTTGATATTGTTGTGTTTCTCTACCTATACCTAGAAGGGCAATGGATGTGTCTCTGCTTTAGTGCGTATTGTATTTGGCAGTGCACACACTCATCTGGGATACTACAGCTCCTTAACCTTTTACTCAGTCTTATTAAATAATCCTGAAACTCCCAGACGGCAAACCTGCAATACCCTTGATTCTCACTGCCCTACTTTCCTACATAGTCTGCATGCACCCTGCAGTACAGAGCCATTCTCCTCAGATAAACATACATTAAGATACTTTGCCGTTACTATGCTGAATTTTACTCAAAGCATAACTATTGTCTACAATTGCAAGTACTGCATTTATGAAAAATTTATGTATGTGTAGATGTATATTGTATGTCACTACAATGATGTCTTTCTACTCAAAGCATACATTTCACATTAGCAGGTATTTAATTAAAAGCACAATGACAACCACAATGTAATTAATGTACCTAGAGATTTTAATCTGCATATACTCCAGTATTACAAAGGGAAATATAGATCGAAATAAATCTTTTTGACACAGTGACTCACAGCTAATTAAAAAAAAAAAAAAAAAAAAGAAAGGAAAGAAATAACTTTGTGAAGTCTAAAAATAGCCCCCAGGTCATTGATGGTCAGTGCTAGCCACAGGGATAAATAACTGTTACATGGTAATGTCACACCGTGCACTTATAAGTTACACCTCAGCCCACACACTGCTTGTTGTCATTTCTGTTACGGCATATATATATGCCAGGGTTCAAAACAGGGTTCAAAACAGTCTGGGCTCTAAAGGCGAAGTATTAGGAAAAACAAAGGCAGGTGTTACTGTGAAAGAAGTGCAGGTGCATTTATAGTGCTCTGTGTTTATAATAGAGATGTACAGAAAACCGTAAATAAAACCCTTGCTGTTCATATTGAACTAAACATGCAAAACAGGTCTTTATCGACACACAAATGCTACTAAAACAGACAAACAGCTACCAGTCCAAAATGAATCTAACGTTACCGTCCACAATGTATCTCTCTATCTCTCTCACACACACACACTGTCACTCCTCCCTGCCTCTTCACAACTGTGTAATGTTCCTTGGTCAGGTAGTGAATTTCTAGCAAAAACTCAACCATAAAGACCACAGAGCTTTCAAAGCAAGTCAGGGATTATGTCACTGAAAAGTGCATGTCAGGTTAAGAGCACAAAGCATTGAATGGTGCATTGTGTCACCCAGACACTGTCTAGATCAAGCTGTTCCTCCAAACTGAGCAGCTAAGCAAGGAGGAAACTGGTGAAGGGTGAGACTGTGAGGACAACGACAAGTTTAAAAGACCTATAGAGTTGAATGGCTGAGATAGGAGAAAATGTGCCTCAGTCAACACTTCATGAAACTAGCCTGTATGATGAGGTGGCTTTACTAAAAATAAGCCATTTCAAAGCACCTGATGATCCTGCAAAAATCTGGCCAAAGATGTTGGGGTCAGAAGAGGCCAAATTGGAATTTGCCAAGGATTACATTTGGTGCAGACCCAACACAGCACATCTCCCAATGGACACCATCCCTACAGTCAAGTACGGTGGTGGAAGCATCATGCTATGGGGATTCTCCTCAGCAAGGACTGGAAAGATTGGGAAGATTGAAGGAAACAATGGAGCAAATACTAGAGGAAAACCAGTTTTAATCTGCTAAACTACGGCAGAAATTCACCTTTCAGCTGGACAATGATCCAATGGAGTGGCCTAAGAATAAGAAAGTGAATGTCCTCGAGTGGCCCATTCAACATCCTGACTTGAATCCTATTGAGAATCTGTGGAAAGACTGCTGTCCATAAGCGATCCCCAACAACTTCAGAGAGCTTGACAAAATCTGTCAAGAAGAATGGTCAAAAAAGCTGTTGTGCAAAGTTGGTAGAGACTTACCCAAAAAGACTTGCAGCTGTAAATATTGAGTTGATGAGTCTGAATATGTATGCAATCAACATATATACATATATATACACACATATTATTCATATAATAAAATAATGCCATGCAGTAGTTATTACATACTTATTAGACAATCCCGGAATTAATATTGGTGCAGTATATCAAATGCATGAAATGAGAGCTCAGTCAAGATTCAACTATATTCTTGCCATGGCATGTTGCTTTACATTTTCTGCCTGTGAGCTGGTGGGGGTTTGGCAGGCATATCGAATCCAAGAATGTCAGTTAGAGACAGGAAACAGTCTGCATATAAAAATAAGTCATTTACGTAGTTGCCTCCCCACCAACTCAAATGCTCAAATGCTTCCTGTCAGAGCTCCACTTAAGCATTTGCATATGCTTTGCTTGCCTGTGGTAAGGTACTGTTATGTTGGTGACTTGTGACTTCTGCATACTAACCATGCATTATCACACATTGTGCATAGGGTGTTTTGTGTGAATTTACACATTCCAGTTTCATTTTACATCATTGTCCTGCAAAGAATGCTTCATTAGTGGAGGAAAAAAAAAAAGCTAAACTGTAAAATTAGGACAAATCCTCATTGAGTAGACTGGCATAAAACAGGGAGGCATAATGTCTCCAGAGATGGTGTTTTGTGTTATATTTGGCTATCCTTGCTCCGTGAAAACAAAATGTCATATGCTCTCCATGGACTCAAAGGTCAATCCCTTAACTTAAAATATGCTGTAAATAGGGTAAGCATGTTTGAGATACATCGGTGATTAAACTTAACAACAAGAACAAAAATGTAGGTTTCTTTCTGTTTTTCTTTTTATTTTTCTTTCTTTCTTTCTTTCTTTCTTTCTTTCTTTCTATGAATGGATCTGTTGCTATATATATATAGTAGTATTCCGGACCTTTTAAGGATGGTATTTACAGCTCTCTGAGTCTGATTCGCTAAAGTTAGTAAAATACTGTTACATAATTATTTTTGAGTAGAAACTCAGTTCTGCAATTTTCCCAAACAAGTACGTAAACATTATGTTCATAGTTACGTGTCCATTTACTATGCTAACTTAATGCACATCTGCAAATGTATGTCTAAGTACATTTTTAATTTAACTTACAACATGATTTCTCAAGCTTACAAGCCAAACAAGAATAACAACTTTTGTATCACTCGTTTTATTTTCTTTATTTTCGTTTATCCACCTGGATCCTACATGTAGTGCAACTGTCTAACACACGACCGTATATGACAGTACATCTATTTAAACAAAACCCAGGTTTCTTCCTTAATGTTTAGGGGACTCATTAACGTTTTTTGTTTTGTTTTTAGTTTTTTCTCGTGGACTTATTTATTTTGCAAACAGATATATTCCAGAGTTACTGCTTTGCATGCCTTTCATATTCATGTCCTGTATCTTAGTAGATAAACACAAATGAAAATAATAATCTTTTTCTATAATGTATACATACGTAGATAGAGATACTTAGCATATACTTTTTTCTAAAAGAAACCCACAACAATAAATACATGTCCAGTGTTTATGCAAGTGGAAAGGGTTTTTAGTGCTTGGATCTGTTTATTTGGCACAACGCGGTGTTTACGAACCCTCAAAGTCATTTCCTGCGTCGCTTGCCAGTACCTTTTGTGCCTTATTACTCTGCAGAGACATGGTGACAGGTAAAGAATTCCCAAGAGGCACCTGATGAATCACTGCACTTGTGTTCTCCGCCTAAAGTCACAAATAAGTACCCTCCAATCTTGCTGATGGGAGCATCTGTGTTTCTCAAAGACAATTTCCTTTCCAACACAATTTACCAGTCTGCTCAGTGATTGATCCCTGATTTTATTGATTTGATCTGTTTGTGTGTTTGTTTTTGTTGTGGTTGTTGTTTTGAAGAAAAAAAAAACATGCAGATTGAAACAATACATTAGAAAGACATAAAGTTGACCCTTTATCTATGTATGTATGATGTATATAATATATATGAGCTAGATTATGTAATTTTGAGATGAATATGGGAGAGACATTGTTTGAGACTATACTGTATAATACATTGTTTGTTTGTTTGCTCGCTCAGTTTGGATTCCATTAAGCCATTATTGTAGACTTTTATTTAGTTTAGCAGTGTTTATTCCCAGGTTTATATTCAAGGTTTATTCCCTTGAATGCAAGTACGTTGTTTAATAGATTGGATATCATTAAGCAATAAACTATAACTAGGATTGTTATAACTCCCTTGTAGGATTCACACTGGCAAATTGGAAGCAAGGCATAGATACAAAAAATGATTTTGAGCAGGTAAAATATATAAACTACCTTACCAGCAAACCACAGATGCATATTGTAAATAAGTGACATTTGGAATTCGACTTTTGCAAGAGTTAAGAGCACAGACATATCTCTTTCTTGTTATATACAACTACAGTGAGGGAAAAAAGTATTTGATCCCCTGCTGATTTTGTACGTTTGCCCACTGACAAAGAAATGATCAGTCTATAATTTTAGTGGTAGGTGTATTTTAACAGTGAGAGACAGAATAACAACAAAAAAATAAATTAAAAAAAAAAAAAACGCATTTAAAAAAAGTTATGAATTGATTTGCATGTTAATGAGGGAAATAAGTATTTGACCCCTTCGACTTAGTACTTGGTGGCAAAACCCTTGTTGGCAATCACAGAGGTCAGACATTTCTTGTAGTTGGCCACCAGGTTTGCACACATCTCAGGAGGGATTTTGTCCCACTCCTCTTTGCAGATCCTCTCCAAGTCATTAAGGTTTCGAGGCTGACGTTTGGCAACTCAAACCTTCAGCTCCCTCCACAGATTTTCTATGGGATTATGGTCTGGAGACTGGCTAGGTCACTCCAGGACCTTAATGTGCTTCTTCTTGAGCCACTCCTTTGTTGCCTTGGCTGTGTGTTTTGGGTCATTGTCATGCTGGATTACCCATCCACGACCCATTTTCAATGCCCTGGCTGAGGGAAGGAGGTTCTCACCCAAGATTTGACGGTACATGGCCCCGTCCATCGTCCCTTTGATGCGGTGCAGTTGTCCTGTCCCCTTAGCAGAAAAACACCCCCAAAGCATAATGTTTCCACCTCCATGTTTGACGGTGGGGATGGTGTTCTTGGGGTCATTCCTCCTCCTCCAAACACGGCGAGTTGAGTTGATGCCAAAGAGCTCGATTTTGGTCTCATCTGACCACAACACTTTCACCCAGTTCTCCTCTGAATCATTCAGATGTTCATTGGCAAACTTCAGACGGGCCTGTACATGTGCTTTCTTGAGCAGGGGGACCTTGCGGGCGCTGCAGGATTTCAGTCCTTCACGGCGTAGTGTGTTACCAATTGTTTTCTTGGTGACTATGGTCCCAGCTGCCTTGAGATCATTAACACGATCCTCCCGTGTAGTCCTGGGCTGATTCCTCACCGTTCTCATGATCAGTGAAACTCCACGAGGTGAGATCTTGCATGGAGCCCCAGACCGAGGGAGACTGACAGTTATTTTGTGTTTCTTCCATTTGCGAATAATCGCACCAACTGTTGTCACCTTCTCACCAAGCTGCTTGGCGATGGTCTTGTAGCCCATTCCAGCCTTGTGTAGGTCTACAATCTTGTCCCTGACATCCTTGGACAGCTCTTTGGTCTTGGCCATGGTGGAGAGTTTGGAATCTGATTGATTGATTGCTTCTGTGGACAGGTGTCTTTTATACAGGTAACGAGCTGAGATTAGGAGCACTCCCTTTAAGAGAGTGCTCCTAATCTCAGCTCGTTACCTGTATAAAAGACACCTGGGAGCCAGAAATCTTGCTGATTGATAGGGGATCAAATACTTATTTCCCTCATTAACATGCAAATCAATTTATAACTTTTTTGAAATGCGTTTTTCTGGATTTTTTTGTTGTTATTCTATCTCTCACTTGTTAAAATACACCTACCATTAAAATTATAGACTGATCATTTCTTTGTCAGTGGGCAAACGTACAAAATCAGCAGGGGATCAAATACTTTTTTCCCTCACTGTATAATTTGTGTATGTGTATATGTCTAACTGTCCAGAAATACAAACGCACACTGTTGGAGTCAGAGGATTTGTTTCTGATGTGCAACCGTGACCTCTAGAACGAGGATGGAAAATGAAAAAAAAGTCATAAAATCCTCAGAAAGTACATAGTTTAATGATACATATGTACTATTTCAAACAATGGACTGTAACAATAACATTGTGATTAGTTATAATCCCTTTAACTTCTGTCTTCAATTAATTAAATCAATTGATTCAACAAATGTGTCATTCAGAATGCCACTGAGATCCATTTATGTTCTTTTAATGATGCAGTGGGAACCGTACTCAGAACTTTTGTTCATACTGGCCAACACATATTGCTAGAAAATTTTAAAATTAAAAAAGCATCAATCAAACAGCAATCATCAACAATTGTTTGTATTTTTAAATAAATGACTACATTTCCTCACATATTGTGATCTTTTGGTAGCACAAGATGTCCCAGTTGTGCCAGAACCAATAACAGTCCTCATCTATAATAATTTTCTTCCCCACTGCTGATGCAAATGTTTAATTATGTACTTATTTCATCAGGGGCTTTGCTAGCATGTTTTAGAATATATGTTAATTTAACATTTATATAAAGATGCACTTGTTAGCTGTGTATACATAAGCGATTCAGTTTGATGTATAGATATCAAAATGGCATCCTACATTACAATTTCAGAGCAGGCTTTCCTCTATTAAAGTGGATGGCTCTCATTTAAGCAGCTCACCTGTTTACATATTCTGACAGTGCTTGCCCTTGAAATTATAAACTCCTTGTGGTGTTGTTAAGTTGGTTCTGGAGATCTGAAGAATGGCAAATGTCTGCTCCTGTCTCCGAAATGGTTTGATCTGGCATGAAAAGAAATGGACAGCATTAACGGGGCCTTATTTGCCTATAGAAGAGCATCACCTCCTCCCAAGATCAAATAAACTGTTATAGAGGTTTTATGTGTGTATTGTAAGTGGTTTAGGACTTTGCACTTCTAATTCCCAATATGAATTGCACTGAAATATTTAAGTGCGCTCGCCACACTGTTATTAATGCCATCCATCATAATGTACACTGCTTATATTTAGGGTTGCTCCAATAATTAGTGTTTTTACTCAGAGATTTATTTGTTTTCTTAGTTCCCCAAATTATATTTTTAATGTTACATCTATTTTATTATGATAAATTAGTTAAGGCCAACATTGGTATGCTATTCCGTTTTGGAGGGAAAATTTACATTTCTGCTCATTTTCTTTGTTACTGGTTTGTGACTTTGTTACAAGCTGTTCTCATGGATTTTTTTTTTGTTTAATGCTGAAAGAAATACCAGCAATAGTGTTATTTAACTTAAAATTGGGTAGAAAGTAATTAAACATATGCAAAGAATGCTTGATTGGCATAGAACTACTCTAGATTGTCTAAATTCCTGTCTAAATAAAATATCTTTCAAATAACAAAATACATTATATTCAAAATGTTAGGGAGTTAATATTTAGTCATCGTCCCCTCTCTCTGTTATGGGAGATGTTTAGCACTCAACAGACACTAGGAAAAGAAGATAGAGATACAATATAGGCATCCATAGTTACACTTCCCACACAAATGTGATCTGTATGACTTGGAATTCAGACAACAATCAACAGATGCTGAAAGAAATGGCAGGCATACAGACATAACTGACCAAGACATATGACAACTGAAAGAAAAGACTGATTGTCTGAAAGTCCAAGGCCAATACTCCTCTAACCAGCACTGATTTTAAACCTTTTTATACATATTACTCCTCTGCAGATATAGCAGATATAGCTATCCGTAGATTAAACCACAATCTTTAAAATACAAATTTGGGGGGAGGCATTCTTCTTGAACATTGCAGGTGGTTTAAAGTGACGTGTATTTATTACAACTTTCTATAAATGTATACTATATTCTGTATTTGTGTTTGTTTGTTTGCAATGTGCTATGATATATGCTTTAAAGTAGTATTGGCCATATGCAATTGTTTGATAATACAGTGCACTGCAGGGTTGTGTATTGAAACGTCTTTAAAGAAAATTCCTTGGTCACAGCTTGGTCACAGAGAGTTTGCTCGTTTTGTGATCATCTTGTCATCACTCAGTTTAGAAGCACACTACACCTCCGAATGTTATGGACCACAAAGCTGTTCTTGTGTTTAGTATTTATTCAATCTACAGTAAAGAGTTACTTATTTGATTTCACTTAAAAGTCATCTCTGTCTGTTCACTGGCAATCACCCCCTCACCTCACAAACCCTGAAACATCTACATAACAGTAATTCCAGAGGTAATCTTCATCTGGCACTTCGAACAGGATAAGCTTACAGAGCATCTATGTGTTGGGTGTAATTTGTTCCCCGTAATATACTGTCTAGAACATCCGTAATAAGATTGCACAGTGCGGGCTGAGGGGAGGCAGTGGGATTAGGTAAACACCGTTTTTAATCAAAGGCTCATATTAAAATTGTCCGATTTCATTATCATTATCTTGGCATTGCGCTGTGACTCGGAGGAATAGGCTGCGTCCGTGGTGTCTTCCATCTGAGGAAAAACAATTTTCAATGTAGCCTGATCCTCAGAGAGAGATTTAGCTGTAACTGGAAGCAGGTGGAGAAGACACAGGCACTCCATCTCGACTAAGTGAGCTTTTGAGTGCTACTTACTTACGGATTAGCAGGGTCCCTTTCCCCCCATGATAATCTCTGGCATTTCCCACCAATTTACCATCTCTGACTTTTATTAATTTTATTTATTTACTTACTTATTGTTTGGTGTCATTAAGTTGTTACATGACTTGCTTTGACATGTTCTGGGTAATGCAGTGTGAAAGCTGTGTTGATCATCTTCTATCATTTTTTTTTTTCTTTCATATGACTTTTGCTAGAAAAAGGCCAGACAAAATGTATCACTAAAAAGGCCATTTGGCAAAAGAACAGGAAACACTAAAAAATTAACCGCTCAAGGCACTTTTTTTACTATTATCAGAAGGGTTGATGGCAATGCATCGGCTGTCTCCCCAAGCTGGGGAAGGCGAATGATTTATATAAGTTGCCGGGTGTGAAATAAATAAGTGTTACAGGGAGAACCGGAGGAGCCGCAATTGCCGTTTATTCAAATGAGCACACATTTCTGTTTCAACTCTTTCATATCAGAGCGGTATTATTGTGCACCTGTTTGAGAAGCATTTATGATACATTGTGATTAGAGAAGCCTGTCAGGTACCTATATTATAGGTTGGTCACGAATTTCAGGGGCTGTGTATGCAATCTGAAAAATAAGAGGCATTTATTACAGCTCTTGGCGTTCTGAAGTCATTTTGCAGGATGAGAGATTAAAATGCAGAGCCCTCTATTCATGCGGTAATGGAACAACATAATATGCCTTTAAAGATAGTTTATGCAGCATGTGACTTCACAGTGGCTAAGACCAGCCGTACATGCAATATCAGCATGCATCAGTGTCACTTTTTTTGTTAAATAAATAAAGTGTTATCTGTTGGTATCGGTTTCAGGTTAAAGCTGAGATGTATTCTGGGAAATGTAAACAACCCCTTGTTTAAAATACTGTTTAGGATTCAATTTATGTTTTTAAAGCTGTTTACAAGTGGAATTTCAGCAACATACCTGCAGCAAATGCAACGTGTGTTTATCTATATATCTATATCTATCAAGCCATCTATGTGTGTGTATGTATGAATGTACAGGTACACTCCACTTATAACATACCCCAAGGGACAACGGGAGTCAGTACGTTTTAAACTAAGTATGTGTTAACCATTATAATAATTTAAGTTCTGCAGACATAATTGCTTTAAATATAATAAAACTGAAGCTTCACTGCCAAACAACATGAGTTTATTATAGTCTACATGCTGTTATTTTCTCTACATTCGTATTAAGAACAGTATTAGTTTAACACCATCAACAACAGAGTAAATGTATAGGCTACAGGTATAAATAATAATATTTAGGCTATTATGAAAGCATAGATGTTTGGATTTTTTTGGCAGTTTAACTCCTGACTGAGAATCTTGTCTCTGTTCATGTTTACTGTTGGTAAGCTCCGACTCAGACTCGGTTTTAGTTTAATTGATTGTAATTCTTGTACTACACTAGGCGAAGGAGCATCTTTGTTGACCTTACTGGAGCCAAACTCCCTTTTTACTGTCCCTGATGCATGTTTTATCCAGACAAATATCTCCCAGGGATACAAAAACTGTACATTTTAAAACAAATATACACTATGAACTAATTAGTTTTAACCAGAGTGATTCCTTGTTGAAACTCATGTTAATTAGCCAGGGACCTGCCTTTTCAGTATGTTGTAAACAAATATGTTCAAACAGGATCTGTTATCAGTGGAGTGCACCTGTTATCTCTGTGTATGTGTATGTGTATAAAAAAAAATATATATATATATATATGTATGTACATATATGAATATGTATATATATATATATATATATATATATATATATATATATATAAATATACATATATATGTACATACATATTTATTTTCCTTGGTGGCGTGTCTGTGGATCTTTTACATAATTTCTCATTTGGTATGGTCACATGTTTTACTCCGTTGTGTGAATGTCCTGTTTTACCCATTTCATTGCATGCCCATTTTAATGAAGCCTATTCTTAGATCTCAGGTTCTTACATTGAATTTGAATTAAGTAGTAGGAACACCTTAAAATAATAATACTCTGTTGTAAATATGCTGCATATACAATACTGTGCACTGTTGAAATGTAATTGTGTTACTATAGAACAGTATAAGACACAGAATTTGCATGTAGTTTTTGTTTTATTTTTCCTCTCTGTGCTGTACTTGTAAGGTTAATTGTGAGAAAGGTCTTTTGAGTTTGTTACTGGCCACATGTCCAAATAAGGTGGGTTATTTCCCCAGTAGTCAACTGAAATTATAAACTGCCACAATCTGCATATAAAATAAGCAAATTCTCTCATGGATTCATAAAATAACTTAACAATCCAAAGAATAAACTAGAAATTACTGTAACTGAAGGGAATGATACCATCAAGTTTTCAATGTCATATTTGTTTCTTTATTGCTACCATGTTTTTCATTGCACGGCATTATTATGATGATGGTGATGATGAAGTAAACAATACAATGACACCAGACCACTAATAAATACCACAAGTACCAGAACACTATTAAATACCACAAGTACCACAATGCCCCTGCTATCCAGCCTTTAAAATATTCAGCTTCAAGTGGAACAAAAGTGTGAAATTCCAGGGACAAAGACCCTGTGACCTCAAGCTTGCTCTCACCTCCTACACAGCACTGACAGAATTACCCATGCATTGTTCCAGCAAGTGCTTTTTCGGCAGGAGCAGTCCCTTCTGCCTTGTACACCAAGCTAGTTCTGCCTAACTCACAGATCACAATGTCTCCTCGGATGTCGGCATAGCACAGACCTTAAAATGCTGTTTGACATATCGTTTCACTGTCACTGTGCATTGCTGGCGCAGGGATCTCACCTCAGCAGTTGAATCAAAAGTATTAGGACATGCCTGCAGCCTATACTAGCATACAAGAGCTGTTTTTTCATTTTTCTTCTGTACAAATTTGAGGCCTTTCGTTTTGAGATATGATGCTTTTACACCCAAAACATGATTTGAAATACTTTATAAACTTCAATCGGCAAGCTCATCGGTAAGGTTTTTTGTTTTTTTTTCTGTCTGAATGTCTACTTATCTTTCAAATTTGCTGCATTCTCTAAAGGAAAACAAAGGAGAGGATCCCTTGTCAGTTCTGTGTGTTAACTTCAAGTGTTGCTTAAGGTACACCTTTTAATCTCCACATGAAAACAAAACAATGCATCTTCAGAAAAACAAAAATCAAAGAGGGGAAAACTCAGAAGAGATAAGTCCCAGAAATCACTGTGGCCTAATTAAAACCCAAACCCAAACCAAACAAACACTTTTTCTTTTCTTTCTATCAGACTTTGCCATTATCCTCTGACATGCATTTTTACATTTAAATGAGAATTACCTATATCTAATCTTCTTTACTGATTAGCATTTTCTTCATTATTATTATTATTATTATTATTATTATAATTTAAGTCAAGAATTGGCAATTAGTGTCATAGTTCTGTCTCATATTTCCTCGAGACTTTATGGTTGCGTTCTTTGCAATTAAGACAAGACTGCTCATGTGTATAGATTCGCTTTAAATATTTAATTAATAAAAGTAGCATACATCAACACATACTTTGAGTGCATGCTGATGACTTTCTTTATTAAATACAGTTCTAGACTGCTGTCTCATTTAAAGACTTGAAGGCCCTTTAACTTTGATTAGAAAGAAACAACAGAGTATTGCCTTAGTAAGCAGGATCTCCATTTAATTTCCAAAATGTTTCGATTACACTGTGGAATGTAACTGGCAAACATATACTTATATTCACTGTTTTTTTATTGTATTAGGTCCATTTAATCAAGTGTATGGAATGTGATGTCAGATTGTACTAGAATTTGAGTGCATATGAACCCAGACATAGAGTTGTTTTCTCTTTCTTTTCATGGTTTCATTCTTGTGTCTTGATGGGAGACATTTTAAACCTGTAGGACACCTATTTGTATTTCCTTGGCACATGCGTGTTTGCCAAAACGTTTTCTGCTTCCTGATTGGTCATGTTGGGATCAGACTGCTTTCTTTTGACTAAGGGCTAGACAAATCAAAACTTTGACATCACAGATTACAATCTTGTACCCGGTCATATTTAGATTCATAAGTAGTTGAAATTTGCATGTTTTCCTAGTCTGGATGTATATATATAGCGCTCATATTTTAAAATTCTCATTTCAGTGTCCTACTAACTAGTGTTCAGCAATGGATTTGTCCTATGCACATAATAATCAAGAAATCACCCTCCTAACCATAATCTGTAAATGCGAAAAAAATGCATTACTTCCCTAGTACCAATTAATGGCAACAGGAAAGAGCTTTCTAGCATTATTAATTATATCACTGATACATAATAAACTCAATCCTCAATAAGTAAGTAAATTGTCTTAAGCAAAACATGCAGATAAAATACCTATTCCAGGCTGTCAGAAGATGCGTTCTTCATCTAATAGCTCATTATTATCGATTCCAACTATAATTTTAATTAATCAGCACTAGATGAAACAATGGCAGATAGTAGGTATATGCTAACTAAGATCAAGGCATTCAGGAATAGGTTCCCGTTAATTCACTTTTATTAAAAGTCTTCTCTTGCCCGTGGCTTGATCTAAATGTTCTTATAATCTCATCTCATTACTTAAATTGTTTAATTTTCTGTCCATCAACTGCCTTTTACTATACTAGAGACCTATGATCAAAAGGACTAGACCGCACCATTTGTTTTACAGTGAGGAAGAACCATTTGCACTTGACAACTATCCTTTATAAAAATCATATTCAACTGAGAGACACTGGTGTTTTCTTTCCAAAGAGAGCACGGGTTGTCACATTCTTTTTGGCTTTAACTTTCTTTTACTTCAGGCATTTTATCTCATGCTAAAAGAGGTCACAGTTACCTCTGATAACCTCAGGTGATTCAGAGATAGTCTTTCGTTTTTTCACCTCCTCTGCCACTTTAGGTACCTTAGGACATGAGGTTTCAATGTTTTCTAACGTTGTGACAGCGCTCGCATATCCCCTTTTGTGGAAGACACGTAACCTTTTTTTTTTTTTTTTGTTCATGCATGCATAAACAATTGATCCAAAGTTACAAACTGTAATGAGGAATAAAAAAGTTTATGTAGTTTTGTTCTTATCTCCCTAGTTACACAGTTGCCATAGATATTCAGAGAAAACACATGCCTGTTTACACCACACAGCATGAGGCCTTTAATACTTGCCCACATCAAAGCTGAGGTCACAGTACTCTGACGAACTGGAAATGGAATAAATGTGTTTTTCGATTAACTGATGGTACTACAAAGACGCTGTGCCCTGAAATGTGTTGCTGATGGCTGTATCTTCGGTTAAAACTTTATTCTTGCTTTCCTTTTTCCTCACTATCTTTAAAGTCAAACGTACTGTGCTCCAGTCATTGCTTTGGCCGATACACCCAAGTGTAATATGTAAATTTATACTTCACACAGAGAGTTGTTATGATCTGGATCAAACTCCCCAACGATGTGGTTGAAGCGACAATTTGGGAACATTCAGAAATCGACTGGATAGGATCCTTGGATCATTTAGTTATTAATGGACACCAAACGAGCATGATGGGGCGAATGGGCTCCTCTCATCTGTACACTTCCGTATGTTTCTTATATGAAAGATGATGAAGAGGAAATATGACGGCAAACAACATGTCAGATATTAAGTACCCACTAGTGAGACATAAACCTTTATTGTGTATAACCTATATTGTGTATATCCAATGTTCCCTTTTCATTGTCAGTTCTTATTTTGAAAGTCATGAATGGCACTGAATAAAACCCACTTTCTTTCCTTGTTTTATTTTATTCTCCACAATACATTATTGTGTTCTGGCCCAACTACTATGTACAACTGTAACCATGGTGCTCTTCCTTTTAAAAGGTTTGCTTCTCTTCTGATCATGCAGACATCATGACGCGATTCTGACTTGCACACCCTTCACTTTAAGGTTTTATCTGGACTTTTTGGATGAGTGCTTTGTGAGTTCAGAAGTCCCATTATTTTCCACTTCTGGCATTCGGAGTCTCTACTGTGAATCCATCAGCTGGGGATAGTTCGCTGCAGAATCCAGATAAACACAATAACAGAATGGTGATTTTAACAAAATTGGATTATAGCTCTCGCCATTGTCAAATGCTGTGACGATTGAATTGACCTTCTCTCAGGTCTAGACATGAGGCATTAGGCAGCATACTTTATAAATAAATGAGTTTATAGTATCTTTGCACTGTAGCTGATTAGACTATTAAAATACATTCAACATGCTTGTCCAAAACAAAAATAAAAAAGCAGTCATTTTCAACAGGCAAGTTGAATTTCATTACTTAATTTTGTAGTATTTACATTTTAAAATCTTATCAGAAGTCGAGGTATTTTGATGTGTCCATGAGAAATGTGTAATGTCAGTCAGTGATCTAACATTTTATCTTCAAAATGATTACTTAATTACTTAAAATAATACAATTTGGTTTTCTCTGTGAATCCCATTATTTCTGAACTTTTGAATAAAAGAAAACGTGGAATTTCTTGATTAGAAAATGAGTCTGGAAATATAGCACAATCTGTGATGTTTGTAGGTATTAAACTGAAATATATTATTATTAGTTGTATTATTATTTTTATTATTGTTAAGCATATTATTAAGAATATTAAGACTAATATACACAAAAACACACACATATGTTTATCTTCCTATACAGCTGTTCAATTTTGAGCATATCATTGTATGTATTTATTTACATATTTACATAATCAACAACATATTGTAGTATAGACCTGAATAAAGTGAACACATAAAATGTATATTGGAAGCCATTCCCCTTGTATATGTGTGTGTGTGTATATATATATATATATATATATATATATATATATATATATATATATATATATATATATATATATATATATATATATATATATATTTCAGGGTTTCAGGGTTATGATTTTACGGTTTATGTTTTTTTTATTTTATTTGCCAGTACATTTGATCAATATTGAAGATATGAATCCTTAAGATTAGTATTGTATTCAGTAAGTTCATGCTCATGTTAAGTCCCCTTTCAGCTGCCAGTACAGATCCTCAAGTGGCTCATTTGTTTGCTCAATCCTTGCTTTTATTCATTCTTAACATCCCACTATGTGCACACATTTTAGAAAGTGAGCTACGTTTTCATTGGTTTAAAAGTATGAAGAAGTATGTTCTGTGGGGGATTTACTTTCTGAATGAGATTTTATGCTTTAACAGTTGAGCCATTAAAGAGCTGGTTGTCAGTAGAGCTGGACATAGACGCGAACACATTGCCTTGTCCATATCAAAGTCAACCAGTGAATAATACCCACTGGATCTTAAACAGCTGTCGGACTCGTTCCCAAGTTGTGCTCCTGGTGCTGATTTGTGTTTCTGTAGTGCTGTAGACCGTGCTTTTGCTTTCTCAGGGCAACATAGACAATGCAAGGTTTTCATTGTAGAGTACTTTTGGAATATATTTTTGAAACAATCCCATAGACTGTAAAGAATGTTAGAAACTCTTGTCTGTCAAAATTGTTTAATTGTCCAGGAAAAGTCTTAATATATTAACACCCAATAAGTCTGTATCTATAAACATGTATCTATTTAGAGAATAACTATAGAGTGATATTTGTTTGCAAACAAAGTAAGACCTTATTCTATTCATGGGGACTAAGAGAAAGCCATTCAGCCCATTAAGTTTATCCACTGCATTTAGAAGACCAAATACGTGGTATTTTGTTTGCTGTTCAAGGCATTAATGCACTGGAGAAAAATATGTGCACTTTTATAGAAGTTGTTTGCTGTAACTGAGAGGCCCAAAGCACATGGTTTATCTGCATTGCAGCTGAAAGGTGAGATAATTACATTATTAATTCAGTGTGAGAAAGTAAAGACACCTTAAACTGTTTAAAAAATGACTAACTATTATTATTATTATTATTATTATTATTATTATTATTATTATTAAGAAGATAATTAGGGTTGCAGTATCTGTAGTTTTTTGTTTTTTGTTCGTTTGTTTTTTGTTTTTTCAAATATACTATATAAATTTAGTTCACAGATCCAACTGTATACCTTTGTACCAGCACAGGAATGACACAAACAATATACATGCACTCTCTAAGACATGCAGTGTGAGCTTTCTGCTTCTTTTCATATTGCATAAAGACAATGGTAATTTTCTTTTTAAATATTAAAACAAAAAGTGCAAACCGATTGTGAAGAGTGGCATCTGCCCCACACTGTGTCAGTATTAATACTTAAAGTAATCTTAAAAGCAGGGCTACCTTTTCTCCACCCATGAGCAGGTTGGAAATGCTGATTGATTCAATGTGGACTGTCAGACACGTTTGTGTCCGATGCTGGGGTGATTTGTTTCACCGTCGCTCACACTTAGCAACATGCTGTTTATTTCAAGATTAAAACAGGCAGTGTGCTGTCCCCAAAATTGCTGAATTTCTATTTTTTCACAAAGCAGGCTTGATGTAGGCTGGCCCCTACCGATAGATGTAACGATTTTTATTGTACAGGAAACTTTTTTTTTTTTTTTAATTCTCACTCTTTCTGTTCATGAAAATAAATAAATAAAGAGAGAGAGAGAGAGAGATTATATTAATGTTTTCATTCCACATATTGGTCTTAGGGTTTACCTGGAATGCCTTTAAAGGTACAAACTGAAGTCATCAGGGCTCTACATTGAGGAAATGTATATAAATCTTAGTAAATATGTCTACATCAATGCCACATCAACAATCCAACTCCACCAAGACACTGACAAGGTCAAGATTTGCCAAGGAGTACGTCAAGGAGACACAACCTCCAAAACTCTTCACAACAACATTTGTAGAAGTGTTCAAGGCGTTGGGCTGGAAGGAAAAAGCAATCAAGATAAACGGAGCTTACTTGAGAGAAAAATTGCAGATGACATTGTATATATATATATATATATATATATATATATATATATATATATATATTAGTGTGTTAGATTAAATTTAATAAAGGGGGAAAACATGCAAATTGAGTAAAACTATTTCTTTTTTGCAATCCAATACAAATCTCACAATGGAAAAAGTGCGCAATAACAAGAATGAATATTAATAATAATAATGTCAAAACACAGTAAGAAATCATTTTTATGCTTCAGTTTCTACATTATTTGACTTCTTTTCTGTCTTTCTTTTTTGAGCAAACTTCTGCGTAATAAGAGAAAAATATGTAATAATAGTGTGTTTATGTTGTACAAAAATACAAAAAGATGGTTAGAAAAATTGTAGCAAAGTAAAATTGAATTTTAATTAATCATTCTAATCAAATTCAAACTGCAGTAGATTAAAGTCGTCTTTTCATACAAATTAAGATAAAATTAAAAGATTTTACTTTATTTTAAGCTAAATAATATCCATGGCCCTGCACCTGTCAGTCTTTCTTATTCCAGCTGTAACACAGATGTAAAGTATTAGGGAGAAGAAGTGCAGGCTGTGGGCTTCTGATACTAAGGAAGTGACTTCCCTTCTGAGTGCATCAGTGAAACCTAGCTGCCAAAATCTGTGCAGGCTGCATTCTCCTACAAATGAGAGATGGCAGCTATTTAGCCCTTTCTGAAAGTGTAGGAGTTGTTCCATGTCAAGAGTCGCAGAAACATATATCCTTGCAGGGGTCAAAGAGAAAATTACATCACCACAGTACACCGCAAAAACAGTTTGAGCACAATTGTATTCTGCAGGACTGTTCAGATCAATTTGAACTTCTGTGGTTATTGTTTCGATCGCCACTGTGGCAGGTCTGGATTTTGAACATGAACGTATCATATGAGATTTGTGTTGTCAAAGAAATGGACAGAGTACTACTACTTTTGCTATTATTATAATTATTATTATTATTATTATTATTATTATTATTATTATTATTATTATTATTATTAATAATAATAATAATAATAATAATATATAGCACAACCTGATATTTTTACATTTACAAAATTATTTTATTTTGGTCATTCTTTAAAACACATGCATATTTGTTGACTGATTTATTCTTACAAAGATAAACATCAACAGGCATAATGTAATTTAGAAATTTCATAGGAAGCTACAATACACTATTCCTTGAATCATTAATCATTCAAGGCTTTTATCTTTTTTTCCCTATCTTTTATTCCCTCCTTCACTCTTATGGATTAATCATAGGAAGAAAAAATAAATCTTGCCAAAGCTTATCCAGCCCCGATAAGAATATGGGTTCACTTGAAGCAGGCTAAATTTCACTAATCTCGATGAGGAGATAAGCAGTATTTTTATGAATGAAGAAACTGATTACATTCTTTGAGTTTGCAGTTGGTGCTCTGTAATCTTCAAAGAATAATGCAAGCAGAATAAAGAGGCGTCGTGAAAACATGAAAAGTTCTGACACCTGACTCCAAAAGCCCCCAGCCATTTTTTAAATCTGTCTTTTTTTGTGAATTCATTATCATCTGAAACTGTGTAGTGAGCAATTAGGTGGAATAATGTATATCACATGCTGACTTCGGCATTTTACATTGGAAAAAAATAAAAAATAGTGCCTTTAATTTAACCCTTGCAATATATCACACTTGCATAGCTAAAGTGCAGCTAGAGTTGAGTGATTTTAATTTGTTTTCTTTATTAATATCTGCATAGTGTTTGGATTATGAATCCATTTATTTCAAAACAATCTCAATCAAATGCAATCCTGGCAGTAAAGGCATTTCACCCACGGCACATGCCGTCTATATTGAAATTGCCTTTATAATAGTGTGAGCATCAGGTAATATCAATAGGCATTTCAGAAGGGAGCTTGAATAATTGTTTAATGAATGTAATTATGTTAATTGTTTAATTAGCATTTCTCCAGCCATGCAAAATATATAAATCTGAAGAAAAAGCAGCAACTACAACACATAGTCCTTAAGAGAATTGTGTTAAATTTCCCTTTTAGACTCGAATTGATATGCAAATTGTGACACCTTAATTAGCTAAAATACAAAGCTCAGAGAAACTAGCAATAAATGAGGACCTGGTAATTGAATTTTGATAAGTGGCTCGATAGGGTGATCGGCCTGATTGACTTGAACTTTTCCTATTATCTTGGGGCTGCCTGAAAAATCGATTGTGCTTGCTATAGTTATACAGGTAGTGGATAATTCACTACAGCTGCCCAATTAAAACAGAAATCTTTACTGTTCTGCGTGATTCAAGATCTTCCACTTATTCTGGACAACTACGGCAAAATGCAGAAGAGGATTATAACCATGCATTCATGTTTGACAAAAACATAATAAAGGCCACTGGTTCATGGAAAGATAAGTGGTATTCCGATCCAGCAGAAGACGATGCATTTTGTGCGGCATTTTATTATTGCTACACTTTTTTGGGCATCATCTTGAATTGCTAAGCATGTGTTAAATGTGGGGCAAAGACTGACGAATAACACAAATAGTTTTCAGCAGGCTGATTAAAATGAATCCACAAATGGGGCTAAGGATTTAAAAAGGACAGAATCAAAGGCGTTGCCTGCCTATTAAATCCAGTGCCTGACCTTTTGGTGTGGTTAATTAGGATTCAGGTAGGCAAATCTCATCTTCATCGGTTTGTTCCCACAAAAAAAGACCTGACGGTTCTGCACCTCTCCAGATCACAAATTGACCCGTTAAAGAGCACTAGCTTGATTGATCTCCTGTATGTGGTGAAGTTTTCAAACTGAGCATGACATTGGCTTGATGGCAGAAGTGTTATGCTGAATTTTGGTGTACTTTGCCTGTCACTGTCATACATCAGAACTTTCATTTCATTTTACAGGTTCAGAGATAGGAAGACTGTTTGAGGTAGACAGGCCCATTTTTTGTGTGTGTGCGTGTGTGTGTGTATATATATATATATATATATATATATGAAATAGCAGTGGCAAATTGAATGTGCCACATACCAAGATCACTTGTGAATAGATGCCGTTTGACAGGAGATGAATATTCAGTACCCTCTTATCTACTAAAGTGCAGCAAAACTGTCTCCAGTGGCTCGGCTGTTTCATATACCTGCCCTGTCATTGGCTGCGGTGAGTGACTTGGGGTGAAAGCATGCTACTATGAAGGCAATAACACAGCAAGCTTCAACTTGAACAAGATCTATGGTGATGAGCCAACATGATTGTGAGAAACATCAATAATGATGCCCTTATAGACCCCTCTCATCAGGAGAGTCCAATGGCTCCCCCAGGTGTGCTGGTCTTTTAGAGCTGAAGCTGCCTTTAAGTGGAGTGTGAATAGATGCTCTACAGGTGGCTTTTTCACTAGGGTTTCTTCTTTGAAAGCACCATATGGGCATGCATGCCTTGCAATTCATCTTAAGGAATTCTACAGTCTTTGAAATTCTATTACCAGTTGAAATGAATTATTGAAGCAGCTTTCAACCTATTCTCTGACCAGGTCCCAAAAGCAGTAAGTCCATCCACTAGGTTGAGTTTCAAACTCGCGAATCAACATTATTGGAAATTAGACTAAACATTTAGCTGCTGCACTTGTAATAGGTCTTAGTGTCACGATGGCAGCACTTTCCTGGGTTCTCAAGTGTACAAATCACCTGTACCTGAGGATTCGCTTCTAGGTGTAACACTTCTTGCTAGTCTATGTGGTTCAGGTGGTTTAAATCTGGGGTTATTATTTCTAGTTGGTAAACAATACCGGAGGTTATGTATGGTCAAATACTTTAATTTCCAGTAGATTCTACTGATCCATGGCAAGCAAACTGATTGTATTTCATGTTTTTTTCCCCATGAAAATGACTTCCAAACACTCTAAACAGAAATGTAAGATTCAGAGCACTGGTGTCACTGTGGTATTTTCCTGTGTGAGTAATGAGACTGATCGAAAAGGCCTTAGGATCTTGAGAATGCTGCCTCAAGAGGGGATACAAATGAATTAAAGCTAAGAGCAGCGTCTTGTTAGGAGAAAAGGGTTTGTCTGGCCTGAGTCCAGGTTGCCTGATGACCTCCTCTCCTGAGATCGTGGATTTGCAATCTTCACAAGCAATAGACATGGCTGGCATCTTTAATAGAAAATGTGGCTGAATGATGACAAGAATGAGGCAAGTGATTTGGTAACCTAGGCAACCAGTATGCATGCAGGTTTGCTTTGGAAAAGCAGCGCAAGATTGTTTATCAAATTCAAAACAACCTCCATCAAACCTCTATAATCCCAGTACATTTGTTTAGCTATGGGATTGACTATGCAACCACCGTCCTTCTCCCCCAGCGTATGAATTGATTTGCACCTGTTTACAAAGATGATTTCCTCTTTTGTCCATCTGGCTGAAGAGTAGCATTAGTGTCCCCATCTTTCTGTACAAATGCTGAAATGCACTATATCCAAAAATACAATTATTCAAAGGGGCAATAATACGTGTAGCTCTATTCAAATCTGTATTGTAATGTGATCAAGGGGACTTCATGCTGTTATACACCAGTCTCATCAGCATACATTTCTCTTAATGTTGTGAGGCTGGCAAGACCCGCTGAGGTATGTTGTACCGCTCAAAGTGGTTTGTGTGTGATCTAATAAACCTCCTCGGATTAATGATTAACGCTCTTTGTTTTGCTAACGCTGGAATGTGAACGCGCTACAATCAGAATCACGTGTGATCTGTGCAGGAGGGGAATATTTGACAGCAAGAACATCTGCAGGACAGGCTTAAAACCCTGGGAATTTCCAGTCAGCTTTTCTCCTATTGTCTGCTCTCGGTTTGCTGTCATTCATTCTTTTCTCTAGTGCACTGAAAAATCCGTAGAAGAAGAAGAAGGAAAAAAATCAGAGCAATCGATTCCCTTTCAAGTTAGAATCAGCTAACTAGGGTTCGCTATGGTTAATATCCCGGGAGAATGAGAGAGCAGAGCCCCAATTTTCAAAGCCTGTGTTTCTTTTCTTAAAGGGTCGTTGAGGTTATTGACTCAATGTACCATCAACCTGCTTGTGGCCAAATGATGTGGTCTTTTTTTAAGAATGAACCTGAATGCTGCTCCGAAGCATTGGAGGAAATGTGTGTTTGAAGGGCGGCCCCATTTGTATTTGGAAGTGTTCCCTGAGGTTGATTTATAGCTCAGTACTGATCTTCATAAGGGTATCAAATGCTTATCATTGTATGCCGTTCTGCACTGTGCCCAGCAATCAGCTCTTTTTTTCCTGTTTACCTCTGATGTTGTTCTCCTAATCTCTTTCATGTCAACATATACTATTTATAAAGAATTTCTTGTGAACAGTAGCACTAAAGCAATGCATTCTTAAGATTATATATATATATATATATATATATATATATATATATATATATATATATATATTAGTATATGAAAATGTGTACCCTATACAAAAATATATTCATTACATATTAAAATATATTTCTAAATAATTATATTTATTTAAATATGCAAAAATAGGGACCAACATTGTTACCATATATTAATAAGAAATAAAGGCATTTGTTCCATATGGGATACTCTAACATCTTGCTAAAAGCAGTGCAAAGAAATAAAAAAACATTGTTAAAATCTCTCCGACTGTCAGCCCTTGCTCTTTTTTCTTTGTTCATCCTTTTCTTTTTTGCAATAATACGTTGTGCCACCACATAGTTAATAACAGACGCCGGACCAGCAGATCAAATAACAACTCCCCTTTCATGCCCCACTGCTGCCTTTTCATGCATGACACAGGGTGGAGTCAGTTAAGGAGCAGCTTATGCCCCCGATGTATTTGTATCTCAGACTGTTGAATTAAAATATTCTGTTAACAAATAAATATGCACATCAATAAATAAATAAATGTCACTGCCACAGATGCTGCTGCTTTTATTATTCTGTTAAGGCTGATGATTTTATTTCATTTTTCCTTCTCAATATATAAAAAGAAACATGCAAGAAAGTAGTCTTTGGAAAAAGCTCTTGAGTCACACTATGTTCTGGGCTGTGGGATTATAGATTTAATACCTTGCAGGAGTGATTTGGGACCTCTGCATCTTCCTTGTTGCTCTGTATAAGTCCAATGCACTCTTTGGCTCAGATCATTTGCTCAAACCGTTCCCGTGGAAAATAGGTAAGAGCTTTAATTTGCAGGTTAAATGTGCACTGCTCCTACACTGAAATTTGCTTATACACAGAAGTTCAAGCTGAGTAATTACAGCAATTGCCTGCAGGTGAGTCAGTAAATTAATAAATAAAGCGACAGGTTGATACCTTCTGCACTGTGGTGTTTAAAGCATTTAAAGTTTGTGGATATAAAAAGGTTTAAACACTACATTGTGAGAGTGACAAATATCAGCTTTTGAGCCTTTGGAGGATGCAGGTACACTGTGGGGCAGAGCTGAAAAAACAACCCTCTTAAATCAATTTTAGGAAGCTCTTTTTGCAAATGCAAGAGTGGTCTCTAGCATTATCTAGCTTTTGCCCTTCCAGTCTGAACCCAGATGTCATATTGTTAAAACACAGTATTCAGTGCCATTAAATCTATGGAATTATAAAGGATTAAATGAATTGGAATTAATTAAAAGAGTTGACATTGGGGCAGGATGGCGTAGGTGTTCCTTTTGAGGAACTCAGCCTACAGGACCTTCCAGACTGGGAATAACGCCAGTTTCATTCTCCACCCTGTCAGAAGATCGGCCTAGCATGTTATTCTATGTCTGCCTTTAATTGGATGCTTGTTGTTTTTCTTTCAAATGGTAATCCATAATGTCACTCAAATCATAAAATACTCAGCTAACAACAAGAGAAATAATGTTTGGTAACAAATCTGTCCCTGTAATGGGTTGTGAGATATCTAAATTAAAAACACTATTATATGTTGTTTATGTATGTGAACGCCTGTCCGTTAAATGGTATTGCTTCATGGATATTGTAACATAAATAAGGGTCTATCACGCTGACAAATAGCACTGTACCCAACATTGCATTCTTTAGGGACTTAAAGTTCATGTGCTGACATGCTTGTGTACTTATTTTCTTTACTTACTGTTTCTAATTTCTGTTACTGTCAGAAGGTCACAGTTTTATTTTACATTTCAACAATCACATCCCTGACTGCTTCCTCTTTTTCAGGAAACATAGAAAGCAAGAGCAGTTATGAGCCTGTGATAGTTCAGAAGAGAACATATAATACATATGATATACTACAAATAACTTTTAAAATGTGAATTCAATGCACTTAAGGATTACATACTGGATTAGTCATATTTAATTTTGTATGAACAGTTACATGTCTTGGTACCAATTCAGCTGTTGTTAACAACATGTGAGCTTATAACTTATTGCTGTGGTCTTACGTTGTTTTTCTTTTACTGCATTATTGCAGCCTATTGCTACCAAAAAGGAAACAACTGCATTGCCCTTCTTAGTGACAGAAATATTTAAAATATTGTGCAATATCCATTTTGACATAATACATTATTTAATCCTATAAACTATTCTGAGCACATACTGTTGAAAACAAAATGTATCAGAAACTCATATATATATATATATATATATATATATATGAGAGAGAGAGAGATGTATGGGTAATTATTGTTATAGACACGTTTGCATTAGCTCTTTGAATAACTGGATGTATTAAACATGTCAATAATTAATACATTAATTCATGCCTGTATATAAGTGCTCTCTGTTGAATACAAATATGTTGTTGTTGTGTTTGTTGTTATTATTATTATTATTATTGTTATTATTATTATTACACTGCATCGTTAGCTCATCTTATTCAAAATATTTAAAACAAAATAGAATAGTGCTGTCTGCTGGATATCATTTATTAAGAAAAGAAAGAAAGAAAGAATGAAAGAAAGAAAGAAAGAAAGAAAGAAAGAAAGAAAGAAAGAAAGAAAGAAAGAAAGAAAGAAAGAAATATAAGTAATTAGTAGTTGTAGCTGTCAGACTCAAGTGCTTACGAGAGCCTGCAGTAAAGCAAATTAATATGATTTTTAAATATACAGGCCGATTCCCCGCACACTCCACCCTCTCCTGTCTGACTTGACTTGTTTGTTGTCCTGTCTGTCCTTTTTCCCTTTTTTCAGTTTAACTTGCCATTAAGACAGAAGCATGTTTGAATGGCCTTGCTAATACTGCTGACATGTTGACAGTGCTTTTGAGATTACCACCTTCTCTTTGGAGTCTGAGGATGAGAAACAAAGTGACAAAAAGAAAGCCTCTGTCACTGCATGACTGACAGACATTGATGGACCAATTTAATGTAGCCATCCAAGAATGTGGTTCAGTGAAAGGGCTGCAGGGTGTTGCTCTAATTAAGGTGGATAGTAATAGTCTGTTTTGATGCACTATGATTTATGTCTCCTAGATTTTCCACTGAAAAAACATAAAAAAACAGAATGGTATTTTTCATCAAAGGTCATCTGTACTGAAGCCAGTGCAGACCCATGGTTTCAGAACAAAAGCATTGTCTTTTAAACAAGGACATCAATAAATAGATGACAATACAATTGATGTATTTTTAGTTTTTTTAGGGCCCTTTAAAGACGTAAAATCTATAGACGACCCATGTCTGAAAATTTGCATTTTGTTTGTTTGTTTGTTTGATGTTTGTTAATGCCAGCTCACAATCCATCACTTTACTTCTAATGACTTGACTCCATTAATCACTAAATAAATAAATAAAATACCAAATTAAGAATACATATTTTCATCCTACATTCTTCGAAACAAGCAGATTCTTTGCAGTTGGAACAGGAAGTAATTAATGCTTCCTTTGCTGCATTTTAATAGTATGTTAATAAATAAACGCATAAATCACAGCGCTTTTAATCATATTTCAAGGATTTTGGCAACGCTAGGATGTAGAATGTATTTGGACAGCTGAGGCCAATACTCCTACTGTCAGGACAATCTGCCTGTGCACATTTTTCACTGGATATTTTTTCATTAAACTTTAAAGGTGACTGTATCAACGCCACAGGAATATCCAATCAATGCACCATGTGGTATTTGGAATACAAATTAATTAACATGAAAAACAGATATATTACAGTGTTTCCTAAATAGTATACAAATGAGATGTAATTATATATATATATATATATATACAGTGCATCCAGAAAGTATTCACAGCGCTTCACTTTTTTCACATTTTGTGATGTTACAGCCTTATTCCACAATGGATTAAATTAATTATTTTCCTGAAAATTCTACAAACAATACCCCATAATGACAACGTGAAAGAAGTTTGTTTGAAATCTTTGCAAATGTATTAAAAATAAAAAACAAAAAAAAGCACATGTACATAAGTATTCACAGCCTTTGCTCAATATTTTGTTGAAGCACCTTTGGCACCAATTACAGCCTCAAGTCTTTTTGAGTATGATGCTACAAGCTTGGCACACCTATTTTTGGGCAGTTTCTCCCATTCTTCTTTGCAGGACCTCTCAAGCTCCATCAGGTTGGATGGGGAGCGTCGGTGCACAACCATTTTCAGATCTCTCCAGAGATGTTCAATCGGGTTCAAGTCTGGGCTCTGGCTGGGCCACTCAAGGACATTTACAGAGTTGTCCTGTAGCCACTCCTTTGTAATCTTGGCTGTGTGCTTAGGGTCATTGTCCTGTTGGAAGATGAACCTTCACCCCAGTCTGAGGTCCAGAGCGCTCTGGAGCAGGTTTTCATCAAGGATGTCTCTGTACATTGCTGCATTTATCTTTCCCTCGATCCTGACTAGTCTCCCAGTTCCTGCCGCTGAAAAACATCCCCACAGCATGATGCTGCCACCACCATGCTTCACTGTAGGGATGGTATTGGCCAGGTGATGAGCGGTGCCTGGTTTCCTCCAGACAGGATGCTTGCCATTCAGGCCAACGAGTTCAATCTTTGTTTCATCAGACCAGAGAATTGTTTTCAGGTGCCTTTTGGCAAACTCCAGACGGGCTGTCATGTGCCTTTTACTGAGGAGTGGCTTCCGTCTGGCCACTCTACCTTACTGGCCTGATTGGTGGAGTGCTGCAGAGATGGTTGTTCTTCTGGAAGGTTCTCCTCTCTCTACAGAGACACGCTGGAGCTCTGTCAGAGTGACCATGGGGTTCTTGGTCACCTCCCTGACTAAGGCCCTTCTCCCCCGATCACTCAGTTTGGCCGGGCGGCCAGCTCTAGGAAGAGTCCTGGTGGTTCCAAACTTCTTCCATTTACGGATGATGGAGGCCACTGTGCTCATTGGGACTTTCAATGCTGCAGAAATTTGTCTGTACCCTTCCCCAGATCTGTGCCTCGATAAAATCCTGTCACGAAGGTCTACAGACAATTCCTTGGACTTCATGGCTTGGTTTGTGCTCTGACACTCTGCACTGTTAACTGTGGGACCTTATATAGACCTTATATAGACAGGTGTGTGCCTTTCCAAATCATGTCCAATCAACTGAATTTACCACAGGTGGACTCCAATGAAGTTGTAGAAACATCTCAAGGATGATCAGTATAAACAGGATGCACCTGAGCTCAATTTTTAATGTCATGGCAAAGGCTGTGAATACGTATGTACATGTGCTTTTTTTGTTTTTTATTTATAATAAATTTGCAAAGATTTCAAACAAACTTATTTCACGTTGTCATTATGGGGTATTGTTTGTACAATTTTGAGGAAAATAATGAATTTAATCCATTTTGGAATAAGGCTATAATGTAACAAAATGTGGAAAAAGTGAAGCGCTGTGAATAATTTCCGGATGCACTGTATATATTGCCTGTGCATTTTGATTGGATATTGTTTCACTCTTTCTCACTCGAGGTTTTGTCTGCAGTGGCTAGCTAGCTGGCTAACACAGTCTGTTTTTGCAGCAGTAGCTTTTGGAAAGTGGAATAAATTGAATGGCATTGCATCAAAGTATTTGATAGATACTGTCATTCCATCTGTCTTCATAATGCCTGGAACAAAGAGACAATCAGAAACTCTTTGTACGCAGTCCCAAAGCACATTCCACTTACACAGAAACAGAATCCATCTTCAAAATGTGTCAACTTCTGATTAAACAGATGGAGAAAAGGGAATATATATATATATATATATATATAGACATACATTTCTTCTTGAGATCTAGAGATTTTCGTGTTTTATGTGCATGCTTTATCATTTAAATGTTGATTATTTCAAATCAATAATAAAAAGAAAATAGCAATATTGTGCTGTCTTGTGTCGTTAACATATTTATCAGAATAATACGAGCTAAAATATTTGTTTTATTAATTCCCAGAAATATGACTATTATGTTGACTCTATTCCCCTTGAAAGATTCAGAGAAAAACCGTGCACATTATACTTTCTGTTGTTCTTATTGCAATCTGTTGACCATGCAATGGAGAGTGGGAGGGAAGCACTGTTCTTATAGCGTGTTATATTGCCTCTGAGAATTTGAGGGACTACAGTATGGTACAAGCATGCAAAGCTCGCCGTGTATTTGCCTGCTGTTTTAGAGGTCATCGCTTCAGGTCGCTACGTAAGCCAGACAACTAGCACAAAAATGATCTGCACTCAACAGAACATGTGGCATTTAATCACTTCACCGAAGAGCCTGCTCTTCCTACACACATGCACACACACAGTCTATACATTGTGTTTATGGTAGAAGAGAGAAAAATAAAGACATAAGAAAGGAAAGAAAGATACAAATGGGTTTGTACGTTACCCAGATTTTCAATGTCTCTGATTAAATTGGATTCTTATTTAAACTGTATATTTTTGTGACATTTTGCATGCCCAGATTTTGAGATGAATGTGATTATGACACTGTAGATAATGTATTATTATGCATAAATCCTAATTTACTTTTTTGTGTGTTTGTTTGTTGTGGTGAGGGGACATTAAATACAAATTCTAACCTACAGAACTAACACACTGTTTATGTGTCAAAGAAAAATGCAGCTGTCAAGAAACAAAGCCTTCACTGGGTAGAGGTTTGTAATCTTCTATTAGCAAGTGGGTCAATGTTTAGTTTTAATCTGTCCCTTTGGCTTTATTAGATAGTTTATGCAACTAAATGGCAGTGAGTTTTTTTTCCTGTGTAACTATTAGCTTTTACTTTTTTGTTTAAGGTTCAAATGATAGCTCTTTTGGGTGACTGTTAAAGACCCCACATTTTTCTCTTTCCCTCTGTATGCTAGAATAATGTTGTTTCAAGCTCAGGCTGCTGTACTGTTGCATGCTTTAGCTGCTGAGTCAGACTGCAGTATTTGCTGCTGTAACCACTGTCTAGTCAATTACAAATTGACCAGCTGCCAGCAATAGCCTTCCAGTCCCTGGCACATCCCTGAATCTCTATCTTCTCTCCCATATTAATCCCCAGGAAATGCCAATCTTGGGAGTGAGACATACACTGACATGAACTTAAAACTATTAAACTAATTGTTAAATAAATCTTTGCTTGCCTGTGCCTTAATAGTAAAATTAATCTCAGAAAGTGGAATCATACTGCTGTCTATAAGCTTTTAGAATGAAATATAGACTATTGTGGCTTCAAATCAGGTTCAGATTTGCCTCTGCGTGTGACATTAAACAATCTGTAATGCTGCAGTCCTTGGGTTGTACTGATTGGCATAAAATCACTTTTAATTGAACTAGACAACTCCGAAAGTGTTACATGCTGTAGTTAAAATGGTAAGCTTTTGGGTTGTGAGGGCAGCACTGCTCTTATATTCATACAGTTTAATGAGTTAAAGGTATTCAGGGGTGTCTGTTGTGCAGAGCTCTAATAATACTAAGTATTATCTTATGAAATGAACTTTCCTTTATGTACATATGCTTCCCACATCGTTTCAATCCAGCCTTAATATCTTACGCAAATAGATCAGTTTATCTCTTTGATTTTGCTACTTTGAGCTAATTCCGTGGGGTATTTGATACTTTCATTCTGAAAATATCCAACATGATACTGCAGTAGACGAGCTTGATATGTATGCGTTTTATTTTTATGTATTTATGTATTTAACTGGAAATGCAATTTAGGTGTTTGGCTGTTGTCAGACACAAGCATGCAGTAGTAATCTAGACCTGAAACAAACATAAATCCACAGCGTGTAGTGTGCCACAGATTTGCTTCATCGCTGGGGCATGACAAAAATGCTGTTTGCTTCCCTTGACCCCCTGACGTGAATTCATTACTTGAGAAGATTGTTTGGTTTAGGCAAGCTCCAGTGGTTGATGTAAAGATTATTTCATTTCATCACTCTTACTGTGCCTGGGAAGCAAAACATGCTTTATTATCTTTTTAGTACACAGTAACATATAACATTTTAAAATGAATGCCAGTTACTACTTTGGGAAAGCAAGAAAGAACAGTGCAAGAGGTGAAAAGCCCAACAAAGAGGGAAAGAAAACTGCACACACACATCTATCCATCTATCCACTCTCTCCCTCTCTCTCTCTACTTTTATAAAAGAGTACTTCTATAAAAGGAATAAATAGCACAGCACAGTATGAGAAAACAGGCCCAACATAATCTCACTGTATTTATTTTCCCTGAACAAAGACTAACTAAAAGATTCAGGGACATCAGGTGCATACCACCACCACCCATATATACATATATATATATATATATATATATATATATATATATAGGTAGAGAGAGAGAGAGATAAATGATAGATGGATATGTCTTAGTAAAAAGCACATCAAACCAGAGGAGCTTTTCCAGTTCTGCAGGGACACACGCACCCGAGGACACAAATGGAAATTGGGCTTCAAGGCATTCAAGATGGAAAACAGGAGACGCTTCTTCACACAGAGAGGCGTCACAATCTGGAACAAACTCCCCAGCGATGTGGCTGATGAGACAATTTGGGAACATTAAAAAACAGACTGGATAGGATCCTTGGATCACTTCATTATTAATGGACACCAAATGAGCAAGATGGGTTGAATGCCCTCCTCTCGTTTGTAAACATTCTTATGTTCTTATGTTAGTATTATTGAGGATGTGAATCTTTTGCTCAAGGTGGGTGGTTTGTCCTAATAAAACAAAAGGTGTGTTTCATACCATATAAACAGCCAAAGTGCAATGAGAGATTAATAACTTAATCCTATTTTTAAACCTTAAGAAAAAAAAAAATCTTTACATGCTTCATGATGTGTCAGAAATTCAGTGACTGAGGAATCTATTTACACCCAGAATACATATACACTGCATCAGAAAACAGCAGAAACTGCGTGGCACAATAATGAAACAAATGTCTCTTTTCTATTATACTTAATCTTAGAAACTGTCAGTGGACAAGTACGGTATATACACCGACAATTCGTGAATTTCAGAAAATAGATGTAGAGTATTGTCAGCTTCCATAGACTCTATAATAATAATAATAGATAGTACAGTTAATACAGTTTAAACAGTTACAGTTTGCATAGAAAACTTTTGTTCCTAAAAAGGGTTGTAGGCACTCAAGTAACCTTTACACAGGAAGATGATTTATTGAGTATTTATTTGAATATACTTTATATTCCTTTGGATCTAAGGAAAGTTATACATTATGAATTCTGCCGGTTTAAAGGGCCATTTCAGAGAATAATTCCTGTTTCTTAGCTCCAGTGGGCTGAGAGTGTACCAGTGGCCTTGAGAAACACAGTGACTAACGATTCTTGAGGCAGCGCTGCATCCATATTTGATTGAACCGTGTAATTGTTACAGATCAATGTATTTGCTTTGTTTTGTGTCTCCTCCCATTTAGTATACAGATTCTCAACTCTCTTTTCTTCTCTTAGAGTGATTTGTCACAATCCAGTCCAAATTGTGAAAGACATAAGCAACATTGTATCACAAGATTCTTCTGCTGCATACTCAAGGCTAGGCCATAATTACATCTTTTATATATTATAAAAGCAGAATGAATACAGATTTGAGTTAGGAGCAACATGTCTATCTCACTTAAGATGGACTCAAAAATGTAAACTATGTTTTTCAGGATACATTGTCATGTAATGTCTTTAAAAACACAGGAATTAAGAAATGGACCAATTTAAAACTTTCACCCACCCTCTAATCGTAAATTATAGTTTCAATACATGCAGGTATGCTTTTTTAGTTTGATGGAGGATTGTTCCTTCTGCCTAATGCAAATGCCATCAAGTGTTGCACTCTTAATTTGCAATAGTGCATGGGAGGAAGTTTTGATTTGGTCAGGGTCTCTTTCTCCATAATTTTGGTTTGAATGAAATTAGATGTGCGATGGGAAATGAGATGTGCGATACGTGCCGAGTTTGTCTTAATGATAGGAAAGGGTTCTGCAGTGTTGGGACTCAATAACGACGGCAATGACAAAGGCCTGGAGACAATCAAAACTTCGACCCACCCACCATCTGCAAATTAAATACAGTGCCTGATAGTGGATTCGGTTTATGTAGTAGGAAGGGTACTCAATCAAACGGAAAAAAGGCTGCTGTGAGGCTTTCGAAGTGTTATTTGCAACTGGCATGTGGATCAAACTCTCAGTTTAGGCTGGGCTTATACAAAATGTAAGAGATGTAATAAATACTTTAACTAGCCTAATTTTTAGTGTGTGTAGAGAATATAAATCTGGTTTATGTTGTGTATGTATTTATGCTTTCATTTGATCTATCCTCAACCCCACATATCCAAGATTGTGTTTTGTTTTTATATGGGTTCTTCAATCTTTTTAGCTTTCACACAGACTAGGCGTTGTAATAATACAGCTTACCTGAATTTACGTTATTAATGAATGTTTTAGAACGTACTATAAACACAGAAGTAAAAATATGTCTCTTTTGCTTTAATATACACTCACCTAAAGGATTATTAGGAACACCTGTTCAATTTCTCATTAATGCAATTATCTAACCAACCAATCACATGGCAGTTGCTTCAATGCATTTAGGGGTGTGGTCCTGGTCAAGACAATCTCCTGAACTCCAAACTGAATGTCTGAATGGGAAAGAAAGGTGATTTAAGCAATTTTGAGCGTGGCATGGTTGTTGGTGCCAGACGGGCCGGTCTGAGTATTTCACAATCTGCTCAGTTACTGGGATTTTCACGCACAACCTTTTCTAGGGTTTACAAAGAATGGTGTGAAAAGGGAAAAACATCCAGTATGCGGCAGTCCTGTGGGCGAAAATGCCTTGTTGATGCTAGAGGTCAGAGAAGAATGGGCCGACTGATTCAAGCTGATAGAAGAGCAACTTTGACTGAAATAACCACTCGTTACAACCGAGGTATGCAGCAAAGCATTTGTGAAGCCACAACACGTACAACCTTGAGGCGGATGGGCTACAACAGCAGAAGACCCCACCGGGTACCACTCATCTCCACTACAAATAGGAAAAAGAGGCTACAATTTGCACAAGCTCACCAAAATTGGACAGTTGAAGACTGGAAAAATGTTGCCTGGTCTGATGAGTCTCGATTTCTGTTGAGACATTCAGATGGTAGAGTCAGAATTTGGCGTAAACAGAATGAGAACATGGATCCATCATGCCTTGTTACCACTGTGCAGGCTGGTGGTGGTGGTGTGATGGTGTGGGGGATGTTTTCTTGGCACACTTTAGGCCCCTTAGTGCCAATTGGGCATCATTTAAATGCCACGGCCTACCTGAGCATTGTTTCTGACCATGTCCATCCCTTTATGACCACCATGTACCCATCCTCTGATGGCTACTTCCAGCAGGATAATGCACCATGTCACAAAGGTCGAATCATTTCAAATTGGTTTCTTGAACATGACAATGAGTTCACTGTACTAAACTGGCCCCCACAGTCACCAGATCTCAACCCAATAGAGCATCTTTGGGATGTGGTGGAACGGGAGCTTCGTGCCCTGGATGTGCATCCCACAAATCTCCATCAACTGCAAGATGCTATCCTATCAATATGGGCCAACATTTCTAAAGAATGCTTTCACCACCTTGTTGAATCAATGCCACATAGAATTAAGGCAGTTCTGAAGGCGAAAGGGGGTCAAACACAGTATTAGTATGGTGTTCCTAATAATCCTTTAGGTGAGTGTAGTTGTACACTAAAGCTGAAATTCCAACTCTATCATTTTCTTTATACGCACTTGCTGCTAATGTCAGAGAATACAGATGTTGGACCCATCTGGAATAATGTATTTAACTTTTTTTGTTGTTGTTTGTTATGTGTCGTCTGGCTCTTTTCTTCTTTTTTATTTATTTTTTGGTTTTTGGTTTTGTGAAATTATTTTCACCTACGCTGTCAGCAAAGTTGATTTGGCTCCTGCTGCTACCGCTGGGATGTGAAGTGAGACAGAGCATTACAAATAATCACAGACAAATGTGCTGCTGAGAGCGGCGGCAGCACAGTACATACTGGGAGGAAGCTTAAAATCACACTTCATACAATTATAAATAAATACACATTGCTATGAATTGAGTATCTATTATTGTTTGTAAAGCTAATCATGTTTAAAGGCAAATGTGTGTATTTTATTCAGGTGTTAGAAAATCAGTTGTCTGTCATTAGAAACCAGTACAATGAATGTTGTGCTTCACTCTCAGTTGTTGTGTATTCCTGTGTTGCCATTTCCATGGTAGTTGTGCATGCTGATTGTGACTTACTCCTTTCTTTTCTTTTAGCTTGGTCCCAGTTTTTGAATGAATGCCAGCGATTGATTGATTTTTTTTTTTTTTTTTGTCTGTGTCTACCTAAGGCATTGCTGTAGATCAGATCTCGGCACTCAAATGTTATTTACTCAGGTTAAATAAGTAAATTGAATCTCATATAATTTGATTTCTGATACTGTCTTTTTTTTTTAAGTTCTATTTTTAGTGATCAAGTACATCAGCAGCAGGCACAATTCAGCCTGAAACCTGCAAAAACTGTCGGCTGTAGTGTGAGTCAGAGCTTGTAAGAACTCTGCTTGTTGCTGGCTCTGTTTTTAAGGTCCAATGTAGGGGAGCCTGTACTGGGCAACCAGAATATTCTGAGGTTTAAAACTCCCATTTGTTTAGAGTTCCAAAGAAAAATGTTGCATATTTTTGCTGGGTGTCCAACCTGACCATTATATTCATGCACCAGTAGTAATAACACTGTGGGAGTAGCCATTCTGACTTTTTAATATCTTTGAGCTCTTGTTTCCTCCACATTTGCTTGAATGGCGTCTAATTTGATTTTGTCTGGTTGCATCGGAAAGGAGCTTGTTGTTGTTTACATTTGTCATTGCTTGATTGAACCTCGCGGGCTGCTGTCAGCCTGTGTGCTGAGAGTAAAGCTGCAGACTGCAGTTTGTGGTGGACACTGCAGTTTGCAATCATACAGTGGCCAGCAGGGTGGCAGAGATTTACTCTCCATGAACTGTGTCTGCAGTTCAAATTCTGCTTTCGAAATGTGATTATGCTGTATTTCCTGACAAACACATTGACAAGGGATCAAGGTGAGGCTGTCAACTCAAATAATCTAAGGCCTCTTCCAACGATTCCTTAACCTTTCGCTCTCTTTGTATTACTAGGGATTAACCCCTTGTGCTGTTGTGCCGAATGAAAGGTGGATAAACCTCCTGTTCCTCCAGAAGGCACATTCCTTTGCGGAATCCAATTATATCGTAATAGAGTCTTAGGACCGCTATGCTACACGTACACTTAAAGTGGGATAAAGTGCTCCTTTGCAACTCCCGCTGCTCCTCCGAGTGGAATCTGTTGTCTCATTTTTCAGTGTTTTCATTGTTTCTTACAGAAATAGGACGCATACACTCCTCTGCAAACATCAAACAGGTTGAAACCGCTGAAACGTTGTCTTTGTCCTATACCGGTGTGCTCTCCGATTGCTTTAAAGCGTTTGTAACTTGGGAGATGAGCATTAGGGATAAGCAGTTGTTCCCGATACCAAAGTACCTTAGAAAATGATGACAGGTGGAAGCAGAGTCACGGCGAGGACAAATTAGAAACACAACGAAAAGAAGGACCTCCTCATTTATATGAAAGCTTTCTGTTGTATTTTCTGAATTGAATATAGCAAATCGGGACACTTATTTTGTGTTCATGAATGTATGAGGTGTTCGAAACACAAATTTAATATGTAGTGTGCTGGGGAAAAAAGTAGATGACAAGTTATTTTCTAATAGCTAGACTATCCCCATAGTCATCTGGCTTTGAAGAAAACAGGAATACTTTATACTCATAGATATGCTGTGGAATAGAACTCACTAAGGCTATTGACCACCTTTTTTGAGAAACATTAGGTACCCGGAGACTTCTGATTGAATTTCTCACCAAGGCATTGACTAAACACTTGACTGGACATTTATAATTGCCCCAACCTAGTTCCTTAGGTATGTTTTCCAGATATTTAATGTTGACAAAATAATAATAATAATAATAATAAATAAATCAAACTTACCATCTCTATATTTAGTTGTATACTGTAGAAAACATATTCCATAGTTGGCCTGTGTATGTCATTAAAGAAACAGCTAGCTGGAATCTAGGCCTACCTATTCTCATTAGAGAAAAATAAGCTGACTCCAGCAATGGAATAATTCCCTTCAATAATGCTGATATCTGGTACAATAGCAGTTCGCTTTAAAGAGCATATTTAAATTTATGTTTTGGTGTCTTATGCTCAGTTTTGATAGTTTTGTTTTCTTCTTTAATATTTGATTTCATTAGAACCAGTGGAAGAAAAATGGAAAGAGCTAGCACAACCTATGCCCTAGAGAAAATATGCTTAACCCTGTGATCTACTACAGATTCTGAAATTCCAGTGGAGTTGCCTTATTATCTATTTGGTGTTGATTTTTCTCTTCTGTGTTCATGGCATTCCCCACGACAACTACTCTTCCCCTACTCATTTTACACAGTACTCATCTTTTAAACAAATTACGTAAAAACCTTAGATTTTGAACAGCAATGTGCAAATTGCTTTCAAGTAAACAAAGAATGAACTTTTTGGATATGCAGGTCAATAGTATGTATGGTGGCAAAAGATGAAAGCTGATTTTGAGAAAAATATCAAACTCGCTGTGAAAAATGAAGGTGGATTTATTTTGCTTTGGGGCTGTTTATCACCCTTTGGTTCTGCTGTACATGTCAGAATTGACTGATGGATGGATTCCAGAATGTATCTGATTATTTCAGCCAATAAACCCACTGCCCTCTGTCAGGAAGCTCAAACACTCCAAATTATCAGACGCTTCTGTTTTGAGTGTGCTCTGGTTTGTGCTTGGTGTTTTGTCACCCATACAGTAAGGGAAAAAAGTATTTGATCCCCTGCTGATTTTGTACGTTTGCCCACTGACAAAGAAATTATCAGTCTATAATTTTAATGGTAGGTGTATTTTAACAGTGAGAGACAGAATAACAACAAAAAAATCCAGAAAAACGCATTTCAAAAAATGTTAATGAGGGAAATAAGTATTTGACCCCTTCGACTTAGTACTTGGTGGCAAAACCCTTGTTGGCAATCACAGAGGTGAGACGTTTCTTGTAGTTGGCCACCAGGTTTGCACACATCTCAGGAGGGATTTTGTCCCACTCCTCTTTGCAGATCCTCTCCAAGTCATTAAGGTTTCGAGGCTGACGTTTGGCAACTCGAACCTTCAGCTCCCTCCACAGATTTTCTATGGGATTAAGGTCTGGAGACTGGCTAGGCCACTCCAGGACCTTAATGTGCTTCTTCTTGAGCCACTCCTTTGTTGCCTTGGCTGTGTGTTTTGGGTCATTGTCATGCTGGAATACCCATCCATGGCCCATTTTCAATGCCCTGGCTGAGGGAAGGAGGTTCTCACCCAAGATTTGACGGTACATGGCCACGTCCATCGTCCCTTTGATGCGGTGCAGTTGTCCTGTCCCCTTAGCAGAAAAAGTGAGTTGAGTTGATGCCAAAGAGCTCGATTTTGGTCTCATCTGACCACAACACTTTCACCCAGTTCTCCTCTGAATCATTCAGATGTTCATTGGCAAACTTCAGATGGGCCTGTACATGTGCTTTCTTGAGCAGGGGGACTTTGCAGGCGCTACAGGATTTCAGTCCTTCACGGCATAGTGTGTTACCAATTGTTTTGATGATCTTGTAGCCCATTCTAGCCTTGTGTAGGTCTACAATCTTGTCCCTGACATCCTTGGACAGCTCTTTGGTCTTGGCCATGGTGGAGAGTTTGGAATCTGATTGATTGATTGCTTCTGTGGACAGGTGTCTTTTATACAGGTAACGAGCTGAGATTAGGAGCACTCCCTTTAAGAGAGTGCTCCTAATCTCAGCTCGTTACCTGCTTAAAAGACACCTGGGAGCCAGAAATCTTGCTGATTGATAGGGGATCAAATACTTATTTCCCTCATCAACATGCAAATCAATGTATAACTTTTTTGAAATCCGTTTTTCTGGATTTTTTTGTTGTTATTCTGTCTCTCACTGTTAAAATACACCTACCATTAAAATTATAGACTGATCATTTCTTTGTCAGTGGGCAAACTTACAAAATCAGCAAGGGATCAAATACTTTTTTTCCTCACTGTATGTGATCTTTGTGTAAAAAAATAAATAAGAGGGGGTAAATATAAAACTCTTCCAGATCAGGAAATACTCACTAGCACATGAATACATTGACATTTTATTGACACTGTATTTATTGTCAGTGCCTGAAATCCCAGGGTAAGCCCCATTATCGCTGACTTGCTGGCAAACAAAAATATCACTTGGACCATAAAGCTCAAGGCATATTCAGTCACAGAGACAGGAAACATATTCCATATGCACAGAAAATGAGAGAAACAGGTTTGATATAGCCTGATTAAAAAAGAGTAACTTATCTTAATTCTAATTACAGTTGACAAGTCAGTAGATCCCAAGGGCTGGTTCTCTGAGTCACTTGTGCAGCTGTTTCATTAAAACTGTCCAGGGCTGCTACCCAATGTATGTTTAATAGATCAGGTGTGACAGCATCACATTGCTGGGTGATATCCTTTCATACTGTATCAAAGCGCAAAATAATACATTCTGGAATAAATTGGAAATGTTAAAGGCTCTGACACCATTGTAAGCATCAACTTCAACTTCGATTTGAGGTAATTAAAACAATAAATGTACATCATGATATGCTACTGTACAGATACAGTGCAGCTAATTAAATTCTAGGCATCCAGCAAGCAGATATAGATTATTTTTCTGTGCCTTTTTAATTAACTGTACAGTTTTCAAAATACATAATACTTTCTCACGTATTGTTGTTGTTGGTATAAGTATTAGTAGTAGTTGTATACTTATTAATATACAGCTCTGAAAAAAATTAAGAGACCACTCCAAGTTCAGAAATCAATGTTAAGTGGTCTCTTCATTTTTTCCAGAGCTGTAACTGATTTGTTTGTATTTTGATTTATTTATTCATCACCCTTCTACACACACGATACCCTAATACAACACAAGTTTAATTCCCAAGATAAACAGCACAAGTAAATCAGTCAGAAGTCTTAGATTTACTGAGCCAGAGAGATTTCTTTTTTTTAATAACAAATGCGGCATTTGCCCACATTTTCAAGAAGTCAATTACAATGTTTTCAGCAGTATGAAAAGAATAATTGGCAGATAAATTGTTTTGACATCACTTGTCTTCCGCATTAAATCTTGTGAGCCAATCCATGCAGTGTGTGTCGCTCATAGCAAACCTGTGGGCTCACAGCACACTCAGCTGGAAAGCATGTGAGGGCAGCCCTGGCATCTGGGGGGCACAAGGGATGGTTCAAGAGCAACATAGCATATAACAGCAATATTTAACTTTTGTAAACATTGTAAGTTATTTATATTGGGGTGGGGGAGTTATTACCCTTTGACAACAGATCTCTGGGCCAACCGGAGGCTTTAAACAAGAAGCCACTGCAATTAAAACAAATGTGAGCAGTTTCCATTGTTCGTAATGTGGGGACTAGGGCCACGTTCTGTGTGTCTTCTAACCCCCAGTGCGAGGGGATGTCAGCTGAATAATTCCTGACCAACAGTTTGTCAGCCTACAGGGTGGCTTAGAGCAACATACATCACATGAATTGGCTGATCTCATAGAAGAGCTCATAGAGGTTCTTGGAAATACAATAATGGTTGCCTTAATATACATATTGTTTATATGTATTAATATATTCACATATTCATATATATAGATATATAATGTATTTATGTTGGTTTTTTGTTAGCCTATATCTCACTTAAAATCTGGAGAATTCTAAAAGGCCTGTAGTTTTCTCTGCACTTATATACTATTAACCAGATTTTTGTCTGATATTTTAAATGCTTATTTGTTAAGCCTTAATATTTGATGAAATACAGCAGAATTATACTGTATTCTGTTACAGTATATTTTAGAAATGATTGCACAAGTAACCTAAATATACTTAGAATTTTTATTGTAATTTAATATCTGTTACAAAAGTTGAAAACATACTGCACATTTCTAATGCTTTTATTTGTCAAGCAAAGAAAACTATAGGTTTTGAATGCAACCCAGTTATCTAAAAAAGAGACTGCTGTCTAAAGGGGGATGGGACATTGCAGGTCACCATGGGAAACTTACAAACAATTTTTCTAACAAAGTAGCCTATAGACCATCTCTCTGCCTGCTTTAACTGGGAGATCTGTCTGCAGGGGAAGCTGCCGAGGTCTAAAAACGAAGGCCTGTGTGGCCACCGGGGAGCAAACAGCAACACTGTTCCTTCCTCACACCCGATCTGCTCCAGCACGGCTCGGTGGATTTGAAGAAGTGCGCTGTCCAGTGGCCTTGGCTGAGCAATTGTGCTGGGATGAGACCCTGAAGTGTGCGCAGATGGCGCGGGAATAGCGGTCAGCTAAAACCTGCTGTGCATGGTCAGGGCCGAGGCAGGCCGAGCATGATGCATGACCGTCCGCCAGTAGGAGCGTGCTGTTCTCACACATGGGAGAGCTTCTGCATTGCTTCAGGGCAGGGAAAGGATGCACACAATATAGAAGGTTTGTTCAGATAGCTAAAAGGATATATATATATATATATTTGAATATACCTGAAGGGCTGGTGAGTCATCCCCACCCAAGGGCTGATAACATCCCATCCCCCCGAGGGCTGGCGAGGACATTCACAGCTAGAAAAACAACTTAAGAACTTGTTGATCTTCTTGCTACCTGTATTATAACATTATACTGCCTGGAGAGGAGGCAACCATTAGGCCTAGGCCATAAAGGGATACTTCGGTATTTTGGCATTTTAGCCTGACTGCTTACTCACCCAGAGTACTACGAATGCATGGAAACCTTTTTTAATTCTGTGCATTCAGTCTGAAGAAATTTGAATGTATCATTTTGTTAGCATAGCAAATGGCTGACTCTCAAAAGCTGGCTAATACATTTTTGAAATACTCAAAAGCTTGGCCATTGTAGTCTTAGAATACTGTAAATAGAAAATAAATAGTTCAATACATTTACTGGTAATCGTAAGAAATGAGTTTCCAAGATTGTAGACCTACACAAGGCTGGAATGGGCTACAAGACCATCGCCGAGCAGCTTGGTGAGAAGGTGACAACAGTTGGTGCGATTATTCGCAAATGGAAGAAACGCAAAACAACTGTCAGTCTCCCTCGGTCTGGGGCTCCATGCAAGATCTCACCTCGTGGAGTTTCAATGATCATGAGAACGGTGAGGAATCAGCCCAGAACTACACGGGAGGATCTTGTTAATGATCTCAAGGCAGCTGGGACCATAGTCACCAAGAAAACAATTGGTAATACACTACACCATGAAGGACTGAAATCCTGCAGTGCCCACAAGGTCCCCCTGCTCAAGAAAGCACATGTACAGGCCCGTCTGAAGTTTGCCAGTGAACATCTGAATGATTCAGAGGAGAACTGGGTGAAAGTGTTGTGGTCAGATGAGACCAAAATCGAGCTCTTTGGCATCAACTCAACTCGCCACGTTTGGAGGAGGAGGAATGACCCCAAAAACACCATCCCCACCGTCAAACATGGAGGTAGAAACATTATGCTTTGGGGTGTTTTTCTGCTAAGGGGACAGGACAACTGCACCGCATCAAAGGGACGATGGACGAGGCCATGTACCGTCAAATCTTGGGTGAGATCCTCCTTCCCTCAGCCAGGACATTGAAAATGGGTCGTGGATGGGTATTCCAGCATGACAATGACCCAAAACACACAGCCAAGGCAACAAAGGAGTGGCTCAAGAAGAAGCACATTAAGGTCCTGGAGTGGCCTAGCCAGTCTCCAGACCTTAATCCCATAGAAAATCTGTGGAGGGAGCTGAAGGTTCGAGTTGCCAAACGTCAGCCTCGAAACCTCAATGACTTGGAGAGGATCTACAAAGAGGAGTGGGACAAAATCCCTCCTAAGATGTGTGCAAACCTGGTGGCCAACTACAAGAAACGTCTGACCTCGGTGATTGCCAACAAGGGTTTTGCCACCAAGTATTAAGTCGAAGGGGTCAAATACTTATTTCCCTCATTAACATGCAAATCAATTTATAACTTTTTTGAAATGTGTTTTTCTGGATTTTTTTGTTGTTATTCTGTCTCTCACTGTTAAAATACACCTACCATTAAAATTATAGACTGATCATTTCTTTGTCAGTGGGCAAACGTACAAAATCAGCAGGGGATCAAATACTTTTTTCCCTCACTGTACTTACTGATTTACAAACTACTTTCGGTTCTGGCGCCGCTCTCTGTGTTCTCATTCATGGAAAGAGAGCGTATTCTTGGGCTGACCTGATCACAACTGATGACATGCGTAGTTCAGCGAGATAGTTCCAAAAGAAAAATGTGTTTAAACACATCCAGCAAAATACTGGATATAGATTTTGTATAGACTTGTAAAGAATACTTAAAGTCAGCGATTTGTGACCATTGAATTAGAGCAACCATGCTAAGGTAACAAAACACTCAATTCAGATTCTTTCAAACTAGACGCACAGAATTAAAAAGGTTTCCATGCATTCGTATGACCCTGGGTGAGTAAGCCAAAATAACAAAGTATCCCTTGACATTGTGGACCCCCAGAGATTGATTTTTCTCCTATAACAATATGCCATCCTATAGGAGTTTTTTGTTTTTTCTCTCCTCCATGCCTAATGCTTTATTTGTTAATTTAGTATTTTTTTTGTCTGTTTATTTTCAATCTTTAAAGTGCTCTGTGGCTACCCAGTGAAAGGCGCTATACTAAATAAAAATGTATTCATTGAATAAGCACCATTAGTAGGTATCTAATAATAAGGACAGCAACAGGGACTGCACTGCAGGGAACCTCAATGGGGCTCAGTCGCTGTGTGTTGTACTAGTTAGAGCAGGCAGAGGGAGGCTCTGTCTGAGTGACAGCACACAGTGGCTTATAGGCAGCTTTGTTAGAAAAATCGTTCACGGGTTCCCCATGGGTAGTATTCTCAACTTGAAAGATAACTCTCTCTCATCAGTTGGATAGATTTTGTTTTTCCCTGCTAAAATTGAATGTGGGGGATTTTACATCAATGATAAACAAAAACAACACAAGGGGAATAAATTAGCTTATAAGTATGAGATTTGCATTGATTTTTCCCCGGCAACAAATGCTTTTCTATGCACCATGTTGCTATTCCAATTTTGTTCCAGTTTATAAGAGCCTCCATATCAAGAGTGCATTTAAGGATATTGATCATTGGAATGTGTACATTTACCGAAAGGCAGAACATTTTGTTTTCACGTGATTATAGAAAAAAGAGAGACACAGTAATGTCCATAGCTGCCAAATTGTTGCTTGAAAAGTCTAAACTATTTTCAAACAGAATATTTCAGTAGGTCTTCAAGGACCACCATGATGGGTGGTGTGTTCTGTATGTTTTCATGATTGCATACCATTTACATAGAGCTGTATTTACATGACACATTTAAATAAGGTATGTCTATGTAGAAAACAGCAGTTTACACACTGTACCATACTGTATATGATATATAAGACAACATACTATACCATTACAATTAACAAATACATAAATATCCTCTACACCAGTGGTTCTCAACCTTTTTTAGGGAAGGCACACCCAGGCACTTGGAATTATCTGGAGGCATGCCACATTATATAATCTTAAAACTGGAGTTTAATCACAGATTATATTGCTTTTATATTGCTAATTGTATATAGGCAAGCAGTGCACCATGCATTCCCAACAGGGAAATAATTACTGACGAAAATACAAAATAGGCCTACCATTATAAACGTATCAGTGCAATTGCAATGGCCAGCCTGAAACAAATTAAGGTTCAGACTGGACAGATAAACGTATCCATGTTTTTGACTAAAATATAACAAGTGACAATCTTAAACATTGCAATGCACTCCTATTCAAATCGAGAAAAAAACAACAACTATACAACAACTGAGCTAATATAGCATTGTATTAATTTTAAATTATTAGTCAAAGTATTAATTCAGACATCGATAATGCGTGTCAAAGACCTCATTCACACTTGAGATTTAGGCCGGCCTAACTCATATGTGAACCGGCCCTGGGCCGGTCAAAACTAGTCCCGCTTTTCGACCCGGCCTAATGCGGCCTAAACGTAAATGTGACGCGCCGGGCCCTGCGCCGGTGAAAAGCGTCAGCGTGTGACGCAACTCAAGCCCCGCCCCCAGAGACTGCATGTCTGAGAGACGCGGAATAAACACAGTAAACTCGGGCACCGAAACAGCTCACACACTGCAGGACACAGCATTGTCTCTGTATTGTTTGAATGTCATATCGATCTATAGGCTTAAATGTACTGTTACATTTCGCTAGCTCACATCTTTATATATATTAAAAAAAAGTTTAGGCTAAGTAATGAGGTATAATGATGTAAACAGTTCAAACTACTGGGTCGATTAAGATAAAAGTGTGTAGCTGGTAAACTTCTTGTACTAAGTATGATTGAAGTCTGAAATGTAACAGTATGCATTTTACACGTGGAAATTGCATTGTGAAATTGTGAACGGGACCATAACTTAAATTATCCGAATTTTGCATTAAAACGATATAAATTTAACCAAAGCAGGTTTCTATTCACATCATTGCATTTTAATACGAGACCAGTTATTTATATGCAATCCGCAATGCAGTTATATTGAGCTGAGCAGTACGATCACAAATGCCAGCGTTAGAGGTAAAAACTGGGCCGATGCAGAAATGAAAGCGCTGTTTACAATGTGGATGAAGATAAAATTGAAACAGAAACCGCAGGAGCGCAGCGCTGCTGTCTGAGGATATAAAACTACAGACGCGTCACAGGCTGCTTTCCATGCAGACGATTGCATACTAATGCACACGATTAATGTGATTTAATGCGGATGTCCTAATAAAGGTGCTTCGCTTTCGGGTGGATTGTATAACAACACTTTTACACTTGCAGAACCGAAGATAGACATTTGAAAAGGGAAATCTATGAATTAGACTCCCCATTGAACCAGCACATTTTTAATTATTTTAGAAAGCTTTGGCTGCAAAGGGTTAAGATTACTTTCAAATAAAATATAGAACCGAACAATAGCCAATCGATATTAATAAGTTGTGATTATAAATACAGCGCATACACCTGTAAGCAGAGCTAATGTCCTGCGTCACTGGTTTGGGCAGATTTGTTTTTTTCCCGGCATGCATTTCGTTTAGGCCACCTTACCGCCCGCATACTCGACGTACTGAGGCTCCTAAACCCGCAAGTGTGAACGGGGTGTCTGGGAAAGCCGGACCCAATTTGAGGAGCCCAGGGCCGGATTAATAAGTGTCAACGGGGCCGAAGGAAGTGTATTGTGCACCGTCATTTTAATGCAGGCGTTAGTTTGTTTTCTGATCTTCACTGATATCGTGAAACGCATTTTCTTAAACAGGTATCTTCGCTGTAAATTGTAAGTAAGTTAAATGCTTATAAAGACTACAGTTTATTTTGTTATATCTGTGAAGATACACGGATCAAGCAATTTATACTTAAGCGGACTTAAATGCCATGTATTGTTCTAGCCAATGAAAACGCTGCACTGGTTTCAATTCACCAGCACCGAAAACACACTGAAATCAGCTGATACTATCCATCTTGTTTCTGCAATGAACACCGTCTTATTGCCGTCTTAACTTCTTTTAAGTGATATCTATCGGTTTGTAAAAGTTTAAACTTTAAACTTGACATGTGATGATGCCATTAATAGTTATACTCTGTTTGACATGTTAAAGAGCCACGCCACTGTAAGACGAGTTTATTCAGTTTGTGTGATTTGTTTTAGGCTATAGACACGTTGCATGTTATTTTGGTATTAAATTAAGTATTTCATTGTTAAGGTCGCAGAACCAGTTGCACAGGAATTGTTTGTAATTTACGTGGATTTCTCTTAAATTTAGATAGGATTATTTGTATTACTGCAAATTTTTGGTTATACTATGCCCGTGCTGCCGTTTTGCTTATTATTATGCTTTCATAAAAAAATATGTAATTGTATTTATTATCATTGTTATTAAAATTATATTTTCTACTCGAATGTAAGCATAACTGTATTAGCGCTGCACACATTTTAGATGTTGAGTCCTTTAAAGCAGACAGTACATTGCCCCGTGTTGGGCACATCTTGCACTTGAATATGTGTTCAGTTGTGTCTTTGAAAGTGAATTGCCTGCACTTCCACGAGTCAATCCCGTCACACACACCTGCGCAGCTGGGAGGCTCCTGGCGTCCATTCTGCCCGCTTGTTGGCGCTGAATCAGCCGCTCTTTGGCGAGAGATGCGCAAATAAAACCACATTTGCAAAAATACTACAAGTGGGCAATTCGCTTACACTCGTACACTTTCATGTGTTACTTCCATTCTGCTGCCTGTTGTACAATGGCGCCGAATCAGCCGCTCTTTGGCTGGAGACGCGTACATAGAAACAACGTTGCACAAATACTACCCCATGGGTCCCTTCAGATTCGTGCAATTTCCTTACACGTGTACACTTTCATGTCAATGATCAAGACGCAATCAGTCATCTCTTACTCTTATTAAAAGGCATGGGTAATCAGAGTACTCGTCTGACCCGAGTAACTGTAACTGGAATACAAGTATCAAAATATCTGAATGCGCCACTACTTGTATTCAGTTACTGCCCAACCCTGTCTATGTATACACACACGGTAAAATAACTTATTTGAATGGAAAACCGTCTATTAACAACGTGCTGTACGTGTATGTGATTGCATAGTAATTGGAGATCGAAGTGAAATAAATGTAAAACAATTGGTTGACAAATACTGTGTGTACTGCTATTCGTAGTCTGTTGTGAACAGTACAAATAAAGAATCCGGTGTCACTCTGGGGGCTGGCAGTGACTGAGCTCTAGTTGCTCAGATTGCAGCTGTTTGTTCTGGGTGTTTTGAGCGCTTATTTGCTCACCTGTAACAGGTCGGTTGTTTCCAAAAGTGTTCACCTGCATGCAGCTCCTTTCTAGAGGCTGACATCATGTCCTTTCAGACCTTATATACAAAAGAAATGCTAACCTAAAGTATGAAGTGGGATTGAAAGGATTTGAAATGTCATGCATATCGGGTATAGTTTCAGTTGTATCCAACATTGTCTGAGAGGCCCGTTTTCTTACTTTATCTTTTTCTTTGTCACTGTTATCTCCTGTCAACTGCTGATGTGTAGGCCTCGTCATCAGCAAACATTTACCAGAAGTTCTTACATTTGTGAAGTTTGAAAAGCGATTTAATTTGCTTTTTAGTGAAAATGCGCTTCTATGTCACGGTCTACGATAATCTGCACAACGAGAATAAACACTAGCCGAAGCACACTGAAATGCAGGGTCGCTTTAAAACATTTTCTATTGGTTTAGAGGGTTTTAGAAAACATGTTTTATTGGTTTATAAGCCCTATGTTTGTCAATTGTATGAGTTATGAGCAACACTGTATTAGCTAACTTTAATTTACTATTTCAAACGTGAATTGGGGTTTTAATTTAAGAAACACCGGTTGAGAAACACTGCTCTACCCCAATAATTGAATAATTTTCCCCAACAAATATGGTCATGATTTCTCTTAAGTTACTTTTCAGAAACACATATTTGTAATCATTCTTTGATCTTAACTTGACGGAACAAGAAGAAAGAGTTTTGTAAATGACTGGGCAAGTTTGCATCCAATCCAGAAGAAACACTGTCCCACACCTGCCTACCAGTCAGTCCAGTGAACACAGCGTCTGAACAGCTTCAGTCTGATACAATCATCTCCACTCTCTGTCATGTATAGTGGCAATGTTTAATCAAAGGCTCTCTCGGCGTGTAATCGTTTTCCAAACCTGATTTGAGGAAGTGCACTGTGAATTGCATCTACCCCGTGGTGGAAGAAAGATAAAGCTGGTACAGTGCCATTGATCATTTGCTGCCAGCTGTTCAGTTGGCAAGCAGTGGGTTCCGAGAGAGCCAGTAGCAGGTTCAGACAAAGCTCACCTGGTAGGGGTCGTCATTACCAGCATGGCAAGATCTCTGACCTGGAAATTTTACATTAAGAGCGTCCTGACAGACTGCAAAAAGGAGGATGGATGAAAATAATATATACGTACAGATTTACAATCAATTTAAACATTTCATTAAGACATTCTGTGCTTTCTTAGTAGAAAGCTATGTTAGTGGCAATACAGTCATGTTTAAAGCAAGACAATTAGGAGAATGTTTAATGAATGCCTCTTCTGTTCTCTGCAATATAGAAACACATTCAACACATTGTCATTTACAGCCATGTGGTATTTCTATGGGGGGAGGGTATATTGAGAAAATAAAAAAAAGCTACTGTACCTGTTATGCTGAAATATTGTTGCTCCAAGTATAGGCTTAAAGGCTTAATACACTATGTATGTGCTCATGTATTTTTCCTTAAACTGGTAAATGATGTATGAATGCTGTCACTCATGTTTTACTGAGTTAGGATTGAGCAACGGTTTAATGTATGGACAGGGAGCTTCCACAGGCACAAGGCAGCTTAAATGCCAGAAAAGAGACGTGTACAGAGTATTTGAAATACTCATCAGGGCAATACGAGATTTAGTTTACAAAGCACAGAGACGGATGCTATTTTTTATTGATTTAGTATTGAATATTGTTGAGGTATGGTTTTGATGCCTATAGGGTTACATTAGTCAGTTGTTTTCCCTTTATGAAATTATACCACCATCAGTGTGCACTGTAATGTTTCCCATGGATTTACCATGCATGCACTTTGCGTTACAGTGGATTTTCATGGTTTGAATTTGCTTTTTTATTTTTATTTTTGCTTTGCTTTCTTACACTCTACTGTGATTTTACCATGCTATACTGCTTCACATTTTGGGGCAATTTGGTTTAAGGTTAATCTCACCCTCATGAAAACATGTCTGATGGGGAATCTGGAAAAACACAAATATATTAATCTGTACTGTAAGCAAACACATATATGCATATCTTACTGTGCATTGGGGGCATTGCAGATATGAGTTCTTATTAGACTGTATTGTATTTGTATCTGTGAGTTATCAATATAAATGTTTTATGGTATACAACAACCTCATTGTTTTGATTGCAGCTGTAATATGCCCATACTGAGTTTTTGTTTTATTATTATTATTATTATTTTTTTTTTTCAAATAATTAATGAGCATTTGCACCAATTATCTAAAATATCTGTAGGTTAGAAAGTGGAGGCAAAATCACAGAGAGACAGAAAATGCCTTGCGGTAACAGATGCAGCGAGCCATTTCATATGTGGTTCTTTCTGACCACAGCTGTGCCCAAGGTATCTTGTGGCTTCCTGGCACTGACATGTGGCTTTTTGTAAAATCAACCAACCAGACACTCACTGTTCATTAAGCTGCAGGCTTATTGTATAGGCACAGAACAATTAACATGATTTCTATGTGTGCCTCACAATCAGTGGCAAAGTCATTTGAGAGAAAGAAGGAAAGAAAAGGTTGCTGTAGCTTGATCCCTGACGTTGTCTCCTGAATCCTCTGGAGCTCTGAAGATTTATTCTGTAGGCTACTGCATGCTAGGACCTCCCCTTATGGTTGTGTGAAATAAAAGTGATTTCCATTGAATTCTTGAGAAATCAAATGATGTTAGAATCACATGGCTGCATCTTTTATACCTTTCTAACGGGCATTTTCGGTGCCCAGCAGATGCAATTAATGACCCTTCAAATCTTAATGGAATTGTATCATACAAATTGTATCATACCGCCCAAATAGTTTTGCCAATGCTGTCACTAATTTGTGTAATTGCTTGATATAGATAACATTACCGGCGGCCAATCATAATGACACACAGCCCGAAACAAATTAAACAGCATTCCTCTTTCATCATCTGAGGAACCTGTTTCTAGTTTGTTTCATCAGAATAAAAAGAGGGTGGTGGAGTCAAGCTGTCAGGAAGAGGTTCTATAAATTTAGTTCAAAACGGAAGCAGATGATGGATTTACTGCACATACACAAATCACTGGAAGTTTAAATTGAAAACAATAGTGATTCATTGAACAGTCCCTGCACTCAAATCACCAAGCCTGGTTCTATTTAATGAATAGGGCTGAATATTAATCAGGGGAAGGCGCCCACATAGCTGTTTTTCAATGTATATTTCAAATTGAATTAATGGCTTTCAGCGGTCTTACTGTTAACTAAAACCAAGGAAGACATTAGCGCCACTAATTCTTAATTGTAAAATAACGCTGGAGTTATTGGTTTGTACAGCCCCGAGTTGTCAAAAGCAGATTCACTTTACTTATGCGTTGACACGTAATGCAACCCAAATTCTATTACAGTGATATTTATTTTTTTACGCAGTTCTTTTATTGCTCAGAAGCTGTCTAGAGTGTTTTCTGTTAATTTATAATGCAAATGAGTTCATTCCCTATGAAGAATGACATTTAATTTATTCACGGAGGTGATGGGGACTTTTCCTTCAGTGTTATTTGTTTTGCGTCTGTTGTATTCTAGAACTTTGTACAGAGATGGCAGGAGCACTATCTTACGTGGTCAAGGTTATGACAAACTTTTTTCTTTTTAATGTATATGTACCTGGTTTAGAAAAAAGACTTTCAAAAAGACTAACACAACCCCCCCCCCCCATCTCTGCATGTGCATGTGCATATGTCTATTCACCTCTTGTGAAGTTTTTGAAGGCTATTTATTGTGGAAACTAACAACAAGCAAGCATATTCCATGTAGTGCATTTATATATAAAAAGCAATAAGCCCCTTAACAGGCCTGGACCTGTGAGGCATTTAAATAAATGGATCTGAATATTCTTAAAACATTTCATGGCATCGTGTTATGGATTAATCTTCAGTGTCATGCTGGACTGTACTTAAGCACCTGAAGGGTTAAAACTTACAGGGTAGCTCTCTGCAGTACCTATAATGCTCAGTGATTGTAAAATCATGTTAGATGTGTTAATATATGCGTGTGTGTGTATATAAATATACATACAATATATTTCATTTTAAATACGTTCTTGAAACAAATTTAAGCATAAACGTAAGTAAATGAACTACTGATTTGCTTTATTATGCTTTATTATGTCAAGGTTGTGATTTTGAAGGGCATCATGATCAGCATGTCATATGATTTTGATATTTTGGAACAGCATCTGCTGCTTGCATTGATGGAATTGTGTGTTGAGGGACCGTACATATATCCACACGATAACAGCATGTCACCAAGCTAGGAGTGTAACCCAGTGGTTCAAGGAGAACAGCGCGGGAAATATTTCATTGCCTGCTCGGTATCTTGACCTCAATCCAGACAGAAATCCTCAGAGGTGAACCTGAATGGCGAATCAAGAAGAAACTGCACAGTCCGACTTCTTCCTAGAAATGGTGCTGAGGGAGGAACAGCATAGTATTACACTCCACTCAATGTTTCTTGTCCAAATATTTAATGTATTGCCACAATATGGAGGATCTTAATAATACAAGGAACACAAGCGGTCCTGGTAGTCCATTCCTTGCCCAGAATCTCTCTCTCTCTCTCCTCTCTCTGTATACACTATATGGTAAAGTGGCTATTGCTGCACAATATAATAGCGGATTTCCCTAAACAGATTGCTTGTATATATTTGTTTATATTTTTATTTTTGTAATGACCACAGACTGTTTTATAATGAACCTAAGTTATTTATCTGCTTAAAATGCAATGGTAGCAAACCCATAAAAGTTTATCGACTTCTGCATGCTACTTTGAAGGGGCAGGTTAGTGTCTCCTAAGGAAATTAGCCTCATCTGATTTAATGACCTCATTATAGAACAGTTTGTGTGCTGTCAAACGGTGGCTGATATATATTTAGTATGGTTTGCACCTATCTTTTGCTGTTCCCTTATGCTACCAGGGGCCAATTCACTTAATTTAGTTGTCAAGATAATATGTAATTGGAACAAATTGCAATCTTAAACTTGGAGAAAATGCATCTCTTTCAAAGACTGTTTCGGTGGATTTAATTTGCAAGATGTGAGATACAGACTATCGTTTTAATCACATATTATATGAATGTACAATTATATGTTAGAAATGTAAGTGAAAGTTACAATCAAAGACTCATTTTGTTGTCTAAAATTATTGAATTGAGTTTTGTGAATTGAAAGAATCGGCTGTAAACCACAACAATTGATATGACAGCGAATAAGGACGTGATGGCGACGGGCTATTGAGTGAGAGGGGCGGGGTGCAGCACAACGCCACAGCAAGAAAAGGTAAATCAGTGACAGTTAAGAAGATTATTTATAATTTTGTGTACTAGTGTTATGTAAGTGTTATACAATTTGAGGCCGAGGTGCTTTAATTCGAAATGCAAGATTGCGGAGGCGCTATAATTGTCAATTGTGCTATAAATATTCCACCGATACGCTTACATTACAAGGATTTGAAGAAATTTCACAAGACCTGGGCCGCCATTTTGGTAGGTACTAAGGTCGCTTCTGATTGGCTGACAAGCAAATTGCAGTCTCCGATTATACTCGAAGTCGCCCCATCCAACAGCACCCCCTCGCTAGCAGAAACGTTTGTGCTTACAGAAAATCCTGGGGAAGCCGCTGCCTATATATATATATATATATATGTATATATATATATATTTTTTTTTTTTAATTTTCAAAAGATTGAAATGGGTCCATATGTGTACAACTACTATTGTATCTAATAATAATTATAATTAGTATATTATCCACCAGGATTTAGATGCATATTATGTCATGCCCTTTGAATCTGTAATATTGGTAACAGTGGTAGATTGTTGTCTTTCTTTCCGTGTTTTTAGAAATGTGTTTACTTTATTCAACTCAAGTTCACACATCACACAAGACTCATCTTCAAAGCCCTGAACCAGAAGGTTGTACTCAGATGTAAGTTCCACAAATGAAAGCCTTGTCTAGGTGGTTAAAAGCACGACTACAAAGAAGCCATGATATGACATAGTTAGGGATAATGCCTTGGAGGACTGTTGGGGCTAAACAATAAAGTACTGTTCAGTCATTTTAAATCCTAGAACTTTACCCTGCTGTGTACCAGCCATGTAATTCACCTAATGGCAACAGAAAGAAGTAAACACTGGTGTCGTAAGTGAACTTTAGAAACATAACTTCCTTTCTTCTCTTTTTCTTATTTTGTTCAGTGCAATTTTAGAACATTTAAAATGCTCTTTTAAGTATTAAGCAGGGAAGTCCTCTTCCGATAAGCTCCTTGGATAAGAAAAATTAAGCAATTTTGTGGCTTAATTTCTAGATAATCATTTCATAATTAAAATTAAAGTAACTATTTGACAAATTAAAGTAACTATTTGACAAATTGACTTTCTGTCAAGTTAAAAAAAAAAATCTGTAAGACAATTGTTTGTGACTGTATCGTAAGATGGACAGTTGAACTTGTGTGTTACTCATTTTATCAGTAAAAAGCTTGCCAGATATTTAATTGTGACCACATGAATTAAAGTGGGAACAACAACAAAACAAATTCCTCTGACATGACAGTTCCCTCTGAGAGAACCTAAGCTGCTATTGACATTGCGGATTTGTCTGGCTTTTGGAGATACAAATGAACGGCCATTAATGTGCAAAATACTTTCTGTACACACAAATAACGTCCCCATTTTTGTTTGCCATGTCAGTGAGCGGCATGGTGGTGCTGTTATTATGTGAGACTGCGCATTAATTATTAACATAATAACTAAGATAAACAAATAGAGTGACATGATAGTTGTACAGCAGGTTGGAGCAGATGACAGCCCACCAACTTCTCAAAGGGAGAAATGACATTCTTTTGTGCTTTTTTTGTGTGGAAGGGGTGTCTCTTGTTGGCGTGGGTAATCAGATGATCTTTGATCACTTTGATCCCTTGAAACGGCTGTTGATCTGGCTGAAGCATTGACAGATACATGAGTAGGAGCCCTTGTATGTGTTAGCATGCATCTCCTTGGCAGGGATTAAACTGTGTCTTGGCCAAGAGGATGTTTAGTGTTCGTTGTGCATTTGGCTGTTTTTGTGACAGATTCTTACATTCCAATATCCTTTTCAAATGGGTGATCAATGCCTATATCGCTGAATTTGTAAACAGCAGCTCAATCTTTGTGGCTGATTGTTTGTTCATGAATATTACTTTCTGAATATGTTGCCATGAAATATCGTCCCATGATTGCTTTTGCCGTGCTTTGTTTGTTTGTCTGAATCTCCCTTCCTCTATGAATATTGCTTTTTCTGATTTCATGCTTGGTGGGACGGGCGATGGATGGAAACCGTACTCCATTACACCTCATGCTGTAAATTACGGAAGCCTTTTTGATAAAATTCAGAAGCTTAATATTACATAGAGCTCCACTATAATACCAGTCCCTGCATTACTCATGAATAAAGTGATCTGCATAAAATATTGCTGCTTGCAGTGTTTTTCAAGGTTTTTTTTTTTTTTTACATTTTGCTACTAACTAAACTTTTAAGAAGTTTTTAATAAATGAGACAGTGCTTTTTTCTCACTTTAAAGTCACAGCACCTAGCTTGAAAATGTCTCAGTCTGTTTAAAGGTAGATATTTAATTCAGAATCTATGGATCGTGTTTGTATGGATTTGTGAGCCAGCTGCTAATTTCTTTGAGGGAGAGGTCTCAAATGCCAAAAATACTGTAGTGGTTTATGAGCTCTGTGCCCATCGAGTGCCAGGTCTAGCTGTGCATTGAGATTCTTGTCAGGGGAGTGGATTGACCACAGCGATGATCTTGCACTGTGCTTGTCTCTCCACTCTTTGACAAACGAGTCCTATGGGTGAAAGGAACATCAGCGACAGACGGATGACAACTACTGATTGGCCAAGATATTCTTTAAGAATTGCAATGCGCCAGAATGCTGCGGTATGCATGCTGTATATTATACATGTTGATAGTTTTCTACGGGAACAGGCAGAATATTGTCATGTGTGGATCTTTCAAAATGTGTGAGAACAATGGACATATTGTTCTTGTTGTTATACACACATACAAATAGCACAAATAGGTATAGTGCAATAGCATTCTGCTTAATGGTATACAATATTAGCTTTTATTTTTACTTCTAGAATAAATATTTTGTCTTCAGAATAACAGGTCTCTGCAATATTTTTCTCACGTCATATTTGTCAAAACCACAATGCAAGACACAATATGAGAACTGTATGTGTAAGATGGGAAAGCACACTTATCAATACATATATTACTTCAGCATTAGCATTACATCATCTTAAAAAAAATACAGACTGCCTGGTATTAGGACTGCTGAAACTGGCAAAGTCTCTAAGTTCTGTGAGAGTTAATCATTGCTAAAGTGTGTAGATCCAGACAATGGGGATCACTGTTGAAGTTTTAAGGACTGGTTTGTTTTGTGGTTTTTCGCTTTGACAGAATATGTATAAATATATAATTTCCTAATATGTTACCAGATGATACGATACAATTACCTAGTTTTTATAGGATTTAAATATGATACTTTAAGTCTGTATTCCCACATGATAAATAATAGCTCTTGCATTAGTTAGTAAATCACAGCCCTATGTATTTTCCAATGTGTTGTAGCTTTATAAGTTAATGAGGCGCTTGGTATCAACGTAAATGGAGAGAGAGAGAGAGAGAGAGAGAGGATAAAGGAAGGGAGAGATACTTTTATGATAGGAAAACTAATTTCCCCTACAGAAAGTCTGAAAACGCTGGTGAGAATTTCTTCCTCCAGACTTATTTCTTGCAGCAAGTATTGTAATCTTAGAACTCTGCAGTAAACCCAGACAGAAATCCACAGGAAATGAAGTTTTCCTGCTTGGTACAAGCACTCCTGCAAAACACATTAAATCCAGTGAATGGCCAGCTTTGCCATTACCATTCATTCTCATTATGCAGTTAAACTAAAATAGCTTCACTTGCTTTTGCTATTTAAAGATATTGAAGTAGAAGGTTATAGCAAAATGATTTACAGATAGTAATTGCATTTCCAGGGCTTAGCCATTTCCATAAATGAGATCACAAATTTAATCTATAATGGGGCTTAGCACTACAGTGTCAATATTTGCATCCTCACTAGCTGAGAATTCAAATGCAGCTCAGGAATGACCTACCCTATTACAGATTCCACTTTGTACACACAAAATACATTTTTACCTGCAAGTTGGGTTGCTTTATTCGTTACACTGGTGTGCATATATATCCATGCAGTCCAAAGGCATAAATCAAACCTGTAATAGTTTTTGCAATGAAATAAAAAATAAAAGCAAACCCTATTTCTTTTCAATTTTGTTCACATTTCCTGTGAAGATGTCACTGAAAAAAAAAAAAAATGCAGGAAATATCAGAAGCTTTCTTCTGTTGTTATTGCATTCAATAACTATCTGATACATAAAAGACAGACCACGTGGACACCTCAATTTGTTGAAGGGAGCTCTTTGTGTTCGGAAAATCTCAGTTTATAGTTTTGCAAACCTACTTTGTAATTTCCTGCTGTGGATGGCCAGGATAGGAACTGACATGCAGTATATCTATATTAACTTCAAAGTGTACAGTAGATATCTGCAACACCAGCATATCTGTCAGCAATATGTCTTCTATTGAATAAGCTTGTATAATATGTTCAAATCCAACACTAACACTTACAAGAAGGAAAAAAAATACATATAGCTTTATTTCCAAAAGTAGCACCTTATAGCAAGAGAAGTATACAGTTTCCTTTTGTTATGTATTCTTTGTTCTCTCTATCTCTCCTTTCCCTTTTATCTCCATCGCTGCAAGAGGGATTATTTAAATTAGCCACATATTAAACACGGGATATATTTATGTAATGGTTGTGCTTGAAGTGTTTTTAGACATTGTGTGACACTAAATCCCTATTTCCATGTGGTTTCAGAACATCTTTATATTTAGTTTGAGTTTTGCAAAGACCCATTGACAGTATCACCTGTCTAGCCTGTCATGATATCCTGTCAATCAGTCATACCAGTGATAGATCCCCATAATATGTATTTAAAATGTACTTACTGTCCATGCAGGTGGCCAGCCTGTCCCAGAACCTTAATTTGAGATATATGTATAGATTTATGAATCCTTATCCAGAGGAGAAATGTCAAATATCACCAGCTGCAGCATCTGTCCTGACCCCTGTGCCTACTGTGACATCCTGGATTTGACATCGATGTATTGATGCATGTGACCTGAAATAATGGTGTCAGTTCTTCATTTTTAGACATTAGATCGCAAATGAACATTGAACTTCACTGAGAAATCGAATTTAAACAAAATAGGCACTAAAGTCGGATTAAACATTCTGGCATTGCAAGCATTGTGTCAGGGAGAACAATACGGCCAATGTGCAATTACATGATGTGTATCTGAATCAGACTTTTGACTCATGGTAGGTTGCCACGTTTTTCTTATAAAGTGGACTGAAGTTTTCTAGCAACAAAGTCACACATTGTACCATTGTTGCAGAAAACATGAAAAGCTGCAAAGATAAAGGGTAATGATTTATTACTTGCTGAAAAAACAGGGCCAAACGTCTTCCACACGACAGTGCTGGGTTCAGGAGGTCAAGTCTATTATAACTTCCATAATACGCACACACACACAAACTTCTGTAATATATTCAGGACCATGAATGTCGTGTTCCACATTCACCAAGTATGAGCCACCCTTTGCATTGTATAGTCTCAGGCTGAATCCTGATATATATTGCATGTATAAATTATGTATTTTAAGATGTATGTATGGATTGTAATGTTTATGGATTATCAGTGTCTTATGTGTAGTAAAGTCACATTTAAACCCATTTTATTTTTCATTTATATATATATATATATATTTTATGTAGGCATGTTAATTGATCTCTTTATAGTGAGCCAGATTATAAACTACTCTTTTTGTACTGTGTTTGATAATAAATTGTAATTACTGCCATATTGTGCAATATTAAGTCCAAAAGGTTGCATTTTCTAAGAGGTAATTTGCTAAATCGCGTGCATGGAAAAAAATATTTAAATTTACAGGTCAAAAATAAGGCAAGCTTTTTTTTTCTTTTCTGTACGGAATTGCTAGTACAATACAGCTGCTGACAGAAAAATAAAAAATAAAACAATATAATCAGCAACCAATTCACTTTAATGTATATTTGTTATGGTTGGTAACAGCTTTATAAAAAAATAAATAAATAATGCAATTTATTATTTATTTATAGAGGATGCATAGAGACTTATTTTCTAAGGTTATGTATGTATGTAGACATTATTATTTTTAATGGGTTTAAACATCAAACTCATAATTGATTAAAAAACAAAAAACAATAATAATTAATCAATAAAAATGGTCAAAGCTTAATTGTTCAACTGTGGAAACATGCTATCCCTGATAGCTCTGACATTCTAGATTCCATGTTTCCTATGCAATGCTTTGCGTCTCCCTAACTCCTTTAGGGGTGTGATTATCACACATTAATGCACCCCCCTTCAAACCTAATTATGCAACTGTGTATACATCAGCTACTCGGATATGTCGGTGACATTTCTAGAAGCCATGTCTTAATCCCTGATATTCTCATGGCTGCCTTGACACTTTATTGTCCTTTAAAAATAGAATAATGTATCACTAAAATGCCATTAACTCTCCAAAAGTAAGCAGAACATATTACTGATAGTAGCTGATGCAGTATTGTATGCATTATATAGATCTATGTTTATATCTATTTATCTATTTATATATGTATATATACATATACATATAGTACTGAATTAAAACTATAGAAAGAATACATACAGTACTGAGCAAAAGTTTTATGCAGGTGTGAAAAAAATGCAATCTACATCAAATCCATATTTGGTGTGACCACCCTTTGCCTTCAAAACAGCATCAATTATTCTAGGTACACTTGCACACAGTTTTTGAAGGAAATCGGCAGGTCGGTTGGCCCAAACATCTTGGAGAACTAACCACAGTTCTTCTGTGGGTTTAGGCAGCGTCAGTTGCTTCTCTCTCTTCATGTAATCCCAGACAGACTCGATGATGTTGAGATCAGGGCTCTGTGGGGGCCATACCATCACTTCCAGGACTGCTTGTTCTTCTTTATGCTGAAGATAGTTCTTAATGACTGTTGCTGTATGTTTGGGGTCGTTGTCATGCTGCAGAATAAATTTGGGGCCAATCAGATGCCTCCCTGATGGTATTGCATGATGGATAAGTATCTGCCCGTACATCTCAGCATTGACGAGACCATTCATTCTGACCAAATCCCCAACTCCTTTTCAAGAAATGTAGCCCCAAACTTGCAAAGAACCTCCACCATGCTTCACTGTTGCCTGCAGACACTCATTCGTGTACCGCTCTCCAGCCCTTTAGTGAACAAACTGCCTTCTACTACAGTCAAATATTTCAAATTTTGACTCATCAGTCCAGAGCACCTGCTGCCATTTTTCTGCACCTCAGTTCCTGTGTTTTCATGCATAGTCTTTCATCTGCTGCAGTAAGTTTCCTTGGCCGACCACTGCATCTACGGTCCTCAACGTTGCCCGTTTCTTTGTGCTTCTTCAAAAGAGCTTGAACAGCACATCTGGAAACCCCTGTCTGCCTTGAAATTTCTGCCTGGGAGAGACTTGGTGATGCAGTATAACTACCTTGTGTCTTGTCGCTGTGCTCAGTCTTGCCATGGTGTATGACTTTTGACAGTAAACTGTCTTCAGCAGCCTCACCTTGTGAGCTGAGTTTGGCTGTTCCTCACCCAGTTTTATTCCTCCTACACAGCTGTTTCTGTTTCAGTTAATGATTGTGTTTCAACCTACATATTGAATTGATGATCATTAGCACCTGTTTGGTATAATTGTTTAATCATACACCTGACTATATGCCTTCATAATCCCTGACTGTGTGCAAGTGTACCTAGAAGAATTGATGCTGTTTTGAAGGCAAAGGGTGGTCACACCAAATATGGATTTGATGTAGATTTTTCTTCTGTTCACTTACTTTGCATTTAGTTAATTGATAAATTACATCTGTTAACATCTATTGAAAGCATTCTTACTTTACAGCATTTTTTCACACCTGCCTAAAACTTTTGCACAGTACTGTATATATGTATAACTTTTTCTTTGCAACTTGGGGAGATAAATATGTTGTCTTCAAAATGCAGCAAGATAAGAATCTCAGATGAAAGAAACTTTCAGCTGAGATTAATGGGAATAAAAAAACTAAACAGGAGCTAATTTAAGATTTATTTTTAAACACTTTTCAGAGTTTTAAGCATTTGGATCATATCAGTATTGGTAATGTTGTTGTTGTTTTTAAAGATTACCATTAGTATACAAAGACAGGAAGCTACATTTTTTACTTTGTGCTACAACTGGTGTCTATTGTACTTACAAATCAACGATCACTGGAAGCAGACACTTTTAAAATCTACTGTCATGAGTAGGAGGGTCAAACAAAAAAGCTTTGCAGCTAGCCTTCAAACTGCCAGAATCACAGCATATCTCGAACAAAGATGATAGAAGAAGAGAGAAGCCTTACAATTTCCATCTCTTTATTTTTGTCTTAAAACATGTTTTAATCTTGGTGTCCTTTAATAGCATCTCTTGGGATTATTTTGAGGACAATTATATCAAATTCCCTTTATTATAATACAATAAACTCTATGAAAAAGATGATTATACTAATAGGAAACAGTACTGTGTATTATGTTACTTAGGTACACTGTATTGTCTGCTTTTGAAATGCAAAATGATTGATGTCACATTTTTACATTTTTGTAGCATATTCCAGGCCCTTGCTTTGTGTACACCACAGCTTCCAGAAGGATGTCAACAAAAGACAAAAGTCTAAAAGAAAAGTGTGATTAGATTGCTAAGAATAAGCTCTAGCCTTAACAAACCAGGTTGTCCGAAATCAGAGATGACACTAACAGGGAACCAAAAAAGTAGGCTTAGCAAGGATAAATGCTGCTTTCTCAGACTAAGATATGGTGGAATTTTTATTCTTGAGACCTTTTAATAGTCATGAATTGTCATAAATTGCATGTATCGATCTATCTATTCATCTATTTAATATTTATACACACAAGGTATATTACATTTAGATAAGACTAAAATGAATGTTTACTATGCATATGGCAAAAGAACATTTTACCAATATATCATTCCTACTTTATACATTCAGATATGCCACTTTTTTCCACTTTAGTGTCTAGGGAAATGATGATTGGGTGTTTGGGTCGACCTTATAGATGAATGAATTCATGAATTACACAGCTGTAAAAATGCCCAAGAGTGACTTTAAACTGTCCACAGATGACCTAAAGATATGATTAATTGCAGTTTAAAATAATTTAGAGGCCACTATGGATCTCTGTATTGTGCAGAGTCCAATGCATGCCTTAAGTAAAAATAATTTATGTTACATATATATCAAGCATATACACACACACATAAATAAAAATACACAATTATAAGTATTTATAAGGACTTGGGTTTCCCTTCGGTTTCAAAGAGGAAATGCAAGATACGATTTAGTTTCAAACGTGTAACTTATTTGCTGGCATCAGTGCAGAGCAGTGTTGGACAGTTCCAGTCCTTGAGCACGGCAATCTATAAGGTCTACAAAATGACCACCCTCAAACTGCATTACCCAAAATCATATACAATCACCTGAAACAGGAGTGGTTGATCTAGAATTTCAGTCACTGCCATGCTTGATTTTAGGCCCAACTTTGTTTAAGAGCAAATTCACAGACTTTGAGAAAGCAGTACTTTCAAATTCTGAATTGGTGTACAATCGTAATGCATTTAGTCAGTCAATTTTTTTGTCCATTGTAGTTCTCCTTCCTGTTACACCTGCTATACTATCATCATGCCTAAAGATAAACCACCTCCAATGACGGTTTAAAATTAGTCCAGATTTCATAATTAAACCAAAATTCAGATTACTAATTTAATGCAATTATAATTTAATCTTGGTTAAGAAATATTTTATGTTTGATTCATTTTAAATGGCAGTTAAATATAAAACCTGGTTTAAAGTTTTGTGCAACTTGTTTGAAATATAATCGTTGGTTTGTTCTCATCCACGTCCACGTCATCCACATCAGCAAAATTGACTTTATTGACTGAATGTATTTAATGGCTGATACAGAAAATTACGTGTGTGCAAAAGGCAAAGGCTGATGAATATTATATATATATATATATATATATATAGGTATACTCCGCTTTGGACAGTGCCGCTATACATGGATTCGTTATAGCACACATTTAATGAATTAATTTATTTATTTATTTATTATCCTGTTTATTCATTAATTCATTTGAAATCATCAAACTATCAAATGTTAGCAAAAATGAAACGCAACACTAGCCTTGCATAGATAGAAAAAAAATGTTATGATCAGTTATATTAAAACAAAATTATTAAAATCCACAAAGTGAGTCAAAAATCACGAATGTTCCTTATCAGCAGTCAGACTAAGGGCAGGATTAAATCAAATATGTTCACAAGATGCAAATGCGAAAAGTTGTGTAAGAGTCACAGAAGGGAATCTCACAGTGCAGCTTCTCACTGAATTAAATCTAAAATATGAGGAGCTGCGAACAGGGAGGTATAGTTATCACTTCCACTTCATATACTTTGTCTGGGATAAAGACAGTATGTTGACACCCGCTACTAGATAACTAACTGTTCAGATAGTTAATCATTTTCTAAGATTATATTTTCTTACAATCCTAAGAAATCTGTATCTGCTACGTTTGCCTGATTTTTTGTATTGATTTATTAATTTAATTCTCCCAGTGTGCAGTGCACAAACCTAATACACTGGATGTGTTGGCTTGCAAGTTAGGCAACCATATCCTGTAACAACATTACATAAATATCATGCAGACGTCTCCATGCTCTCATGTAAATATTTATAATCGCTATTATACTGTATGTTTACGCTACAGCCGCTTTGACAGCAGTGTTTGTCTCTTAAAACTTGCTATTTGATATTCGAACTTTGGTTACAAAATGTATACATTACAACAAACATAAATCCATGCTGAGTGTGTTACTTTACATGGTTCTACGGTACAGATACACTGTAAGACAGTATACTTAGAATGATTTCTAGGCGGTATCTAGATGTTAGAGACAACAGTGAATCCTCAACTCGAGAACTGCTGTTATGCTGATATACACGGATCAGCCATAACATTATGACCACTGACAGGTGAAGTGAATAACACTGATAATCTCATTATCATGGCACCTGTCAGTGGGTGGGATATATTAGGCAGAAAGTGAACATTTTGTCCTCAAAGTTGATGTGTTAGAAGCAGGAAAAATGGGCAAGCGTAAGGATCTGAGCGACTTTGACAAGGGCCAAATTGTGATGGCTAGACGACTGGGTCAGAGCATCTCCAAAACTGCAGCTCTTGTGGGGTGTTCCCGGTCTGCAGTGGTCAGTACCTATCAAAAGTGGTCCAAGGAAGGAAAAGCAGTGAACCGGCGACAGGGTCATGGGCAGCCAAGGCTCATTGATGCACGTGGGGAGCGAAGGCTGGCCCGTGTGGTCCGATCCAACAGACAAGCTACTGTAGCTCAAATTGCTGAAAAAGTTAATGCTGGTTCTGATAGAAAGGTGTCAGAACACACAGTGCATCGCAATTTGTTGCGTATGGGGCTGCATAGCTGCAGACCAGTCAGGGTGCCCATGCTGACCCCTGTCCACTGCCGAAAGCGCTTACAATGGGCACGTGAGCATCAGAACTGGACCATAGAGCAATGGAAGAAGGTGGCCTGGTCTGATGAATCACGTGTTCAAGGTGTTGACTTGGCCTCCAAATTCCCCAGATCTCAATCCAGTCGAGCATCTGAGGGATGTACTGGACAAACAAGTCCAATCCATGGAGGCCCCACCTCACAACTTACAGGATCTGCTGCTAACGTCTTGGTGCCAGATACCACAACACACCTTCAGAGGTCTAGTGGAGTCCATGCCTCGACGGGTCAGGGCTGTTTTGGCAGCAAAAGGGGACCTACACAATATTAGGCAGGTGGTCATAATGTTATGGCTGATCGATGTATGTTGATATGAATATGTAGCTAACCTAATATAAACAAATACTGGCCAGCATTACATTTGTCCTTCTGATGGATATACCCATCTGGAATAAGCTGTTTCTCACTGGTGAGTGCATTTGCTCAGCCCACCTTTTCTGTTGTGTGTAAAACTTCAAACTAATGCCAAATGTATCAGGCATGGAAACACCTCCCTTATATAGGATATAGGCTGAATAGAAATAACTTTGTAGTGAGTACGAGTGAGGTTTAATATTTACTCGGTATTAGGCATTACTCCCACGAAAGATCTGTTAAGAAGGAAACCATTTTTAAGACATCAAAAATTTTGAGAACAACATACAAATGCAAGGGCAGAATAAAGGAACGAGTGAATTAAACAAATAAGTAATGAATAAATTTGTAAAAATAACATAACCCAAATGAACACTGACACATTGCTGACATAAAATTCAATATCAACATATTTTCTCTCTGTGCACTAACAATTGGCAATATTCCCTTGTATGGATGTTGGGCGCAATATCTAATTTGTTACGCACACTTTATTGCGGTCATCCTGTGCAAACCTGTGCCGGACGGGCTTTCTTTCCAGTTTGCCATAACCGTGAGAAGCTTTAGACAACTCCGAAGTGTCTAAAACTAGAGGAGCTGCGAGAGCATTTTCAGGGTGTTTTCTTGCAAATATTTTCTTGATTTAATACAGCCAAAAATGTGACCACTCCTACTGTATATTTGGGGGCGGGATTAAATTAAACTTTAACCAGCCGCTAATCGCAAAGTACAAAACTACATCATGGGGTTTACATTAATAATTAGAAGAAAGCGACATCTAACTAAACATGAAACTGTAACTGAGTACAGGTGTGTAGTTTTGTAGTAGCGGCTGTGTGAAAGCTGTTTTTTATTCTCTCGCGTTGTGCAAGAAAGGAGCTAATGCTTCTGCGAGCATCTCGCAGCGTGAACATTTTTTGTTTAATCGGGCCCTTGAATAATCACAAAAAATATTATAATGACTCAAAAACGTGCCGGAAATGAAATTTCTGACAGAGAATCTAAAATGAAGCAACAAAGCATCAGTCAGGAGCCAATAACTAAATGTCAATAAATGCAGTGAGTTTATTATTGTTATTTGTATTGTTTTTAATGTATTAATCACATTTTCTGATTAACAACACAGATATATTAGTTTTTAATGCATTTTAATGTTTGCTTTAACGTTAATGAAACCTGTCCCCATTAATGCAGTGTATTTTTGACCCCTAACCTTATATCTCCTATAGAAGAGCTGATTAGCTTATGAACAGAGAACTCTCAGTTAAATCAGAAAACATCCATTTGCATAACACAGTCATGGCTTGATAGGGTTTACAAATATGACAGCTTTGACTCAGCTGTAATGATCCTGTTTATTTATTTGTGTTGCTTCCTTCCCTCCCATCTGACTGTCACTAGAGTAATGCTTTATCACAAGGTTAAAGGGACAAAGTAATTATCTCTAGTAAAGTTTTTTTTTTTTTTATTGCATGCTCTGAAAAACAATCTCCCATTGATAAATTTGATAGTTAATAGGAATTACCTTATTTTTCTTTATATGCTGGATACCCGTGTGTAAGCCACATGAAGGATTACCATACAGCAACTAATGGATTAAACTGAATATATTCAGAGTAGCTCTGTGATTGGCTGAGGGGATAGAGAGGAAGGAAAAAAACAAAAAGGGAGATCGCCGATTTTTTTTCTAGATTCCTCACAAAAAAAAAGTTTCTTTCTAAGAAAGAAAATAAATATGAAGAGAAAAACTGGTGAGTTCATTTTAAGTTCGATAAAATTGCATTTCTGTAATTACCTATGCTCTTAAATTATGAAAACATAAAAAACATTTAATGAATCTTGCAGAAAAAAAAGAAAGACAACCAGAGGTTAAATGTGAAATGTGTGTATCTTTTGCTGTTGTGTTAATGTATATCCTTAATAAGAGTTTCATTATGAGGTACAAAATATACTAAATAAATAAGAAATCAAATGGAGAAGAAATTAAAGTATAGCTTATGTTTGAATATTAGAGATATGTAAGGGAACAAGATATTTTGTGAAGTCTGTTTATTTTGGAAAATGTACACAAGTTTAAATAAATGTTTGCTCCACGTGGCGGGTTGGAAATAAAATGGTGGTTCTCATAGCGTTCTATTAGCGCTTCCACTAGATGTCAGTATTATCCTCCATTTTGTTATTTATTTATGATTTGTTTTCCATAACTCACTAATTTGTGTCGTTCACCAGATAATGCTGTGATGTTATGAATCTGACACGATTAAGAAAGTGAAGTGCTCATTATTCTTAAAACCCACTTCATGCAGGTTGTTGTTTTTTTTATGGAGAAACTCTGAAATGGCAAGTCAGGACCCGCTTTGAAGACGGCACCGATAGGGAAGGAAGATTTTCACTGAGAACCGGAAGGAACACTGGGACTGCAAACACTTACACTCCAGTTCAACCTCTATCCTTTTCTTTATTAGACCCGGGTAGAACTGAATATAAATATATCCTAGGATATAAATAAGACAAGGAATCTGATTGATTCTTTAATTCTGAAACTGAGTACACAATCCCTTTCGTATGTTTATTTTTGTTATTATTATTATTTTTGGTATCTGGTATAATTACACTGGTAATAAACTTGCCATTGTTTACCAGAACAAATCTCACTAGTGTTTATTTGAAATCTTATTGGAAATAACCAAATCCACCATATACATTTCAGTCTTACAAACCTTAGAGTACATCAAATTATAAGCCCTATTACTAGTGGTTACACATGGAAGAATTATGTGGCTGCGTGACACTGGTTCTGAAATGAAATATCTTTCGTTTTAATTTTGAGAATGATTAAAGTTATTGAATTACAGTTCAATTTAATTAAATAGCTTTTATGATTTAATTTTCATGGAAGGGAGATGGGTTGGCTATTAAAAGTATGATTGAATGATGAATTTTGTCCATAATTGTTGCAGATAACAGTCCAGTCTACTGAGTCCTGTGAGATGAGAATAAGAAAGCTCACTCTCTGATTGCTTTGTGATTATAAGTATGCGAATGAAGTAATTTGTTATGTGTATTTATTAATTTATTTGAGCTCATGGTTTGCCAGTACCATCCTCCTGCATGAATGTATATTGTTTGGGACTTTTATCATTTTCTGCATTATGGCTTGAGTTGTCAGCTTAAATGTCACACAATTGTACATGGCTTTAAGGCTAATTACAGTAGTGCAGCCTCAGAAGCTCAGAATACATATAATTATTACTTTAATTTCCTTTTCATAAATCAACATGCTACTGATTAAATCATGTATGTGTTTAATTCCATGTTTGATTAATTTGTAACAATAATTTTAATCTATAAGGCTGAGCATGATGGAGTTGTTTTTGCACACCAATTACTAAACCAATTCTGGAACCTTGGTAGTTCCAATATTCAGACTTAGATCAAATCAAAAGCTAAAGACAGTGAATTTACCAGATTCGTTATTGGCAATTCCAATTCACGCTTTTAAAATGAAAACTCGCCATCCTGCAGCAGGGGTGAATAAGTGTATCCCTAAAGTGGGCAGGAAAGTGGGAAGGTACAATAAAATGCCCGCAGGCTAATCTACAGCTGGTGTTTTGTATCTTTAAAGGGGGCAGAAACCAGCAAAAAACACAAGCAAATACCCTGAGGGTAGAATAAGAGATGCAACATACTTCTGCATTTGTAGCTTCCTCTGTTTTCCACATCTGTTTATTCAAATTTCCCACATGTATTAGAATTAACACTTGCATAGAAATCAGTATTGTGTACAAAATAGTCTTGTAATGTGTAGCCATATGATTATTTATTTTGATGTTATTGTTATTTTTTTAGACATAGGACATATTTTCAACTTCAATCTATTTTACTGATTTATTTAATATTCACATTTGCTGATAAATCGATTTGAAACTACTTCCTCTCCCCTCCAACCGAATAAGAACTTGCAGACTTCCTGCATCTTCAACTGGGAACTCTATTTCCTTTAAACTAATTTTGCATTTCTCAGAGGAGACTGAGATCCACCCATCAATCAAACACACCAGCACAGATTCTGTGTAGATACCGACCCCTTTTATTCCCCTCATTTCTTTGTCCTGTCCCCAGCTTCCCCTACCTCTACCTTGCAGAATATCTCATCTAGGAGAAAAGTGGTGTTGAGGGCCATCTGATCTGGCTTTCATCATATTTTAATCTACTTTTCATTCATTTTAATTTGTATTATCTTCTTTGCGCCTAGGTGGTTCAAAGTTTTCAAGTAGACAAGGACACTCACGATATATATAGAAGAGTCCTTTTAAATATGGAGATATGGCAAGGATTACCATTACCAAGCAGCAGTTGTAGAATTGCTATACTTGAAGTGTGCTATAGAAATGTCCTTCCACTGTATTGTGTCATAGAAGAAACTAAAACTATGGGCTGGACCAGTTCAATACTTTGATCTACTGGAGTATAAACCTATTGTGGTTTAATTTACTGTTAGATGTACAAAAGAATGGATGAGGAAGGATATGAGATAGACCCATACTTGTATTTGTAAAGTCAAGAGAAGTTAATCCATTTTACCCTTGTAGGGCAAAGACAGTGAGGGGATTTGATTGAAGTTTTCAGTCAACCCAAGCATGTCATATGACTCTGGAAAAACACTACCCAGCCTTTCTGAAGCTGATTCTTGGGATTCTTTCAAGGAAATGTATTAAATCATCTACTAGAAACCAAGTGAGTAAGATGGTCTGAAAAGCAGAATGTTAATGGTTTAATCAGGCCAATGGTGGATGTTTGGACAGGGTCCTTTGAACTCCACAGAACTAGTGAAATCTCTATGCTTTTGTCCTGTACAGACATTTAAATCTAAATGCCTTTGGAATGCAATCAGCAGAAATGACAGAAGGCGTATCATTGGCTACAAGAGGTGACATCTGTGAAAGCTTGAAATCTGATAGGCTGCTCAGTACATCACAAATGTGTTACAAGCTATGATACATACTGCATTTGATACACGGCTGTTACGTGATAATCACCGCCTAATTAAACATGAGGACCGAAAACCTTTTATCAGAAGCCACACACATTAGATTGCTCTACAGTTAAAAAACTGAAAGGAAAATATATACACTGATCAGCCATAACATTTTGACCACTGACAGGTGAAGTGAATAACACTGATAATCTCGTTATCATGGCACCTGTCAGTGGGTGGGATATGTTAGGCAGAAAGTGAACATTTTGTCCTCAAAGTTGATGTGTTAGAAGCAGGAAAAATGGGCAAGCGTAAGAATCTGAGCGACTTTGACAAGGGCCAAATTGTGATGGCTGGACGACTGGGTCAGAGCATCTCCCAAACTGCAGCTCTTGTGGGGTGTTCCCGGTCTGCAGTGGTCAGTACCTATCAAAAGTGGTCCAAGGAAGGAAAAGCAGTGAACCGGCGACAGGGTCATGGGCAGCCAAGGCTCATTGATGCACGTGGGGAGTGAAGGCTGGCCCGTGTGGTCCGATCCAACAGACAAGCTACTGTAGCTCAAATTGCTGAAAAAGTTAATGCTGGTTCTGATAGAAAGGTGTCAGAACACACAGTGCATCGCAGTTTGTTGCATATGGGGCTGCGTAGCCGCAGACCAGTCAGGGTGCCCATGCTGACCCCTGTCCACTGCCGAAAGCACCTACAATGGGCACGTGAGCATCAGAACTGGACCACGGAGCAATGGAAGAAGATGGCCTGGTCTGATGAATCACGAGTTCAAGGTGTCCAAATTCCCCAGATCTCAATCCAATCGAGCATCTGTGGGATGTACTGGACAAACAAGTCTGATCCATGGAGATTCCACCTCGCAAGTTACAGGACTTAAAGAATCTGCTGCTAACGTCTTGGTGCCAGATACCACAACACACCTTCAGAGGTCTAGTGGAGTCCATGCCTCGACGGGTCAGGGCTGTTTTGGCGGCAAAAGGGGGACCTCCACAATATTAGGCAGGTGGTCATAATGTTATGGCTGATCGGTGTGTATATATATATATATATATATATATATATATATATATGAATGTAACCTCTAGCAGTATAGTTTAGATGGAGGAATCCTCTGTCAAATTTGCTATAATATATATTATGATGACCACAATTAATTTTCTCAGTGTAATAATTTTCATGTGATGGGTATTATCAGAAATGTATAAATGCTTCATATTTTATGTATGTGTGTTTTAAATATGCATTCGTATAGATGGACTCTAGTTATAGATTATATTACCCATACAGGAATGAGTTCATACACTATGAGTGGGCTTTTAATTGCTTTACTGGGGATTTGTGTGGCTTTATTATAAAATCGTGGGGTCTTTTTACGTTCAGGATAAAACATTATTGTTCACTTGAATAATAACAGTCCCCAGGCTTTTTCTAGGGGGAGAAGACAAACAAACAAGCAAGCAAAACATATGTTCACACTTGTGTATCTATTGTCTGACTTTTTTTGAGCAAAAACATTGTTATTACACATAGAGAGAGAAGCTTATCTGTTGATACCTGGTTTATGGGTCTAGTCAATAAACAATCTCCAGTTAATGGGTAGCAACAGTGATCAGATCTAAGCAAAATCTGATTGAAGTATAACTTTAATTTTGGTTGATGTTTGATTGTTCTTAAAATAATCATAATAATACTTTTTGTTTGTGTAGTTTGTGTATATAGGTGTGTGCATGTTAAAAATACACAGTGTTATGATAGTATACCAATAATAACAATCCTAACATCCTAAACTATTAAATGTTTGGTAGCATAACATATACGGATCTAAGCAGAAAGCATTTATTACTTATTGACATTTTTTTTAAAGGCTATATATGTTCAATGTGTTTGGTTTTGTAACTCTTATATTGTAGCAAATCCCCTTTAAAAAATAGACACAACGGCATGTAGTAAATGCCAATGCAAGTAACAACACATGATATTATGTGTTTTAGTCTGCCTATTCAATTAGCACTTGAAATTCATAGCTATTTTAATTTCTTTAAATCCAAGGATACCAGTAACACTAGTGGATTTAGGCATATAGACTAGTGTGAGTGACTCACCCTTGACTAAATACCTTTAGTGTCTAGGGAAAAATATGAATTACCATGGTGACTGTTCTTGAATATGTGTATGTATTTGTGTGTATATATATATATATATAAAAACACATATTTAGTGTAGAGACTTATCTTTTAAATACATACTTACTGAAAGATGCTTTGTGTGAAATGTATTTCATGATCACAGCACTAATTTGTACATTGTGCATTGCTTTAGATTACCAAAGTTTGTTTCGTTAACTGTCTAGGTTTTTAAAGTCCAGAAGGTAAAAGCTTCACCATCTGCTCCAAAAGCTCTAAGAATCTGCAATAACTCTGCAACCACTTATCTGCTATTTGAAAAAAGACCATTCTTCCATCTGTATTTGGGATGTCAGCTTTGCTAAATTACCAAAAAGGGATAAGTCTGGATACCAAGGTTACGACAAAAAATGACTCTGGAGTCTGAAATAAAAAAGAAAAATTATAGTGTGGTTCAGAGCAATCAACAACAGGAAGATGTTTTCCAACCAAAATTGCTGATGGTTACAGACTTAATTTAAGATGCTGAAGGAGTGAACAGGGTATTATGAGACAGAGTTAAAAAGAATGAAGTATTGTTTAGTGTTCACAGGAGTTCGCTGCAGCCACCCACAGAATTGCAGTTTTTGTCTCGCGGATGGAAGATAAATGTTGTGTTGTTTCATTAATTTCTCATAGCGCTGCTTCCCTAGTCAATTTGGGTGACAGATTATGTTTGAGCCTTTCTCCTCAGCAAGCCTTTCTGCATTAACAAAATCCTACAGTTCAGCTGGTAATTTCAAATTCGGGAAGCCCTTGTGTATCTGAGAACAAATACGGGAACTTGTGCCTGTGCTAGTTACATTTGATGGATTTTATGCTCAAGTGAACTGCATTCTTTTATATTTAAAAAAAGAGGACTGTTTAGGGATGGTACTGAAAAAAAAAAGATTGTTTTTTCCACAAGCCTCCTAAGAATGGTTAAATAAATTTGGTTTAAGTTGCATTGTTCATGGATTACTTTGTGCCTATTTCAGCAAGCTGTGTGTTTGAAATGGTAAGCAGGTTCAGGGACCTAAATTGCACCATATATAACAGCAGACAGGAATGATTATGATGATGTGACAGACTGCTTTAAATAAGTATTTGTTCCTGATACAGATTTTTGTTTTAAAATGGTAGTAAGGTACTTTGAAAATCACTTATTGCAGCTCACTAATGAGTAAACACTGTATGTGTTTGTTTTTAGTCTTTGATGGAGGGGGTGTTTTTTTTTTTTTTTTGCATTTCCATGCTTCCATGACCAGATGAAAAATGTCCTATTCTTGCAACATGTAAGCTGATGCAAATATGTTTTTAGAACCTCATTTTCAAACACATGGATGCTCAAGTACCCCTTCAATTTGACCAGTATTGCATGTAGGATTCTCTTAAAAAAAAATAAAAACAGCAATAACAACTAGCCGTGATAGTGCTTAAACAAACCCTGGATCCACTTAACAGCATACATTTTGTTACAGAATCTTAACAAGTCTCCACAACTACCTATCTATAAGTCATGTTGTTTCACTGATCTATAGTTTGAATGCTCAGGGGACAAAATAGGACAAGTGTAGGGCAATTTGGTGCACAGTGGAGAATGTCAATAAAAACAACTTAGAGACTGGCTTGCAATGATGTGTGGGAAAACAACATAACGGAAACAACCCAATAAATAGCTACAATTTTACAAAGTGCTTGCATCCTGCTTCCAGTTAGAAAGCTGTGATGTCACGCTATTAATATTTTTATATTTAAAAGATAATCTAGTAGGATAAATGCACATATCCCTTGCAACATACAGTATACTAAATCTGCCTGCTGTTGGCTTATTATAAGTATTCATAAATCTATACTAAACAAGTAAATGTAATCAGTAGACTTGCAGAGGATATCCTGGCACAATTTTAAATGTATCTGTCAGCCTTTTGGGCTATGATTAAGACTGCAAACTCGATTCGGCCCACATTTGCAAATCAGCTCATCCCTTTGTATGTAAGTTGCTGTTCAATTTTCAGGTTAAAAAGTTGAAACGGAAGCCCTGTATCGTTAGTTTGAGATCAATTCAAGTCGTAAGCGTATCCCAATATTTGCTTCCAGTATGATTGTACCTTTTCTGCAACGTCTCAGTTCAGAGCAGACTTGATAGGCTGTGATATCTGTTCCAGTTGCAGTGATCTACAGAGATGATGTGCTTACTGCTTTCTGTTGCTTTAGCAATCTACCAAGCTACAGAGCACCCTCTACTGTGTCTGTTCGTAGGCTTCTTCATGCTGAGAGTATTCATCTCTTTGTAGCATAGATGTACATCCCTGGCCTACAGGGGCCCTTCAGCTCATATTTAGCAGGTTTTGAGAATTAGACAACTTACTTTAAGAGCCGTTTAAAGGTTTAATGAGTTCGGTAATTAAGGGGATTTTTTAAATGAGGATTACAATAGACAGGCAAGGCTTATGGTAACCTAAAAACAAAACATGACATATTATGATGTATATGTATCAGTATCCTTCATTGTTTTAAAAGGTGATTGGTAAAATCCTGGTTGTGATAAAAAAAAGAGCCTTCTACCCTCAACAACAACAACAACAACAACAATACCCTGACTACTGCTACTGCTGTTATTACTACAACTACTGCTTATTATACTAATAATAATGTAAAACTATTAATTAGTGTTTTGGATAACTTTACTTTTATATGCTGTTTGTGTAGCTACAGTTTGCAATTGTGTGATGATCCGCAGTGCACTGCTGTGTCACTGCTGGTTCTTTTCTGAGAATATATTCTTCTCTGCAGAGCTTTCTGTATGAAGTATGAATTGCAACCAATTTAGTGCTGGAGCTCAAGGTCTGTGACATCAGCACATCATTGCTTCAGTACAACTTGGCAGCATTGCGGCTGAGACAGATGCATTTGCATACTTATAAATCATTCACAATTGCACTCCACGATATAATCTTTAGCACAAGTTACACACCTGGGTAGCCTGATATATAAGATATGGTATTTCATATTTTGTTTCCAAATGACCTATACAGGACTTACTGTGAGTTCCATATGCATGTTTTGTAGGAAACACTGCTGTTGTAAACGACAATTGTGCGGTAACAAGCTGAAATATGAACTAGAGTGGTCTTTCTGAAAAGCACCTGAATAATGTTACTGCATGTAGGGGCTGGCATTTGTATAGCCACACAATTGTATCATTAGTCTTTACTCTGCCTCTTATTCAAGGCATATACTTAATCACAAATGCACTGCAAACATGTACGCACTTGAAATGAATATCCCAGTCTTAAGGAATGCATAAAACAATAATTTACCGAGCTGTTTGTTTGTTTGTTTGTTTGTTTTTTGTTTCCATAATGCAAGCCTTGGAAGTGTGATGTTCATTCCTTAATGTTTTATTCCATATTGATTTTCTTCTCTTGTTGCAAAATGTTCTTCAAAACCTATTAATAACAGAGAAAGTCTCTCATTTGTGATCCATTGAAATTAATCTACCCTGGTTTGTTTGCATTTCCCTAGACCCTGATTAGCATTCTAATTCCAATGCTCTTGAATGGTTTTGTTTTGCTGTAATCATCAATACTTTTCATATTGTTTTCATACTCATTTCATCAAAAGTATTCTTTTTCAAGACTTTACGCATTTCTCAAACTACTCTGCATTATATATTTTAGGACAACTTAAAGGTCCCAGTAGTATAGTCTCAGACTCAGCTTCTATCAGAAATCAGATATCAGATCAGATGTTTTTGTTTTTTGTTTAACCCCATGATTGTGTCCATCATTTTATTTAACAGGAAAATTATCTTTTGCATATCTATACATTATGTATAAAATTATTTGTCTCAATGGCCTTTTATAAAATGATCATCATAGTGTTTTGAAAGGGTATGTCTTTGTCCTGGTGCCATTTCATTCAGCTCTGTTAAGGTTAGTCTAGAAAATAATGTCCCCTTATCTCATAGTTAGGGCTCTGTGTTTTACATTACTTTTTTTGTATTGGTGTTCTATACACTGATGGATATAATTTATTTTGCACAACTGGCAATTTATCTTTGGATAGTATTTGAAAGTCAACAATAGACCAACATTTATCTTAAGAACAACACAGCAAATTAAAGGCTAAGATTGACAGATATGAGACGTCAACCTCCAGGTAAAAAAAAAAAAAGCGGAAAGAAAATTATGAACGCCAATGAGATGTTATTTTCAGTTTGACAGAAGCATTTGTTTGTGCTAATATCTACCTTAAACTGCTGATTTGCACAAGATGAAACTTGTACAACTGGTAAAATGTCGGACAGTGTACCTGTAAATACTGACTAGTATACAGATCCAAAAGGTCACTGTGTTTGTTCTCCATGGACTATTGAATACTTAACTGAAAATAATATTAGTTAATCTGTACTCTGTTAATCTGTGTTTCTTGTTGGTTTTATTTGTTATTTTGGGCTGTAGTGATGTCATTATTTTAGACTAACTGGAACTAAGCTGTTGAGGTCTTATGCGATGCTAAAGGTGTTAACAGATAATCTACTGCAGTTGCAAATAAATGTGTCCCCTGCTCATGAAATGAGGTGATGTGTAGTTGAGTAAAGGTCTGATGCTTCACTCCTCAGCAGAAAGGTTAAGTCATTGACTTGGAAAGTACAGGGCAGAAGTTCATGTTTGACTTTTGCCTGTCACAACAGCACTGCATACTAACACATCTGGATACCTCAAGAAGAAAGACTTCTGACGCGCGCAAGTGTGTGACAAGAAAAAGGCTAAATGCAATATTCAGTTCACTTGGGCTTGTCTTCTGTTATATGAAGATGTTGTTTACAATGGATGGTTTTATACATAACAAAAACACATTACAAATCCAGATGAGGAAAATGTCAAACTCTTTTCCAGAGATTTGTTCTGAATTTCGTATCGTGAGCTTGATGTGTTTGTTTTAGAGTTTAGGTTTTTGAGCGTGTCTTTTGAAGGGCAGCAGATATGCATTAATTCATTCATTCACATAGGCTGTGGCCCAAGGGTGTACACAGTCACATCACACAGTTGGTCATCAACCACTTATAGTCTGATAACAAAGAACTGAAAAAGTCAGTGATAAATAACACGTCTGACTGACTGCTGGATACAAGGGCATTTGCAAACAGCAGCAGAACCTCAACAACAATGACAGCAGGCCACAGAGATTCACATCTCGAAACACACATCTGAGAGATTGCTTGCCAACCAAACAATGCATTGCACTTCCCATGACCACCAGAAACCAACAAGCATGGTTAATCTGGTATATATGACAATCACCCACGGACCAGTGGTCACCAGTGATGTTCCAGAAGAGTCACGGTTCATTATAAACTAATAGGTTTACTATAATAAAACATGTTGTGGGTGATTCTTATAATCCTGCAGTGGCTCTTCATTATAGATAAGGCGATCAGTAGAACTGGCACAACTTATCTCCTGCCATAACTGCATACATCATTGCGTGTACGCATTGACATTGGCAACGGCTAGACCTTTCAGAGGTTGGCATGACTCTACTAGAGAAATGGTACCAGATCCCTCAGGCTGGGTTGGCTTGTTACAGATACGAGACTTCACTGCCAAGCCAGTATTACTGCTTACAGTGTACCAGCCTATTACTGATTCGAAAAATGACTTGTGTACACTTTGAACTGAGGGTTGTCACTGAAAACTAATTTCAGAATGATACGTGCAGGGATGCACTAAATGAGTGAATGTATGATTTCCCAAATATGTTTGTGATGTGTTGGGTTTTGCAGTTTTAGTTTCTCTTCGAAAGTTTTTTTTTTTTTATATCAAAGGATGAAAGCCCGCAATGTATTAATTATGTTTAAGATACTGATAATATCATTTCAAATTAAAATAACAACAAAAAATCTATACAAATAGGTAAATAAGTACATAAAAATACATCACTGGTATGTTCTAAAAATGAAAAAAGTGAAATATCCTGCCTTCATTATTGACTTTTAAATGATATATACTGTGTGTGTATGTGTGTGTGTATATATACATCAATTACAGTGATGGGTAAAAGAGTCAATAATGTTATTTAAGTAGGATGCATATTGTCAGAGTAACATTGATTATTTTAATATAGCTGACTGATTATGCACTTACTTCTTAATACTGTGATTTGAACTGCAGACAATACAATTTTATCTAACCAGTAGAACAAAAGCAGTTTTCACCTCCAGTGCTTTAATAATGGTGACATAAAAAAAAAAAAACATTTTTGGTTCAACCTTGTGGATATTAAAATCTTTATAAATATATTTAAGACACTAAAAATAGGTAAGAATAAATGGCCTAAGGATATGACAAAAAAAAGTACAATGTGTCATCACCCACATTTAAACAAACGTATTTAATAATATATAGTTTGGTAATTGCTGTGCATAAGTAAAAAGGCTATGCTACACTTGAATCCTAGAAGATTTATAGCAATCATATACCAGGGATGTTTTGCACTTCTTTATGCTTATAACGTCTTCCATAAGGTTTTATCTAGGCTTCATGACTGATGAGAGAAATAATATTATAGACTTGATTTATTATGGTGTGTAAGAGCCCTGATATAAACATTTCTGTTGTATCAGATTTGAAAGAATACTCGCTTTGATACTCGGTTCCTTATTTTATTGGGGAATAAATCCAAACACTTTGCATGCACTATCGATATCTTTGAAAATAGCTGTCCGTAGATAGGAAAGTAAGATTAATTGTGTGATTCTCTTATCGATACATCTTTCATTACACATTGTAATGCTTCCTCACTTCCTCAAAAAAATTAAAAACAAATTGTTTTATTCACAGATCACACATATATTACTTATTAATGGGAAAAGAACAGCGGTGGGCTGGTTTCTGTGATATACGAAGAATTCCAGAATAGCTGTCGCTCTGTTCGTTTACACTGGACCGAAAAGCTTGATTGTTCACCGATTTAATTATTAGTCAAACCTATACAGATGTTTTCTGCCCATAAACTTTATTTTTCTTCACTCTCTCGCCCCTTGAGTAAATAACATTTTGATAATATCAGCCTCTGAAACAGGCTGAGTGATGGTAGATGCAGACACTTGAGTGGTTTTAGAGTAATTGCTCTGCTGTTTACTGGAGTGACCAGCTGTGTGTGTGGAATGCTGGATGCCCATCGCTGCTGCAGCACGACTGCACCCAGGAGTTCAGATCAGAAACAGAGCGCAGATACAGGGGCTGGGATCTGGTTGGCTCTTGCTTTTGTTGCTGATATAAGAACACTAGAGAGCAGCCTGCGCCTTGTTTTGCCGCTGCTAGTTGTTATGTGATACCAATGTATTCATGTCAGGAACACAATAGAGACCGTCAAGCCAGCTACATTGATCTCTATTGCTCAGCAGTAATGCATTTGCAAAAAAGTCTTCATACTTTGTCTATTCCTTGCTTGTGTCAAATGTAATTCATACATGTGAATGTTTTTAAAATAGTATTGTTTTTTATATGCACTTATTTTTATATTTGTACAAGTCCATTTGAATAAGACCAGTTTTTCTGTTGTTTGAATATACTTGTTTGTTTGTAGTGAAGGAAGGGTCACTTTAATCCTTCATCTGCAAAAGTGCAGCAGAGCTACATATCTCATTAGATGCACTGGTTTTGTGAATGTAGTGTTGATTAGATTTATACCGGAAATTAAGAAATATGATCATAAATGATACTCAGTTTATTACATTGCTGGATATAATCTCTTCTGTTAAGAGATAAACACTAATGCAATTATATTTATTCATTTATTTCAAACCATAAATGTATTGAAAGTTGATATCCACCTCATTTGTCACAATTGAACCTCAGCATTTAAAATGAAGGGCATAATCCTTCTAACTTTTAAGGCAATGCTGCTGTAATGTGAAAACAGTATGTGAGTCTTGTTTCCATGCTTGTTAAAAACTCCTGAAGACTTTAATACTGTAAATAACATTTTGTTTTTATTTAAACATATTAGTTTACAAAAGAAATTGGATAACTTGCATCTTTGTTCACTCTTGCATTTCTGCTTAACAGATTTTACACAGAACGTTTACCATAATAAAAACTGTGTTCAGCTGTTCTTTGATGTTCGAATATCCTGAAGTTGAAAGACACATTAAAGCTCAAATATCCAATCTTTGTGAAAGAACCTCTGTACAGCCCCCCTCTCGTCAAGTCAACAGGTCCTTCAGAAGCTGTTTTAGCAACAGTAAATCCATGATCACAGTCTCTGTCGGTCCTCTGCAGTGCAGTGCAAAGTGTATTTGTTTTAATCCCAGCGCTGGCGTCACACTTCACACTCTCTAGATGGCTGTTGTTGACAGGTGCAAGATCCATACTCATTGATGATGACCAGGGCACCTTCGATGTGGTTGGGTTTGTAATCGACATAGTACTCCTGGGCAGTCATGGCTGACATTTGTTGCATGGTTTGTTTTTGTTTCTGTTTACGGCGTTGGGTGGTGAAGCACTGCCTCATTTGTCTCACACTGGCAGGAAAGCACTTCCAGGAAACGTACAACATTAACACTACGATGAGGAAGGAGAAAATGAGCGCCATGGTCCCTGTAACCACCTTGTGGATCTGCATAGTGTTTTCATGGTCTTCATTTGCCATGGTCACTGTAAACGAGTTGGTCACCACTTCCCCTTCTGTGTCCTGCAGATCATAAGGGCTTATGGTGGGTCCCTCATTACTGTAAACCCTTGCCCCATCCTTGGTGACAGTGTATGTCTCTGTGTCAGCCGTGGCATCTACAGGATCTTCACAGAGCTGGAAAGCATAGACAGCATCTAAAACATCCTCACCCTGTGCAATTTCCGGGCTGGCACACAGTAAGGTATTGTCATGCTGCCCCTGGAAATTGCTGAGCCAGGAGGCCAGAGCACAGACGTTCCTGCTGCACTCCCACTCATTACCAGACAGGGTGATGCTAGTGAGGGAGCTCCAGGAATCCAAAATCCTTTGATCAATGTATGTTAGCCTGTTGGAATCCAACTGCAGTGATTTCAGGTTAGGCACACTTTCGAAAACGTGAGGTTCGATATATTCTATCTCATTGCCTGAAAAGTCGATTTTTTCTAGAAAATTCCAAGTCCAGTCAAGTGTGCTGACCACGATGGTGGCTTTATTCCTGCGCATATAGAGGGTGCGCAGCGAGATGAGCCGGGGAAAGTGGGCGAGGTTGACTTTGACCAGTTCATTGTGCTCCAGGTGTAGCTCGGTGAGCTTAAACAATCCTGCGAACGAGTTACGAGCCAGGCTCTGCAGTTGGTTGTAGCCCAAGTCTAGAAACTGCATGCTACGGCAGTCCTGGAAAATCCTCACTGGCACGTATTTGAGTGCGTTGGACCGCAAGTGTAAAGTGGTGAGCTTCCTAAGGCCATGGAAAAGGTCTGGCTCCAATGCCTGTAGGTTGTTGTAAGATAAATCCAAATTGCGCAGGTTGGGCATGGGGCTGAAAGTGGAGTTGGGGAGGGTCTCGATCTTGTTGGAACTGAGAATGAGCTCTTTAACCCTGCGCAGCCTCTGGAAAGCATTCTCCTCCACAGAGTAGATGTGATTGTGATCCAGATAGAGCCATGTGAGCTGCATTAACCCCACAAATTGTCCGTCACGCAGCTCTGAAAGGCTGTTGTACCGCAGAGACAAGCCCATGATACCCGAGAGGTTGCGAGGCATTTCTGTCAGATTCAAAGACTCGCAGTACAATAGCCTGCCATCGCAGCGGCAAAGCTTTGGACACATGCTTTCCACAACTGGAAACATTTTTAAAAAGATGACCAGTGTGCACAGTATCAATCCTGGGGGCTTTCTTAGCAGCCACTTTAGGTAGAGCCCAATAAGAAGGAAATCCATTAGCATGAATATTCCTAGATATCGCAGAGAAAAAGTCCATTGAATCTTTGAAATTCTACATCATTTTTATAAACTCCCATCCAGAATTCTCTCTCTGCTTTTTATAGCAAGAAAGAGTCTTGCCACAACAAAAATGAAAGAATTAATAAGAATAAAAGGCAAGTGACTTTGTTCATGTTAAAAATAAGGGACTAAAAGCACAGGAGTGGAAAAAAAAAAGCTTTCTTCATGAACCAATTTCATATGAAAGGATTCTTACTCACCCTTTTCCAGAGACTGACAACCTCTATTCAGCTGCTCTCTTTGTGTTGGGTCTAATTATGTGCGAATCTAAAAAAGAACCCACTGTGGTACAAATTCAGTCCCCTTTTCAGTTGACACAAAAATCTGGCAAGCTTACAATGTCTTAGTTCTCTTCATGTGAAAGAGCCAGAAAGAGGATTCCAAGTAGCATTCAGCTGACTTGTAGAAACTGCAAGTTTCCCCGGCTGTATGCATGAGCTTTATCCTCTCTCTCCCGCTTCTCTGCAGTAAATGCTGCGATGATCAGAGTGGGGAAAAAAGCCCTCAAAACACTTTTTGCTAATGACTCCTCCAATCTGTCAACACAAATTACTGTCCATCACTTGAAGTGACCAGTGACCAGGATGGCCTTTAATCCTCTGAGACAGCTCATTATTCATTCAATGACCGGCTGAAAAAGCAGCCAGGGCTTCTATTTCTCCATAGAAGATTTTGTATTTCTAAGTGATGTTAATTGTAAAGGGGTTTTAAGCCCCGTTATTGTTGTTGCTGCTGCTGCTGCTGTTGCTGCTTTGTTTTTTATCCCCGTATTAGCTATTTCACTTTAGCTGGAAGGTGAGGCTTTGAGGGAGCGACGGCTTCTTGAAAGAAAAAGCTTTCCTTCCCTTACAGCAGAGTAGTGCACTGGCACAGCATGCACAAGCGCCTTCTGTTCACTGAGTGTCGTAAGCCACTCACGATTCAGGCAGGGTGGTTCTGGTCTCTATCTCTCTCTCTCTCTCTTGCTCTCTCTCTCTCTCTCTCTCTCTCTCTCTGTATCTCTCTCTCTTTCTCTATCTGAGACATTGACATATTGAAAAGGGGCTGGGCTTAAAACTAGGGTTTTAATGAAGCACTGAGCTAATGCATGCTTTTTTTTTAATGAAACGAAACATGTTAGCTATCTGCCTGCTCTCTTCTTGCTTTTAGAATACCATTTTGTCATAATTACAGATTAATATTCTGTTAATGACTTGGAAGCTTTTTATTTATTGTCTCTCCCCGTAGTAAATAAATATATGCAATCTCTGAAGTGTGGAAGGATTGGAAATTACAGCTGTGGGATGTTTTTCATCATAATGTGTAAACTCAAAATTCTCTCCGTTAAGCAGCAATGAATCCTATTGCAGCTACAATATTATCATGCTTCCTGGGACCTTGGTGGTCAGTGCTTTATTTCGAATGCTCTTGCTGGTGAGACTGCAGAGGTAGATGTCTTTGGACCTTTCAGTTATGCCTTAGAAAGTGTTTGAGCTTGAGAACTCATCATTGCTAAAATAAGGTAGCCTGGAGGCATTGCAACAGTCATAAACACTGGTTAAAGTCTTTAAAAAACTTGTGCACACATCAAAGCCCAAATTCTCAGAGCCTCAGTTTAAGATGTTGTTAAACTAATTTAGTACACTGAGAAATTATCAGTGATATCTTGTGAAACACAGAAGCAATGAGCCTTCCAGTGGCATTGTGCTCCATCTTCATAAAATTTTACAAGACAAAAATTCATTAGTTCACTGTTGCTAAATGCATTTTTATATACTGTATGTTCATCAGAATACAAAGAAAGTGATTGAATACCATTGCAATGCAGATTTTATTACTTGAGGTTGCAGCACCATTTCTCATTGTTTGGAGATATGGTTATGGAATCCGTTGGAAGGAAAATGTTGGAACTCTAGTATTTAGTTTTATTTCTCCACTCGGCACAGAAATATAAAAATTCAGCTCATGAGTTTAATTTTCCTGCTCTAGCAATGTCATCCCAAGACTTGTCATTTTAGTCCTATTAATTTTCAAGAACAATGAACTGTGACGCACAGATACATGAAAAAAACATGCTTTTCTTGGCGATATCAACTGTTTAGTGTTGTGTGAAGTTGAAAAGAGTCTAGAACAAAAGTGAATAATCATAATCATATTATATACATATAGTGGCACCATGTGGGGTTGGACATGGCTTCTGTGGCTCAGAAAACAATAGGCATGGGTATGGTGCAAAAGTGGTGAATTTATTTATACACAATACTTGGACATACAAAACACCAAAACTCCTCTTCAGCCTAAACTAAACATACAACGGGTCCTTCTCTAAACATGTAACTAATCAAACATGAACACACACTGGCAAGCACTCAAAGTCTGAAATCAATGTCAATGTCCATAAAATGCAATCCGTTACCATTTAATTCCTTCACTTCTACTCTCTGTCTCGCTTATTTGATTGTTTATTTTGTTTATTCATACATATATATCATATATGAAGTATAATTATGCAATTTGCAATGGATTGGACTTCCCTCCAGCCAGAACCAGCAGAAGTTAGCTAGATTCTGGACTTTCTTATCTCTTAGAAACAACTGAAAATGTAACTTTTCAACATGATTGTTTATTTGAATCATCAATGATGTCCTCATTAAGAAAAATGTACATACTGAGCTAAAATGTATATAATAATTATTGTAGAATAAATCAGTGCCACAGTTCAGGTGATTTAAAGATTTACAGATTAGGACAGATTCACATTGATCTAATTTTCAGCCAAGAGTTGCATAATGTATAGGGGTAAGAAGTCTAAAATTAAAAAATAAAATTGAAAACTAATGATGAGCTTACACAATGGAAATTGAAATGTCTTTAAGCCAGAGCTTTCCTTTCCCAATCTCACTTTAGCTGTAATAAATGGCTGCACCATCAGCTAATGACCTGGTGTACTATAATGACTTGACACAGCGAACAGGAGATGGGAGTATCCAAGTCATCAGTTTAACAGACATGACTTTTAAGGGGTTGGCTCTAGCAACACATGCTTCTATTTCAGATGGACACAGATTTGGATCTTGCTTACGAGATAGCTTTACAGCGCTCCATCAGACCACGTCGTGTTAGTCATATCCAAGCGTTACAGTGATCCTAACACTTTTTTAAAACATGCAGTACAGTACAGTAAAAGGTTTGTAAACAATATAAGAGTGTTGTTAAGGCGCAACAGACCATGGTAAGCAGATACTTTGAGGAAGTTACTGTTATGAAAGTGCATTAACTATGTCTGTAAATGCAGGTTTTGCATTTCGCATTTACTATCATGTCTTCAGCGATGCCCAAAGGCTTGCAGGTGATTGTACGTCTCTCCGCTCTCAAGACTGCAGACGATGAGGAGGTTTTGTTAACTCGATGTGGTAAAGCTTACAGACAGCTTGGAGAGTTTCGTACAGAAGCCTGGAGAGAAGCGTGTGGCATGCTAGGTTTCTTAAGCAATATGAATCATGTTGACATCACATAGCACACCTTTTTTTCTCTGAGGTATTCCCTTTGTCAAGGAAAGAAATAATATCGTCGGGGACATGTGTCTTGTTTTTTATGAACTCTCTTGGCCTCGTGTTTTTTTTTTTTTGTAATCGTGTTGAAAATGTGCATAGATGCATTTTTTTACAGTTATGCATTTCAGTTGTGATGCACTAAAAACTACAACTGGTTTAATCCTTTCAGTAATTATAAATAATAAAGCTTTATAGAACGTATTCTTTAATATAATTAAAACTGTAGGTAATAGAAATACCTATTTACTGCCCATAACTTCCTAAAACAATATAAAACAATTGTCAGACTAATGTTGTTTGAAAGTAATTGAAGTGTAATTGTCTTTCTAAAGAAACCATCTTAATTTTCCATATGAATGGGGCATACTTGTTCTCTACACCAAACCAATAAACATAAACTAGCAATCCACAGTGCAGAAGCATGAAATTGATTAGCAAGATTATTAATCTAATATGTTTTGTTTGCTTTGGATATGCTTAATCAATATCCTATTATCATTTGCTAATGTTCCCTGCAACATTAGGTTTTTAACCACACTATCCTATGTGCCTGATTTACAGCTGCTTACCTCATTAGAAAATATCTTATTTATTTAATCTTATACAGATCTGCAAAAAACAAATATGGGCATATATAGAAAGAGACCTTAATTAACTAATCAATGTGTTTTTGTTTGTGCAGTGTCTTTGAATGTGATTTTGTTCTGTGTATTGAAACTTTCCTGTGTAAATGAATATCCAATATTCGTAATGCATTTGGAATGTAAAGGGAAATGTATACATTCTATAGCAAAACCATGACTACCACTTTGCCAAAAGCTACAGACCTCCTGGCAAGCCAGTAGCTTCATACCTAGGACCCACTTCCAAGGCTCTGCATGTTACCAAATATGTGCACCATCCTTCATATTTTCACTCTTAACACTTTCATTCTTAAGTAGCAGCAGCTAGATCACATTTCTCTGATTGACTGTTTACTGCAAACCCTCATTAACAGTTGAATTGCTATATTTATGTGTTTGTTTGTTTATTGTTTGTTGATGGGGATTGATGTGTGTGTGTGTGTGTGTGTGTTTTGTTTGTTTTTTTTGGAATCTTCCCATACAGTTTTGAGGTAAATGTATGTGCTATATTTAGAACTGAATGTTCTTCTATATATAAGTGGATATTCAACAGGGAGATGTATTCTTATGAGGAACTAAGATCGCTGTTCTATGAAATGTCATATAGTCTCAATATAAAAAGTCATAAGTTAAAGCTTATCAGCTGATATCAAAATAAAAAATGTAACATGAGAGGAGGCGATGTGACTCATCTTTCTTGCACAGTAATGTTTTCAAGCTGTTTCTTAAGGATTCTAGACAGGATTCAGCATATAAATCGAGGTTTAGCTGTTTGTTCCATACACCCACAACTATTTATGTAAAGAAGAACCTCCTTTTACTCTTGCCTATGGACTGCATGGTGGCATAGCTATAGTACTTAAGAGGTTGTTTTCTGCTTTTCATTCCAATTTGAACCATTTTAATACTGGTAATAGTTTAAATATTCTTATCAAATATGTTGTACTGCAGGACTAAAAGACCACTTTTGTGTGTGTATTGACTTTGAAGTCATCATTTGGGTTGACTTTGATGATCCCTTTAAAGAATATTTCAATTGAATCTCCCTAAAGTCTTCTTTGTTCTAAGGATAAAGTGTCTACATTATTCTACCTTGCCTACATATGACATTTCATTGTCATCTTTCAAGTCGGAAGCACTGCCCAAGGGGGAGGGGTTACTGTATAACAAAACCGTCACAAGGGAGGAGGCAGCGAGCTGATAAGGGCCCTAAGAGGCCGTCTGTATATAGTTTGTTCATTATTGACAATGTGTTGTGGTGGTGCACGCGTCTGGCCTGTACCCTGTTTTATGTATTTACTGTTTATAACAGCAGGACTGTTAGCTGGAATTAGACTGGAGCTCACTGCAGCTGTTCCAGGTGATGGCGTTAGAGTTGTTCTCGCTGCCTCGCTGTGTACATAGTTCATTGGTCAGCAGGTCTGTGGCTGTGTGCCATAGAGCAAAAGTCCGCTGCTGCTGTCAGGTTCCTGCAGAAGTGCGCAGAAACCCCTCCCCCTTGGGCAGTGCTTCCTTTTTCAGATAACCGAGGTTGCATTTGCAACCCATCGTTCTTTGTCTGTGGTTGTTCCTTTCAGCTTGCTCCATTAAAAGATGATTATTATTATTTTTCTAGTGTGGAGACCACAGCTGGAAACTAGAATTATGCAGCCTTAGTGTGCTGTACCATTATGTACTACCACAGGCCTAAATTAATTAATTATAAATTGACCCTATTGCTGAAGACCACCTGCATGATTAAGATTTAGTTGTTGGAAAGAGAGTCCAAAACCGGTAATGGAATGAGCAGACGTGTCAAAGTTCCCTGAACCTGTTCTAGTTAATTGGCTCCATTTTAAGCCACTTTATATTCAGTATTGTTGTGTATCCTGAATAATGTTAATAAGCAATACATAGAAAAAAAAGGACTGTTGACTAACAGATTGATTGTATTGCGTTTGTTTAATTTTAAGATATGCATTTATTATGCCAGCAGGCCTCGCTATTTATATTTGTTTTTAATTGTCAACTTAAGAAATCAAAACTTGTGTTGCCGTGGGGATTGAATTATTGTTGTAAGGTGTGTGTGTGTGGGGGGGCATTCTCAGCAGCAGATAATCCACAGTGTACATTGTACATTTGCAACTGTGCTACAGGATTAATGACAGTGACAATTAGGATACTAAATAAATTAATAGAATAAAAATGTAAAGAAAGCAGAGTTTGAAGTCTATCAGTCTCTGATCAGCTAATAATAATCATCATCATTATCATTTTGGTATCACTCTGTTTGACTTCTATTCATTTAATGATCATTCTTCTACAATCATTAAATATTATGTACTTTTCTTACCCCCCTCTACTCATCAATAACTTGATAGCTCTCTGTCTATCAGCATCAGCCAACTAGTGGCCACTCAAGGCCTATGATTAATTGTAGTCTGATTAAAAATCCATAATCCCAAAAAAATCATATTGAATTACGAAGACATTCAGCCTTATGAAATGCTATATAAAACATGACAGATATCAGTAAATGGATCATTGATGGAAGAACTGCAACAAGGTCACGACACAATGTATATTGGAGGTTTCATGATCCTATAAAGGAAAGCGTTGTTTGTTTGTTTGTTTAATGAAATCAAGAGCCAAGCATGGGCTTTATCTAATAATAATCAGCTGTCATATTGAGGTACTTCCAGCAGATGGCAACTAGATTCTTTCCTTTAATGTATCTCAAGGCATGGAGGCCTTTCAGGAATGATAAGAAGGAAGCAAAGGGCAGCACGTTATAATTCTGCCATCATGGATAGTGCCTGTTGGGATTGTGGCTTTGGTGACAGCAACACTGTTCATGGGTAACCTTTCAGATTCTCTTCCCAGCACAGTGATTCGACAGTGCTCTTGTCAAACTACTAAGTTAAAATGGAAGATGCTGTGCTCCACTCTTACGGAAGAACATCAGAGGCCAGAGGAAAAAAAAAACTGCCTGTTAGCAACTGAATTTAATTGCGTAATGTTATAGTCAGGGCATAACCTTACTGGCATTTGTTTGTTTTGAAATTGGGTCTCATGAGAACGGAGGGAATATCTGCTTCAATAAGTATCTCCCAACGCTAAATGGGAAATCAATAAAACTTCATCTTCACTGTATCTCCCGTTAGGTGGACGCTTTTTACCAGCAGAGGTGTCACTTGTATTGTCAGCACATTGTCCTCTGAGATACCAAAGCCTTTAATATGGAAAAGTAAGATTTATACCCCAAGACCCCAGAATGCAAGAGAGAGGCCGTTAAATGACTATGAAAAAGGGAACTCTCCTTCTCACAGCACATGATTTAGTCGGTTAGATGAGATAGAGGATGTTTAACATTTGATGTTAGCTCATATACAAACATAATTAAAAATAAATTCAATTAAAAACAAAAAACAGAGAAGATGCAACTTGTGCTTAATGCAATTGCTTAATAACAAACTGGGGTATCACTGGAAAGACTATTGAAAAATCCAAAGTGAAGGGTTTTATTTTTGCATTTTGTGGAACATTTGGAAAGAAGGGTGCCAGAAATACAAAATATCCTACTGTTTTATATCTGACGTTCCCAGTTCACAGCATTACACGTGAAAATGCAACTCATTGCAGGCTACTGGTTTGTTATTTCTGATTGCTAATGGCAGGGGAGAGTCTTTTCAATGTGTACGGTTCACTGTAAGGATAAACTGGTTTTGGTATTCTTCATGGAGTTCTATTTACCGCTGTGTGATAGTTTAGCGCTCTAGCCATTTCAATTGTGAGTTTGAGTTGCATTGCAATATTTCCACCTGTGTGTTTTGAATGCAGTAATAGACAGGCCAGTTGGGTGAGATAAATACTGAGTGCACAACACAGGCCAGAGCCGAGACCCCATGCTGCAAATATATAATATATCAGAATAAGTACTAAAAAGCCTAGCCGCCCTATCTTGGGAAATCAGTTAATGCAGCTTCTAGTTTAAATGTTTTGATTGCTAACCTCATGCTTCCCCTCAACAAAAGTCATTATTTTGAATTTACCGTTTCAGATGCTGCTCATTTCTTTCACGTTACAAGACTTTAAAAGGGAGGTCTCTGTGCTCTTTTATGCATTGTATTTTCGTATTGGTTGCCTAAGAATGTGTATAAGGACTACACGTTTCGCTCTGGTCTGATCTGTATAAAAGACCCACTAGTGCCTGTTAATCATGGTTCTTGGCTTATCAGTTGCAAAGGGGAGATTTGCCATGTGACTGGTTTACGCTTGACATGGGAGACCCCCCGGAGAAAATCTAATTTAAATGGAAAGGCACATTGGTCTTCACTTTGATTTTGATTTTATTTCTACAGTTTAGTTAGGACTACTGAAGCCTCGATAGCTTGTCTTTGATTAACAAGGTACGTGACTAGAATTATTAAACCCTTAACCGAGAGATTAACAATTTAATCAATGCAATTTGGAAAGTGCTACTGGTCGGATTTTACTCACACATTCTATTTCAAAATCAATTTTCTAATAATACTGCTGCTACAATTCAGCCATTTTTGTACAATAGTGTCTACCTAAATATATTCTCTCTATTGTGGGGAAAGAGCAAACGGCAGATAAAGTCCTTGTGAAAACCCCAAACCCTGAAAAGCGCCTTCATTTTTGATAGAAATGCACTGAAATGCAGTTTAAGATCCAATGTAAATAAACAAGGCTGTCTTCTTAGCTGTCTGATTAACCTAGAGTCAACAAAAGCTAACTCCTCTGACAAGACGAAAATCACCCCACTGGGTTCGGTTCGACTGGTTTATAGCAATCAAAGATATAAAAGGCATTTCAATTAAACTAAACAAAGATGGGCAATGATGATGTTTTGTTGTTGTTTGTTGTCTGATTTTTTTAATAAGACAGAATTCTGCTCACAATAATCAGTAGAATTATAAGTAAAACATTAGACAGTATTAGTTTTGGGTTTTCATTATTCACAATATGATTCATGCCGATCTGATTGAAATGCTACTATAAATTTTAGCTCCCCATGGATCAGGACTACAGAGACAACCTTGGCTGTACAATCAGTAATCACTCTCAGTGATCCACACTTCTGATATTAGTTCTGGATTCATATTAAAATAATAATATAAACCCCCCCCATGATGTTCATGTATATATACAGTTATATAAACTTCAAATGAAAAAGCTTGTTGGGCTTTCCACATAGTTCTGATTAATTCCATCTGTTTATGTTTACATTTCCTTAAGCAATGTAGTGTATTTTAAAGTTGTGTAACCATTGTGGACCATTCATATTAATGTATGACTATACACTGAGTGGCCACTTTATTAGGTACATCTCCCTTTTCTATGAAATCGCAATAACGTGTTCAGACTATGCTCTTTTAAGCAGGTAGGCAGGTTCAGTGCGTGTGCAATTGAGAGGGAGAATGAGCAAGACAAAATATTTAAACGACTCTGAACGGGGCATGCCAGTATGAGTATGTCAGAAACAGCAACCCTGCTGGGGTTTTCACTCACGACAGTGTAAGAATGGTCCACCACCCAACAAACATCCAGTCAACAGTAATATGCTAATAATATGCTATAAACTAGGCAAATCACTGAATGGGGGTATGAACACTTTTAACAGCCTCTGGTCGTACAAGCATACATAATGTATATAATTGCTGAACAATCTGTAGATGATTTAACTCTCCCTGCAATTCATTAAAGCTACAGTGACTAATTAAGATATTCATTTTCAGTTCACTTTTCTCGCTGTCAGCTTGTGGGGTCCATGATTCACTCTTTGTAAAGTGCTCTTTGATGAGGTGATGCCATGATTCCCAAAAGCCTTCCTTAGGGCATTACCTGCCAATGTGCTGCCCCCACCAGCTGTTCCTAATGTTTCAGGCATCCCAGTAGTCCGGCAGCTGGAAAGACAGAACTCAAACGAATCGATCGGCATTCTCACCATTTTTACTGCATGGCAACACTTCAATCCTGCTGCAAAAAAATAAACACAAACACAGATGGGTTGTAATTTTGGGTCACAGTTTTAGGAATCTTGCATCTGAGTGTTCTTCGAATGCTACCTGGGCAGCAGAGATACTCGGCTTAAAGCCTCGAACATAACGAGAAACTCTCTGCACACCAGCGCACAGCATCATTCCATCAGTTACAATTTTGCCTGTCAACTATCACTGGGTTCTTTTCCTTGATGATTGCTTGACTCGTAATTGGTAAGCTGAACCTTGAAATCACATGCATTTTCATGTAATAACTTGGAGCTTGCTTTAAGGTTCCACGTTTACCTTGTCAAGCAATCTGGCTCGCAAAACATTTTCATGAATGGCTAGTCAGGAAAAAAGAACCGCTTCCTTCGCAAAATATGGCCAGAATTTATTTGTGTCTGTTTACCAGAAGAAATATAACCGTAACAGCACGGAATATGGACTAAGCAAGGAGGAAGTTTCAGTGTAGCTTTTGGTATAACACTTATATAAAAATGATCTATACTTGTGTTACCAAACAAAATGTGTTGCTCTTATTTTTGTAAAAGTGATATAGTAATAACTATACTAATAATATAAATCATCATAATTTGTTTACATCTATGTCTATGTCTGCTGTGCTTGAGGGCCACAGTACAGGAAGGTTTTTCAGCTCTCTTTAATTCACTAACACTAACAGAACTGGGCAGAGCCAGTAAATTGGTTCTATTAAGACTATGATTAGCTGTATAGGGCAGAGGTGGTGCTTGAAGACACATTGGTTCTCCAGGACTCGGACTCCCGATTTAGACCCTGGTTCTGCACTTCTGGTCCTGCTGCGCTATAGCGTGTTCTGGATTTCACACCAAATAAACTTTGATTGACTTAATTAGACCAATTAAGTCACATTCAATGTCATCTACAAAACCTGCAGGGCTGCAGATTCCTGTGTTACAGCCCCAGAAATCTGTTACTACTGGAGGGGTGCATTGTCTTCTGGGTTGGCATTTAATTAATACATTTAGTTTATTTTGTTTTAAGGATTCAATTTATTCAAGGTAAAATTTCCTATAAATCATTCTGTTGCCTTGAGTGTGCTGTTCAACCACATAATTAGACCAATGAAGTCACTGAGATTGTAAACAGAGCAGTGCCAAGAGGCACTGGCCATCCAGGAATTCGGTTTGAGACTGTCATTAACAACATCAGCTGATTAGATGTATTGATGTATTTTGACTACAGCTTTGAATAACAAAGATATAATAAATGTATGACCACATTTGTATCATTATTCTGTTTGAGACAGTAACATAAAATGGGAAAAGGACAAATATTTCATCAGTGTGACAAAATTGTGATCTTTGAAGGTTCTGAAGATATAATCATTAGCAGTAATGTGCTGGTTGCTGCAGTTTGTCTTAAAATACGTAAATTAATGTCCATTAAACCACAGCCGAAGAAACATAACATAATACTTCAGATGTCTGACTTTAATCTTGGCACAGCTTAGATCAGGATAAACACCACCTTTACACGGATAATTCTGCACAAAATGAAGGCAACCATAATCACATTACTGTGGCATTACAATTATGTTGTTTATAAGAAGCTGATTATTTGGACATTAACAGGTAGCTTCTCAAAATAGAGAATAAATTACCTTGTAAGTACAATCATATATGATCTACTTTTCCAAATCAACTGTACATAACAACTGTGTGGTATACAGAAGGAAATGGCTTTGGGAACAGTTACACGTCCAAACTTTCAATCAGTGTGTTCATGGTCACTAATATTGTACTAAGAACATCCAATATTCTGAATATATTCCACACATTCAGGATATGAAGAGAAATATTCCCACTTTAATATTCACAATTTTAACGGTGGGCCTGTGCTATTTGGAATACTAGGCAAAAGCTGAGCCATGCAGAAGTTATATTTTGAATATGCAACATGAGCCAAAACTTTAAACACATCAGGTTCACGAAATGAGGACTTTTTCCTCTCAGATGAAAACCTCTGTTTTGTTAAAAAAAAAAGAAAAAAAGGTTTTAAATGAGCTAGAATTTGTAAAACAGCATGAGGGCAGGTGCATCATATTGAATGAAGACCTATACACACCAAGACAATATCTAAACTCCTTATCTTTAAAAAGTACAATTACAAAAGTATTTCTACATCAACAACTCTCTGCAATGAATGACAACTACACCAGAAAGCTACAATTACTGATCTTTTGCTCTGCAGCAGGAGCTCTGTTATAGTTTTGAGAAAATGTTCATTTCACCATGTAAACATAGAATGTAATTAGAATATGTGCTTTCCGATGCATGTAAACAGAGAGGTCTGAATATATCCCTACTCATAACATTGAGAATACTCAATTCCTTATTCCGCATGCTTGTGCCATGTGAACACAGTGAATTAATATATATTCGTGCAGGTACATCAAAACACACATTCTTCCAGTAGTTCTTACAGTTGTACTCAAACATTTTCACAACCTTCATTTGAAGCGCTGCCGTGATTCATCAAGTATGATCACTATGGTTCATTTAAACATTGATATTTGTTCAGTTTGTTGGACACACATTCAGCCTAGAGAACTATATATAGAACTATAGAAATCAGTGGAGTGAGTCAAAAGTTTACACACACTCTGCCACTCCATAAAATCTAAGTTCAATCAACTAGAATCCTTTGTTTTTGCTACACAGATTTTTTGGTTTTCCACAAAACTCTAAAAAGATATTCTAAAGTAAATGAATCACAGATTTTTTTATTTTTTTTCATTACCATCAGTTTTGTGTGTGTGTGCGTCAATGTACGAGATGGAAATGTGTTCTTTCCCTTGAGTTTATCGCAGGAAAGCTGTGTGAGACAAAATGCATTATACATTCTCTACAGACATCCGTGCCAGCATTTTACTTTTAATCCTGTATGGGTTTTAAGTACTATATAACAGAGCCAAAGGGTCATTAAATCCCATTTGGCTGTTTGGTTTTTCCATGGGAGCATTCTCCGGAGGCCCAGCAGTCTAACTGAAGGGTCGCGCACAGATCCTAGGTCTATTGCAGTTAAGTGGTTTGTTTCTCATTATCACATTCACTGTTACAGAAGCAACTGTAGATGAATCTGTATTAAAACTTGCTTAAGGGTACAGTTATCCCTGGGGTCAGATTTGGCTACAGACTAATGGATGCGCAGATCGGATTTGTCTGACTCAGTGAAGAGACTGATATCTCAGAGGGGCCTCTGGGCTGAAATGGTAATTTTTCACTGGCTAATGCATCAGATCTACCATTTGAAATTTAAAAAGGGGGTTGTGTTCTTACATTCAGCCGTTACTAAACCAGTTGACCAGCGCTTGCCTACACAAAGAGCTTTCATGTGGTCTGGTGAAACATCCATTTTACTGTTCCAGGCAATAACACTCACTGTAACCACATTCATCTGGCAGAGATACAACTCCACAGACTTTTACACAGCAGAAACATTACAAATGTATATATGTATTTATTGTTTGATTTTACAGTAAGTGCACTGCCAAAAGTCATTTCTTACTACAAGATTTTGTTTCCTTCTGTGAAGAAAATATGTCTTCCCTGAAGATCCGTGGGCCGAGATTTGTTTTCTTGGTGAATTCTTCTTGGTTCAAGAAATGTATTCTCATCCCATGTTATGTCAATTCCAGTCAGAATTTACTTGCAACAAGAAATTATTTCTTGTGTCCAGAAATTATTCCATTGAAATTAGTTTCCTCATTTGTTTCTTCTATCAGGAAAGAAAGTTCTTGCAACAAGAAATTATTCAAAATACTTTTTTCCTTAAATACAGTGCTTTCTTAAAACTTGATTATATTAGTGCAAAAGACTAAAATCAAAGGAACAAAATTAAGGAAGCAAAACATACACAAAAAACATCAATGGGATGTTGTATTAAATTGAAGATTTATTGATCCATCAAAATACACATTTTAGATTATGTAAAAACTTGAGCAGCATCACACTCTTTTTTTAAACCAAAATGTTCCTGAAAAAGCCAAAAAAGAGATCTGGCAGAATCTGAAGAGCCTTGCTTGTCTTCTTCTCTAGAGCAAAGAACAAACCTATTACTCCGGCATTAATACTATTCATTTTAAATTAGTGGCATGCAGGATTATTCAATGATGTCATTGTTGACATTGAAGCACATCTGTGAAACAAGATGGCACAATGTTACACTGCCAGACGCTTTCACAATATGTCCTGACAGGTATCTGTATTGAAAGTTCATATTTTTCATTTGGGGTGTTCCTTAATGTACAGTATAAGTCCTCTCATGCAGTTTGCATGAGCAGACGGCAAAATTAATTCAACTTAACTTATTTTATATGAGACGCATTACACAAAACATTGTATCTATATCATTGAGTTTTTAATCTGTAACAGGACTAATACCAATACGTTTACATGCCGTTATGGAGTCCTGAGTTTGAACTGAATGTGTTAATTCTAATATCATTTTATGAAACAGCATTCAAATACACAATTTGTACATACAATTAGTTAACTCGCAACAACAATAAAACAATATTATATAAACATTGCTTTCACGAAATACCGAAATGAATAGGTTAATGGCCTCTGTGTTATCTAATTTTCTGTTAGTGTTCGAAAGCTAATTCAAGCATTCGTTGGAAGTTACTGACCCCCAAGAAGGTCTGCAGTCACACTAAAGTAATCTTCTTTTTTTTGGCAGAGAAATATTGACAGCAGTTTGAGTGATCCAGTTGTGTATAGATGCAGTGGCACACTCCTAATCACTGATTGTTGGTCCGCTATCTTTGTTAGTTATTTTTCCAAATATAAAACAATAAAATAAAAAACGTCTCCCTCTGAATTCTTGCAAACTTCCACGTTTTCATAAAACGTGTAATATAAACCAATGCCCCACCACCGGCTATTGATTGCCATGGCACGAGTACAGAAACTGCAATTTTAACTTGAACCAAAATGCACATCCATCATTAGTGTAGAAGGAAACTTTAAATATAGATTATTTTTCTCACATTGATTTATCTTTGATCTTTGTAGTGTTTTAAAAGTGTAAAATATTTGTGTTTGTACTGATTTTTTTAAACATGGTTTCCTTTTATTTTTAACCCCTTGTTAGTATTTTATAAACAAAATGATACAATTTGAAGTAGATATTCGATTTGTATCTGCTAGGACTGAAATATTTACTGCAATAAACTAGCTCTTATTGTGTATTGTATTCCTATTGTACTGCTGTTACTGTATGATGATTCTTGAAATGTGTATATTTAGTTTAATCTGTAAGCCACCCTTGGTAAGGTCATCTGCTAAGAAAAAATATATAAAGAATATTAATAATACATAAATAAATAAATAAATAAATACATACATACATACATACATAGATACATACATACATACATACATACATAAAATCTCCTGGAACTAAAGGTACTGTTTTACGGCTTTATTTAAGGTTAAGTTAGATTTTACTTGCTGTAAGAAATTACTTTGGTAATTAAATTCAGTTTCTTACGCCAAGAAAACACAAGATGTTTTAACTTGAGCGAGCTGGTCAAAACAGATATGTTTTTCTTGTTACAGGAAAATTCTTTGGTAAGAATCTCAAGAAATCATTTTTGGTAGTGTGGAAGTAGATTTTTCCCCCACGATATTATTAATACTGCTACTCTATTGAATAAAATGTAGCTGTATCATGACAGATGTATATTTTTAAAGGGTTTTACTAAAATAATGTATTCTAGTTTGTAATTACTTGAAAGTGTTCCAACTTGAATGTGAAGGAAAGCAAGACATCAGCATTCAGGCTTTTGTATGACCTTTCTTTGACTGCTGTACCTGTCTTCTGTGTTCAGGGAGTTGCAGGCTTTCACCATTCAAAGCAGGTGCTTCATGAGTGCTGCATCCATGACCTTGATACACAAATGTGATACCTGGGCTGGCATGAAAATGGATTGTTTTGTATTTGGTTAATAACTCATCCGCTTTGGGTCCCCATGCTGGATATATCTAGTGCAAAAATAGCCTTAAAATCACAATTCTCCATTTTCGCTTTTAGTTTTCCTTGCGATCGCTGTAGTGCATTAAAATTAAACCAGTTCGTGGTTTACGTAATACATGCATTTCAGTTACAAGGTTGGTGTATATTTTATATGTCTTTAATTAAAGAAAAGCATCTATTTTCCAATCATCAATTTAAGAATCGTCGACTACACGCATTTTATAAACAGGGCATAGCAGGGTTTTATAAGAAGGAGGCTATACAACCATTCTGTTCCTTTAAATAGATTTAAACTCTTTATGACATGAGCCCTGAATGGCATAAGATTACAGCCTGAAAAAAACACAGTACGTCAATATTCATATTCACTGTGGAGGACAACAGTACAGACTTATTCAGAATTTCAATACCTTCTTTAATTGTAGCGTTCACAGCATTCGAAGAATAAGAAGTAACAAGTAATGCATGTTTTTTCCTTCAGTGTTTCACAATAAAACATTTATTTTTACCACTACTCTGGATAGTAAACAATGAGTGTGTATCATTATCAGGGAGGGGCTTCAGTTTACTAGCAGGAACACATAATTTGTCAACAAGAGTAGAAGACCACAGCACTGGTTCAGGAACAATGTGTGTAATATACTGACATCATAAGATCAATGCTGTAACAAATGTATTACCAAGATAACATAATAATAATAATAATAATAATAATAATAATAATAATAATAATGAAAGGTTGTTCACAAGCAGCACATTAGGAGACACTTACATTTGCATGAAAGAAAATGTCCCTTGCATAACATTGTGCTATTAACAAGCATCGTCAGTTTGTTAACCTTGCCTTCTTTCATAGATTGACGTTTGCCATGAGAAGAAACTCTTCTTTCAGCTTCTATAGAATTGGTAACACCTTAAAAATATATGTTAGCCTTTCATGTTAAATCTGGAAATAATTCAAATTCATTTTTGCAGTGCTCCAGGTTGTAGTCAGTTTTTCAGAAACCCCATGGAAGGTTTACATGCCATTGCTCGGCATGTATTCATTAGTTACAACTTTATGAACTCTCACGTCATGGCTTTCAAACCACTGAATCAGATCAACGAGTCTCCGGCCATATTTTGCAATTAGGGAGAGATAAGATTTTAATCTTTGCACATATTTAAAGCAATTTCTGGACGTCATTTAACACTACAATGTTTGGTGAAATGTGCCTTTCATTCTCTATGAAACAAAATAGATTATAGCCCATTGGTGTACACCAGGTGGATATTGTTGCCTGCATTCACATAATTAAATGCTTTTTGATTTCGATGTGTTTGACTCCTTGTTTTTGTCTCTCGATTTCTTCTTTTAATGCATCAATGTATCCAATTACTCATCATAATTAGTTTTAATTTTTCAAATTAGTCAAAGCACAATGCGTTGATTTCTTAATTGTGAATTTGATTACTATAACTGGAGTGGCTGCAGGGACATCGAGGGGATAGCAGCTGAATTACAAATGAATGTTGATAATGATTACCTACTAAGACGTATGATAGGCTCACTTTCCAACTCTTCTTGAATAAACACAAAACCAAGTTGGATGCATCCAAGTGCTGGGAAGTGGAAAAGGGACAGTGTTGTTTAAGAAACTAGCTTTCAGCTCTGTGTTTTTCTTCATTCAAATAATTTGCAGCAGATGGCTTGTCAGTTGCATGCAATTCCACTTTTCACGCAAGTATCAAATGTTAAAGGTTTCCTTTTTAGTACCACATTTTAGCAGCTGATGAAACGGTTGCAGGATCTTCTCACTTTGATCTCATTAGTGTCATTGTTGGTTTTATTGTCCATCTGTTTCCTATGTGTGTGTATGCATATTAGCACTCCAAACCCTTTCCAATTTTACTCAGTAATTTCTTCTATAGTCCTGCTGTGATCAGCTTTGTGCTGCTTAGGAGGATACAGAACATTCCCTGCAGGGTGCTGATTTTTTCCCCTTGTCTTTTCTCTAGTAATTTGTGGCTTTTTACTTGATCACAGACTCTCTACCCTAAAGCCACTTTTATAATGTTAGACATAAAGAAGCTTGGTTTCTAATATTGACATACGTAAAAATAGATGTTCTTTAAAATAATAATAATAACATGTATGAAATATATTAACTAGAAATAGTTTACTAAAAATATACAATTGCTTATAATTGAATCCCCTCTTCATTTGCCATGTGTCCCTGAGACAGCTAATCGAGAAACAGTAAATATCAGCATATGTTGGCTATAAATAATGGCTTTATAGCTTCGTTAAATATACTTGACAGTAAGCATTGGTTGTCCAGGACTCTCCTACTCTTGTTTTGAATTAATAGTTTGTTGTTTTTCTTCTCAACAAGTGGTGAATATGTTTCAGTATGATTACATTATTTTAGCCTTATAATGTGCATGTTAAAAAAATAAAATGTATTGTGTCTGGAAAACGACATATTCTTAGAATGTGCTGAGATCTTTTACAATCCCAGAACATTCTGAAGGAGCAATTGAGGGGTGCATATGGTTACAGCAGGGTGTGTCCTATTGGGTGGATTAACTAGTCTCCAGCCCAACCTATGATATTTTCAGATTTCACCAGGAGTTCCCAGAAGGCAGAGCATCACTGGCCAAGTGTTACCAGGGGAGGGGAGGTACATGTAGCTGGGGAAAACTCACATATGAGCGACTCTTGTGGCTTGTGTGGTACCTACAGGTTCAAATCCTCAGATTGCTGTGATAGGTGGACAGTAGGTACTTGGGGCTTACAGTGAAGATCAAAATCCAATCAAAATCAAATTAACCATTTCCACATAAAAGTATACATAATTATTTTTTAGCTAATGAACAGTTCTGTGGTTCTTGTTTTTTTGTTTTTTGTTTTGGTATTGAGACAACAGATTGATTTATAAATGTACATCTTAATTAGAATCAGGATGTTATTTATTATAAACTTTGTATCTGTTTTTATTTTATTTTATTTTTTCCTTTCCAAAAACAGAATAATACTTACTTAACATTTATTAAGAATAGGCAATTCAGATGGTCCTCTTCTAAGTTCTGTGCCAGATTTACTATTGTGCTCCGTAATTGTGCTTCACATTCCTAATTAAACTGACAAGGAGCCGGAATTGATATCATTTAACACATTGATCTGAAGAGGAGATGGATGTTCTGTGAGAACAAAAACCCTTTCCATTGTTTCCGAGCTTTTTCGTTTTTTCTTTTCAATTTACTTGTTCTCTGTGCTGCATTTTTTTTCTATTTCTTTATCTGAGTGTTGAGGTTCTCAGGAAATAAATGCTACTTCATCTAATATACCTTGTTGGATCCAGTTAGAATATCTGTAATCCAGATGCACTTATATGAAATTAAGCACATGATGGCGTAAAGAGCTGTAAAGAGCTTTATCTCGGCACTGTAGGTTTCATATCTTGTCTAGGCAAACATACACAGGAATTAAAAGTGCAATGCAATTCAGTCAGATACTTTTAGGATCATGTAATGCCCCCATGTGTTTATGTATGCATGTATGTACACTTTCTGGTAAAAAAATATAAAAACCTCTGCAGGGCTCCAGACCAACATTTTCCACTGGTGCCACTAACTGTTTTAATTGGTGGCACCAGCACCAGATTCGGTCACACCATTTTTTTTAATTTAATTTTTTTTAATTTGTAATTGCAATAATTGTAATTTTTAGAAATTATTTAATTTGCCATTGCAGTCAGAGATGTGGATATTTGCTGTCACATTTTAAAGGAAAGAGACTGTTCATTTCATTTAATGCAGGCGGGAGTCATTTTCCAGGGACAGGGTTCTCATTCAAGCAGAGGTTCAGTGCAGTCAGATATAGAGAGACCATCCTGAAATTCGCTGAATTAACGGGGGGAAGAGCTCCCAACTTTATAAAACAGGAAGCGATGACTTCTTTATGGAGGAGTGCCCCTGAGAGAGGAGTCAGTGGGTGAGAGAGAGAACAGAAAACAGAATTGATTATGGGAACGGACTTGGTTTATGGACTTGGCTTTGATCACAGATAATGGTTGTTTGTTTCACCCGTGTATTTGTCCTGTTTGTGGTGTTTCTTAGTTGCTTGTGCAGAGAGGAACTGTTCATGTGTTTAGGTAGACTTGATAAGGAGTTTTTTTGTCTATTTTGTATAGCGAACTGAGCACTATGAATTATAAATCACTGTCTTTACATCATACCTTCTGTGCCTGTTTTCCCAAACCCTTATAGAGCGCAGACATCATGTCCCACTCCACATGTTGACACATTAAGATACTTAAAGATTATGTCAGTTAAAGACCAGATATAAAGCATGCTTAAGTTCATATTCTGTAATTGCAGAACAGCAAGTCGTGGTGAATAATTCAGGAAACCAAAAGTAAAAGCAATTAACTATTTTTCTCTGCACTGTTTGTCATATGGGAAAACGAACACAATGGACCTTGTAATTTGGATCTGCTGAACATTTAGCATCAGTTTACCTTGAAACAGATATGAATGCATCTGTGACGGAAAATTACATTGATGAAGAAGAATGGCACAGAGCAGACGGAAGAATCTGCCATGAAGAAAGTGCTAACTAGACAAAGTCATTTGAAAAGAAAGTGGTATCAAAAAAAGAATGATGGGATTCCATGCATCAAGTGGCTAATGAATCCATTTGTTAGAAAGGGAAGTATGAAGACAAAATGATGATGATTATGATGATGATGATGGTGATCATTAGTATTACGGCAGGTTTTGCACTTTGATGTTGATGAATAAGAAACTAATCTCTTGGGTGCCAGATATAATTAAGAAAAAGTGAAATAGATGGCAAATTTCGATGCACAGCAAAGGGCCTTTCCTATAATTTAGCTGTAGGTTTTTAATCAGTTGTAATGTCCCACTTCCTAATTTCCTGTTACAGCGGACTTGTCCTTCCCAGTCAATGTTGACTAATTGTGTTGCACTTCCTTCTAGCCTGTAGAAAACTATGTTGTCAGTATTACAAAAGGTCCCGAACAACGTTATGCTGTCTCTTCTTCACTAATTTGGATTTTGCAACTCAATTATTTAAACAGCATCACTTTATTGGGGTGGAAAGTTTAAATCTATAAATCAAAATATTAGAGCCCGACCGATACAGTTTTGTGGGTCCTATACCAATAACAATAATTGGGAAGCTACATTTCCCAATTACCGATATATATACCAATATTTACTTTTTTGTTAGCATGCAAAACAGACATTTTCTAGCATGGGTCCCTCAAATCTCTCTGTCAGAGAGAAATTGTGTCAACTATGCACTGAAGGCAGGATTTTTACATTTTTACATTTTATATAATAAAATTAGCATTCATTTTAGTCATAAATAACAACCAACAATCGAATAAATTAGAATAAGGGAGAAGAAAGGAAAAGTATAAAAATATGCATGTTCTATACATTAGAACAAAGACCAGGTATATGAGCAATTTCACACACAAATAGAAACATGTGCATGTGCTGTACATTAGAGCAAATAATATGATAATGTTAAGTTGCTGGTCTGGCTTATATTTGAAATATTTGTAAAATAGTAAAATATTTGTATTTTACACGCGTCAGTTCCCTGCTCAGTGCTCAATACTGCCGCTCACACTGGGACAGGTTACAGTGCAGGACGCTTAAAAATGCCCTCAAAACTTATTTAATATGTGTGGTAAAAGTATTGCAATACGAATCACAGCCAAAAGACAATGTAGGATTTGGAATAGTTTTATAAATATCATGTATAGTTTAAGTTTTATCTAACATTGTCTGAGAGATGCGTATTTCACTCTAATTTTCTTTAAATGTTTTACTGTGATCTGAGCTTGCTTGTCATTTGTTTGCTGATATCCAGTCAACATCTTCAGTGAACATTTACTGTTTTTCTTTATTTTAATTGCTATTTTGAATTTTGAAAAGTGATTCAATTAACTTTTCATTTAAAATATCCCTCTATGCCATAGTATGCAGTAATCTTCAGTTAAGACGAAAATAAACAATCAAAACTATGGAGACTCAAATGCAGCACAGCTTTCAAAAACACTTTGTATTGGTTATGAGTATTTTAGTAAAACACATGTTTATTGGTTGATCAGCCCTGTGTTTCTCAGTGGGGGTGTTTGTTTCACACAGCGCTCAGTAGTGTGTGCACAGCGCCGTACATGAGAATCTCTGTGGAGTCAGAAGCTTCCAGTGAAAACTAAAGCACCATAACTATGTTAAAAAATAATGGTTAACAATTATAATAACGACTGTAAAACCAAATAAACATGTATTTATTCATTGTCTGAAGGCTGACAAATTATTTTATGGTAATTAAAAAAATATATTTAGCCAACAGTTTGAGAAAACATGTCAGTGCATTATTGGTGAAATATGTGCTGATACAGATATTTCTGTAAAAGGCCAGTATCAGCCGATATTATTGGTGCTCTGATATATCTGTCGGACCCTACACAATTATATAATCTTTTTATTACTTGAATACATGGGCTTAATTTGACATTTTATTTATTTGACCGTTATGATTGTATCAAATCAAAAAGCACTTCATTAATGGGAACAGACCATATGCTATTTATTGAAAATAGAAAAAAAAAATCATATTTTAATCCCAATGAACAACTCTAAACATCCAAGAAGCTTTAATGTCTTTCTTTTCAAAAGGACAGTGCAAAATCCTTCCCCAAAAAGCTAATCTATGATAGTAATATGCACTTCATTAAGCAAGAATTTAATAAGGATTTCATGGAGCATCCTCGTCTGCAATTGATATTCAGCTCTGGCTTTGCTCTCATTCTTTTATTCACAACTGCATCAGAGAATGACCCCTGTAGAATATATAAATATACATTAGTACACAAACATGGGAACGTGGCTTATGCAGTCGTGGACAGGGAGTGTACTTTTGTACTTTTAAATGAATGGGATTTTGCCATTTGATTTTGTTAGTTTAATATGCATAAAAATGCATTTCTCCTTTTATGTCAGTCTAGTTGAACCATTTTGTAGAATGATTATATTTTGTTTTCCAAACGGTTAAGAATCCCTGCTTCAGAATTCTAAAATATATTTTGGGAGAGGATCAAAATAATAAACTGAGATAATTGTACATCAGTGGATTTGCATGAACATTTACAGGCCTGATGTGAGATGGATATGAGGCTTTTGCCTGTCACTATTGCAGATGTGTCCAAATATTTATTGACATGTACAAGTTCTGAGTTTGTCCTTTAGTGAAATGACTTTTATGTATGCCACACAGCAGCAGATAACACCGAACGCCTGTCCTTGTTTTAGAGCACAGACTGATCTCTGAAGGTGTCCATCGTGTTTTGAAAGATAAGCAAAAATTATAAGGAGGACAAGGTTAGGGCAGGGGTTGCCGGACAGACCTGCATTATCACGAGCTGTAAATGGGCGGTCTTTGGTGCATTTCCTCAGTGTGCAGAGAAGGCAACGGGAACATATTAATCAATTTTCTTTCAGTAATCTGCCGATCTGAATTTTACACGTGGTCTGGTTTTTAATAGATACCACCTTTAAAACTCTGGACTAACCATCCTCTTTTTTCAGTAAAAACAAACCAAGAGAAATGTATAAACTGCGAGGAAATACTATTTGGATGAAAAGGCTTTTGAAAGCAGTGGTAACAAGTACATGCCCACTTAGACATTGACAAATACAGTGGAAAGCACATGGGATAAGTACTTTTGTGTCGAGTAAAAAAGACCAGATTGCCTTGTTGATCAGTTTTCTGATAGAGTGCACAAAGGCTACATTAAGGCACTATGTAGCAAACAGGCAGTAAGATATTTTATATTTAAAATAAAAATGAACTCTGTATCTGGACACTGCAATAAGACCCCTGGTTACACAGAATACTAATGCAAAACTGTACAATGTTTAAAGGCACAAAACAGGGTGTTCTAGTGAAGAGTTTTGGAAGTTCCTTCTGCCATTAAGTATTTCTTAACCAGAAAAAAAGTGGACATTGACTTATAATCTAAATTTGATATTCACAGTAAAGCGTATTTGCACATTTGTTTAATTATGTATTTACTTGTATTTACTTGCTTACTGCTGCCTCTATTTTTCTTAAGTCCATGTGTTACATGCTCATGTTCTGTATTTAAAATCACTACGTGAAATGGAAATCGTGAAGCTGCTAGTAACTTAACAGCCTGTGTGACTCCATCCCCTCTTTCTGAACATTTTAGCTTCAGTCAGTGACCATTATTCCCAATCATCACTTCAGCATTTGGGGGTTGAAAAAAGACCTTTTGGACCTTGTAAATAGTATTTAATTGTATTACTTGTTGCAAAAGCCCGTTTGTACATTTTGTTTTGATTATAAAGTGTTCTTTGGGGTATTTCGCTTTGACGCAGCCAATCTATAGACTAATGGGAAACAATAATGTGTATGGCTCAATACTGCCAAATACATTTGAAGTGACAGAATTTGTTTGCCTTAAGGCTCAGCCATGAAAAATAACAATGGAGAACCAAGCTGAATTTCAGATTTGATTTAAGCTGCAGTGATATGCTTGCACTTTTTCCCCTCTCTAATGAAAAAAGAAGCATAGTCAATGACTCTCAATAACATACCTTGATTAGATTATCACAAAGTATGACAACTACAATATTCAGAACACATGCTTTGGGAGGTATTCCTATGACACCTCATAAACATAACAACAATGACAAAACACTATGGGTCAAAATCTTCATTGTCACATGTTTCCAAAATAATATTGGAAAGTAAATAGAAAATGTTTGTTTTTCTGTAGTAATACTGTAATCTAACGGATCTCATTAAGGTTACATAAGCATGTCTGTCTAAGTGAAAAGAACAGTATCTGAACATATATATTTTTTGTTTATTTGTGTGTGTTTTGTGTTTGCAGTTTTCTGGATCATGTGAGACTAAGATTCTTCATGTAGTATTATAACTGTCCTCAAGCTATCGTTGAAATTGTTATGAGTGGCTTGATGTATTTGGAGATATTTCACTTTTTCCTTGTGGTTATCATAATCTTCTTGTAGTGGATAAAATAATTCTCAGTTAAGCCTGGAGAAGTCTAGAAGTAACTCTTATCTCATAGAAAGCATGCATCTGGAGTGTTGCACTTGTATACCAGGTCTTCTTTGGCAGTATGCATGCTTAGTTCTGTGCCATTCGCTGGCTTTGAATACTAGTCTGATGACGACTCGTACTGGGAGATTGGCAATGGGGGCAGCTGTGTTTTTAATGACTTGCGTAAGGTTAAGCAGTTAAACACCAGACAAGAAATGCCCCCTGAACCGGTACGTTTTAAATCTGAAAACCAATCACACCTTTAATTGCACTTCACATTTAAAACAAATTCATACATGCATTTAATGATATAATTAGAATTAAAAAAGGTTATCGCGTCTTTCATCAGGGTCTTCAAAATGTATTTCAATTTGCTCAAAGGCTGTGTTGAAAATAAAAGTCACAAAATGGAACTGGAAGGTTCTAGGCTTTCAGACCAGTCATTCCCTCAATGTTTCATGTGTAATACCAAATTTTCCCTCTCTGAATATTTGCTTTTCCTTTATCTTTTGAATGTGTGCATAGTATGTCTTACTTTTTAATCTATACATCTTGCATACATGTCATAGTCATTTATGCCAAAGTGTTGGTCTATACCATGTGTAATGAAATGGTCAATGAAATGAAAATTAAATAACATTTTTGAGTGCAACAGTGATCTGCTAGGGTGTGTAGATGCTGTAGACTTGGCATGGGTCTTCCTTTGGGAGAAGTGGGGGATTAATTGCATTGAATGTCAGTAGTTGAAGGTTAGCCTATACCTCTATGTATGCACATTAGTTGCATGTATCTTGTGAGGTTTATTATACTTTGGCTGGTATGTAATCGATAAAAGTTATGGACAGAAGTGTTATTATTACAAATTCATGCATTTCAATTCCCCTTCTTCCAGTGGAGTTTGGTCTGGAGGTGATGCCAATTATTAGGGGACTATGCAAAGGATAATAGTTGCAAAGCAAGAGAGTACTGCTATGATGTTTGCTGAGTCAGTGCTCCTGTCACACTGTTTTGAGTGTGAACAGGTTAATTATAGGCATGGAATAGAGACATGCACTGACACATATTACATTAATTGTATTGCTGCAATGAGGAAATGTTTACTGCAGACTTCTGCTTATTTATTTAGACTTTTTTTGTTTATTTATTTATTTTGGGTGATATTTTTGCATTTTTTGGTTGTTGGTTGCAATATTTTTGTTTGCACCAGAACTGATTTGTTTACATCATGCCTCTTTTTGACACTATTAGACCGCCCACATTACACATTACTATTTTCACTGGATCTTTCTTTTCACTGATTGAGAGCCACTCCACACATTGTAGGAACCAAGAAGGAACAAACCATAGTCCAACTGGTCCTCTTCAGTTTCTAAGATTTGACTCGAATGCTTGTGTTTAATAAACAGGGATTTCAAAGAAGTGCCATCCTTAATTTGAGTTTTGTTTGAATCCATAACTTGAGACAGCAGCTGTGTGTTCTTAAAAGGGAATGAACAAAGCATGTCCCATGCATGTTTTATGATGACTTCTCAGAAACAAATTAAAGCATTGTTCAAAAACGGACTCCCTCAAACAGAACACAGAAAACAGAAAATTAAAACATGTATAAATAGTATTTCTAAATTATTAATCGAAGCAAGAAAGGGAAACAATATCCCAAAACATACCATCAAATTGTAAAAAAACAAGCTGTGTAAAATGCATCTCCTTGTCAATGAATTCCTCTGGAACTGGGCTAGGCAACATGATTTGTGGTGGTCTCCGTTCGGTAAAAAGCGTTGCATTTCAATCCTCTGTACTCTGAAACATGGAGACCAATTATTGAAAATTGCCAGCAGACACTGCAGTCTTTTCTGCTTTTTATGAATTTATAGCACTTCAAACTATGTCAGCTTCTCTCCGTACCTCACCCGCCATTTGATGTTCCACATTTTGTTGCGCACTTAAGTGGTACAGTACTTCTTTTGCCATTTGTGCACCTTATAGTCAAGTCATTTTGTGTACCTTCAGGTTTTTTTCCCCTGCAAATAGTTAAGCTGTGATTTGTCATGCAGTCTGATGACACACAGTTCTATTTTTTAAGAATACCCTCTTGATTATTGCTGTACTGATGTTCTTGCGTTTGAAGATGCATCAATATCTTTTACAAAAGTTTTCCAGTAATGAGCTTCTCCTCTTTCACCTTTTGCCTTCTTCCCTTTAAGCTGCAGTGATTCTATTTTTAATGACAGTTTTTTTTTTCTTTCTTTTTACTTTAAAATGATGATTCCTGATCTGATGTTACTGCCCAGGGATGTGTGTCAGGATCATGGGGTTCAAATAAAGACACAATGTTTGTACAAGGGGCTTCTTAGACAAATAAAACATATGGACAAATATGTATTTGACTCTGAATAGTCTGTGTGTCTTACAGGTATTTCTGTTTTACTCTTGCAGACTGGCAGAAAAGAGAAAGGAGACCCACTTAACACCGCCATTGACAAGATGACCAAAAAAACAAGGGACCTCCGAAGACAGGTACAGCCTTTTGCAACTGTATTTATATCTGTGGCACAATATTCATTAACCTTCATGAACTCATATCCTATTTAAAAAGGTGTGCACAGTGGGGACACACCAAAAAGGTATGAGTCAAGTTACCAGTTTGGTAAATGTGTTAAACTGGATGCAATATTTGTGAGCCTGATCGTGTTATTTATAGGTGGATAAAATCACTAGGGGTGTTATCCACAATTAAACAATTGCTCAAGGGAGACATACACAAAGCTTGTGCGTGCATATTAAGTTGATGATTAATTATGAGCTGCTATAAAGAGTAACAGCATTTATTAAGATTCCTGCAAAGGTGATTACATTTAGTACAATGCTTATGGGGGGGGGGGGGATTGATCACAATTTATTCCAGAAGGGTTTTCATTATGCGTGTTCACTTTTGATACATGCAAAGGAATCGTATGACAGGTTTATACTGGCCACATCTGCTTGTTGGACTGGGGAGAAAAATATATGTGATCTCAGGAGATGACAGATTTAAGGCATGTGTTTTGATTGATTGAAAATAATGACAGCTAGATGTTAAACAGATTAATTCTAAAATAGTTCAGCTAGGATATCTATTGTCACACTGAAGTCACTCCTGACTTCCTGATCAGATTCGCAAATGGCATTTTCAAACTTGAGCCTAGAACTAGGGCACTAGAGAAAAATGAATTGTGTAGTATTAGTTCCAGAGGACACACAGAAGGATGCTAATCTGCTTACAACAGGCAGTATGCTTCCTGAGCAGTACTAGGATTTACAGTTAATTTTCAATTGTTGTTCAAGGCTGTGCAAGCAATTGCTATGCTACAGGAGTAGGAAGATGGGAATAATATTGACTGGAATGTAATGACAGTGTAGGTTGTTTATTTGAACAGAGGTAACAGCCAAGAATTACATGCTGGTCTGATACGGTAATTATGGCAGACCAGCCCATGTATCCTCATGGTGTTTGAAAGAGAAGGTCTTTGGTGTTGGTAAAGAAAAGGGCAAAGTTTACTGAAAAATCTCTATGAAGTTTTCTTCAAGATCTATGTACAGTTAGGTCCATAAATATTTGGACAGTGACACAATTGTCATCATTTTGGCTCTGTATGCCACCACAATGGATTTGAAAGGAAACAATCAAGATGTGCTTTAAGTGTAGACTTTCATCTTTAATTTGTTACATCCAAATTGGGTGAATGGTGTAGGAATTTCACAGATATGTATATGTGGTCCCTCCAATTTTAGGGGCTCAAAAGTATTCGGAAAAACTAACATAATCATTAATTAAATTGTGAGTTTCAATACTTGGTTCCAAATATTTTGCAGTCAATGACTGCCTGAAGTCTGGAACCCATAGCCATCACCAGATGCTGGGTTTCATCCCTGGTGATGCTCTGCCAGGCCTGTACTGCAGCTGTCTTTAGTTCCTGCTGGTTCTTGGGGCGTTTGCAACATATCTGAATGTACTGTTTGTGGAGCTTAAACACAAACAATACTATTATGATTGTTTCTTCCTTGCCAGCCCAATACAACATAGGATTTAAACAATATTCCTAAAATGCTTTCATTGGAAGTCACATTCTCCATAAAAACCATGCAGGGATTTTTGTCAAATTGTCCATATACTACAGCCTCAGTAAGGACAGGTCACAGGTCTGAAAACAGCAGAGAAGAACAGATGTGAAACTGAAAGCACTAATAAAGACCACACAAGAAAAAGCACATCTCTCCACCAAACACACTCCAAACAATCTCAAGCACTGCTGCAAAAGTGATCACATTTTCCATTGCATTTGATACATTATCACTAACAAAATCTTCTTAGATTCAATTTAATACAATGATCAAGTGCAGTTTGACCTTTCATGGAAATACGGTTCTGCTTAATATTGGCCGATCAGCGTAACTATCCAAAATACTGAGGTACTGATCTATGGTTCTGTCTATTTTTTGGAAGATGGCATTTGAATTGTAAAACGCCTGTGTGTTTTATAACTTGTGGCTATGCGTTTCATTCCCACTGTGTTACCAAAGGTTTTTAGTGATTTATTTCATATACTCCAAGACCTTTTTGGCCTTATTGACTGCTGCAATAGTTTTGATAGCAGGCAGACAACAAATACTGTGCCATTCCCACTGCAGCTGTGTTTCTAGTGCAGTGAGAGAAGTGATTCTGTATACAGTCTTGCCGAGTCGCCATTCAAGCTCATCCCACAGATGTTCTAAGAGATTGAGATCAGGAAAATGTAATGTTTTAAAGCTGATTCTCTAGTGTATTTTCCTTGTGCTCCTCAGCTCTTCTCTCTTCAAAGCATCTTAATGAATTGTTAAAAAAAATAGAGATGAGTGCACTGCTGGCCCATAAAAAGTTTTGTAAAATAACAACAATATATTAAGAATCAATTTGAAGTGAAAGTCCTGTTCCTCACAAATGCACCCTGTAGATCTCTCAACTTGAGCAAACATTGAAGGCTTTTTGTAGGATGGGATTTCGACTGATATCCACTTACTTAGAGTGATCAGATTCTAAATCACCCTTTTTCATGTCAAAGAAAACTCCCATTCTGATATTATATACACTTGAAGTTTTTTTTGTATGTTTTCTGCATATACTCAAACACAATATATTGATCAAAACATGCAAAGCATATTAACACATTGGTTAAGATTCCTCTGTGTAATAAAACTAAGTATGAATGTAATTTCCACTTACATTTTCTACAAATGCACCTGTACTGTCCATGCCCGACTAGTCTGAAGCATGGCCTGTGCAAGTATTAGTTTTCTGCAGTACGATTTTGCCATATACACATAGGCAGCCTAATCCAGAACAACCGTATTGTAACCATCAAAGGAAAACTATTTTTTTTTTCCAGTCCAAGCTTTCTCAAAGAGACTGCGAGTAACTTCTCTTTTTCCGGTTTTCCGCCTGGATTATGGATATGTCTCAAAATCCACATGCTGCATGACAAAGGTTGATCCTTGGTATAAATCACCCTGTTAATCAACCAATGTAACATAGCACAGCTTCCCTGTGACATTTATGAGATGCCTATAACACTCCCCAGCATGACAGTACATCAGTTAGAAACACATAGGTAATGCAATTTTATTATAATTGGATGGAAATAAAATCTTTTGTCACCTTGCTTGGCAATAAATATCACATAGCACGTTTCTACCAAAGCTGTACATCATATGCCCCATCTTAGTCTGTGTTTCTTTCCCCTGCAATGTCTATATCTTCCCTTCTTTTGTGCCGGTCTACTTGGCCAATATTTGGACAGCAGTAAACTTCCTTGACATGTGTATTATAATTAGGCGTAAAAATCAGTTTACAGATTCACAAGGCCAAGCAGTTTTAATCCTCTTAAGACATTTATTTTATTATCTACCACAGTATTAAATTCTCCAGGATGTTTATTACTGAGCTTCTTGGTTTTTATGACACTCTAAAGTGGTTTAAAGGAAATGGAAAGTGTTTAATAGTCCTGATTTACTCTTGCAAGTCTGCTGCAATTTCTTTTCCACTGTAATTTTGACCATCACTTTTAATGTATGCCATGTGTAATGTTTACGGGTGTACATATGGGCCTGTATTTAAAAACAGATCCTTTACCTGCTAACACTTACACAGCACTCGCCTGTCTCTTGAGGACCTGGAAAAGATTTAGAAAAATATCTGCTGTATTTACTGAATAAAATCTACCAAACACTTCAGAAGAGAACTTAAAAAGTCGCCATTTCTAAAAACATGGATTTATGCATCTTTATGTGTTGTTATCATGTATAAGTAAGAAACACCACTCTTCCAGATTGATGCAATCAGTTATTCTTTTCTACTTTCGAACAGAGGAAATTAATTCACCAGAGAGATTGTTTGAGCATAATGAGCATAATTAGTGCTTGTTTTGTCTAGAAACTAGTCGTGTCCCCTCCACAAAAGACAAATATATGCAAATATGTGAAAACACCCATGTAAAATATTAACCTGGAAACAAGCGAAGTTGGAAAGCAGTATGTTGCCAAAAATATGCAATATTGTTTCCATTACTTGCTATCAATATATCCTCTTAAGTATATAAAACTACTTTTCACAGCTTCATACTCTAAAAACACTCTGCCCATAAAACACAACTTTATATATATTTATTGTAAATAGCAAAGATCGATACATAAAAAAAATATATAAATGGCAAATGAGGAAAATGTTTTATAAGCATGGAAGGAGACTAGTGTATAACCAAGATACCTTTCTGATATTAGCTCTTTCATGCATTGCAAATTTGTTCTCTTCAATAAATGGTGATTTTTTTTTTTATGTCTAATTACCCTCATGTTTCAGATCAACTCTTTTGAAAATATAGGAGAGGTGAACAGGTTGCGTTGCCTCCTGTGGTATTTGCATAAACATATTAACAAAGCTTGGTGCTACAGAAGACCTGTGCTGTATAACCACAGCAGGCGTCACTTTTAAGGGATGTATTTTATTGATATCTCTAATGAGTTTGGACTTTCATGAAACATAGAAACTTGCAAATGACAGGCAAGGACATGCATCTAATTTTCCTCTTCCAAATTTGCGAGACATTTCTTTTTTTTTTTTTTATAAGAACAAACACACTGTATTAATATTTTAATAGGTATTGCACAACTCATTGCTTAGATCCATGTTGGAATTCTGTCATTTGCATGTTTTTTTTCCACCGCATCACAATTTACTTTGCATTCTTCTCATGATCATGTATTGTCTCCTGATCTTTCTGGAGAGACATGATTGTTTGGTTCTTTTCATATTATCTTGAAGATGCAGGCATCTGTAAAAGTGCCCTTTGTTTTGTTGCATTTACTGAGGGCATCAAGAAAGAAAGGAAAATAAAACATAAAAATAGCTTCTCAGCTGTTATTAGTGTTGATGAATAGCTCTAATTGGGAAGAATAGGCTGACAGTGTTGAGCTAATATCCTTAAATGTCTTGCCTCATGCAATTAGTATTCCCCTGACACACATCCATTTAAGCTATTGGAAAAGTGCCATGTGTTCATACCCTTGTCATCCCACTTAACAAATGGTTCTGTCAAGCCATTCCTCATAGCTTCTTTTGACTGATAACTGAATTTAAGGGCTCATCCTAGAAGTATCACATGCCAAAATATACCTTTGGACACCATGCATCAAAGCTTTTTTAATCAGCCCATACATTTAAGAATTAGAACTTAATCCTCGGTATTTGAATGTGTCTAATTCAATCGTGCAAGGATGTGGAAAGGTGGCAATACAGAGTGATTGGCATGTGCCTGGGAAGTAATACGGCAAGACCTGAGTAGCATTCCTGTATCAGGATGTGCACATATTATGAAAAAGGTTAAGACATCTCAACTTAGTATCCAAAGTAGACAACATGAGCTCTTCCAAAAGTATTTATTATTATTTATTGGCAGACACCCAGGGCGACTTCCAGGTTACATGAGCAATACAAAAGTGCAACAATACAGTACACAAATCAAATAAAGCATAATACAAGTACAGTTTACAAATTAACAAAATTAACATGAGAGTAACAAGCATTCGTCTTGTGACGGCACTTCAGTAAAAGCCTTGTCAACGTCTCATATTTCACTGGCCCTCGAGTCTGTCATTGATAGCTCAGTAAACATCAGTCCACCTTCAATATTCTCTTTGTGCATCACAAGTCTGTGTGCACACCAGAAGTGACTTCAGCGGAATGGGTGTGTTATCTTCTGCATCGGAGAATACCTACCTTGCGCACTACAGTACTTTGTGTGAGACGCAATACAATCGGATCAGCTCAGAGAAAAGCGTTCTCCAAACTTCCTGGAACAGTTTATGAGCTTGATCTCAGCCAAAGCAGTTAGAAGACAAATTACATGTTGGTATTTTCAATTTTTACAATGTCCCTTTTTTCCTTTCCTTTTTTTTTTTTTTTAAAGAATCCAACTTCTGGTCCAACTTCTGTGGCGAATTCAATAGCCCGATAGTCTTTGTCACTGTTCAATTGTATTTCAGTCAGCATGTCACCATTGGGAGGCTGCCAGCATTTATTTTTCCCTGGCAAGGTACGCTCTCTTGCAATAGCCAGAGCGGATTGATTCTGTGGACCAGTCAAAGAAATGATCCCTAATAAACAAAGCTACTGCTGAACAGACACTCAATGTCACCACTCTCTAATGTCTGGACTGGTCCATATTCTCACACACTAACTTTTTTTGTCTGCATATATATATATATATATATATATATATATAGAGAGAGAGAGAGAGAGAGAGAGAGAGAGAGATGCAGTTACACTATTAGTTTAATTAAGTAATGTATAGTTCATTCCTTATTTTATATCTGCCTCTGTACTGCAGCATGGGCACATATGACAGATGTTTCCTATACAATTCTTGTCCTCTTTTTAAAAACCATTTACATAGTATTGCTTTAATATTCTGTAGGGGTTTTATTTTTACCAATTCAAAATTTGTGTTACAAGATTGAATTTTCTGTCATTACATTACATATTAAAAAATAAAATCTTACTTTGAGAGTTGCATTCCCTGCTGTCCCTCTATTAGGGTGAACACAATCATTTGTTTTATATTTAGTGCTGATTTAGTAAGAAACCTTTCTACTCACAAGTGTATCCAACTAAACAGATCTATTGTCTGTGTCTTGATGTCTACAAAAGTCTTCAATACAAATACAAGTACTATTTATGCAAGTACTCACATAACATATAGCAAAGAGAATGGAAATTGTCCACTTTCTTATTATCTTTCAAAACAATTTATATGAGGCACACTAAAATATCAAGAAATGGTGGGAATGGTCTGCAATGTCTTGTATTTGACCTGTATTGTTTTTAATAGTTTTTAGTAATTTGGCATTATTTAAATGTACTATTTGTCTTCTGTATTTCCCGAAATATACATTCAAAAATTTGTTTCATTAATGTAGAGACATCTGGTAATGAAGAGCATTTAACGAAATAGAGTTTCACATCAAAGTTGTGCATAAATGATGGCTTAATCATTGCTGTTGCCTAGAGTGAATCCAGTTATTTTAAAGCAGGCCAATTTATGATCATAAAAATGTATTACAAATTTGCTTAAAACAGGCTAACATACTAATAATGATACTGGATAACAAAACACATTTTTTGTAATGTGTGACTATAGTCTGTTATCAGATAGGAGTTATAAGTTGAGGTTTTGATTAACATAGGTTTCAAATATATGATATCAAATTCAATAAGTACTCAAATGTGTACATATACAGTATACATTTTTTTGTAATATTATAATTCATATTATTATTGTGGTCACACTTTATAATAAGGTACCGTGATTCCTCATTAATTAATATATGAATACCACAGGATAAACACATGAAAATGTCATGTACATCATCTGAGTTCTTATGTTAATCACATGTATAACAGGGTTAGGGTTAGGCTTCATGTGCTCAACATCAGAACTCAGATTGATGTTCATGATGTATTGATGTTTAAATCCTGTGGTATTCATCTATTAATAAATGAGGAATCACAGCACCTTATTATAAACTGTTACCATTATTGTTTATTTATTTATTAACTTTACTTCAAGTATCATCTCAAATACTTTTTTTTTTGAAGATAGGAAATTTGCATGCTTTTCATCACTGCACATGACATTGATGAGTTTAGTACTTTGCATGAAATTAAAGGCAATTGGCAGGAGGATTCTTAGTAACAGTTTTCCAGACATCTGTTTTCATGTTGGAACAGGTGCTTAATCTTAAAAACATGCAGTTTCCCATTAAAAAGCAAATTTGCAAAACGGATGCTAATATCTTCTTTGAAGATCATGCAACCCTTTGCTTCTCTACAGCAGCAGAGATATTTATCTTTCAAGCTTTGTTAAGTATATGTACAGTCTTAATTATTTTATAGAGTTTTTGTTTGGATCATAATTAGACTGTATTAAGTTTACACTGTTGCAATTTACCAGTGTTAACTCGCCATCTGGATTTAAAGGATAGAGAAGGTAGTTTACAAACTTCATCCGTTTTGCATTGGATGTCTTATTGGTGAATTAGTAAAATATGTACTCCAGCATGATTTTTTTCACAGGTCTCGGATAGATCAACTGAAATTCTACAAGAACCACCTTTGCATCATGTGATGTTGAACTAAATGACTTGAGCTTTGTACTGGTACCTGTACTTATCCATCACTATGTGAAAAACAGCAGCAATTGTTGATCGAATTCGTAACTTTCAGGGGGTATGTGGGTTTAAATCACATTCAGAACGAAATTTCGAGATTTATATTGATAGATCATGAACGTATGACTTCTAATTAACCTGGTATGGTATATCTTCATTTGGAATAGAATAAAATCACGAATAGCTTGGCCAAAGCAGTAATATGTGTTTGAAAGCTTACAAAATCTGCTTTTCACTGTATCCGCGTGTCAATCAAAAACTGATGGCTGTGCTTTTATCCCTCCATCTGTTTAGAAACCTTCATTGCAAAGGACTTATTTAGGAATATCTTATTCTTAATGTAATTTATGTATGTGTATATGTGTGTCCTTGGTGAGGGGATAAACCTTTCAGCATTCCTAATAATGACATTTATTTCCATTAAATGCCATTCAATTACAGCATCAGATGGTGCAGTCAAGCTGACTCAATACAGGCTCTTGAATTTCACATATAGGTCTGATACTCATGCCATCTACTGACAACGGTTTCACCAAAAGAGAAGACTTGTTATAGTCCTTTAGTTTAATTAGATTATTCTCCACAGTAAAGTCTGGACCTTTGGTTAGCTTTGGTTAATTAATCCTGCTAATCTACGTTGTTTCCAAAGTCTTAATTTATTCATCTTTTTGAGAGCCTAATTGCTTTTTCACCAAAACTGCTTTCATCCATGAATGACTGCAATGTAAGGTGTCCCATATGAATATTAAATATATCGGTTTTACATGAAAATTAGTATTACGAATATCACCATAGTTTAGCTGAAGGACATTCACTGATTCAGTTCTTCTGATTTTTTAATTTTTTTTTTACCTCCAACGAATTCTGTGACATCACCATTTGCTCCTCTTTGATGGATTATCCCCTTTTTAACATAATTCATCATTACTGCTTCTAGGCCATTTAGGCTTTAATTAGTCAAGTTCTATGTCTGCTGACTGACTGGTAATTATTATTGGTTGGGAGAACGTTGCATGTGCCATTCAGCTGCCCCTAGTTTCCTGTCTCCTCCGTGCCTCACAGTCCCTTCCAGTTTGTGTCAATGAATAATAATAGGGACGGGATAACAAATGATGATTTTGTTAAATCAAAAGAAGGCTTGCAGCAGTAAGCACTACTTAGGTTTTAAAACACAGGATTAACTTAAAACAATTGTTTAATGGTTTTCTTTCAGCTGCGGAAGGCAGTGATGGACCACATCTCTGACTCCTTCTTAGAGACAAATGTGCCCCTGCTTGTGCTCATTGAGGCTGCAAAGAGCGGCAATGAAAAGGAGGTCAAAGAGTATGCCCAGGTCTTCCGTGAGCATGCCAACAAGCTCGTCGAGGTAAGTTGCTCATTCAGTACTACAAATACAACCCCAAATTCAAACAAGTGTATACACTCTAGAAGGTTACAACAAAATCAACATTCTTATATATTTGTTGTATTGTTGCTAAGACATCATCAAATATTTATTTCACTTTTTTGTTGTTTTTCATACATGGAACCCCTGATGTTTTGATGATAGAAATGCCATCATTAAAACATATACTATCTTCAGTCCCAATGAGGAGGATCAGAAAGCTTTCTTGATGCAAATGCTTTATCATATTTACATATGCAGTACAGTTTATAGTAATAGAGATTATGTTTATTTCATTTTGCTCATTGCATATTCTGTCTATTGTAAGTATAAAGTCAGTTACAATGAAAGGATGTGAAATTTTCAACCGGACAACTGAAGAAGCTTTGACATGAAACAGTAAGGCCTAACATTATCAATATTTCATTGTAAGATGTCATTATATTCTATTTTTTCTTATTGTGTGATGAGGTTCTCAGTTTGAACATTTTCAGATCATGACCTCATCTGGATTCGTGGGGAATTAAGTTCCTGAAAATGCTTGTTTTTGTTTTTATTAGATCAACTGTAATGTGTGTATAGGTGTCAGTTATGGCAAGCCAAATTATCATTTAGAGATATCTCAAATTGTTTTGCACATATCACTAATTAAACAGGAAGTAATGTGCAGATATATCTAAATGATTTGTAGATATATCTAAACGATTTACAAAAATCTCTAAATAATTTAAAGATACCTGCAAATAATTTAAATATATCTAAATGTACTTTTAAATAAGATATCTGGAATGATTTGCAGATATCTTTAAATTAATTATAGATATATATAAATTATAATTTGGCTTGCCATATGTCAGTTGCTAGATCTAGCTGTTTTCCTCTATTTGTATGTTTGAGGAAATACATTTCAGAGGGAAATAAAAGTTATTTCTCCAGCAAAGTTAATTTTAGAAAGAAAGGAAGAACCAAATAAAAACCCACAGCTGTAGCCTTACATTCATGTACAGTGCCAAGGCTGTCTGCATTATTTGTGTTTGTAATTAGTATAATTGACAATTAAATCATAAGTTCAATGCTGTATGAAATATGTTGTTTTATTGAATCACTTATCAATTAGAAAAATGCATAGATATTTTATGTATTTATTTTTAAATTATGCATTATATACATGAAAAGCTCTGTTGACAATACATATATATTATAGAAGGTAACAGATCTTCCCATTAGGGCTGTCCTTCTTACTGCACATATTCCTGGAATTTCACGTCTAACATGATTATGAATGGGTTTCTTTTATTTGCATTTCCTCAATCATATCTAAGCCAGAACATTTTTTTTTTTTTCTTCAACCCTTTATAGGTATTTCACTGGTGTTTTCTCTCTGTTTTACTCACTCAGCTTTCTGATCAATTGCAAATGTGTGTGTGATGAATTGATGATATGTAGCAGAATGCAAAATCTTTCTAATAGGAATTGTCTCTGTCGGTGTATAACTTTAAATTGGCAACTTTTTCTGAGGTAAAAATAGGTTAACATATCATTTCACTTGAAAGAGTAATGAGAGAAAATCCTTAGTGTGGAGACTTCTTAGTATGTCTGAGCTTGTATTTGCATCTTTGTCTTTACAAATAACCCCTTTGAAATAGTAGTGCTGTTGATTGACACATTCTTTACTGTAATAATAATGCTGAAATAAGATGAATGTAAGATAGCTTGGGTTTAAGAGTTAGATTTTTCAGAATTATCATATTAATTATCACCCATAAATAGGGTGCTGTGTTTCATACAACTTGCTTTCTAAGTCGGCTCTTCATTCCTCCCCCCATGTAGTCTGTTTAATTAAACCACTCATTGATTAATAATCTCACAATTCCTTTAATCATCTCAATTAGTTTTTCTATTAAGGCGCATTGGCGCGTTGATTAAGCAGCAGCAGTTACAGACATATTTTTAAACGGGCATGCATCCCTTTATTACTGATATTCTTATGTATGACTTGGTGTTGTTTGCATTAGCCCAATTAAATTATTTTTGATTGCGATGTTGTTTTTACTATATTTAGGTCTCTCTGTTTTTTGTTTTTGTATGCATACATTTTTTAATTACAATTTATAGTCAAATCATACTATGTTGATTTCTTAATTATGAATTCAATTACTATAACAGGAGATGCTGCAGGGACATCTGGGGAATAGCAGTAAAATTTGAATTGAAAAAAACAACTTCCAAAAAATAGCAGGGCACTACCTATAGAAAAAGAGACACTATAATATTAATAATGATGATAATAATTATATGTATTTTAAATTACACTTTTCATAAATTAATATCACAAAGCATGTAAAGAGTAAACAGAAACAATAACAATAAAACACTAATAATTCGAGAGGATATTTTAGGTCTGCCGAAGCGAATATAATAAAAACTTTAAAAAAAAAACAGCTCCAGTGTTGATATCAAGTGGCAACAAGCCATTAAGAAGTTCTTATTTAAAGTTAGTAAACCTTCATTTCCGACATTTATTGCTAATTGTTTTAACCATGGTCTGCTGATTCTAAATCTATCAGAATTGTAAATATAATTTTAGTTTTCTTGTTACTGTCAAAGAAAAAGGTGTGGATGGATAGATTGCATCGCCTTGGTATTCATTAAAATGCTGGAATAAATCCAAGATTATTAGCATTTCCTAATTAATCCTTCAACAAATCAAGAGAGGACACGCTTATACTGTGTTAAAATAAATGTTTATACTCAGAATAGCTTCAATACACTTTTACTGGAGTGGCAGTAGCATACTGAAAAGGAGTTAATATTAATGACGAAAACACATCTATCTATAAAAAACATGTATTCTGAATTAAAACTTTATATAGATACATTGCATTTGTAGAGTAGTGTAGTGTTAGTAGTAGTAGTAACAGTCCGGCCAGTGACCTCAGAGACCAGAGACCGGATTCGTCGTGTCCAATTTTGACAGGATGTTTTATACATTATTTATTAATTCCTACATGGTAGCTTTCATCCAGTTGTATAGCTATGTTTACACTTCCCAGCATCACAAGATTAGTCCCATCTTTTCCTCCGAACTCTCATTCTCCTAACTGTACTGAGTACTGAGTATTATACAGTAATTAGAGTTATAATTTTAAAAATAAGAAAGAAACATTAACATTAATCGCTCTCACTTGAGTAGTCATAATTTTACATTTTAAATTACTAAAAATATTATAATGTATAACACAAATGCACGTACATTTGTGATGGGTTACAGTTATATAGTAAAACTGGATATTTGTCGCAATATTCAAATTTTTATTTTAATTTTATTTTAGGGGTCTTTTCTGGTCAAATGAATACATATGTAATGCAGATCCACATAGCAAGATGCACTGTGTTCATATTCTTTTGCTTCCAGCTTCCCACCATCACAGGGGATTGGTCTCCTTGATGTGATTTTGAACCTTCGTTTTCCCACCAGCCCTTGTTGGATATGCTGGAGTCGTGAAGTGCAGTACAGAGTTCACAGCGACGGTCTGTTCGTTTCCCTCAGTCCGTGGCTCAGCTGTGGAGAATGTCTCTGCAGTTGAATGTTGCAGTAGATGAATCGCTGCCCTCTTGGTGGGTTATATTCAGTACAGTGAAGACTTAGCAGCTCCTGATAACACAGGGCTATAACTAGCATCATCCTTCTCCCTTCTTCCTTGGGTCTGCTTTAACTCTCGTCCTTCTGTATGCACCTATCAGCAAGAAACAGAGCTGGAAACCTCACATTTAAGACGATGCCAATGATATGTCTTGTAACAGTGGGCATTCGGCTCTGCCTTTTTAACTAGGATGTCTTTCGATCTATAAAGTAGTCATTAGATCCAAGCTGGAGCCCCTATATCCTGTGGAACTGGTGCAGTTGCACTCTCCACATCGCTGTCATTTTGAATCTCACAGAGTATAAAGCGGCTGAAACACTGCTGAAAAGTAAGGCTGTGGTCTTCTTAACGTGGCTCAACATGCTATAGATTACGTTGAAGAACCAATGTCAAGTGTAACATTTCAAAAACGACTTGTACTGATTGTACTAGTGCCATTACCACTACTCCTAATAATATGGCTTAAATTGCTTGCATATCCGTTCTTCCCTCCCATTCTTACAATTATCTTTGCTTAGGTTAAGAGTCAAGGGTCCTCAGATGTTTGCACAAAACCTTGGAATGAAAGCAAATACAGAATCTCAGCACATTTGATTTGTATGTTGTAATGATTCTGATGTTGTTACAGTTGCTGGCATCCAGAGCACACCACGTGATCAGGCACTATGTCTGTGTTAGAGAGCTGTGGGATTGATCAGCATTGCTCTACCTCTGAATGCCTTTTGAAACTATGAATGTTTTATTTGAAGTCAATCTTTTATTTTGAATTGTGAAAGTTTAAAACGGTGCTCAATTGCTCTTGATAGAGCATGTGCTATTTTATATTGTCTTTGAAGTTGGTTATTTAATAAGAGCACACTTTAAAAGGTAATCTTTCTGCAAGAAATGTTTTTCCAATAAATAAACAAATCAATACCCTTTCTTGTTTAACCACTGTTGAACTGGGCTGCAGGCTTCACACTGCAAGCCCCCATTGCGCCTGTAAATATTATCATACCGCGAGTGTATTAAGCTATGTAGCGGACATGAGAAGACAGATGGATTGCTGTTGAAACAAGTCTATGTGTGATGATCCAGACCTTTGGACTGCTTAATCCTGTTTCACTAGAATTATTGGTCCCCTAGGAAATCTTGAGACTTGATGGTTCAGGGGAAGAAAATAGATGCATCACCTCCCTGAAGTAGTCAGGGGTACAAGGTCTTTTCTTTTGATTTCTTCATGATAAATAAATATAAAAATTAGTAGTTGAATCTTTATCATCACCTGTGATGTAGGGGCTGCAATAATTTCCAGTAGGCTAATAGGCATACAGACCCTATTAGTTAAGACTTAGCAGATGGCTATCAGAATTTCAGATGCATCTTCCGGAGTGTCAAAAATCCCCTTGGTAAGAGCAATCACATTTGGCAGGTATGTATTAGTCTGTGGTTTATGGTGATTAAAATGTGATATAGTACAGGTAAATCAATAGCATTACAGGGCTCAGTAATAATTTGTGGTAGAGGGAAGCAAAGAGCAGCAGTTTTATTTTGGTTTTATAGCCATTTTATCAATTAGTAATACAGCAGAATTATACAGCGTCAACCTAACCATCAACCTGTCAACTTTAGAATAGAAATTCTTCCTTGGTCATCAGTTTTTTTCCCAACATTTTAATTTTTAGTTTAGTGATTCCCCCCGTCAGATGTGTTCATAGATGTTTTATATTCTTTTCATATGCCTCAAGTTTTGCCCTATAGTATAGTTCAATGGGTGAATGTAAAAATCTGAATATTTGAAGAAATATTTTGGCACCACCAATAACAATTTGAATAGTAATCTATCTCTTAATAACTCATTAACCAGTGTAGTTAGCTGTTGATGAGTTAGGTCTCAATTAAGTCAAGATTGTTTGTCGAGGCATTTTGTGTAGGCAAATCTTGCCAAAAAGAGCTGTTTTCTGGTTCTCAGTATTTTAATATCCTGGGGCCTACATTTAGAATAATCATATTTTTGTATCCTATTACAGAACGTTGAAATAAAAAAATCTATTTTTTGTCGACTAACTGTGAAGACACACCATGGTCTACACAATACACTAATGATATAACGTTTCAGTGTTAAGCCCTGTCAGGATGTTTACAATGAAGATGAAAAAATGTGCTATTAGAACAGTTCAGCAAAAGGGGGATGGATAATGCTCTAGCTTCAAGATGCCCAGTATTTGCTCTTTAACCATAAAACAGAAATCATCTGTTTTCAGTTCATTGTTCATGAACAAATTCAAAGACCAGGTAACATTTTCAGTCTATATGATCTACTACCACTTTAGTACATTCAATATACAGCTGTATAATTATTTGATACAATTGGATATATAACTAACATGTTACACAATACAGTTCAAATTATGGCTTGCCGAAAAACTTTATCTTTAAAAATGTATCTTTAAATGAGAAAACTATATTTTTTGTCAGGCGAGCCTAAAAATTATTACTTTAATTGCATGAAACTGCAATTTTATTTGCAGAATTCTGGCAGTTTAAATGACTTGTATATCTTGAAGCTTGTTGACAGAAAACAGAAAAACATAGATTGTGGAAATGTGGATTATAGTACAGTTCAAAGACAGATTTAAATTCTCTAGATTAGATTTTGTATCTTTAAAACAAAAATCTTAAAAATGAAGAGAAAACTAACACACTGCTGAAATGCTATGGTGTGCTTTATAATGGATTTATAATACTACATTTAGAAGAAATAAAGAGATCTGGGCAATGTACTGTGAGAAATAACTCTGAAACAGGTCAAAAAAAGACTTACTGAACAATTGCTGAAATGAAAGGCAGATTCGGCAGTGAGTGAGTTTATGAGAAAGTAATCTCCTTAGTCTGCAAAAGAGAAAATATGGGGATTTGAGTCAGGTATTCAAGAGGAATGTGGTGCCTTTTGGGGAACAAATATGTGATATTGTGTGGAAGCTGGTTTCAAACTTGTTTCAAACAAAAAACAATGTGCTGATTTCCTATTGACAGACATATGAGCAAGACAGGCTGAATGTACCCATCATTTGTAACTTTTTACACTTGTTTAAAATTTAGAGTTGTCATAGTTGTCAACTTTCCTTTAGATATCACTTACCAGAGTAGTGGGTAACTACAACAAAAAAAAAATATATATATATAACAGCATTTCCCACAATTTGTATAGCTATTATCTTGTGTATGAATGTTATATCATGCAGAGAACTATCAGTATTCAAACATAAAGCTAATTGTAACCGCAAAATGGAAAATCCTGTTATTACCTTTAACAGCAGCTTTTCTAAGGACAATTTGGCAGTAATGTAAGAAATAGAAAAGCAACACATCAAATCCAAAGCTTACACCAAGCAAGGTAATATTAGTTGTTTCCCAACACTGAAACTCAAATACTTGTGACACAAAAAACATTACAGACCATAAATCACCAAGATGGTCTTAACGACAGGCCCAATGTCTCTGATGTACCAATGTACTCACAGACAGATTTCATATGTTGTATGTTTCCAAACTTCACCCAGAAAAGCCAAGACTTTTTCAACTTCCACGAAAAACAATATTGGATGATATCTGGTACTGGAAGCATCTTCTCGGTGAGTGTTTTATCGCCAATTTGATTAAAAAACTCTCGTGCCACTTGTTGCCAAGTTTTAAGTGATGCTGGAGTTGTAGATAAGCATATTATTTCAGTTTCTGGACATAGGAGCAAACTAAGTCTCAAGCATTATGCAACAAATCCAGATGAAGAGCAAAAACAGGAGTTAATTTCTTCGGGATGAAAAAATCAAGTCTTCAGGAAAAAGCCCCCCGTGCTGTGACAGCGATACATATTGTGTGAATGTTGTTTCTTATTGTATAGGAGGCATCGTTTCTCGCAGTTTGTGCAGCCAGAACTCAATACGAGACACCATTCACTCCACCTATTGACTTATAATTGAAATAATATTCTTCCATATAAAAATGTCATGAAATATGAAATCACAAAATAATAAATAACACTAAATTAAGCTTGGTCATAAACAGGCATCATGTACCTGCATCATGAATTAAATTGCCCATCATTTCAGTCAAGACCTGTGCCTGCTAGTGTTTCTTTTGTGTTGTTTTTCTGTAGTCATATCTCTGACGCATACATTGTGTCTTGTTTTGTTTTGCTGAGAGAATTTAAGGGAATTATTGAACATAAGGACATACTTTACTTGTGTGTTTTTTGGAATGATCTTAAGGGTCCTATAGTTATGTATACTAGGTGAATAGTACTAGTGACACCTTTCAAAGTTGCTAATCTTCAACGGTTTTCAAAAAAGATAAGCTCAGCTTAAAACAAATGGATCAGCATGTTGCAAGTCAGACTTCCTAGGCAACCACAATGAGACATCAAGAATATTACAGAAATCCTTGTCATGTATCTCAAGATATGACACTAAGTAGATTATACAAGATTAAACATGACAAAAGAAATAAATAAAGTTTGACATTTTTGTGCATTACTGTTCATCAAATGGCAGACTTTCATCTGTAATTTAAATTTATGTCTGGATAGACTTTTTAATTAATACATTGCGTGTATGTGTGTGTGATTGAAATGAATCCTTGAATTGAGATGACATGCAGTCGTGCCAGAAAGTGACACCTGTTCGGTTTCTGTAATGTATCCCCTATATAAGTTATTCATTATTTAATAAGCAGTTACATTTTATTTTCCTTTTCATTCAAAAGAGGAGCTTAAAGTCTGGGCTTTGTTTTGTCATGAATTAATCCAGATTTTACTATTGATGGTCTATGCCTTCAGAGTAATCTGCCTATCCTCTGAAGATTCAGGCATACATTTTAATAGCATTTCAACATGCTTAACACATTTTCTGTTTTCAACATTGCTAGTGGGCTATTATTTTCTAAGTCATTTCATACCAGTGGCTCAGAAGAACAACATATGTACATATTCATACTGTAATCATGAGTATCATATTTTATGTCAACAATAAAGTACAAGACAGGGATAAAACTAATATTTGAAGAACACTACATTTGCTGTTGTATTTCTGCGTGATCAGTTGCAGTTTAAGAAAGAAGACGTAATTATATATTCTAGGTTCTGCTCTTTGTGTACCCTTATGAAAAAGTAGACTTAAGTATGCCCAAATATACTTTACTTCAAGTGAATATATACTTAATAGAGTACATTTTATTAGTGTATTATTTACAGCAATTAAATAATGATTTAACAGGTTAGTTACTGGTAAACTAAAGCACTTCACCATTTGTTACTGTTACAGGTACAAATAGGATTTATATTTGTATATGAAGCTTTTTTGTATAAATCAATTGTCTTCCACTGATGAGTGTAGATAAATGCTGCAGATTAATTCTGTCCACTTCAGTATTTAGAATCATTAATGGGAAATTACTTCCTTTAAGTTGATGGAAGATATTTAATACTGAAAGGCCTTCCAAATTAATTATACAGAGGAATTGCTTCATCAGAAAAGGGGTAAAGAGTGACTGGACACTATTTTAAAACTAAAACCAGACTTTCTGTTTAGCCTCACAATCCATGATCACGTCTGACCTATTTTTTATGCAACAAGATTGTTGTGAACAGATTTATTTTTTTAATTGAAAATAATATGTTCTGTTATCATATTGCTATTCTGACGTATTACAAGAGGGTATCAAGTGGTGGTTATTTGAGTTGTTCATAGTGATGATGTGATATATCATTAATTTGAAGTTAAAAAAAGAACACTTGTTTCATCTTGCGAGTTGCAGGGTTTCTAAAGATCTGAGACATTATCATTATAATCACACATATGTGTCTGCAGATTTTCATATTTTTTATGTATTTGAAAAATATATTTTTATAATAACAAAGAAGATATATAAAATAATATTCAGGCAACTGGAAGGTGTAGTTCGCGTAGCATGTTCTATATAGCGTATAAGTAGGGTGTTGTATTTATCTCAACTGCGCTTTGTAACATGCATTTAATTCCTTCAACACCAAGAGGCTGATATGGCTCTTCTTAAAGCCACTTACAGAGCATTCATTCACAATCGTACCATTGCAGGATCTGTATCATCTTAATTAGTCTTATTATTCCTACTAATTAGGCACAATCACACAAATACAGTGATGAACATGGCTACTGACTCTTAGTTAATGATGCATTTGTTACAGGTTACAGACAATGCGTTAATACATTAATGTTCACCAGGAACACAAATATAATTTGTCAACAAAAGAGTTTTGCAAATGTGTTATTCTGTAAGAGATGAACAAATACCAAAATCAGAAAATCAATGCAGTAATATACACTCGCCTAAAGGATTATTAGGAACACCTGTTCAATTTCTCATTCATGCAATTATCTAACCAACCAATCACATGGCAGTTGCTTCAATGCATTTAGGGGTGTGGTCCTGGTCAAGACAATCTCCTGAACTCCAAACTGAATGTCTGAATGGGAAAGAAAGGTGATTTAAGCAATTTTGAGCGTGGCATGGTTGTTGGTGCCAGACGGGCCGGTCTGAGTATTTCACAATCTGCTCAGTTACTGGGATTTTCACGCATTTCTAGGGTTTACAAAGAATGGTGTGAAAAGGGAAAAACATCCAGTATGCGGCAGTCCTGTGGGCGAAAATGCCTTGTTGATGCTAGAGGTCAGAGGAGAATGGGCCGACTGATTCAAGCTGATAGAAGAGCAACTTTGACTGAAATAACCACTCGTTACAACCGAGGTATGCAGCAAAGCATTTGTGAAGCCACAACACGTACAACCTTGAGGCGGATGGGCTACAACAGCAGAAGACCCCACCGGGTACCACTCATCTCCACTACAAATAGGAAAAAGAGGCTACAATTTGCACAAGCTCACCAAAATTGGACAGTTGAAGACTGGAAAAATGTTGCCTGGTCTGATGAGTTTCGATTTCTGTTGAGACATTCAGATGGTAGAGTCAGAATTTGGCGTAAACAGAATGAGAACATGGATCCATCATGCCTTGTTACCACTGTGCAGGCTGGTGGTGGTGGTGTAATGGTGTGGGGGATGTTTTCTTGGCACACTTTAGGCCCCTTAGTGCCAATTGGGCATTGTTTAAATGCCACGGCCTACCTGAGCATTGTTTCTGACCATGTCCATCCCTTTATGACCACCATGTACCCATCCTCTGATGGCTACTTCCAGCAGGATAATGCACCATGTCATAAAGGTCGAATCATTTCAAATTGGTTTCTTGAACACGACAATGAGTTCACTATACTAAACTGGCCCCCACAGTCACCAGATCTCAACCCAATAGAGCATCTTTGGGATGTGGTGGAACGGGAGCTTCGTGCCCTGGATGTGCATCCCACAAATCTCCATCAACTGCAAGATGCTATCCTATCAATATGGGCCAACATTTCTAAAGAATGCTTTCAGCACCTTGTTGAATCAATGCCATGTAGAATTAAGGCAGTTCTGAAGGCGAAAGGGGGTCAAACACAGTATTAGTATGGTGTTCCTAATAATCCTTTAGGTGAGTGTATTTAAGCTGTAATGAGCATGGGAGTGTCATTTACAATGTCATGAAAGAAAATGTCCAGTGTGTTTTATTTTGATAATTTGTTTAAGCATTATTTATAACCTGGTCTTCTTAAACGGATTGAGGTTGCTATGGGAAAATGTGCCCATATGAAGCAACAATCCACAGAATTGGTAACACACACACATATATTTTGGTTTTAGCGTGGAAAGATATATGCTTGGAATAACAAGAGAGAGAGAAATACATGAATGCATCCAAGATTAAATTAAAATGTGACATAATTGAGAGTGAAAATATTAAAATGGCAGTGGGCTGGAAGGACACATTGCAAGAAGAACAGCTCAAAGATGGACAAAGAAAGATTTGGATACCAAGAGATAAACGAAGATCTAGAAGATGACCACATTAAAGATTGGAAGATGAAATGCATGACATGGAGAAGAGAAGCTGTAGATCAAAGCAAGTGGAAACATCTTGGGGAGCCATCATCCAGCCGTGGATCAATATGGGCTGATAGTGATGATATATTAGTGTTAAATTGGGACCTAATTTATCATTCAAAGACATTCCACTGCAGTTTCCTTTTACATATGGTAGTGTTGTTGTTTTTTTCATTTTTTTTTTTTTTCATTTATGATTTACAGTCGTCATCAGACCCCTGAAATGGAATCTAATGGCAGAGCTTCAGATACAAACTACATGATGTGTGTTGAATCTCCTAATTAGAAAGATTGTGAGCTGGTTGAATAAAATGTGTTTTCTTTTTTAATTAAGTTGGCTTTAGAAAGCCAAACTACTGTCTTTTCCCCATTATTATTATTATTATTATTATTATTATTATTATTATTATTATTATTATTATTATTATTATTATGTCACCATCATTCATATAACCATTTTTTAATTATTTTCACAGTGGTACAGAATTTAAAAACATTTCAAATAAATTGCCTAACAAAAGCTTTTCTAGCTTTATTTATATAGCCAGTTTAAAAAATAGTGCAAAAACTCCTTCTATAACAATGAAGCATCAGTTTCAACCTTTCTTGAAATGTGTGAATTCATGGAATATGCACAACTACTTTTCATGGTGATTTTTTTTAATTTTCTAATTAGTCAGAGCATATTGCATACATTTGTGGATTGCCCACGGAGATCTGTAGGATAATACGTGACTTACAGCTGAAGAATATGGTGCGATAATTACAAATGCCCTACTTAAAAGATCTCAGTTTTTAAAATCCTGCCAAACAACAGTTTTTCAAATTTTCGCCTACATGCCACCGATGTGTATACACATATTTACCCACTATTAAGCAGGTACAATTAATAATTACATTTTAGAATTGGAAACAAATATGAATACAAATGAATACAAAATATATTTTAAGGATCATTTTCCAGAAGGAAATCATGTGTCATATAGGGTGAATATCGTTGTGTTTGGTGGAATGACATGTGATATCAAGCAGTTGCTGTGGTTTTACAAATAATGAAGATTTATGATGAAGGGATTGATTCAGTCAATCATGCTGTAGTCATGTTGTTTCTTCTAAAGTTACTGTTCTACTTCTGATTGATTTTATGACTATTCAGTAAGGATATTGCTTTTGAAATTCACATTAATTCTTACCAACGGATTTTTGATATGGCATTCATTCAAGTTTCGTTCCATTATCTTGATTGATTCTGTTCCATATGCAATACTCGTATATATCTCATATATATGTATATATAATTGTATATGTAGTGTATTATAAATATATTACATATATATATATATATATATATATATATATATATATATATATATATATAATATCCATATATTCTGCCATCTGTGGTAAATCTTGCTTTAAAGTGTTTATAGATCCACCATTTGGAGATGATCAATCAATTAATAAAATTAATGAATTTGTTACAAGTGGTTACAGATGTAAAGTAATGCAAATTAAATAGTATGATCTTTCGACATCATGTCTGGTAAATAAAGGCACAGATGTTCAGGTGATTTGAGGGGCACTCATGAATTGCCGTTCCCCAAGGAGTAATAAAGGAAAATCACTCCAGATGGACAATTGGAAATTAGGTAGAACACACAGGTGCTAAAAGGAAAACACCACTCAGCTCACTCTTAGGCCACAGACTCAAAAGATACATTAGTTTTGGTTGGCTGGTATATTGCCAAAATACACAAGTGTATTGTTAATTAAGAGATTCTTACATATGTATCATCTTTTGAAAAATCACTGTACCTGTATGATTTTGAGGTGGCAGGCAAACCAAATGAGATTTAAGGCAAGGCAAATTAAATGTTAAAGGGCCTTGCAAGTTAATTTGTGTTCAAAATCAGTGAGATATAAAAAAAACAACAATCCAAAGAGATGGAGAGAAGTCGGCATCTAGCAGGTTTTCCCTTGTGTGGGAGACAGGGGTGAGTCCTGCTGAGAATTGTTTTGTGTGACTTTCTGAGAAATGAGGATGAACTTCAGTGTGAAAGTGTTGTCTCAAAGGACACAAGCTGCACAAGGCCTACAGAGAACGAAGAATCCAGCTGACAGCTTCTCGGGAAGAGAGGAGAACACAAAAGCTCAAATGGGAATAATTGTATTGTAAATTTGAAATAAAACATGAAGCGATAGTATTGGATATTATTTTCATTAAAAAGTGTATCGAATTTGCATATAGTATGAAGTTTATCTATGTGTTGTAAGGTCTATCTATCCATCTCTCTTTCTCTCTCGATATATATACAGCTCTGGAAAAAAAGAGACCACTTAACATTGATTTCTGAACTTGGAGTGGTCTCTTAATTTTTTCCAGAGCTGTATATCACCATCATGATGAAGCCTCCCCAAGATGTGTCCACTTGCTTTTATCTACAGCTTCTCTTTTCCATGTCACACCTGCGAGGTTTATGATTTAATCTTACCATCTTCTATGTGGTCGGCTCCTAGCTCTATTTTCATCATCCATTCAATAGCTTCCTTTGTCCATCTTTGATCTGTTCTTCTTGCAATGTGTCCAGCCCATTGCTGTTTTAACTTTAACTTAAGAACATAAGATTGAAAGTATTTAATCAATGCATACTACCAGTGCTCATTTATGACCCTGAAACCTGATCACTAAGCCAGACATTATATTTTTCCAGAATTTTGGCAGAATTCCGAAATATTGGCAACCACATGGGTCATTTTTGAGTGCCAAATCCAATTAAACAATAAACAATAAACAATGGGGGTTTCGATCCCAACTGACTTTGTTGTATGCATAGGCTATATGTAGAACTGGATGGAAGCATCATGCAAACAAGTCACATGCACAGAGTGTTGCAAGTGCATTGTGTCGTAACTCCTAATCCACATACAGTCACTTTGTAATATGGACCAATCAGGCATTGCGATAGAATTCTCTTCTGTCAGATGGTTTGTTTATGTCAGTCCTGGATTCTCGTGTAATTTTGTCATTATTGCGTATCAGGGGCAACACTCTCTATAGATAGAATGAATTTCTGCAAAATACATATTTTACTGAGCCACTGAACCACAACTCTTCAAGGGTTGGACTTTGGGACAGAGGGAAAGCCCTAGGCCAGACCTTCACCACTGAATCTAAGCAATCTGACTTGGCTGCCTTTAAAGCAAACGCTGCCGCAGTGCAGTCGTGCGTTTATATCGCCAGGATCAAATGCTTCCGATGATCGGGATCAGAAAAGGCAGTGTGAATACACATAGTGAGGCTCAGGCAACAGGCACTTTTCCTCCTAACAGGTGTCTTTTTTTAAAATTTCAGCTGTCAGTACACTAGCACAAACCCAAGGCTACCATGCTGCAAAATCTATGTTTCACTGAAGACACTACACAACATTCTGACATTCTGACTTATTTTTTTACTTCAATACCATTTTTTCTTGCTGTTGAAATTGCTGCATATTACTCCCTTGTCCAACTTGTTCTGTTGACTATTGAGCTTTTTTTTTTTTTTTTTTTTTTTTTTTTTTCAGTTCCTTAGTCTGACCAAATCCCTATCATGCTCACTTCTCAGATGCTAAGTCTCAGGTTTCTGTGTATTCGGGGTACTTCAAGCTGTGGGCCACAGTCTGGGCCATCGTGGTACGCCTGCTTATTGGCTGCTCATCAGGTAGCTGTCAAGGGATTTACAACCTCATGTCTTCTTTGATCGTCAGGTCGACTGACGCTTTCCAGAACAGAACAATAGATTCCGATTGCATGAGAAAGTGTCAATCTGAAGCCGAGCTGGCCAACGTCCCATTACTTGCATGATGTCTTTCTATTAAGATGTCCGTATCCCCCCTAAACTGTGGTCATTAGAGACAATACAGCACATATTTGATGTGTTGTATGCCCTCCTAGAACTGAGGTAGTTTTGCAAATTATCCAATATTATTTGTAATGCCACCGTGTTCTCTCCAACCTTACACTTTATTTAATACTTTAGTATTATCATTTTTGTTACCAGCTCATTTGAGTAAACTGGTACAAGTGTGGAAGGCATTACTTTTCTTTAATAATGGAAAGTTGAAAAGTGTGCTTTTTAATAATCTGAGATACATTTCATACCTGCATGTACCAGGACATGTTGTTCAGAGTTTTGTCTCTTTGTGTTCCTTTGAGTGAATGAAGTGTGATGATACTGTCAGTACTTTCTTGAAACGAGAGTTCTGGTGTGTTTGATCTGACTAAATAAAAAAGTATTCCAATGTCGTGGGAAACATGAGGAAGATTGATGAAGCTGGAGTACTCAACAACCAAGCTAAATTATAAATAAATGTTAAATAAGCTAATCAATCTGCCAGAATGTAATACAATAATGAAAAGACCTCAAATATATGTTTTTTGTAATCTATTTGTATGTATTGTTTCAACATTTTTATTTTATTTAATAGTTAAATGGTCAATTTGATGTAGACATGCAGATTGACAAGTAATGGTACACCGAATGTCCAGTTATTAATTTTTGTACTTGGTACTTTTGAGGGGTATAAAGTGGGTCTTTAAGCATCCATTTTGACAGTCTACATGTAATCCTCAAAAAGCTTTAGATGTGAAGTGGGATATCCTTGTCAAATTCGGTCCTTTCAAAAATGAGTCAATTAATCACATAGTGCTTCATTCAGTTTTGAATATAAAAAAATGTGATTTGCTCTTTTTAAGAAAAAAAGAAACCTCCTCATAGGAAAGAGAAAAAAACATCAATCCTGATTGCAGAAATAGATTAACACAGCTAATTAGGGAAAAGCTTTTATACCACGGTTCAAACATGAAATAAAACAAGTCACTGAAATATTTGATTAATTAGGCCAATGGACAGAAGCTAAGGAGCAGTGACTACATACTAGATAGCTTATTAAATCCAAACTGTAATTTATTGTAGGTCAAGTCATTAGGCAATATAGTATCACCATTTTCAGCTGGGTAATGTACTGTAATTCTGACAGATTTTGTTCTTCTGTTTCCATGTTTTATACATTTTGGTCTCCACCACTTGTAGTGCATTTAACCATATAAACGTACATCAAATTGCTGTATAATCAGATTTGGCAACTTAACTAATACTGATGTCCAAAAGGGCAGCTGATGAGAGTGTATAATTTACAAAATATGTGTGACTTTTTACCCATGGAGAAATGTCATGGTTACAGATTTGATCTTTATGATCATATAGAACAGCTATCAGCTATCAACTTGTAGTTGTCAAATCATTCATCGATATACTATAGTCATTTAATGTTGTCCAGCGGAGAGCAGAAGTGGAGTGTTTTTCTGCCATGTTCCTGTCCATATATTATGCATGTGTGCCTGAACATCATTCTGTATGTATTTGTCCAGTTAATCAACATATTTTCAGGTCAGAAAACAAAAGGATAAACCTTGGTATCATTTTAAACCACACGTGGAAATAATAAAGACTAAATTAACACTCCACAAAAGAATATGTAAATGAACATTCTAGATTGTCCATTTATTATGCAATTCTTATTCTTTCTCTACTTTCCTGAGAGCTGGAAAAGGTATTAAAACTTTAATATACAAGCACCAAATACTGGCCTGTAACGTATTTTACTTGTATTGCAATATTATTATGATTCATTTTATTAATTATTGCTATGATTATTGTTATTATTATTATTATTATTATTATTATTATTATTATTATTATTGTTATTATTATCATCAGCAGCAGCATTTCATCTTTTAAGATTACAGAACAACAAAAACATCTGCCTCTTCTTCCAGTACATAAAACAGACTTTCACAAATAAGATGCAATTACAAGCTTTCAGTATGTGTGAGTCTAGACAGAGTAGTGATAAACAAACAGTTTTTAGACTACTTAAGGTTTACAGATAATGTCTAAAATTAAGATTCAGTATTTTATCATTTTAATAATTAGCCTATTACTGAAATCAGCACATGTATTAAAACAGTGTTATGCAGTGCATCTTGTTTATCAATTTACAAATTGATAAGTGATTATATTATTGATCATACTATTCCACTGATTTTATTAGATATATTATTCACTTTTAATTATTCGTAAGTGAAATTATTCACTAATAATTTAAACCTGATAATTACAATATTGCTAAATATAACATATTTAGAATATAAAATAACAAAGACCTCAGACAAAGAGTTGGAAAGAAGTGGAGCTTATTAACATATTCATCTTAATGAATGCTTTTCCTGAGAAATAGAAAATGTATGTAATCATGCCTAAGGCCTCTTCCTGTTACAAAAGAACCAGAAACCATCAGGGAGATCTGTGCAGAAAATGAATTGCTGTTGATCAGACCCTCCTTACAGTTTGTACTTGCCCAGGCATTTAGTAAATTATACCTGTTGGGGGTTTCAGACTGGGTTGTCTTTTTTTTTTTTTTCTTGTTGTTGTTTTTCCTAACATCTGTTTCAAAACAGTGTGTTAATGAACTTCAGTTTAAATACCATGCTGAGCCCCTGGGAGTTCATAATATGTACGTAATATATAAGTGGCATGTTGTTTCAGAAAGTGGACATTTTAAAGAGTCAAATAATAAATAGAGAAAATATGACAGATTTAGTGTTTAACTGGGAAATTAAACACACATGTGACAGGGCAGCTGGGCAGCCCCACCTGAGATTCTTTCACCCTGGCCATCATGAGGATGCAGGTAGTATGTTCACATTGTTCACATTCGGCCTTTTTTAGGTTTTGGTTTGGGGAGATAAACATTAGAGAGAGGGCCCCAAGACAATCTGGTTAAATGAAAAGATACTGAGATATAAACTTTAAGCGATCAATTAAGCCATTCTAGTGAAGTGGATCTTAAAGAATTACTAATTAAGCAACACATAAGCTACTGACTAATTGTACATTCATTCCTAATAAAGAGGGGTAGTTATGTCCATTCTATGAGTGATACATTTAATGATGAGGCTAAGCAATAGACAAAGAATAATATAATAAGTAAATAAATTGATCAGTCTGAGGTTTGAATATTCATAAGAAATTGATTATTCAGCATTGGAGCTAGGCAACTTGCTCAAATGCATAGTATGTAGACTGTTAAGTAATTCCACAATAGTATAATTCCTGATTAACTTTAATATATATATATATATATATATATATATATATATATACACACACTACCGGTCAAAAGTTTTAGAACACCTCCATTTTTCCAGTTTATATTGAAATTTAATGTTTAAATATAAGTTTAAGTTTTAAGTTTAATGTCTCAATGTACTCTGAAATTAAAGCATAGAACAAATAAACAATTGGAGATAAAAAAAGAAATCATAGAATTGTTTTGTTTAACAAAATGTAACCCCTTAAGCTGACAAACCCCTCTGGTACCAAATCCGTGTGCTTCTCTTTAATCCCATATGTACTCTTCACTGTTGTGTTGTTTGCCAGGTGTTTGGTATCCCACGAAAGCCGAGACTCTCAGCTTTTTAGTGATGTGAAGCACTCTCTGATGTCAAAAAATAGTTTTTTATACCCCCCCTCCCCGCATTCTGAAATGGGGGGGTGGGGGGATACTTGGTCTGAGTATGAATAAAAAATTGAAAATATTGTCAATTATGACATATTCTGGAACCAGACAGTCTGCTGGTCAAAACATGACCATCCACGTTGTGGTAGAAGCAACACCCACCCATAGAGAGCTCAAAATGTCAAGATGGAAAACTGTTTACAGTGTACTAATACACAACGATTTTACATAATTGGATCTGAACTTCTCTGAGTTTGATAGAACATCACATATACTGGATTCATTGTTAGGTTGTTCTGAACAAAACAAGCCTATTAGCAAAGAAATCCGATCGAAACTGAGTGATCTGTGTCCCTCTGAATGAGACCCCCTGGAGCAGACTGCGCGTTTACCCCCCAGGCTCTGAATGACAGCAGGCGACACGGAAACTGTAAATCGGATGTGTTTGAGAATGAAACGTGCTGGTAGCCAAGAGAATAAGCTTTCAAACGATGTGCGCATTGTAGGAATACAGTGTAAGTTTCATGCACAGGAGCTGCGCGTAACACTGCCAAATAATGCTTAAGAGGGTGTAGTAACACAGTATATAACTGTTAGTTATATAGTTTGGTAACCTAAACTTTTTTTTTTTTTTTTTTACCTCTGGCAGTTTACCGCTTACCTTTGAACCATTTCAAGTTATTCACTGGACTTGAACTGCTTACATTTTAATAAAATCTGGAAAAATTGAGGTGTTCTAAAACTTTTGACAGGTAGTGTATGTGTACAAGTTCCAGAAGTCACTTCAAATCCTTTAAAATATTTAAAAAATTTTACCACAGCATGGGCATTAAGGGAATGCACTTGGCAACATATCTCAAAAGTGTTTAAGTGTATCTATATTCGTAACTGAAAAAACATAGTATTCATTGAAATAAACCCAATATAGGTTAATATACAACTCTTACAATTCGCTGCTTAAATATTTGTTAAAGCAATTGTCTACATTTCCTGCGGAATGTGTCTTGCTGTAGCTAAAGTTAAGCAAATCCATTATAGGATGGCATTTAATTTGTTGCACTCATTGTCTCTCATTATAGGTGGATATTTGAGCCACTAAGTGATGTGTTGTTTTATTTCAGTCCCTTAAAACACATAAACCATTCCTTGGGGAAATTGCATCATAGCAAAATTCACTTATATCTATATGAAATAGAAATAATTTAATCCTAGAATAATTTCAGCACTTCTGTTTGTACTTAAATTAATATTTGTTATAACATTTTAATTTGTTTTCTTCTATTCTTCAGTTGACAACCTCCCTTGTATTTCAACAGGCCTTTAGTAAAATGATGCCACTGCATAATTAAGCGACTTAGTATAACTGTTCTTCATGTTAGTGTATATATCACAGCAGCGATTAGAGTCATACATTCTGTTATTATTTAATTTTGCTATTCCTAGTTCCCTAGGGATCTGCTGAAACAGCAAGTTCCCCTGGGGAGATTTCAGTAACAGTGAATGGCCACATGCTCTGCTGGGCGTAGGAGACATCTCCTGACTCCCATGTGAATAATTACAAGGGATGTGATTCTCCCTTTGAGAGATTCAACTTATTCCCATGTTTGCTCTGCCAAACTGAAGCTGAGTTTCTGTCATTCTAATTGTTAACATACAGTATGATCATATAGACTAGACTGTCTTGTTTGTTTATTCTATATTTTTCATTTTTTAATTTCAATGTATTGTTATTTATATATATGTATATATGAGAGAGAGAGAGAGAGAGAGAGAGAGAGAGAGAGAGAGAGAGAGAGAGAGAGAGAATATTTTGCACCTGAATTGATGTGGAGTTGCTGTAGGAAAGAGGTTGAATTAATATGCCATTGAGAATCTTGACAGAAAAACAAATACATGGATCAAAGAACAAACACAAGTTTGTGACATCATGGAAAGAGTGAACATGTTAAAATGGCAATGGGCACATTGCAAGAAGAACAGAACAAAGATGGACAAAGGAACCTATGGAATGGATCCAAAAAGAGACAAAAAAATACCTAGAAGACGACCACATAAAAGATGGGAAGATGAAATCAGAAGCGTTGTTGGCATGACATGGAGAAGAGATACTTTACATTGAAACACGCAGAAACATCTTGTGGAGGCCTTCATATTGCAATGTGTCGATAAAGGTTTATAATTAATATTTATATTTCAAATAAAATGCATGTTTATTTTAATTTAATGTGTTATTTTGTATTAAATGCAGGAGATAATGATGAACAACTCAACCAATTAATTCAGTTAAAAGGAGATTACAGGTATCATTTTAAAACCTCCACGAACTCCAGGAAACTAGGTCAGAGATCCACCCAGGATAAAAGTATTATTTTGTAAGTGACATTTGTAATGGATTGCTTAATGAGACAAGTCGCTGACTGTGGAGTTTTGGGACCACAGTCAGAGGAACTGAATGTGTGTGCTAGAGATAAGACCATATAGTTGAATATTTGACTATTTGTTAACGTGACCACTATAGACAAGTGAATCCAACATTCGAAAGTTAGAAAAAAAAAAGTGATTTTATTTTAAAGCCTGTACTGTTGATTGGCTCTTTGTGAAGATTGATGGGAGGCTGGGATTTGTTTTTTCTTGTCTGTCATTGACTCAACTAGAATTTACCTTGGCTAATGAAGATGGCTTCCTCAAAGTAAAGTTATGCATGAAAAGTAAATTAAAACACTGAAGTGTAAAATATGTGCAGCGCTAGTAATGACAGGAAAGGAAAGAGGACCACAGCAAACTTTCACATTATTAAACTGGCTATATCATTAGCCAGCTATTGCCAGTATAGGCGATTTGTTTATTATTCACTGGAACTTGAACGCACAGGTATGTTTCCTATTTTATTTTACATTAGTCTATGTTGAGTGTGGTTTGGAACCATTGGAAAAGTAAATTGTTTAGTTAAATGGATTATATAAATTAGGTAGCTTGATTGTCTAATACATTTTGTATTTTGTGGTTATTATGACCGGAAAACATTGCCACAGGGACGCTAATGTTAAACTATTACTGCCAAACTATTATTGAATGAAAATTAAATAACTGAATAAAAATTGAAAGAAGAACACTGTGGTTGGTCAGGTTGCAGCTATAATTAGAAAATATTAAGTTGTTATGCACTCGGCAACTCTGCCCATATTGTATAAGCAGGCATTTGTCACAACCTTTATAGTTAATTTAAAATTGTAATTGCGATATCGGGGAAAATAACACCTGCTTGCAAAATATGAGAGTCTGACACAAGAAGCCTGAGAAATGACAGGTATGCTTATTGCTGCTGTTACGCCATTTCTGTTCCTCCCCTAATAGGAAGGTATTTTTTGACTGGCGTTTATTGAACTAAGTTTTTAAATTTGTTGTGTTAGCTAAGTATTTTAAAATAAATTTCAGAACGTATTGCAATAGCAGTAATTGTCACCTTGCATTATTTCACATTACATTTTGTCTCATTTTGATTGGGGCGACTATTCAAATAGTAGTCGATAACAGCCGTGGAATTTTGCTAGTCAAAATATTTGTCATGCGCATCCCTAGTATTTGTGACGATGTTTCAGTAGCTGGAAGTTTAGTCCGTTATTGTACCACATGAAGCAAATGCTATGGTACACTTACTCTATATGCTCTTCCCAAGGTTACATTTAATTTCTTATTCTATTTTCTTTCTATATCAAGGTTTAACTTAGTGCCCATACACTTCTTTTTGTGCATGTGTTTTAAACATCAGAGCCACTCGTCTGCAGCTGCCATATCCCCGAAACATACATACTTTTATACCTTTTATGTTTCAAAATAAACTGCAGATACTTTTAAAACTTTTGTAGTTTTCTCCTCACCATCATTTCCCAGTCTACATCTGACCAAATTATTTATCTACCTCACTTCAGTGTGCTAGGGTAAACAAAATGCAAGATTTCATTTTAGAGGCTGACATTACTAAATCATTAAATGTTGAGCTGCAGTATGGGAAATAAAAATGCCAAGGGATTTTCTCAAATGCAGAAAATTGAGACATTTACATTTGAAATGTTTTTTTTTTGTCTGTTTGTTGTCCTGCATGAAAAGAGAAATGTAATATATATGAATGTAAAAGTTCTGTGCAGAATGACATACTTTTTAATGGAAAGAATTGGCTGCAATGAACAAAATAGATGTTAGGGAATGCTATCGAAGTAAAATTGGACATATGGATGTTTTTTAAGTGTTATTAAAAAATAGTCCACTAATCCCGTATTACTACAGTAGCAATCAGTGCCGTGAATCTTGTCTTACTCACTCTGCATGTAGGGTAGGTAACCAAACTGACAGTTTTTCTTCAGATCTATGTGTACTGAATTTACAACTTCTCAATCTAAAAGGCACCACGAAGCACTGTCCCATATGATTGAAACCGCAATGTGGAGCTGCAATAAATACATATAATATTAATTCAAGAACAGGCTGTGTGAAGAATGGTTTGGTGGTCTGCAAATAATTTGGATTTTGTCATGTCATCATTTTTTAGACCTAATATTCTTCTATTTACCATTGCTGATTTGATTTCCCCCCTCTGTGTGCATACTACGTTTAAGGTTATTCAAGCCACACCTGAAAATCCCTTAAAAAATCGGTACTGACGTTCATGAGCAGCCATATGTGGAATTACCAGTGAGGGATACGGTATACACTTTATCGAAATCCTCTGTGTTTAAACATTAAAGCATTACTTTCTTTCTTTCTGTCTATATGCATTTCTATAGATTAAATCCCCTTAAGCTTTAAACAAAGCTGATCAAAAAATCATAAATCCAACCAAATACAAACCACTGTGTTACATTCATCACAGAAACTAGGATTAGATGATGCAAAATAGAATTTAATAGTGCAGAATAAGACCTATATGGGGTTTGAGGTAAATGGAACGCATTATCAAGCCATGTTTTGGAAATGTTTAACTTGGATCCTTCACGAATCGAGCTGATGAGGTACTTTAATCAGGAAGCTGTTGCCAACCTGATGAGCAAGATCGGCAGAATGCGCCTGCTCTTGTTTGTAACTTAAAAAGGTTGTCAGCTTGTTTTGAAACCTTCATGACTCGTTTTTACCAAGTAAATCAAGTCCAACCCCAATACAAATCCCAAGGTCAAGGGAACTGAACAAACGTGAATATAAGAAAGGTTTAAAACAACAGGAGGCCATTCAGCATGTCTGCTTGGCTTGCTGGGTACTAATCAATCCAAGAATGTCATCCACCGACTTACAAAGGATCAAAGTAAGTCAGCTTTTACAACGTGTTCTAGACCCCACAACGTTGTCTATAAAGGTGTGCTTCCTGGGGTCCATTCAAAAGCCACCTGTTCTAAATTTCAACTTGTTCCAGGTCCTTGTCTTATTTTTGATCAGCAATTAGTATTTTGCATTGACATTATTCAGTACAAATGTATCCTTTGTTAGAAAAACTGGTAACACTACAATAGTTCTCCTTAGTTACAGTATATTAACATAGTAGGTATTCAGTAACTACATGTTAGTTACTCATAAGAACAGAGTAATTATGTAGTTGTTAACATGTACTTAATGTGTAAATAAAGTGCCTACTATGTTCATACACTGTAACTAGGGATGACTATTGTAAAGTGTTACCGAAAAACTAATGAGAAATGTATGCAACTCTATCTTTTTCTAATAATTACAGCACTTTAAACAAGGGGCCAGATTAAATTAAAATAGCAAACTGCAAACTTGTAGCAGATATCATAGCAGATACAATTATAATTAGAAGAAAGTAGCATCTTGCAAGAAATGAAGCCACAAAAATGAATCTCTTAAATGTCTCCTCTACATGTACTAAAAGTAATCCTGATTTCTTTATATTCGCCTGGAAGAGTTTTCTGTTCATTGTGGATGGTTATTCCATTACCAATGTTCCCAGTAGAGTTTTAATTAGAAATATTAAAGTGAAACTAGGAGCACAACCAACATCTTTTATTCTAAACTTGCACATGGTAATGAAAAGGATTACTCTGCCTTTGTTCTCTGTTGACTGAATAATTCTCAATTAAAGTATTCAGAAGTTAAATAAGTGTGTGTGTACCTGCTCCTCACCGTAATGTGAGAAAGATGACAAATCTTATCCTAACAGATCAAATTTAAAGGTCACACCGGAGAACACAGTTTTTCTTACTTTTTCTTTTTTTATTTCCTTTCTCTTTCATTTCACATTAGGAAAATACTAAAAAAATGCAATGAATGGAGTGTTTTAAAAGAATTTGCTTTTGTGAAAGTTACATTTAGAATCTGTTACATTAAATTGTAAACTGCATTTGTTTTTTGTTTTTTATTAGAAAGATAATTCCTTAGAGAATACAATGTTAGGCAGCAGTGGAAACATTACATGACTGTCTAGACTGTGGGAAGTGTAAGAATATATAAATGGCAAAATATGGTGGGCAGTTAGTAAAATAAAAGTATCTCATTCATGCATTTATGAGGATTTAATTGTGTGCTGACAATAAAATAACACTACCTGAAATCAGGAAATTATTAAAATGAATGATAACGTGTCTGTGGATTCTTCGTTTCTAGCCTTTGTTTCCATGTTGGGTTTAAAGAACATTTTAGGATAACTTTCTCTTTTACAAATTTGGAAATCTCAACAGATCTCCCTCATTTGTTTCAGGCTAAAAGTGTTCAATGCTATTAATCTTTCTACTGATGACGTAGTTTCCAGACCTGGTATTGTTCCCTTTTGGTTGGATTCCAGTACAACTATAATATGGTCACCAGTATCAAACTCAGAATTGTACATGAGGTTGCACACTAAACAATACGGATACAATACTAAATGAGACATAATGACAGCAGGAAGATAAACAGGTACCAAACCAGGACAGGGATTTCCTGGAAAGACCAACATCAGACTGCAGATGGTTTAGCAAAATCTTATCAAAGGAATCAAATTACATTTTTGGTTACTTAATGGCATTTACAACCATCAGATCGACACGGTATTAAAAATGCTGTTGGACCATCTGTGGACTTTTTTCAGACATTGCACATTTAATCGTTTATTTTACATAGCTAGCTTTAGAGAAGCAACAGTCTAACATTGTTCATCCATTTAACTTAAAATGTCTTCTTACTTTTTTCTGTGTACATGGGTAAAAGAAAGGTTTACCCTCAAAACTTTTTAAATTGGGAATGTGCATGGTGTGTTGACCTGCTACATATTTTTTTCTCTTCTTTGACTTGTGTTTTCTGTTGTTCTCTGTGTTATTATTATTAATATTATTAATAATAGTAATCATAATGTTTCTTTTTGTTTTCTATAGCTAACCACAATATTATCACCAACCAGAATACAAATTACTTTCTAATGTAGGCTGTGTTTCAGCATGTGGGTACCATTTAAATGTACACAAAAGATAACAAAAGAATAAAATATACAGACCGAGATAAGAAGAAATGGAATGATGACATCTGACACATGGGAACAGAGTGCTTTGCAGCACGTAGCTCTGCATTTCACCTTCAATAGCACAGGTTCTGCAGAAATAAATTGCATATTATTTGTTGCAGGATCTCATCAGACACTAAAATATCCTCTGCCTTTTTTTTTTCTTGGTGTTGTTTATTTTCAAAACGACTTCTTCTTATTTTTTCATAAGTCTTTTCATCAGAACTTGGGAGCAGCGTTTGCAGTTTAAGGTTATTTGATGTTGCAGTCATAATGAGTTCATGAGTTTGCTCTGGTATTGATAGTAAGCAGGTCTCATCTAATTACCCAGTATGTGTTCTCTCAGCAGTCATTCTGTAATAGCATCCCATGCTATCTCTCTTCACTAGCTCCTCTGTTATTTTCCTAATCACTCCATTTGTTTTGCCTTGCTGGATGTTACATTGTTCAGGTCCATCTTTTTATCTGCAGTTGTTTGAAGCAGAAGGGAAATTTATTTTCATGAGCCAGGCTGGGCTTCAGCTTTCTCTGCGCAGAGCTTGCCAAGAATATAAATAAATAAGTACAAGTATAAAATGTTATGCAAAATGCACCTTCCTAACATGCAAATTGATAAATTAATTTTAGAGTACCTTTGAAGATAGTTCCTAGTGTGGAATATTCGAATTTGTGAATTTCTTCAAAGTACCATAGCAGGTGAAAGCCTTCCTATATAAGAACTAAAGTACATTGAACCTATTGAAATTCTGGGACCGTGTTTAATTATGTCTTTATTTGCAATTTAAGGAAATCAAATTCCATGCTGTATGCTCGATAGGGTATGTTTCATTCCACCTGATTTCCCACTTACATAAATGACATAAATTAACATTTTTTTTACAACAACATATTATGTTTATATGCACTTTTTATGTAGTGTAATTTCTAGGGATGAGTTAGTATAGTCGATTACACAACTATGTTGAAATTAGTTAACTGTTTGAATATAAAAATATATATCCATGTACAATACAGCACTGTGTAATACAGTAGAGGCTCGTGGCCATTAATACTGGTGAGGCGGTCCCTGAATCGTAGACCTTCGGGAGATAGAGGGTTGTGTCCTCTTTTTAGTTTATTGTGTTTTGTGTTACTTTGCCCTTTCTGAAAAGTGTTTCAAATTTTTCACCCCTGTGTTAGTCCATATATCTGCTGCTAATGATGAACGGAACAATATGCAGGGAAAACAGAATACTGTATTCTGTGTAGAGCAGCCACAGAGCCGAGTCAATGTTTTCTCATCACACCATTCACTTGAAAATGTCCTGTTTTATGTTTTCCCCTTGTGGTTTGTTTGTTGAGTAATGTCATTGGGCCGGATTAAATCAAAACTTTGACCCACACGCTAATAGAAAACTACAGAACTGTACTCAGTTGCGGCTTCATTTTCAGTAAGATGCCACTTTCTTCTAATCAGAAATGTAACCGCTATGATGTACAGGTTTGTAGTTAGCTTTTAGTAGTTTGCTATTAGCGTATGGGTCAATGTTTTGATTTAATTCAGCCCAAGGTCTGGTCTATCAGTGCCAAGCTGCTGAATTACCAACATGTCTTGTATTTGTAGTCATTCAAATATTATTTTTTTTAAGAATCTCTATAAACTTACACACAGTAGCACAGCTGTATTGATCGCCATCTTTATATCTTTCGCGCGGACTGACACAAGAGACCGGTACAGTGCTCAGAGTTACGAAGGGTGAGGGGCAGACGCTTCCTGCAGTTCCCATATTTGACCACTAGGCACCATAATAAAAACTGCCTGCTGGAGTGGGGCATTGAGCTCCCCTGCCCCAAAACATAATATATCCCACAATAGCTGGATTAAGACCAAATTGCTGAAATACTGATTTCATGCAATGAAATCCGTTTGATTCATTGGTTGTACAGAAACTGCGTAATATTTTGTGGTGGGTGAATTGTTTAGAGGGGCTCTTCCCCACCTGCCCATATGAACGAGCCGTGCCTGGTGTAATATCAGTTCAACATCACTGGTATACCACAAATCAATTGTTTCAATGATTAACCACTTAAAATACAAACACCAAACAATTGCCAACAATGTCAACAATGACAAAGACATAACTTGCTCACACTGAGATCCTGCTCATTCAGTGAAAACAACAAATGTTATTTATACAAAACATTATATAAAGTAAAACTATCATGCTGTAAATCAGTAGTAGGCCTGCAAATACCTTTTACTTTTGCCAGCGTAAGAGCAGGGACTTGCCTTATTTGAATACACAACATTGTTGGCCCTGAGTTTTCATTTCGCAAACTATTTGAAAATCCTATCCCATGCCTTATTTTTCCTATTTTCAGAATTGCTCCACAATATGTCTTTATAATTAGGAAGATTATAATTATGTATATTATAATTATATGTGTGTGTGTGTATATAATTTGTCATTTATTACATTTGTATATTTATATACAGTGAGGGAAAAAAGTATTTGATCCCCTGCTGATTTTGTATGTTTGCCCACTGACAAAGAAATGATCAGTCCATAATTTTAATGGTAGGTGTATTTTAACAGTGAGAGACAGAATAACAGAAAAAAATCCAGAAAAATGCATTTCAAAAAAGTTATAAATTGATTTGCATGTTAATGAGGGAAATAAGTATTTGATCCCCTATCAATCAGCAAGATTTCTAGCTCCCAGGTGTCTTTTATACAGGTAACGAGCTCTCTTAAAGGGAGTGCTCCTAATCTCAGCTCGTTACCTGTATAAAAGACACCTGTCCACAGAAGCAATCAATCAATCAGATTCCAAACTCTCCACCATAGCCAAGACCAAAGAGCTGTCCAAGGATGTCAGGGACAAGATTGTAGACCTACACAAGACTGGAATGGGCTACAAGACCATCGCCAAGCAGCTTGGTGAGAAGGTGACAACAGTTGGTGCGATTATTCGCAAATGGAAGAAACACAAAATAACTGTCAGTCTCCCTCGCTCTGGGGCTCCATGCAAGATCTCACCTCAGGGTAGTTTCAATGATCATGAGAACGGTGAGGAATCAGCCCAGAACTACACGGGAGGATCTTGTTAATGATCTCAAGGCAGCTGGGACCATAGTCACCAAGAAAACAATTGGTAACACACTACGCCGTGAAGGACTGAAATCCTGCAGCGCCCGCAAGGCTCCCCTGCTCAAGAAAGCACATGTACAGGCCCGTCTGAAGTTTGCCAATGAACATCTGAATGATTCAGAGGAGACCTGGGTGAAAGTGTTGTGGTCAGATGAGACCAAAATCGAGCTCTTTTGCATCAACTCGCCGTGTTTGGAGGAGGAGGAATGACCCCAAGAACACCATCCCCACCGTCAAACATGGAGGTGGAAACATTATGCTTTGGGGGTGTTTTTCTGCTAAGGGGACAGGATAACTGCACCGCATCAAAGGGACGATGGACGGGACCATGTACCGTCAAATCTTGGGTGAGAACCTCCTTCCCTCAGCCAGGGCATTGAAAATGGGTCGTGGATGGGTATTCCAGCATGACAATGACCCAAAACACACAGCCAAGGCAACAAAGGAGTGGCTCAAGAAGAAGCACATTAAGGTCCTGGAGTGGCCTAGCCAGTCTCCAGACCTTAATCCCATAGAAAATCTGTGGAGGGAGCTGAAGGTTCGAGTTGCCAAACGTCAGCCTCGAAACCTTAATGACTTGGAGAGGATCTGCAAAGAGGAGTGGGACAAAATCCCTCCTGAGATGTGTGCAAACCTGGTGGCCAACTACAAGAAACATCTGACCTCTGTGATTGCCAACAAGGGTTTTGCCACCAAGTACTAAGTCGAAGGGGTCAAATACTTATTTCCCTCATTAACATGCAAATCAATTTATAACTTTTTTGAAATGTGTTTTTCTGGATTTTTTTGTTGTTATTCTGTCTCTCACTGTTAAAATACACCTACCATTACAATTATAGACTGATCATTTCTTTGTCAGTGGGCAAACGTACAAAATCAGCAGGGGATCAAATACTTTTTTCCCCCACTGTATAGTGACAGTGTGGGAGGTTGATCCAGCACTGCTGGGGCTCTCAGGCATGTTTAAGGAATCACAAGTCCAGGGAAATTGTGCAAAAGTGCAGATTTATTGTACAGTACGCTAGTGCTCGAAATCAGAACAAAACCCGAATAAAAGCCTAACTCCTCGTTGAGCCTACCTAGACATGTAACACAGCGTCCCTCTCTATAACTAATAATAAACAACAACAGGAATCCGATTGCTTCCCTGTTTTAAAGAGGCAGGGGGCCAGTCACGTTGGAAACAACAAGTCAGCTGTTCCAGTGAGAGGATGGTTATGGTGAAAGGATATGGTATTTTATATAATGTGTGCTGCTGCGCCAAATAAACGGACATGAAAAAAACTAAAACAAAAACCTCTCAAGTCTAATCTAAACATACAACATGTCCTTCCCTAAACATAGAAGTATTGAAAACATGAACATAAGTACAAACTCTGTATATTATTTTACTTTTTTAATGCTTTGTTGTTTACAGCCAAAATGTTTCTTGTGAGAACTGTAATTCACCATGGGTAAGAGTGCATAGAAAGAAAGAAAGAAAGAAAGAAGGAAAGAAAGAAAGAAAGAAAGAAAGAAAGAAAGAAAGAAAAGAAAATAATCACAAGCAGATTTTAAAAACAACAATTTTGACCCTAATTAGCTACCTATGCTGACAGTGAATACATTTCAAAACCTTTCTTCAAAAGCACCTTATTTTATACTTCTAATACATTTATGTGAAGGCAGTGTAATCTCAGTGATTGGTAACAATCTCTCAATTGCTCTCAATGTGTTGTGTGTGTGTGTTGAACAATTAGAAGATATTGGAACCACCATTATATTTTTTTCACATAAAAAGTTAGTGATTTTCAGTGCAATGAGAAAACATAATATTTTTTGTGAATTATATATATAAATTCCCGATTTCTTATAAGAATTATGCATTAATTTATTCAAACTATTATGTTTTATTTTTTCAGATTCTTTGCCATAATATAAAGGTCAAGACATTAAATGGTGACAACTCCTGACCTTTAATGGGACTTGCGTCTATTATCCAAGAGGGCTCGCAACATATTTCTTGTGTAACATGCAAGAGTAAAATGGGGTTTTATATATAAATGTCAATGCACTCAATAATGGTGACCTCAGCTGGAAGATTTACAGCTTTAGAAGGTTTTATAAGCCTTCAGGTAACATTGCAGGAAGGGTGACCAAGTACTTTTTTTTTTAATTCACATAAATCTGAACAGTGCAGTGGCTACATTTATTATATTGTTTTAAGAGGCAGGAATAATTAGTAGAACAACCTGCACATGTACTCCCACATGGGTAACACTATGTGACTATGGCTTAAAACAAAACACAGACATTACACCTGACAATTTATATGAAATGTTTAATCTTTGCATATTTTTTCCCCCACTGTTATTATTTTGAAGGCGATTCCTTATTGCATTAGATTAGGGTCTTGTGAAACAGTGTAAGGATATCAACCCACTGTTCTTGAAGCATGTGATAGGAATATGGCAGAACCTAGCAAACAAAATAAAATAAAGATGGCAAACAAAAGTACTTACAATACCTTTAACATATTCCTTTTTATGAGGCAGGGTAAGGCTAAGCTTTTTATCCCTTTTTCAACCGTTTCCTAAACCACAACCTGTAGTGACAATCTCAGTGCAGCAAACAAAGGTCATAGCACATAATTTCTTTCTTTTAGTATAAATCTTTTGAAAAACATCAGTATTCACTTACACTGCTGCCAGTCCTCAGGTGGATGAATTGGTTGGGGGTATATATTGGCTAACAGTGCAAACAGGCATTTTCAATTTGTTTGAAAAGGAGAGTCCATTTTAGCTCTGGGAATCCTTTTACAGTAATAAACCCCAAAGGTTATAGATTCCATTGAAACCTCCGAGACCCACAGCACAACTTCTGTCCAGGTATTTCATTTATTTTAACATTAGGGTGAACATTTAAATTATTTTTGCAACTTGAAATTTATAAATATGATAATGTATGCATTGGCTATCTCAGATTATTAGAGATTGAAAGATTAATGTGATTTGTAAACAGGCTAATGCAAGTGTTTTAATCTTCTAAGAAAGCTTCAATAATCATATGCAACATATCTTGGAAAACTGGCCATAAGACCTTTAATCATGTTGCTACAAGAAATTGTACTAACCCCATCCCATCCCAATTATCCTTTGTTCCAGCACCGCAAACAGAGTTTTAATGAACAGTTATGTGGTGTTTAAAGAGACACAATTATAATCTCCTGGTTTCCTGCAGTAAAACCACTGGATCATATTGAAATTCTTTATAAGTGTCTAAGTTTCTCTCAGTACATATGACATACATTACAACATACATGCAGTAGTTAATTCATGTGAAGTATACACAGTTTTGCAACAGATTTGAGTGCAATTAATACTTTGAATGCGTATAATGAAACATAACTAGACCATTTGATAATTGATACCAGAGGTGTGTGTTGAATGAACACTGAGACACAGGTAAGAATTTTTCAGCATCCCCATTCTGTGATCGAAATTTCAATGTGATGAAAACTAACTAACGATATGTGATACACAGTTTTGAAATGGTTTATTATTCACATGCAACACATATTTACAGTCAATTTAAACTGCTGGTCTCTGCTCTAGCAGAAATATTCAACTCTTCATATTAAGATATAAAGACAGAAAGAAGAAAGGAATAAGCAAACAAAACTTCCCTAAAAGTAATTTTTCAAAAGAGCAGGTGTCCATTAAATGAGACTAAATATATATTAAATTAAATATTCCTGGGAAAATGTAAAATCTGTATACATAAGAAGAAAGATAATGGATGCACTGTGGGTCTTTTCATGTTGCTGCGTCTGATTAAAATATGGGCATTATGTTTTTGGTCATTGAAACATTATTTTTAATTTGTTAAAAGCAGTTTTCTGTAGGAAACAATAATCATACAGTGCTTTCAAGCTGCTTTTATGAATTAAGGCTTTCACAAAAATTGCAGTTCATGAGATTTTTTTAAAAATAAAAGTGCTATAAGCATTTGTGGGTTCAAAATTAGCCTACAAATGCTGCTTTACTTGAGATTTTCAGACACATATGTTGGCCCCCTTGTGTGAAAATGTGTATTAAAGGAATGTAATGACTGTTCTTCCTCACCTTGAAAATAATGTATAAAACTTAAGAGGTCTAATGGTGTCCTCATACAACCCATTTACACTTTATGATATAACCAGTTTTTTTTTTTTTTGTAAGATTCCAATTTCCCCTTCTATTTTTTTCACAATGCTTCAAGTATGCCAGAAAAATACAATATTGTCTTTCAAAAACATGTAAACATAAACAAATATATATGTGTGTGTGTATAAATATGGATGTACTATAAATATATATTTATCTGTATGGAAATACATATATAAATATACAGTGTATGTACAGCTCTGGAGAAAGTAAGAGACCACTTAACATTGATTTCTGAACTTGGAGTGGTCTCTTAATTTTTTCCAGAGCTGTGTATATATATATATATATATATATATATATATATATATATGTTTACAGTGTCTGGACTCATTAGTGAGGTACAAATTAATATTATGTACAGTGATTTTTGGCAATAAAACGGGAAACAAAACCTAAACCTAAACCTGAGTGCTCATTTAGCTTCTAGTCCTCCTCTGTAAATCTGTTCCCAGAACAAAACAAACAAATATAAACACACAAAGCCACTTCAAAATCCCAAAGCAATTTGAAGTCTGTAAGTAAAAGATTTGTTACTGTGTTCACTATAGGTGATGTAGTGTAGGTTAGGCCAGCTATCTCTTCTTCTTGCAATGTGTCAGACCCATTGCCATTTTATCATCCTCACTCCTTACATACTTTTGTTTGTTCTTGGATCCATTTATGTTTTTCTATCCCTTCTTTTATTCCAAGCATTTATCTGTCCATGCTTCTTTGTGTTAATAACTTCTGCATTTAATTACAAGGTTTTACAGATTTTTCCAAATGTAGTTTTACGTTTATTTATTTTTCATAAGATTTCCAACTATGCTACTTCTTTTACCAAGTATCATAGATCTGCTTCAGTCTGCTTAGTTGTCACAAAGCTGTTGCTAATGATTTAAGTTTATTTTGAGTCCAGTTTTCTTACTTGCATCGGAGGGTTCCAGAAATTTGAATGTGCAGGTGTTTTGGCAAGGAGGATGTCATTGACAATCTTCAGTTCAGTTAAGCTCTGTTTATCTTAATTCATTTTTCTTCCTAGTCTGAATCTTGATTACATATTTAAGTGTTACTGTGAAGAGTTTGTGTCACCTTGACGCACTGTGTTGCAGATTTATATTTTGGCAGTGCCATGTTGGAATCTTATTATTTGATGAGATTTATGTACAATTCCCCAATGTTTTGATTTCTTAGAGCACTGATGATGCAAAATTTATAGACTCAATAAAATATGTTCATATTGTCAATAAAGCCCAGGGACAGGGGAAGTCTACATTCCTTACGTCTTTCTAAGATATCCTTAACAGGTTGAATATAATCCATCGTATTTCTGAATCCTGTTTTTTCTCATGGTTTGGAGAAAGTCCAGGGATTCTTGAAGACTTAGTGTTAGTGTTGTAAAAATGTTTGTTTGTATATACAGTGCCTATAAGAAATATTCATCCCCCCATTTACTTTTTTTCCACTTTGATTTATACAATATACTCAACGCTTTGAAGACACAAGAGGATTTGTATTGTGAAACAACAGGTAATGAAAGCAAAAAACTGAAATGTCTTTCATAGATAAGTATTCACCCCCTGAGTTAATACTTGGTAGAATCACCTTTGGCAGCAATTACAGCTGGAAGTCTCATCCAGGTTTGCGCATCTGTATTGTACAATATTCGCCCATTCTTCTTAGCCAAAATTTTAAGCTCTGACAAATTGAGTGGGAATTATTGGTCTTGCCACAGATTCTCAATCAAATTCAAGTCCAAGCTTTCACTGGGAAATTCTAGGACATTTATTTTCTTGTTTTTAATCCAGTCCAGTGTTGCTTTAGCTGTGTGCTTTGGGTCATTATCTCCCTGAAAGGTGAATCTCCGTCCCAGTCTTAGGTCTTTACCAGACTGAACCTGATTTTCCTTAAGGATTTAGCTCCGTCCATTTTGCCCTCTACCCTGACAAGCTTCCCAATCCCTGCCAATGCAAATCATCCCTATTACATGATGCTGCCACCATGCTTCACAGTAGGGAGGGTGTTACATGGGTGATGTGCTGTGTTGGGTTTGTGCCAGACATAATCTTTTGCTACATCTTTTCAGAATCTTCCATATGCCACTGAACCACTTGTATTGCATGCAGATGGGCTCCATTCAAATTATTGTGTGAATTCTGAAGGCAATTGGTTGTAACCCCTCCATACACACACACGTGTCATAGGTTGTATAGAACAGTTGACAAAAAATCACACTGAAATGCATCAAGACAAAATGTAAAAAAGTCCAAGGGGGGTGAATACTTGCTATAGGCACTGTAGGATCAGGAATATAAAGATTGATGTATTCAAAACATGTTTTAAATGGCATTGGAACTAAATGGGTTTTTGTGAAGAACAGATGGATCAGGACAAATAAAGAGACGTGCCACAGTAGAAGGAACAGATTGATACCACAAGGACAGGCCAGCAGACAACAAGAAAAGCAGGAGGGATTGTGAATTTGACAATGAAGAATTTCTTACTGGTAGCTTTGCGTCCGGGTGCAATTAGGAGAACAAAACAGAACAAAAAGTTTTTATATATACATATTGAAGTTTATATATTCATATAGATTTGACATACATATATAAGTTTACATATACAAATCTAGTATTTTCATTATCATTTATGTATACATTTAATGTGTGTATTGATTTGATTCATACAGAGTACAGATGTTGAGGAGTGGAAGGAATACAGCAGACGGAGGTCTGATCTGTGCTCCTCCCCAGAGCCAGGTTTCAAGTTGAAGTGCTCTATTATGTTGACACTTATTAATACATATTTGGGCTCTCCACTGGGGACCCCCTTGGAGTTCAAGGGAATTGTGGATGTCAACACTGATACGAAGTAAACAACAGAACAAGTTATGAATCTTTTTATTGCTGGCGATGTAGACTATACATCTTGACAGGGAGGCAGTGGTTGTCAAGGAGACAGGACTGCCAGCATCAGAAATCAGCCTCCGAACCTTCCACCGGCCGTCCTTCTGCTCCATCTGCACTCAGATGTAATAACGCCGTGCATCTGTATGCGCAGCCCACAGTGCAGTGGAGGAACAACATGTCTCATGACACAGAACTGACTGCCAACAGAAAATAACAGTGATGAAGGAGTTAAATGTGACTTCTCAGGTGTCTCACTTTATTAACTATTTATTGAGTGTTCTTGACTGAAGACATGAAGCCACTTTGCATGGCTGAAATCTAAATGAGACACAAAGACCAAAAAAAAGTTAGCTTCTGAATAATTCAAAACATTGTAAAAACACACATCTTTTTGATGGTGTTTACTGTGTATTTTTCTAAACTGTCCCCGAGGCTCCAAAACTATCTATCATGTACCCGTCTTTAATGGAAGTGATGTTGTTTTTCTGTTGTTTCTTTATGATTGCTGAAATCATATTAAACTTTAAAAATAATTAGCTGTCATTATGGAAAGACTGTTCAAGCCTTTACTCTTGAACTCGCTGTTCTTTTATAGGGCTTATTAAAAAGGTAAAGGATTGGAAGGGAGAGGAAGAGAGAGAAAAAAACAAGGACTCCATGAGAACGAGAGCGTGAGAACCTCCCGGAGGAGCTGTGGATTCAGTACTCCTGTAACTGAAGCCATCTTTCTTTGCCCACTGACTGCAATTGCAATAATTTATTTTCATGGACAAGATGATAGACAGAAATGTAGTCAAGTGTCTAAAAATAGTTACTGATGTCTGCTATTGAACTGCCCAAGCACACAGAGCAAGCTTGTTTTAGTCTACCTCCTGCTACTGGAACCGAGGGAAATAGGCAGTAGATTTGACAACCTTTGCAATCCAATGATTATGTAATTGTGATTATGAAAATAACTTCTAAAGTCTAAAGTTCTAATTAGTTTTGGGTATAAAACAATATAAACAATAATCTTATCTTTGTATGATTACCAGAAATTACTAAATTAACTAAGTTTATTTATTTCAAATGTTAAGGTCCAGCAGTTTATCTATTGTCTAACTTAACTATCACAATCATATGTTCCACAATGGCTGGTGTCTTTGAAAATTCACATGTTAGCGAAGTTGTTATGTCTTTGGAGGAGGAGGTTTCCACCACATAAATGCTTTACACAAAGCTCTACTATCTCTTTAAGTACCATTTCCTCTGGCCGATCCCTGTCTCTCTAATAGTACATTAGGTACCAGCACAATATGCAGGAACTTGTGCTTTGGGGCTGCCCTTTCTGATTAATCTATTATCACAGGGACATAATAATTTAAACTCAGTCCGGTGTTAATTTTGGAGTGCTTCATAAATCCTGTTGTTTCGAGCTACTGGCAATTTAAATTTCTTCTGTTTCTAAGGAGGTCAACCTGGGAGGAAGCCATTAAAGCTATAGGGACATCCACAATCTATCACTATAGCAAAAGTTTTTAAGTCACGTGTAGAGGAGTTTTCCCTGTCCCCTCTGTCTTTGCACAATTCCCAGTAGTCCAGAAATTCAATAAGCTTGCTAGGTTCTCGACAGTTGGACATTGAGAGCTGAAAATGTTGGGCACATTCGGAGAGAGAAGAACTATTCATATGTGGTATTAAGCATCAAAAATACAATTTTCTATTCAGATTATAATGGTTTGGGGTTTTATCCCGCCGGAGTAGCAGAGGGGATCCTTGGACATTTAAGATAAAGGAATAAGTCTTCAAAACTATAATGCTTGCTGCAGAGCTTATAGGTTCTTTCTACCGATTAAAAGTTCTACTGAATCGAATCTCGCTTGCCGAATTTTCTCATTGATGTACCATTCAGAGACCTTATGTAATCTTAAAACTATAAGGAGGACTTGCCTTGCTTAGTTCAAAGAAATAAAGCCCCACTCATGACTCTCTGGGCCTTTTTTTCCCCCTTCTCATTCATCCCATGGCAATTTCATTAGACTTATTAGAGATGTGATATCTCTTTGGGATTTCATCCAAACTACCAGTTTGCAACCTTGAGTATAGTCTATTTATTCAAACGGATGCAGAAGTCAAAAATTACATCTGGCTGGTGCTGAAAAGATTTTCCCTCTAGGGCATAAAGTTAGCTAGTGCTTACCAGGAAATGAACTAGATCAATTTTCCTTGGCCAGATCCTAATGAGAGGTATTGTCTTTTGTACTTTGCTTGTGGTAAGTGGGAAAACTGGGCCAGCATAGTACTCCACCGGAAGGTGTCCATCGAGAAAAGTACACAATGCTTTCGTTGTTTCATTTTGGTTTTATAATATTTTTCCACAAAAGGTTTGACTTGCGTCACAGGACAGTGAAGTGTATGATGGTCCTTTTGCAAATGGGCCGTCTGATCCCTTGGTAACGGTGATGTAAATCTACCTGATATTCAGGCTGAGTCACTTTGAAGTTTCAGAATAAGAGGAGAATTGAATCAGCTTTCACAATTACATAGTGTCTTCTACAGTACATGCTACGTCTACTCTGACTCAGACCCAGTAATTTAAATGTAAATGTAAATAATAATAATAATAATAATAATAATGTCATTCTTAAAGAGTGTAACTTTACTCTGTGAAGGAGTTGCATATTAAAATAAAGAAGGGGAGAAGGTCCACCTAACCTGAGGGAATGATTAAGATGAGCAGGGGACAGTTGGACACAGTTGTGTCTTTAGCACAGGCTGTGACAAACCTAAATTAAAATTATTCAATTGAGAAGGAATCCTTTCTGTCGCATGAGAATGAAAGTCAATTGCCGTTAATTACAAAAGCATAAGTTTATTCTAATACTGTCCACGGTCGTTCAAGGGAGATCTGAACAGTAGTGTTTGTGATGGGTGGGGAGAGTTCTTTCCAACGTGACTCGCAATATAAGCTGTATTTTGTCAGAGACTGAGGATCTTTGTAGGAGACACGCACACGTGCACACACTCACGCACGCACACACGCACACACGCACACACGCACACACAGCCATTGATTTGTCTATGCCTTTAAAATAAAATCTTGAGTGTGATTTAGGCTAGTCATTAAAAGGCAGGGCAATGAGTAAGCTGGTCTTAGTCTGTAATTGGTCTGTCTGACCCTGATTTTTAGATTTTGGCTGGCTCGGTTCTTCTTTAGAAAACAAACCATTACTTAGAACAATTGTGTAGCTAAGGGGCAGATACTTCACAGAAATGAATTCCTCATTTACGAGTATAGTAGAAAAAATATATATATTATTTTATTTGTAATTGTGCAGTCGACTTTTAGTACTTCAGAATGCCGTCAAATGTCAACTTAAATTAAATTTAAGTACTGTTGCTACAAAAACTAATTGAAATGGGCTTTGTCTTTAATACAGTGTTTTTGGATAAAATCTAATTTAAACTCTGAGTATACCAATTTAAAATATCAAAATAATTTAAAGTATTTTTTTCTAATTATACCTTTACAACCTCTACCTAACATTTGTAAAAAGTGGTGAGAATTTTTCTATTTTTTTTTTTAATGGTTTACAGTCACTTACATCTTTTATTGTATATAATACAATAGCCCAAAACAGAAGTGTTAAACAACTAACATTTAACACTTAAAATGAGAGAGACAATCTAGCATTGGACTCTGTAGGCCTAAAGTGCCCGTAAGGGAAATTTAGCTCTAATTCTATTTTTAATTGAGTTAATATATATTTATGTATAATTAATATATTTTCATCTTGAGAGTTAAACATGTTCTTTTTTCTTGTGATGTGCACTCCAGAAGATGCACTGACACAGAAGCAATATAAACCCTGCCACGTCGTTGTCGTCTTCAAGGGTGAAGTTATTCAAAGGGACAAATAACAAGTCAATCTTGTTTTATTTCAACAAACAGGAGGTGCAGTCGCCTCTGGCTTATGCTGGGAGGCAACCTGATTATAAAATTGGGAAATTCTTGCAGGGATCGATGTAGAAGTTGTGTGTTTAACAAGGGGAGAGAACACCCCTACTGGTACACTTAGCAGGTCATCTTTATATCTCCATGAATGCTCTCGACCACATGTGTTGACAAGCGGATTAATTTGCAGACGGGGCATACCAGGAATAGAGTTCCTGTGCATCTTGGGAGGCTGAAATAGTCTTTTCCCTTGACATGTAAATGCCCACAGGAAAGTGTTTTAACACAATGAAGTGCTTCCGATTAGAGGCTATAATTCACGCACACGTTTTCTTCCTCCCTGCTTCGCCACGGAGGTCAGGCCTTATTTGCCTCTCTGGATTTCATGTTGTGTTATTAATTGGTCCGAGGAGGCCAAATCTGATTTATTTCTCCCTTCCCTGATGCCTGCTGATAGGAGTATTTTTGGCTCTTTAAAGAGGGAACATTCTTGCTTGGTACCTTTACATGAGCTCAGTTTGTTAGTATAAAAAAACAGACACAGACACAGATGTATTACGATAAAAGATTCCCAAAAGAACAGTTGTAATGAAATACACACATAATGATAATACACATCACTGTTATTGTCAAAACTCTCATGTACTTTTTCCACAGCCTTGCTCCCCCTCCCTCGTTTCTCTTTGACCTGAACAACTTTGATCTCTGCTCTTTCTGTAGCTATATACAGGTGGCCGTGGTATCCATCAGCCGCACAGAACTCGTGTCTTAGATATTTACAGTAAAGGTCAAAGTGCTGTAGGCCTTACACACTTAATAGCTAATTAAATGACACATTACATGGTCCAGATCCTTTGCATAATATTGCCTTATAATGCATGCCTGTTTTATTTCCTAATCATTACTAATGTTCCCTAGTTAAGCATCCACACTGTGATTGTGAAGGCTAGGGCATATCTAGATAATGAACGGATATTTGCTTGAAACTGCTATCTAAATTTGTGCCATCATATACAAATGGAAACAATAAGTAAAGGATTAAAATATATATAATACACACAGAGGCACACACACACACACACACACACACACACATGCACACACACAAACACACACATCTTATGTTACAGAGATGAGCATCAAAATAAATATGTTTAAAATACCAAAGGGAGTGTCTACCATCTATCTTTAATATTAGTTAGAAAAACACGTATGTCCCTTCAGATAGCTCAGAGACTGCTTTATACCTCTAAGCTAATCAAGGTAATTTGAAGAGAAAAACTTTTGAAAACAATCTGAAAAGTAGGCAGAGAGAGATGCCTGTGTCTGTGACTTGATCTGTGATCCATTAAAAGACATCTCACAGAAGGAAGAGTTATTGAGAAAATTGTAATAGGTATTTTTGGCTGGACAGAGAGTCTTGGACACTAACCAGTCTTGGAATTCATTTTTGGAACAAGGTCTCGGTGGCCTTGTGCCAAGCTTCAAAGAGGCCTCCCTACTGTTTGTTATTTTTGCTGCAGAAAGGATTTTGTAAAAGGTTATTCCCTGTTGAGTTGATATTATTTACCCATGGTCATTGTCTAAATGATTCATACACTTTCTGCCAGATGCATTAGAGAGGACTTCAGTCATTGCTGCTGTTGTATTTCTGTATCTGTCTGATCATTCTTTGCTGGGTAGGACAAACTATCAGAGGAAAATCCCTTGAAACATGTATGATTGTCAAAAATAAAAACAAAAAGTCTGAACTGTATACTGAAGAAGGCAGTTAATGAATAAGTAAAATCAATTTTAAAATAAATTACATAAATGGACGTATGGAGGTACAGTCTGTGCCACACATTTAATATCAGTTGTAATATGTTGTAAAACATTGTAATATTCATGGATGTCTGTCGGTTTTGTCCTTAAAGTGTGTTTTCAAACGAATTTCCTTTGCAGACCAATTATAAGAAGGTGATATTCACAAATTATGTTGCTTTCTAGCTGCTGTGCCGTGTTGTGACTGAGACTTTCCATTTTGTGTTTTTCAGGTCGCAAACTTGGCCTGTTCAATCTCCAATAATGAAGAAGGTGTGAAGCTGGTCCGTATGGCAGCTACCCAGATCGATAGCTTGTGCCCACAGGTAAGAGCATTTTGCTGTAGCTTAACATACAATATCCCCAGGTAGCACACTGTATGTTTACATGAAATGGTGCAATTTATATCACTATGTGGATTAAATATTTATAAAGTAAATCATAACCTAAAGTTATTAAGTTTCTCCCGAAATCATAAAACATGAAAAAAATATGAATGTATCTGGCTGTGAATTATAAGCACATTGCTAATATAATTCCACTGTTATTTGAGAAATTATTTAAAAGCGTGAACACAGAACTAAGCTGCAAATCTTAGTTTTTTGTTTGTTGGTTTTTCCAAGCAAATGCTCACATCTGGCAGTAAACTGTAACTCCCTCACTAGATTAGCCACATTGTATTGTGTTCCTAAGCAACCATGTTGAATACCTCAATCAAATATATATATTTATATATATTTATATATATATATATATATATATATATATATATATATATATATACACTCACCTAAAGGATTATTAGGAACACCTGTTCAATTTCTCATTAATGCAATTATCTAACCAACCAATCACATGGCAGTTGCTTCAATGCATTTAGGGGTGTGGTCCTGGTCAAGACAATCTCCTGAACTCCAAACTGAATGTCTGAATGGGAAAGAAAGGCGATTTAAGCAATTTTGAGCGTGGCATGGTTGTTGGTGCCAGACGGGCCGGTCTGAGTATTTCACAATCTGCTCAGTTACTGGGATTTTCACGCACAACCATTTCTAGGGTTTACAAAGAATGGTGTGAAAAGGGAAAAACATCCAGTATGCGGCAGTCCTGTGGGCGAAAATGCCTTGTTGATGCTAGAGGTCAGAGGAGAATGGGCCGACTGATTCAAGCTGATAGAAGAGCAACTTTGACTGAAATAACCACTCGTTACAACCGAGGTATGCAGCAAAGCATTTGTGAAGCCACAACACGTACAACCTTGAGGCGGATGGGCTACAACAGCAGAAGACCCCACCGGGTACCACTCATCTCCACTACAAATAGGAAAAAGAGGCTACAATTTGCACAAGCTCACCAAAATTGGACAGTTGAAGACTGGAAAAATGTTGCCTGGTCTGATGAGTCTCGATTTCTGTTGAGACATTCAGATGGTAGAGTCAGAATTTGGCGTAAACAGAATGAGAACATGGATCCATCATGCCTTGTTACCACTGTGCAGGCTGGTGGTGGTGGTGTAATGGTGTGGGGGATGTTTTCTTGGCACACTTTAGGCCCCTTAGTGCCAATTGGGCATCGTTTAAATGCCACGGCCTACCTGAGCATTGTTTCTGACCATGTCCATCCCTTTATGACCACCATGTACCCATCCTCTGATGGCTACTTCCAGCAGGATAATGCACCATGTCACAAAGGTCGAATCATTTCAAATTGGTTTCTTGAACATGACAATGAGTTCAGTGTACTAAACTGGCCCCCACAGTCACCAGATCTCAACCCAATAGAGCATCTTTGGGATGTGGTGGAACGGGAGCTTCGTGCCCTGGATGTGCATCCCACAAATCTCCATCAACTGCAAGATGCTATCCTATCAATATGGGCCAACATTTCTAAAGAATGCTTTCAGCACCTTGTTGAATCAATGCCACGTAGAATTAAGGCAGTTCTGAAGACGAAAGGGGGTCAAACACAGTATTAGTATGGTGTTCCTAATAATCCTTTAGGTCAGTGTATATATATATATATATATTTTTTAAACAGGCAACTGACATCCAATAGTCATCATCCTTTAAAAGTGATGCATTAATGCTGCTATGAGCACATCATAAACATTTTGAATTAAGAGGTAAACCTTTCTCTTTTGAATTAATTAATTAATAATGTTTAGAACCTCCATTAGTGCATGTTTTCAATTGTGACTTTCTATCTAAGAAAACAAGTTAATCTTAATCAAACGGTTTGCTCTGGATTCTGGCACGCAGGCTGATAGTAATATGACTATTTAGAGAAAGGTTCGAAGGTTTTAGAAATACAGTGCATTTGTAAATGGAGAGTTAGGGAAGGAGTTGCTGCTCTATAAACCAAGGGATGACCTTCACAGCAGCCGCAGCACTTACCCACAGAGATATGCGTTTGATAAATCGACCCCCAAGTAAGTCCAACCGAAGTACTACTTTTAAAACTTGTCAGAGCATTCATATTAGTTACCTGCTGGCTATACTTTCCACACAATCGGTGTATATATATATATATATATATATATATATATATATATATAAAAATCTGTGGTTTTAAGAAGTTGTGTCTCTATACTGGTTAGACATATTTCTCAATATACAGCGAAACACTCCAGCCCAAAGCGAACATGGTTTTCCTGAAATTAAAACAAAAAGTTAAAATAGAGATCCATCAGAAAATTGAACATATGCTAAATAAATATCACTTGCCCATTTGATTATATAGGCCTATAGCTGATTACAACCAACCATTCAAAACTTTTCCCTTATTCTATTAATTTAGGTCAATGGCAGATAGCATATTCAAAGAGCTACCCAATTAAAAACTTGTTCAGCATTGTTTTAATTGTAAAAATATTATATTTAAATTGAAACGATCTAATAATGTTCTTATAAGTCTTGCCTGATGTCATTTCTGAACCACCTGCATTTAAAACTGATTTCACTCCTTTATCTTGTCTTTATTTTATTCTGTAATGAATGATGCACACATTAGTTGCTCTGTTTCCCTGGTCATAGCTTAGAGAACCCATGTGCACAAATCCTTCACACTTGATTTGTTTTATTCATCCCAAATTATTTCAACAACACATCTTTTTTTAAAGATGCAGACTGTGTATGAAGGTATGTCCTCTTTACCCTCCTGATAAAGACACAATCACTCTTGTTAACTGCCAGCAAAATATTTGAGTCTGTTTTTTAATTACATTACCTGAGCATTTATTCATAAATTACAGTGATTAAGCATTGGAGGTCACAGCAGTAAAATCAAGTAGAGCGGTCACAAATAAGAAATGTAAACATACACCTATGTGGTTCTTCTACTTTTTGATAATAATAATAATAATAATAATAATAATAATAATAATAATAATAATAATAATAATAACATATTATTGTGATGTCCAGTTTTAGCCCCATTCTCTCCAGGTTGATTTTAATGACTCATGCACATATAAGTGAGTGGTGGATTGTGTCTGTTTTGGAAACATATGGTATTATAGTGTGCAGCATTTAATTAATTTTAAACTGTCAGCTGACTGTTCAGACTCTTTAGACAAAACTCTTTAACTTCAGATGGCAGCTTTGGAGTAAAGAAATGTTATTGAAAATACGCATTTTCTTTGTTTATATAGTTGGTGGTTGGATGTCTTTGTGTGTGTGTATGTACTAGCATTCCAAAACATATAAACACATACTTTGGCATGATCTCACTTAATTCAGATCAGCTCTGCAAAGATTCACAAGGACAACACTTGAAACACCCTCTGTTCTGGCGATCCTATCCGTATTTGGCAGCTTTTTTTGCTTGTTTACAGGGATTTCCTTTAGTGAATTCCAGAACATAAAACACAGCAAGAAACAAACAAACACACAAACAAACAAAAAAAAAAACACTCAGTAGAACAAACTGCATCACAGCCAGCCATAGATTTAGCCATAGGCTGAAACAAAAGAATGTCATTAAAACCCACTATCACAAACTTACAGACTGCATCTGTGCCAGCTTCCCAATGTTGTTGTCATGTTGTTCTTGTCAGGGATGCTCTCATGTGCTGTTGAACTGTTTAATTGTTGTAAATACCAATGGATTCTGTCGAGTAAACACCCACATTTGAGAAATCACCTATCCCCCACTTCCCTGGTAGATAGCTGCTGTGTAGGATCTTGTGTAAGATCCTATATATGTTAAGCCGATTGGATCCTGCTAAAAGACTATTTATATAAAAACATTTAGCTCAATTTATTTTACTTGGCATAGTACATATGCCTTATGCTCCAAAGACTAAACTGTCGCCATAGTTAGTAATCACTGTAAAGCTTATTGTAATGGACATAATTATAATAAATAATACATTGCAATATATATAATATAATAATTTAAATCACTGTGTAACACAATAAATTGTCTGGCATATATTATACTATACTATACATATACTATACTACTGATATATAGAATATACTATGTTATATTGGTACACTATACTACTGTATATTCAATACTTTTTATAGAGTTGAACTCCAGGAAATTCTGCTGAATTTTGAAACAATGTATGCCCACAAAAGCTGATACAGTTTTAAGGATATTAAATATTTGGCCTGTATTTCATATGTACCACATATATTTGTTAAAAATTAAGTTGGATTAATTAGTGGACATGATTTACTAACACACAGGACAGAATCGATAACTAGTAGAATCAAATTAACCAGTTGGTTTGCGTTTTGTGTGCAATATTTGTTCAGTGGGTGATTCTTTGCATAATGGTAAATCCATCTGTAACCATGCAAAGAAATGGTACAATGCCTCTCAAATGTGTGTAGTATCAATTATATCAATATCAATTTTCTTGAGTAACGGACGCAGGTTTGTGACCCTCATGATCATCATATGCACTGAGCACACGGAGAATATCCTGATGTCTTAATACAAATATTACTAATTTCATTCCTGTGCTTTCAATATTTTATAACAAATAACACAAAAAAGGGCACAAATAAGCAAACTTCGAGCACAAGTTAATAAACCATTCTAAATAATACTTGATTAAACAACAAACTGGTTAATTCGTTCCCATGGGTTATTAATTTGTCTCCACTGGGTAATTAAAAAGTGCTATCGAGTTAGTAAAGTGTGGACACCAGTTCATCCAACCTGTCATCTCAAAGGGTGTGTAGAAAAATGAAAACATCTTTAATGTTATTTATTTTCATTTGAAGTTCAATATGTAAACGGAAATAAGTTCATATTTTTTCTTCTGTTAACTTGAGTGAATTGTCTCGCTGTCTTTGATTTTTTTCAAGTGTACATGGAAGGCTGGAAAAAGAGGTCTCTACTCTTAGGCTGGTCTCTTTACACTTTTCTGAAACACAAAGACCCTTATGTCTGTCAAAACCTTTTCTGTTAGAACGTCATAAGAACATAAGAACGTTTACAAACGAGAGGAGGCCATTCGCCCCATCATGCTCGTTTGGTGTCCATTAGTATCTAAGTGATCCAAGGATCCTATCCAGTCTATTTTTAAATGTTCCCAAATTTTCAGCTTCAACCACATCGCTGGGGAGATTATGACATTTCTTGCTTTCAGAATACAATTAAATGTTTTTTTTTTTCAGTTTACAAGTTTCAGTTTGCAACAGTATACTATAGCAGTGACATTGTATATTATTTTATAATTATTTTCTTGTTACATTATGAAATTCCAATGTTACTGACTTGTTGAATAGGCAACTACTGTTTCCCATTGCATCACAACTGATTATATTTTTGTGTACAATTAACAACTAAAAAGTAAAAATGAAAACTTTGACAAAATAATTCATGTCCTCCTGTCCTCTAATCGTGCCGTTTGCCAGGTAATCAATGCTGCCCTCACCCTGGCCGCCAGACCGCAGAGCAAAGTGGCCCAGGACAACATGGACGTGTTCAAAGACCAGTGGGAGAAGCAGGTCCGCGTTCTCACCGAGGCTGTTGATGACATCACTTCTGTTGATGACTTCTTATCCGTCTCAGGTATTTGACATCATCGCATCACACTGTAGCACAAGGGATATCTCATTTGTGACGATGACCAACACCAACTTCAATAAAATAAAACATAAAAACATGAATTGTAATCATTCCCCTCATTATTTTAAGCTAATTTGAAAAGCATGCATGCTATGAAATGTAATTCTTAATTCACTAGTCCTAGTTCACTCCTTTCACTAGTATACCCTTGCACTGCCCTCATCATATTTTTCATCGCTTTATTGAAGACATTGCAGACTACAAACTACAAAAGCACTGACACATATGTACCAAAGCTATAAGAAGTAAATCCTTGGAGTTGGAGCCTACCAGGAGTGATTACTGTGTGAAGGATGGATTTTACTGCTGACAGACAAAGTTCTTCATACACTAAGCTTTGGATATATCAGTGAGCTCCTGGCCCATGATTTAATATTACTTTCTGGCTGCTTCTTTTAAACTCAAGTGTACCGATGGAATTATTTCCTTTGTGACAATTAATTTATATCCATGAATGTTTGCATTAGCCAATTCTATTGCAAGGATGCTGCTGTATTTCAAGTTAATAGCATTTATATAGCTTATAATATGAATAGTAAGCAGCAAGTTAGAATATACCAAGCAAGCACTGAAAATGCTGTTTATTTGATTGTTTTTTTCATGTTATTCATGGTGTTTATTATAGTTTCACACAAATAAATAATATGAAGGTACACATAGCAAAATCAAGCATTATACTTATTATTATACAGATATATATATTTTTAAAAGCACTGAACAAAATATTAACGGTTATTGGAAAAAGAAAGAACAGGTCATTGAGAAAGAATGAGAAGGGGAGAGAGAGAGAGAGAGAGAGAGAGAGAGAGCAAGAGGAGCAACATTTGCAGCAAGAGGAGTCGTTTTCAGTCTCAGTGAAAATATATGGCTAAGAACATCAACAATCGAAGCCCAAAGGATGCCTAGCTAGGGCAAGACCAGAACAAGCAGCTGAGGGGAAAAGGGGGCTGTATATATCTATCACAGGTCGGGTCCACATCTGGATAAATCTTGGTCAACCTCACTTTTGGTAAATGAGTGTGATTATCATATTTTAAACTGAACAATTAAGATGTAAAACATCTTCTCAGAGGGACTTCAGAGGAAGGAGAAAAGTTCAATTCAAGGAGAGAATGAAAGAGTATATTTTCGAGATATCACCCTTATTGTTGGTAATTAATTCACGTAAATTATCTATGCAGGAATCTGAGGGGACTGAGGCACTGTGTTGTGTGTGATATTACGAACCTGTTAGGTAGCGAAAAAATATGGTTTTAGGGAGGTTCAGTTCAGTAAAGTTTAAAAGAAGTCCATATCCCACATAGAAAACATGTTTTGGGCAATGGGCTCTTTTTTAGAATACTTTAATAATGGGCAATAACATTTATAATTTTCATGGTGTATACTGAGAATGCTCTGGAAATGCACAGCGTAGGCGTCACATCGGGCTCTTATTATATTATTTTATGTTAAATGCAAAAAGGAAAAAATAACTGAAAATGTCTATGGTGCTGAGCTGGAAAGACATCAGGTGTTTTTCTCTCTCTCTCTACTTGTACTTAAAACATTTAATTTCATTTCATTTCATTACTGTGAGGCATTTCTATTCCATTTCCCTTGATCACATAATAATCATATATTCTTCCTTGCAAATAATAAAATACAGACAAGTGATTCTGTGAAATACACAAATTTGCTTCTAGTTAGTGTACTTATGATGGTTGTATCAGTAACAGACATCACAGTTTAATTTATTCATATACAACCTTTTTTGCATATCTGTGTTACTAGTTCTAGAGAATTCGGCCTGGTTTTCTTTCCTTTTTCTCTTCTTGTTCAGCTACAAAATCTCTGTCTCCCCTTGATCCATAATCCCGGTTGTTCCTGATCTCTACAGTTTATTGGTTTCTTGGTGACATCATCTTAATGACCTTCACCTCTATACCTTCAATTTTCTAGTCAATTTAATCCATGGATTGCATTTCCTCCTGCACCTTGCATTTTAAATGACAATTGTATAATAAATTTTGATGCTACCCTGGGCACCATGCCCGAATTTCGCTCTTTCAGTCTGTGACTTAGTTTGAAATATACATTCAACCTAACAATGATGCTGATGGTTAATTTGAGAGCTTCTTTATGTATTTGTTTGTTTATTTTTATTTTGTACACCTTGCAGTTCAGTCACTTTTAATAATGAATTGATTTATATATTGACTGTATTTGAAGTATTGATTTGACATCCCTGAAGTCCAATTTGCACGTATCTTTAGGAGAGCAAAGGTTATAAGAACCTTCGTTTTGCTTCAGCCTCTCATTCAAGCAACCAAAGTATAATCTTTTCACTATATATTCATACATATATTTCCAAGAGTCTTTAAAAACACTTTTTCCGAAGAGATCATTATAGCGCCGCAATCTTCCAGCCCCTAGCCATTCTCACACCTTGGGAAACTATATCCAGGGTCAGCTTTTCGAATAGCGTGTAGTGAAAACACTGGGCAATTTATAGTAAATGGATGGTTTTGATGATTCAAATAGGGCTTTGATAATGATTGCAAGCTGCTGTAATGAGAATTACTCTCCCCCAGGCCTTTTTATAAACCTGTGACATCTGGTTAGACCTATAGAATGCACCATATGGCTTTCCCAAGAAATGGGTATTTCACTTTTGATGTGTTTAAATGTAAACATGTCCAATCAAAATCTCTTTGAATATTCGTTCACTGTGATGAATTAGAAGGGAGGTGACCTTCAACTCAAAATGATATGCAGGAGCTCATTAGAAAGTAGAGTTTTATATACACTACTAGTTCCTTCATGAACATGGAAGTCATGTAAGATGTAATCTAAATTATGTTTTAAAATCTTATTAATATATACCAACGGGTTTCAGAAATATATAACATGTTTCTGATGGTGCTAAGATGTTTGTTATGCATTACACATTAGTAACATTGCTTGTGATTAACTTATACATGTTTAAGAAATCAATCTTAAAACAAATTTGGATCAGCTGTGACATTTATTGGGCCATCTATAAAAACAAGTTCATATTCTGGGGCCAAATGTTTATAATTAAAATGTTTTCCTTAAAATTATTCATAGCATTGAATATTTCAAATGTGTTTATCATTAAACCAGACTAAAATCAGGAATGTTATTAATATATTACAAAATTAAACTTATTTGAAGATCATAAATGACCAAACCATTAAGATTAAAGGAAGTTAGCATTCAAATCCTTCATTCCATCGCATACATAATTTAATATTCCTTAAAGTCCATAATATTGTAACATCTGTGTGTTAGACAGATATAATAATTTACTATGAGAAACCACACTAACTTTCCAAGTAACACAATAAGGTTTGACTTCTACTGTTGCTGGTGGTGTAATTTCCCTTGTCTGAAGAATTACAATCTTCTGTTGTATTTTTTTCTTGTTCCCTCCAGAAAACCACATCCTGGAAGATGTGAACAAGTGTGTCATTGCTCTCCAGGAGGGGGACGTTGACACTTTAGATCGAACCGCTGGTGCGATCCGTGGTCGAGCTGCCAGGGTGGTTCACATCATAAATGCAGAGATGGAGAACTATGAGCCGGGAGTTTATACTGAGCGGGTTTTGGAAGCCATCAAATTACTCTCTGAGACTGGTAAGAAAAGTGGATTTGAGCAGTGGTCCCATAGAAGGAAAGAAGCATAACACTGGGAACATGTTGTACCTTGAGTCCCTTCTGCAGGATTAGTTCACTCAATTTATGGGTTATTATTATTATTACTAAGCCTTTTTCCCTAGAGCAAGTTTCACTTTTTTTTGTGGAATAAAAATATTATACATTTTTCATAACCTCTAAGATCATTTATGCAGAAGCAATTGAGAACCATCTTAATGTTCTCATATTGGAAACCAAGGTTATATTTCTGAAAGGAGACTCCACCCATCAATCAAATACAGGAGCACATGTTCTCTATAGATATGACCCTTTTTTCCACCTGTCAATGCTGTCTCTTTGTTCACCTATCTATCTCACTTGCCTCTGTCGTGTCATATGCATTGTTTAAGGGCAACAGAGCACATTCCGCTGTTTAAATGTAATTTATTCTTATCATATAGCAAATACACAGTGCCTTGCAAAAGTATTCAGACCCTTCCTATGGTGACCCATTTTGCAAAATTACAAAACTTAAATTCTTGAATACTTTCTTTTTAGCAGATTGGTCTCTCAGGTTGCTTGGGGATCGCTTATGGAAAGTTTTCAAGTCTTTCCACAGATTCTCCATAGGAGTCAAGTCAGAACTTTGACTGGGTCACTCAAGGACATTCACTTTCTTATTCTTTACTCCATAGCTTTGGCCTTGTGCTTTGGATCATTCACCTGCTAAAAGGTGGGTTTTCACCCCAAGTCATTAGCAGACTGAAACAGGTTTTCCTGTAGTTTTTGCCTGTAATTTGCTCCATCCAAACAAGCTTTCCAGTCCCTGCTGAGGAGAAGCATCCCCAGAGCATGATGCTGAACCTCCAGACTAGACTGTGGGGATGCTGTCGACTGGGTTGATGTGCTGTGTTGGGTCTGTGCCAAACATAATGCTTGGCATTTATACCAAAAAGTTCCAATTTGGTCTCATCATTTTTGCAAGATCACTCAGGTGCTTTGCTGCAAACTCCATGAGGTCTTTGAAACTGCTTATTTTTAGTAATGCTTCCTGCTTTCCACCCTGCAATACAGGCTAATTATGTGAAGTGTTCTGGACATTGTTGACTGATGCACATTTTCTCCCATCTCAGCCATTAAACTCTGTAGCTCTTTCAGAGTTGATGCCTCACAGTGGCATCCCTCACCAGTTCCCTCCTTGCCCGGCTGCTCAGTTTTGAGGGACAGCCTGATCTAGACAGTGTCCAGATGGTACAATGCACCTTCCATTTCTTGATGATTGAGTAGACTGTGCTCACAGGGATATTCTGAGACATTGATATTTTTTTCTTCCCTTCCCTGACCTGTGCTTTTCAATGATTGATTTGATGTCTTGAGTGTCAGGAGTCTTCGCGTGAAATTCTCTACCTGACCAAGGAACCTCGCAGAGATGGGTGTTTTTATTCTGAAAGTATGAGAACCACTATTATTGTGCACAGACAGAGGCCATTGAACTACTTCTGTAGCTTGTTAAGGTCATTTTGTGCACATGAATTAAATTTAGGTTTTCCACACCGAAGGGTTTGAATACTTGTGCAATCATGATTTTTTTTCCATTTGTATTTCATATTGCTTATGTATTTAGTTCTGTATTTTTGCTTTTGCTTTGAATGTGTGGCGTAAGTTCTGTATATACACATATCAATTCCTACTGCAAAAGGTAATGACTGCAAAATGTGAACAATGAGGCATTGCACACATGTACATAGAGGACAACTAACTAAGTATATTTAGAAACAATCAAACTCAAAGCTGGACTGAACAAGGTGCACTTATATAGGCAGTATAGGGCAGTATATATATTTTACTTTAGCATTTTGTCAGTATCTACATTTCTCTGAAGCATCTCTAAGCAAATCAAATGTATCCTGATTTTAATTCCAATGTTTATAAAGTGTTTCACTACATCATTACTTTTGCATATATTCCTGACCCAAACCAGACCAAACTAAAATAAGAGAGTAGATTAGTGCAAATACTAATTAGAAATGTTATATATACAAGCACATATACATAGTCTGATTGTTAATTTCTACTTTATCATGCCTATGTTATAAATTGTGAGCACAATGTTTGAGAATTTTAATTGGTGTTTCTTTACGCTTACTTCTCAGTTTGTTAGGTGAGCTTAAGTATGTGAACCCTGCTAGCTGGAAATCCTATGAAATGTCCCTTAAGATGGAGAGATCTGATTTTCTAAGAGAAACATGATAGTGCTATAAACCACTTGTATTGATTTAAACCAATGCATACAATATTTTTCTAGCTCAGAATATTAATTCTTATATATGGTTTTAAACGTTGAGCTGGAGAACGCATACAGGGATTACATTTGTCTCATTTCTAAATGGCTTCAAATTAGTTTGATTCCAAATGCCCCATCAAAAATGAATGGCTATTATTGCAGCTGTTCTGCTTTGTATGTGGAGATGATGAATACATGTGCATGTGGGAGACCTTTTTATGGATGTTCAGCAAAAATTTAAAGTGTCTTCCCATTTAACACACCCCCTAATTTCACATGCATTGAAATATCAGAGGGGAAGATACGTTTTTCGAGATAGAGAAAAAAGCAATTTTCTACTCAAACTGTCACTTACACATGAAAATAAATAAATAAATAAAATATTACAGGCATTTTAAGTTACAAAATAATAATAATTAAGTTTGGAGTTCTACCAGATATGATGATATTTATATCACATGTGTAACCCTTAACATTTCTCAGATTTAAAGTTCTTGTCCTAACATTGACTGCAGCCAAATGTATAGCCCTGGTAATGCTGATAACAGAGTACATAGCACTAAACCTGTACCACAGTTTGCTGACAGACAGTCTATGTGCAGCTATGAATTGAGGGTTGTCCTTGAACAAAATCAATATCCTAATAGGAATTGTTGATGGCTTTTTGCAAGACACTTCTCGGTGCTGTGCTTAAACTAAGTAACTCTAAAATGAAGCCATTCGCTCAGTTACTAAAGGAATTACTGCAATTAAGTATATTTTCACCCTGTCTTACCAGGGAAATTGCATGATTTGTGTGGTGATTTCAGGCAGCGTTTAATCTTGTATAACTTGGATTGCTTACAAGTCACATGGAAAACTAAATAATTATGTTAAATTTGCCACACACGTTTTAATTCATTTTGCATTTCCTGCTCTTTTTTTCTCCCTCTATACCTACATGAATACTTCAGCAATTATTATTGGATAGCTTGTTTTAAAGTGTGGTCTTTAATACCACATTAATTAGTACCCTGTTTTTAATATGGTAGGCCTATAGCCCTTCCCTGCTTCCTTCAAGGCTAATGCAGTCCCTTTGATCGTTGGCCAAAGGAATACTGTGTAATTTCTCCTTCAGCCCTAATTTCTAAGACAGTGACAGAAGTTTATCTCTCCTTGATTTGCCATCACAGTTCATCCTAGAGGTGTTCTATGGGAATGAGGTCAGGATTATTTTTAAGCGTAATAAGCAAGAAGTGCAGATTTATGCATTTTGTGCTTTCAAGTTTCAAGCATGTCAGGAAACTGCATTGTAGTTGTTTTTGTTTGTGTTTTTTTTTTCCTTCTGCATGCTTGTCACGCAAATCATAGAATCCAACCAAGACCACTTTATCATGAGAGAGAAAATTATCTAACCTCCTCTGTGGCCTCAAATACTGTACCTTGCAAATTCATACTTGCAATGTTGATTGTGACAGTAGCAGGGGGCATTTTGAACAGCATACACAATACAAACATTGCCCTTGAGAATCCTTTGTTCAGCTTCTTAAGAAATATCAGAGATTTACTTGACACTTTAAAGTGGAAACTACAGTGTTATTCAAAGGATCTCACTGAAAGGTATGAGGTTAATATTACCTTAATTAAATAATTGTATGGCCCAATTATGTGGAAATAATGTGTATGGTACATAAATACAGAATGTAAGATCCTATCCTGGTTTGAAAGCAAAAACATACATACATAATGTACATGACTTATCTATACTTATGTCTGGGTATACTTATACTGCATTTTGTTCATCGGCATGCTTGATTTAGATTAGTTTAAAAACAGATTTAAAAATAAGTCAAAATCCATAATGTTATGTTTTAATATCATTCACTTCCCAATTCACTTGAATGAAATTGCACCATGCCATATGCAACTTTACTCATTACTAGCTCAGAGAACATCTAAGTATTTCTATTTAAAAATTTGCAATTCCTAAAAGCCTGTTTTACGCTTCTCCAGTAAGTGGATTAAAATTTACAAAATGAAAAAAAGACTATGTAATACCTTTTAAATTGGCTATAATGTTACCCCTAGTTAATAATGGAGAGGTTTAAGTAAATTTCCACTTTGCCTAATGGATTACACTTCGTTTGTAATTAAAAGTAATATAAATATAAATCAATAAGTAGTAGCCAAAGGGTGCATATGTGAGAACTGATGCATATCTCCAGATGAATGCACAAGTGCCAATGCATTTCGGTTTTGCCCTTTTTATGAGACCTATGACATGATAACCAGAGTCCAACAGTCCAGTGTCCGTGAACTGAATTAAACTCCACATTCCCTCCTTTTCAAAATGTAACTGAATCTGTTAACAGATGCTCTGTGGAACATTCACACTTTGCTGGAGGGATAACGTCACATTTCTCAATTTCCTAAAATCTGGCAGCACAACAGGGATAAATAATAAGTACAAGCAATGGATAGAACAACTAAATATTAAAATACAATCATTTATCCTTCAAACTTGACAGTGCAATTAGGCTGTCAAGCTGCCCAGTCTCTCAGTGTTTGATGGGTCATAGAGAAGCAAGTCTAAGGTTTTTAGTTTTTTACTACTAATAGGTCATGCTGATCTGTCCATGAGAAATATTCCAACTTATCAAATTAGAGACTGATACACTGGAAACAGGATATAGAGGACATCAGAGCTCTGGGATATACAACACAACTCAGCCCTAGAACAATTAAGGCAATTCACTATGCATCTGCAGTGCGGTCCAAATAAAGTGGGCCGGAGAGACTGAGGGAACTGAACCTTTTCACCCTGGAACAGAGGAGACTATGTGGGGACTTGATTCAAGTCTTCAAAATCATGAGAGGCATCGACCACATCAAACCAGAGGAGCTTTTCCAGATCAGCAGGGACACATGCACCCGGGGACACAAATGGAAATTGGGCTTCAAGGCATTCAAAACGGAAAACAGGAGACACTTCTTCACACAGAGAGGCGTCACAATCTGGAACAAACTCCCCAGCGATGTGGTTGAAGCTGCAAATTTGGTAACATTTAAAAATAGACTGGATAGGATCCTTGGATCACTTAGTTATTAATGGACACCAAACGAGCACGATGGGGCGAATGGCCTCCTCTCGTTTGTAAACTTTCTTTGGAGCCAAAGAAATTACCTGTGTCGTCAAAGTAGTTTGTTGATGTGCTTTACAAGTAAAATGACTGAGTGCCTGAATGTTGAAAACCAAAGATTTACAAAATACTTGGTGAGATCTCTGTATCTAATATCAAATCATTTTACAGTTTGATTAGCCTGTTTGTTTTATGCACAGGGTCCTATAAAATATGTTGGGTATTTGTTTACCTCCTAAGGATATTATAGCACAAATCAAAACTTCTCAAAGAATAAAACAAAAAATCAGTCCTACCTGCCTGACTTGATTGCATTTAATAATTATATAATAATATAATGCTTCAAAACATCTCCATTTGTGTGCCATTCTCACCAATTTGAAATCAGTATTAGTCTTTCAGACATTTATTTAAGGGACAATTGAAATTCCCATCCTGTCTCTAAGTGTCAGAGGGATAGAGTGATATGGGCATCCTATTAGTACAGAAAGGTTCACTATAATCACATGCTCTGAAACCAAAGTGGTCACTGCAGATTAATCAAATCACTTTTCATCAAAAAATAGAATTGTAACATATACAAACCTCTCTGTCTGTCAGAGCTTGATGGCATCTGTAATGGAAATGAGAATATTATTATTATTAATATTAGTATTATTAATTTATTGACCGACAGAACATCACAAACACATTCCCTGGCTCTTAGGAGACGCAACAGCAGCAGCAATTTGCTGTGTTGGCATTTTGAAGATGTTTTGAATCATTATACTATTGTATAATGATTAAATACAATAAAAGCAGCAAGGTAGGACATTTGTGTTATTCTTGTATGTAGTCTTCAACTGTCCTAAACCATGCTATGCCAGTTGGACCATCATTTTACATTGGTAATTATGTTTATCAGTGTATTCAGTAAAATGCAAACGTTTGATTGCCCTTTCTTAAATGAATACAATTATTAAGATATACAAATGTATATTGTTAAATGCCATCAAGTACAGGATATTGGTGTTGGTTTCTTTTCACAGATATCAGGCAAAATACCTCCTTGCATTAGCTGTGAAGAACACATGGGGTCAATTCAGTTTCAAACAGGAAATACTCCAGTGAGGAATAACACAGTTTCAGTAAATGCCCATCATTATAAAGATTGGCCCTGCTTTTGAATGCTGATTTATGACTATGCTGTTTCCTGTGCTTGATCTCAATGTAGGAATGACAAGGTGAAATGGTTAATTGCCACATGAAGGGAATAATCCATGCATCACTAATATTTCCTGTGACAAATGCTGATGCACGGTTCAAAGGTGTAAGTGACAGGAAGGACCTTTTTAAACGAAGAAAGGCTGACAGAGTGCATGTTTTTAGTCAAACCCTGAGCTCGGAAAATATGGTTGCTGTTTATATATTTCTGCATCAATGTGTTTATGCCTGAGGGCAGAGAAAACAAACTTTGAAGGATGTGTGTAATCCTCTTTTTTTGGTTCTCTCTCTATATCTAGTTATGCCACGTTTTGCTGAACAAGTCGAGGTTGCAATTGAAGCATTGAGCACAAATCCCCCGCAGCCATTTGAAGAGAATGAATTCATTGATGCTTCCCGCTTGGTCTACGATGGAGTTCGTGACATCAGGAAAGCTGTTTTGATGATAAGGGTACGTAGGTCTTCTGTGACATATACAAAATGCAGTTCTAACAATCTGATTTGTGTGGTTTCCTCTTTTCATTTTGTATTTTTTTTTAATTAAAATGTACTATTCAACTCATGCTAGAGATCAAGATTTTAGCAAAGGAAGGTTTGAGTGTCATTTATTGTAATGGTTGTGATGGTATGAAGTTTAACGTGCAGACAATTATGCATAAGAAGTTGTTAATAAAGTGATTAATAACAATATAACACAATATCCTACCTACCTCCATTTCAGTCAGTGGGAAATCACAAACTCCCATGGTTAGTAATGCTTTTGTCTACCTGGTAAAAATTCCAGATGGTTAGTGGGTCCAAGGAACACAAAAACCAGTGTTTGAAATGAAAAACTCCAAATAAAGGTTTCAGTAAGCTGTAGTACTTAAAAAACAATGGGAAACAAGGCCAGGAGGTACAGGCCAAGGCTGAAAGCCCAATGCTGTGCATGATGTTAAGGAAAATTGACACATTCTTTGAATAAATCATCTTGGAGGTCCTAAAAGTCTGCTTTACGGTAGTCATTTGTGGAGAAAACCTGAAGTGCAATTTGTTTACTGTCGTAGAAATAAATATGGGTAGTAATAACTTAGTTTCAACCTTTTGTAGCTACAATAACTTAGTCTTATGTATTTTGCTGTAAAAGAAAAACACCTTCCTCACTTTCCCAGTAACTGTAAATTAGTTCAGTAGATATGGTGCCTATAGAAAGTCTAAAGCCCCTTGAACTTTTCTGAGGATTTTTTTCCATTTATCTACACACCATACTCCACATTTTTAAGGGGGAAAAATATTTTATTGTGATTATTTAAAATACCAAACTGAAATATAATAATTGGATATCTTTAACCCCCTGAGTTAATACTTAGTGGAAACACCTTGCACCTTTGGTAGCAATTACAGCTGTGAGTCTGTTGGGATAGGTCCCTACCAACTTTGCACACCTCGATTTGGCAATATTTGACCATTCAACCTTTATAAAAGTGTTCAATCTCTGGCAAGTTCCATGGGGAGCAATGATGTCATGCCACACATGTTGGATTGGACTTAGGTCAAGGCTCTGACTGGGCCACTCAAGGACATTTAGTTTGGAGTGGCTAAGGAATGAAAGTATAGGTTTGACTGTGTGCTTCTTTGCATTTAGGCCAAAAAGTTCCATTACAATTTTTTCAGACCACAAAACTTTTTGCCACAAGACTAAGGAATTTTGTCGGCATACTTTAAATGGGTTCAATGTGGAGTTTCTTGAGTAATGGCTTCCTTCTTGCCCCCCTACCATACAGGTTAAATTTGTGGAGTGCTTGAGATATTATTATTATTATTTTTATTTTTATTTATTGGCAGACGCCCTTATCCAGGGCGACTTACAACATAAGTGCAAACAAAGTGCAAAAATACAGAGAAGTACAAGGCATCAATCATTACAAATTTAGCTAAAACAGCAATTCAGAATAATACATTTTACAAATTCCAATTTACAATTTACACAAGTACAGTAAGTGAGGTCCTACATCCTGGACTGTGAAAGTGCTGTCAAGATGTAGGGTCACAGTCAAGGGCTACGGGAAAGGGAGCAAGGAGTATATATATATATTGTTGTCCCTTGCACAATTTGAGAAGTCTTGGGTATAAAACCCTGTAGCTTAGCAAAATTGCTATTGGTCTTTTGGTAGCCTCTCTGATTGGTCTCCTTTTTGCTTGCTTATCCAGTTTAGATGGACAGCCTGATCTAGGCAGAGTCTTGGTGGTTCCATATACCTTCCATTTCTTAATCACTGTGCTTTAATATATTTTTATACTCATCCCCTGATCTGTACCTTTCAACAGCTTTGTACTGGAGTTCTTTTGAAAGCTCCTTGGTGCTCATGGTTGAGTATTTGCTTTGAAATGCACAACCCAGCATAGAGAACCTACAGGAACTGCTGAATTGATCCTGAAATTATGTGGATCACTACAATGTAACACAGGCGGAGGCCACTTAACATGGTGTGTGATGTTGAAGGTGATTGCTTACACCTGAGCAAAATTAGGATTGCTATTACAAGGTGGTGGACACTTATTCAAACAAGGTATCTCAGTTTATATTTTTCCACAAATTTCTGGAATATATTTTTCATCTGGAACTGGTGGGGCAGGATGTATAAACAAATATTTTACTGCATTTTTATTCCTGGCTATAAGGCAACAAAGGTGAAACATTTGAAAGGGAGTGTAGACTTCCTATAGGTATTGTAAAGCTAGTCCTCACTATTTCTATTTGAGCTATTTCTATGAGTTATTGAATTCATTTCCAGATCTTGTTTTGTATTCATCTAGGTAAGGGCAATTACAGCAAATCAAAGCTGGGGATGAAAAATAAAAAATAAAGTAATATTCAAAGTTGTTGATTTTACTATAAAACCTATAGGTTTGATAACTTTTGAACTAGAATTGAGTTTTCATGCCAACCTTGTGGGAAAAAAATGTGTTCCTGTGTTAAAAGTTAATAAATGATTTTCTGCCTTAAGCATTGAGAGGAAGCATCAAAAAGTGCACAGCAAAAAAGGAATGAAAAGCACTATTTAACAGCAATAAGCTGTTATTCCACAGTAAAAAACAAAATACCTGGAGGCTACACATCTGCTCTGTGAAACAGAACACAGTTGCCATCTTAACTCCCGTCTCTCATTCTTAAAATAAATTAGCATTTTTACAGAGATCTGTTATGCCTAAAGTTTGTTTTCCTCAATGTTTTCATGTGAAACTTTTGATATTTATCATTTTCCATCATTGTCTGTTCCTTTTCTAATTTCTTGTCTTTTAATCGCCTGTTAGTGAGGACACACTGGTACATCCTGCAACTTTAAGACATGATTACAGGGGATTTCAAACTCAGTAGAAGATATTTGTATAAGTATATGTTGATATAATCTTTTTTTATTTAATTTTGTTCACATAGTATATTATTTTTATATATAAAAATATAGGCTTGTATACAAAAAAATCTGTTCAATGTATACTGATGACATGTTCCGAGTGATCAGAAATCATGCAAAGCAAAGTTTACACAGGAAACTCCCAGAATCTAGCGCTTACATACACAGGAAAACTAAGCCCATTGGGTGTCACAGAAACTGAATGGATAATGAATAGCAAAAATAGTCTATTTAATCTCACCCCAAACAGCATCCCCTGTCGTGTGTTTGAATTCACCTCCACTGGTGGACTGCCACTGGTCAGACAGGCAATCTTTACCTAATCACCGGTGGACAGAGGCCCCTTGCGGGCAAAAGGCCAAGGCCACAAGTCTATGTAAAATCAATGTGATGCTTGTTAATAAACATAACTTTATTGCAAAGTTTAAATTAAATTTATAACACATAACATAACATAACATAATTTATAATTTATGATAAATATGTAGGTCTAAATTTGGAATCTGTTTAATCTAAAAAACAAAAATGTCAGTGAATGTGTTAACAAAGAGATAAATTAAGATTTACTTCCAAAAAGTGAAAGGCATCCAGCAAAGTGAGACTCAGTAAATAGAGAGACAATGTGGTCTGTACTTTGTAGACAGTGTTCAGAATACCTATGTGAATAGTGTCCTCCCGATTCATCAATACCAGTCTCGATCATTAAAGTATGTTGAATTTACTTATTTATACCTCCACGGAGGAAACTAACTGTTGGAAGTGATTGTATTTTTTGTTATCATTTCTTTTGTTTTCTGCATGGATCAAGAAAACATATGCTACCCTTCTCGGGGAACATGCATACACACGCAGGTAGGAAGAAAAACAAACTTGGTCCCATAGGCACAGCAGGTTCTTTTAAAACTCACTACTGGCAGGGTTAAGCAGAAAACCTTTATTAATACAGACCCATCAGAAATGTGATGTATAAGGACATGGAGTGTATAATAGGAACAGCTTGAGAGCCTAAAGATCTGCTTGAAGTGACACTTGTGTGAATTTGGTGCTTAAAGCATAGATATGATGTTTGGATCTGTATATGAATCTTTATATATAAAATGAGATGTATATATGCACACACACACAATACTTAAGTGTACTCAAAGTATTATATTGTTTACATACAAATATATTTGTATACACATTTGACATACTGATAATACATACTTTAATAACTTAAAATCACATGTATATATGCAATTCATACATGTGTGCATAGCAGTGCTGTTCTGATAGTTCTTATATTGCAATTTATACACATTTTTTCATACACGTTTTATGTAAGCAAACGAATTGTAATGGTATATTTACAGTGCATCCGGAAAGTATTCACAGCGCTTCACTTTTTCCACATTTTGTTATGTTACAGCCTTATTCCAAAATGTATTAAATTAATTATTTTCCTCACAATTCTACAAACAATACCCCATAATGACAACGTGAAAGAAGTTTGAAATCTTTGCAAATTTATTAAAAAAAAAAAAAAAAAAAAAAAAGTAGTACATAAGTATTCACAGCCTTTGCTCAATACTTTGTTGAAGCACCTTTGGCACCAATTACAGCCTCAAGTCTTTTTGAGTATGATGCTACAAGCTTGGCACACCTATTTTGGGCAGTTTCTCCCATTCTTCTTTGCAGGACCTCTCAAGCTCCATCAGGTTGGATGGGCCTGGGCCACTCAAGGACATTTACAGAGTTGTCCTGTAGCCACTCCTTTGTTATCTTGGCTGTGTGCTTAGGGTCATTGTCCTGTTGGAAGATGAACCTTCGCCCCAGTCTGAGGTCCAGAGCACTCTGGAGCAGGTTTTCATCAAGGATGTCTCTGTACATTGCTGCATTCATCTTTCCCTCGATCTGGACTAGTCTCCCAGTTCCTGCCACTGAAAAACATCCACACAGCATGATGCTGCCACCACCATGCTTCACTGTAGGGATGGTATTGGCCAGGTGATGAGTGGTGCCTGGTTTCCTCCAGACAGGATGCTTGCCATTCAGGCCAAAGAGTTCAATCTTTGTTTAATCAGACCAGAGAATTTTGTTTCTCATGGTCCAAGAGACCTTCAGGTGCCTTTTGACAAACTCCAGGCAGACTTGTCATGTGCCTTTTACCGAGCAGTGGCTTCAGTCTGGCCACTCTACCATACAGGCCTGATTGGTGGAGTGCTGCAGAGATGGTTATTCTTCTGGAAAGTTCTCTCTCCACAGAGACATGCTGGAGCTCTGTCAGAGTGACCATCGGGTTCTTGGTCACCTCCCTGACTAAGGCCCTTCTCCCCCGATCGCTCAGTTTGGCCGGGCGGCCAGCTCTAGGAAGAGACCTGGTGGTTCCAAACTTCTTCTATTTATGGATGACGGAGGCCACTGTGATCATTGAGACCTTCAATGCTGCAGAAATGTTTCTATACCCCTCACCAGATCTGTGCCTCGATACAATCCTGTCTCAGAGGTCTGCAGACAATTCCTTGGACTTCATGGCTTGGTTTGTGCTCTGACATGCACTGTTAACAGTGGAACCTTATATAGACAGGTGTGTGCCTTTTCAAATAATGTCCAATCAACTGAATTTACCACAGGTGGACTCCAATCAAGTTGTAGAAACATCTCAAGGATGATCAGTGGAAACAGGATGCACCTGAGCTCAATTTTGAGTGTCATGGCAAAGGCTTTTGTACATGTACGTGTGCTTTTTTTGGTTTTTATTTTTAATAAATTTGCAAAGATTTCAAACAAACTTCTTTCACGTTGTCATTATGGGGTATTGTTTGTAGAATTTTGAGGAAAATAATGAATGTAATACATTTTGGAATAAGGGTGTAACATAACAAAATGTGGAAAAAGTGAAGCGCTGTGAATACTTTCCGGATGCTCTGTATATCACATTTCTTATTTTCCTCACAAAAAGTGTATTCCTCACTTATGATTAACTTAAGTATTCAAGGTACAACCTCAGGCATGGACTGATCATACACATCTGCATACAATTCTGCACTTTGTTTATTTCATATATATATATATATATATATATATATATATATGAAATAAATAGAGATCAATAAAATAGTAATTTGGGGTAAACATTTTCAATTAACATACTTTAGACCCAGGAAGATCCTGCATCAGTGCCTTGAAAGAAAAATAAGCACAAATGCAAGAAAAATAACAAAAATGAAAACCTTCAAAATGCATATTTAATAATAGAAAGGTTTTCAATAACTGCACTAACTAGCTAAAGTACACCTGAGCTGAATTACACCCCAGAGTTTCCTTTTATGTTTAAGTGCCGGCACAAGGAGGTTAACTGATTTATTGACCAGCCAGCCTTTGAAATGGAATTTCCCACATTCCCATGCTGGTCAATCAGTTAATTAAGTCTCCTGTGCAGGCCCACCTTAAAATCCCTCAACTCGTTACATTTTCAAATGAAACTATTTACAGCTGATGTGCAACGTAACTCAATGGCTAAAGACCAGGAAACAGAGGTAATTTAGACTGGTTAAGTCAGGTATTGATTCAATTACATTATCAAGGGCTCAGGTAGAATGAAAACCAACAGTCAGTTCTATGGGTCCTTCCCAAATAAGTACACTACGTCAAACTTTCTTTTATTTTGAGTTAAACAAAGTGCATGATTTGAACAGCTACTGGGAATAATCATTTGCCAACATTGTTCTTCTTAAATTCATCTTAGATGAACAAAATTAAATATTTAAATGACTGTCTTTTGACATTCATTTTCTTCCATTTAACAAACCAAGAAGTCGTTCACAGAATGACAATAAAATCTTCTGGGCACAGTGCAGCTGGTGATGGGGACTATCATACAGAGTGCAGGTTTATGGCATTGGGGGAAATGTATCATTTGGTTACTCCTGGTATTGATCCGAAGACTGTAAAGGCTGATCTGAATAAATGTCTTAAATTACAAAAACACTGTTTACAGTCTTCTACACACAGCACAAAAATCACAGTAAGTAGAAATCAAAGTTAAAATCACAGGGTTTATAAATGTACAGTAATTATTTTTTAAATGTCATCCTTTTGGTAGAATTAATCTAGTTAAATAGATATATACTATCTACTTTCATTAAAATTCTTTGTATACACAAATGTGCACCAAATGTAATCCCAGTCCATTTTAAATAATTTTGCTTCATATGTTACTTATCATAAAATGCGGTGTTAGATATTCTTCATTGTTTAGAGGTTCTCCACTTCAATTATTTGCAATGATTATACATAATATTCATAAGACAAACCTCAGCCTACATCTAATGGTTTAAGCATCAAATTAGTCTTATTTCTTCTTTGCAGAAACGTGAATAAGTACAAAACAACCTCATATCCATTTGTGTCTTTTTAATAAAACATTGCAGGGAAACAGTAAAGGATGTTACATATGTTGGTCACATATAAAGGGAAGTAATATAGAATATTGTGTTTCCAAAATCTAGTGTTACACTACAGGTCATCTTCAGGAACGTATTGCTTGGTTTCTCTAAATGATCAATCACTCAGTACAATGAACACACAATCATTTTGACTAATTTTAAGTAGTTATCAGTTTGGATACAATAAAAGCATACCCCATTGCTGTCCACGACCCTGAAATAAACTATAACTGTAAAAATACATACAAAAAAAAATCTAAAAATGTTAATTAATTAAACTGTACGTTGAGTATTTGAGTTAGCAAACACTTAATTAGTATGTGATACTTAGAAGCTAATTGAACACACGCTGAGGCAAATGAAATACAACTTTCCATTGTTTTACAACTGTATCTTGTTAGGAAAAAAAAACATAATTACTGCTACCTAATTATGTTTTAGATTGTGGTGTCTGCATTTTAGTTCATTTCTACTGTACTCTGCACTATGTCTATTCTAATATGATATCTTTGAGCAAATTAGCACATTATCGGAGGTAAAAAAATGAGCGATTCCAAATGGTAGTATTAAATGCACCTCTGGGACTGTATCTTTATGTGTCCGGTGCAATTACCTCAGAATAATCAAATGTTCTGCATAAGCACATTTGAGAGGAACTTTTCTCCAGCTTCTCTGAAACATTTGTGTATTCAAGTATCTCTTGCAAGCTTTTTTTTCTATTTTTAAAGTACAATTCGCCCATCCTGTGTTGAATATGCGGATTGTGAGTGCTCTCTCATTGGTGCTGGAGTGTGTTGTGAAGCTCAATATACTTCTTAAGGCTAATCCAGATCACTCTTCAGCTCAAGTGGGTGTTCAAGTGTCTAGAGACACCACAGAGTTGGGGAAGCATTACAGTTTGTAAATGCCCTCAGGGTGCTCTCAGTAGGTTAGTTACCAGTAGGTGAAAGACATGTTTTGGTGTATACTTTCTGAGTACTTCATCATTATATAGCTTGTGGTCTTGAAAACGATGGCCCAGATGATTAAAATGTTCTACATTGAAAGCAGTATTTAAAGCAGAGCTATTTTCACATTCCAAGGGTATAACACAATATGCTACATTGCTAATGGGAAAGATACAAGTGTAAGTTGTCTTCAGATCATTTGCTTTAAAGCAAATCAAATAATAATCACAGGCAGGTGAAGACAAAAATTAAGGGGCTTTTGTAGTGGGGCTGCTTTAGTTTACTCAACCACTGAAAAAGAAGAGAATGAAGGAGGGCTAAAGTATGTTACATCTGAAATGTATTTGTTTGAGTTTATCTAGTCTGTAGGACTGTCGGAGACGCAGCCTCCTTTTAACCTTTTAACCTCTTTCGTTTGAGTGACGGCGTTTGCTCTCTGTAGTCTTGCTCTGCTATACATAAGCTGTCAAAATTTGAAAAGCCGCTGACTTTTTTACTCTTTGTTTCTCTTTCTTGAACCATCAAAGGCTTGTGACATGTTTCCTGTTGATTTTGTTCCCCACAGACCCCAGAGGAGCTCGAGGATGACTCTGACTTTGAACAAGAGGACTATGATGCACGCAGCAGGACGAGTGTTCAGACTGAAGACGATCAGCTTATTGCAGGACAGAGCGCCCGGGTGAGTGTTAAGCCCTCCCCACCTCACCAAGGCAGGATCTGAGCTGTCGCTGCTGATCCCAAAAGCAGTTACACAAGGGCTTTTTCCTCAAACAAAATACCAAGTATGTCAACTCATTACACAGATCAACCGTAAACATAGCTACTAATGGCTCACATTTGGTGAGTAATGTGGCAATTACAAGCAATCATAAAACAAAACCAAAAAGGTTGATACAAAGAGTGATTTCTACACACCTCAACTAAAACATTTAATTCCCCAACTCCATCATGTCTTTCTGTGTAGACACAAAATGGGCATTATAAGGCAAACATCTCTGCCATGTTAAAATCACCCTTTGAATATTTTAAACATTTTACATGGATCTGCTCCTACTGAATTAATGGAGAAATGCAGCCAGTTTAAAACACATATTCTGAATAATGCAGAATGCTTAGATTTTTTATTTTAGATTTTTTTTTTGTGTGAAAATATTAGAAAGTACTTCTGTCATTGGGTTTAGTTATTTTTTCTTTAATAATTCAGGTTTAGCCATAATTGCACCTGATTATTAGGGGATATTGTAATTTGATGAGTTGACTACACAGTAAAAACTGCAGTAAATTCACCTGTATTTTACTGTACATTACTGCTGACTGATATCTTAGTAATTTTAGTGTGATTTGGGTATACTTCAAAAACTTCAGAAGAAGCCAGATCTGTCATTGATAGCTTGATGACCACTGTGGGAATTATCTAAACTTGTGTACTGGATTAAGTTTTTAATTTTAATTTTCAGCTTGGGTGTAGTTCTGGGACTGAGATGATCATGAACTTGCTATTCTGCACTTATTGTTTATTGTTTTATTGTTCGATATTGTTTTCTCATCTGTAGTTTCGTCTGCGCATTTGCAATTCACACTACACGCTTGCAATTCTTTTTGATATTCTTTTCTCACTGATATCACACAAAACAAAGTGTAGATTAGGCATCCTAGATGATCATCAGCACTATCGATCTCCATTCTCATCAAACATGGCCCCCAGCATGAGGAGAGTCAGCTAAAATACTTATGGGGATGGGAAACTGAATTCTCCTGACTTTGTAGCGGTAATGAAAATGCATTTAAGGCGAACTGGAAATCTGTAGACGGGTTTTCTTCCGGTGGGGAGAGGTGATGCAACCATAGATTGAAAGAAATCCAAAGACAAACATTGCACTTTTTACTGTGTTAATTAATTGAATTATTTGCTCTTGTTAGTGGGCCTCTACTTATACCCTTAAAGGTAATGTTCTGCTACTTTTAAGATTACTCTAAGTTTTTCTATGCTCTGGTTGTCAGACAATGAAACGTTTCAGCTGCTTTCAGCTAGCCCTTTATGATTTTCCCCATTAAATGTATTTTTTTCTAGTTATTTTTCAGTCTTGGATTCATGGCCGGGACTCAAAAGGTTCATTCAGAACCACACTGCTCTCAAGAAAAACTTGCATCTTACTTATTTAATGAGTTGCACTTTAAAAACACCTCTCTGAGAGAAGCTTGCCTCCCATTCTTGCTCTGTGCAGTCGCATTTAAGAATGATTGCATATGTTGTAGCAAACTAAAAAATGAATATAGCTAGTCATTGCAAAATATTGATTACTGTACAAAATAATTCCAGTTATAATAATCAATAAGAGTAATATCTGAAATGTCTAAAAGTACAAACTTTGAAAAGTATTTAAAGGACATTAAGCCACGTTAAGCATTTTCTACATGTTTTAGATTCTCCCCATGCTGACCAGAGATAATCTAGGATGCCCGATCTACACTTAGGTTTTTGACGTCAATGAGAAAAGAGGGTCAAAAAGAACTGCAAGTGTGTCGCGTGAATTGCCGGTGGCACGAATCACCAGCGCAGCGAGTTCCGTGTGCGCGCTGACACAGCTGCAAATGTGAAAATGATATTGAACAAGCGCAGAATGGCATTGTAAGTGTAAAATAAAAAACGCAAGTGCAGAAACTTCAGTTTTACACGTACAAGGTGTATTTCTGCGCTCTTGAATTTTGACAGTGAATTCATTCCATACCGTTTTTCCTGTATTTGACCATAGGACTTGGAAGTTAATTCACAAATCCATGGTAGAGTTCATAGTATGCAGAGATCACTCAATCACAAAATCCATGTTGACATCTTCGCTAGTGCAATAGGGTGATATATGGCTCAGTGGGTGTGACACAAATTGCTAATGTGTCAGATTGTAGGTTTGAATCCTGGCCAGCTCATGTTGTGCCAACACTAAATGTTCCAGTGAACTGAGCTACAATAAGAAAAAAAAAGAGATATACAAAGCTGAACTAGGGCACTGACCCTGCTACTATAGGGAGGAGTCAGAGAGGTGTGTATAATTCAGAAACCACCCAAACTGTCCCGTGTGTCTATACAGCACTAGGAATTCAGAAACCTTTACAATAGTATAATCTAATCATTACAATAAACACTTTTTAGTGTAAAACTTTACAAAAGCTTATGTGTTACTGTAATGATGTCAGTAGTCTACTGGCAACTCCACATACATGAAGTTACTGTAAATTGTACAGACAATATTTTACACGGTATAGTTTCAGTCCCCATACTAGCTTCATTTGTGTAGCTTGATTGCGTTCAAATTCACAATGCATATTGTATTTAATAATTGACTCATTTTTTACAGTATAGTGATTGGAATAAATCAGATTGTTAATTTGGGATGATTGTTTAATTACTGCTCCCCAACAACAACTCCATCCCAATAACAAAGAATAATGAAAATACATTACCAGGCTTTAAGCCTTTGAAATATGTATATGTCACACCATGATCAAACACATTTCACTCAGCATGGATGCAGACTCTTGTTGTTGCACAAAGAAACTTATATCCACTTTCTCCAAAAGTGCCTACATTCATTTTATTGTCTTTCCTTGGCTTTCAGACTAGATTCTACACAAATCCAGGCTCCAGAAATAGCAATGTATGATTCTACACACCTTACGGGAATCTTTTTGTCAGCAAATTATTCTTCAGTCCAAACATTCAGTCCAAACAAGCACAAAAACTCAATGCACAACAAACTGACAACAAAGCCCAAACTTAAAGCATTGCTATACCACACTGGACTATTAATATTCTATTTCCTGTAAACTGGGATATTATTCTAGAAATGAATCCATGTCTGCATATTTATAAAAGGATCTGTCATGATTATATAATGCATATCAGTGCGACCAAATTGTCGCATGACTGCTTGGCCCTTTGGGTGTTGTATCATTAATAAAAACATGCTGGAAGGAAAGGGTCAACTATTTGTAGTTTAATGTTAATATGAATTCTCCACTCCATAAAGATTATATTCACAGAGTTTATTAATTATTTTGTCAGAGTAGCAGCTTCTCTTGCAGCCGTTTTATTATATAAAAACATTGAAGCTCATAATAACGCGATATTAAAAACATAATAATAAAGTAAATTAAACAAAGACAAAGCTCAGAGTGAACAAAATAATCCAGTACCCACAGCAGTAGGTCAGCCATAAAATTGATATCTGAGAAGCTGGACCGTTTGTTTCAAATGAAACAAATTAAATAATTTTAAGATGCTTTCTCTGTGAGAAAACATGGAAAAAAAAAGTTTAATCCTCTCAGACGTAGAAAAGCTGTTGAGTGTATTGGCATGCAGTGTACAGGAAGGATTTGCTGCAGTATTAAGCACCAGAGGCCTGCTCTTGTTGTTATCAGTAAGCGGGGAGGGGATTTGTGGATAAGTGAATTCTGAAAAGCGCTGCCTAGCACCTAGCTTTTCTGACATACCAATCAGCTCCATTTACTAGGTGGTATCCCCCCCTTTCTATTTCTTCTTCTTCTTTTTGGTTCTGCAGGTTCAATAAATTACAAGTGAGTCGTTCCCTTGTCAGATTTTTTTTCATATTTTCTTGCTTTCCATTCTACCTACTGGGGTTTGTATTTGGAATAATTTCCTTTCCACTGCAGCAGGATGTTTCACACAATTGAACAGGCAGAATGGGGAGATTTTGTTTTTAAATGATTATTATTATCTCCAGTGACAAAATATGTTGTTTCCAGTGTAAGGGATATGATGAGTAATAATTGATGACTAATTGACATTGAGCACATCCTGAATAATATGCATAAAACAAGGCATCATTAGGCAGATATGAAACTGGAACTAAAGAATGCAGTTCAATATTCCAGAACCAGGGGAAATGGGTTTATAAGGTAACATTTAAAACTATTATTACTGAATAATGAGCATGTTGTTGTGCTGACACCTTTGTCACAAAATGGTTTGCAACTGCTTAATTTAACATTCCCACCTTCATTTGTGAATAATTCATGTTTTTGAATGCATAATTAATACTGTGCTTTCTAAAACTTGTCATTTAGTGGCTGAATTCCGATTAGCTGGTAACCCATGGCTCATAAAATCTTTAAATGGTTCCTTAAAATAAATTAATATTGTCTTAATAGTGGTGCATCCATACTGAATATTTCTTAAATTGCACCTTGTTCTCATTATTTGATGTTTTACTCCTCAGAGTATTTATTCTACATTGTAAGATGTCAAATTAATGTATACAAGTCATAACATGGAATAACAAAGAAACGTATCACAAAAGTACTGAACAATATATTACAATTAAAAAAGCAAAGTAATTAAATTAGTTTTTACTCAGAAATGTGAATATGTAGGTTATTTTTAAAAATACACGTAGCTGTCCATTTCCTTCCTATTATTTCCTTCTATGTTGTTTTTCCCCTTGTGCATACGTACAATTCCAGCACAAAACTTTTCAAAACTCATTGAGAGGATGTGACATGTCATGGCAGTGGTGCACTGGCCTACGACTGCTGTTCCCCACAGACATCCTTCAGTCTTTTGTCTGCAGCTAATTTTCACAACCTGCTCACAAGTTGGTTGTCAGAATCGCATGGTTTTCAACCCAGCTAACAAAGCTTAGTACAGTGTGCAACAGACGAATAAGATTAAGAAACAAACAAGAACAATATCTAGTTAAAATCCTGAATGTATCATTTCTTACTTTCAGAATATTAAAATAGAACTCATCATATTGTTTCCCTGACTAAATCCAGCCCACCCAGAGTCACATTTAACTTAAAAATGGTGACTAACATTGTGACTTCATAGCCTCTCAGTTCCCTCCACCCCAGCAGCACAAACCAGTGCCCTAATTGTAAACGAGTAATGGCATGTCTGTTGGGTTCTGGAGGGTAAATCCATGGCAAAACATTAATTTCTTATGAATGAAGTAAATGTCATTCTTAATCTTATTTGAGTCTTTAACGTACGTTGTCAGTCTGCAGAAATAAAATGTTGTGGCAAGCTTGACTCCCCAAAAGCATCCTCAAATATATGGTGCTGTTGAAAGCAATGAAAAGCAAACATAAAAAATTGATGCTTCATCCATTTTAATTATTCCTGTTGGGCTTGATTAAGATTATACATAATGCAAAAATTAATTTGAGTCCAGGTCATCTTCTCCCCCAAAATAATGTTGAACAAAAGCATTATTTATTCAACAGTAAAAATCAAATATTTATGCATTATCTTAACTAAAAGTATTTAGTTCCAAGTAAGAGACCCTACTATAAGATTTATTGTGTCTAAAGCGTGCTAGGAATTGTTATGCATATATTAATGCATTTTAACAACAATAAAAGAAAAAAGATTCTCCCTATGATTAATATAAAATGTCAAAGAGGGCTTCTGTGATTAATAGCAATATTGTACATATATGCTGTAGATCGAAGTAGGTGGAGACATTTTGGGGAGGCCTTCGTAAAGCAGTGGATCAATATAGGCTGATGGTGATGGTATATATATATATATATATATATATATATATATATATATATATATATATATATATAACATTAATACACATTATTAACTACTTCAGAAACAGGGTTACTCTTTGTAAACTACTTCAAACACATTAGTTCTCCAGGAAATGCAAAACCATTCATGAATATTTCAGGAAGAGAGTCCAAATGGATTTATCAAATGTATTTCCTATCTTTGGAATGAGTTTCAGTGCTTAGAATTTCAAAAACAATCTTAAACCCACTACTTTTTTGTATCCTAGTTTGTTTATGTAATCCCATACAATACTGTCTACATTTTGCACTAATCCTATTTTATAGTGTTTAAGTATGTAAACAAACTTTATTTGAAATGTGAGAGAACTTACCTTCAGAAGTGGAGAGACTACCAAATCATGATTTTCACCTGCAGATTTCCAAATACAAGATCTTGGTATTGCAAAAATAGCTTTTGATTACAACATCACAGACCCACATTTTCTATAACGAGTATATCTGCAAATCTGTTGCCTACTGTGTTTATTGTGTAACAGTTAAGTCATTGATGCACAATCATACACAACCTTAGACGTTCTTACAAGCTTTGATTTTATTTCTAACTACGTGTGAAACTTAAGTACAGGAATTTTTAAATAAACTAGGAAATGACATTACGTAATGCTTTGTATGTATTTACTGGTTAAACTTTTTGATCTTAATATACAAAAAAACTGATATTTCAGTTTGCCTTCTCTGAAAATCCTTGTCTTTTAATGAAAGTTTTCTATAAATATGGGCCACATACTGTACCTTGTTGTATGTTATTTAGCTAATAGCATTCTCCTTTGGTGCTTCCCTCCAATAACTACAGGCAATTATGGCTCAGCTGCCCCAAGAAGAGAAAGCTAAAATTGCAGAGCAGGTTGAGAGTTTCCGCCAGGAGAAGTGCAAGCTGGACGCTGAAGTGGCCAAGTGGGACGACAATGGCAACGACATCATTGTGCTGGCTAAACAGATGTGCATGATCATGATGGAAATGACAGACTTTACCAGGTAAAAATAATAATAGGACAGGCAGCAGGTGATTTTCAGCGTGATTTAGTAAGGCAGGACATTCATGAACTTTGAGGGAATTTGCTTTTCCCCATTTATGAAAATCGGTTTCATTTTACAGGATATAATTAGAAAAATTCTAATTTATGAAATGGCAATTCACAAATTTATTGACCCCTGTTGACAGGTATTTTATACATCTTAAATAAACTGAAATGAGATATGAACCACAATGTTATTTTGGTATTAGTGAGTCAAACATATACTAATAGCTTACAGAAATAAATACATACCTCAAGTTTGATACCATGGTAATTATTTCATTTTGGAATGTGTAAATATTTAGTTGTTGTTATTTTGCCTCCTAATTTGTTACCAATTACCAGCTAATCACCTTGGCCCTTTGCCAGCACTGGAAAGATGAAATGGCAAACAGAAGTCTTCTGAAATGTGCATATTTGCTTTACGTGCTTCTTTACATATATCAAGCTCACAGAACAAACAGCAGAGCTAGGCAAGGGGGACTGACATGGCTTGATACTGATAAAACCACAGGTTCACAGGTTCACGGCCACCCGGTTGAGCTGCCCAAAGACCCCTGATGCAAAACTTATGAAGACTTGCAATCAAATGTGTTTACAAAATAAGCAATTGTAGCCTACTGACAGTAGGTGGGTGCAGCAAAAATAGAAAGAAGAACTTTTTCAATATGACAAAATGTCTTTATCACTCAAGCATATGTGGACACCTGGAAATCAGTACAACAAAGACAGAATAAATCAGCATGATTACTGAGTCATAAGAAATGACATTCATCTTCTCAAAAGAAAATACTACAAGCTGATGCATTTTGCCCGCATTTTTTGTAAAATATTTTTAATCTTCAATCAATTGCACCTTTTGACCATTCCCAACACTTTGGTGCCCACTGTACCCATTTTAGAAGGTTACAAGCTTTTTGAAGACACCTCTTTCCTGTTTCCTTTCATATTTGATGAGGAATTTAAATCCACAGCAAGTTAAGTGCTGTTTAAGAATGGTTTAACCTTGGATCAATCATTTTATTTCATTTTCCCTTAGCTGTTTTCTTTGCATGGCTGACCTTTCTTTTTCTTTGGTTTTGTTGAAATCAGACAACTTTCTTTTCAAATTCCTATTTTAAAAAGATCTGTTAAATGTTACACCTTCAGTCTTGTTTTCCTTGTATTTGGTTCTCATCTCCTGTAGAATAATGCATGCATCTTTACTGAGTCACAGTGGGTATCCTCCACCTTAAACAAAAGCCTTCTGCTGCAATTCCATGCAGAACTCTAGACTTGAATGCCTGTAACCGAAAAATGAATTAACTATCCCGTTTTACATTCTGTGAAAATGAAGGTGTGTTTTTTTACAGGAGGAAAGGAGTGTAGTAGAAATCTTTCTTGCCTGCTGCTGAACAAATGAGTCACACCTGCAGTTGCAGTTATGCTAAAATAGTCACTAGGGGGTTATCAGGCTCAATCTCAACTTGCTCTTGGGGAGGGGATGACGGGGATAACTTTTTCTTCATCTACTTTCCTTCAAACCCTTTGCCCTGTGTCAAGTCAGTCATTCTTGCACTTACTCCCAGGGTTTATGAGGTATAGATCTGAAAAACTTCAGACACTGTCACATTTAGCTTTTTTTTCCTCTTAGATTTCTCTTCCTAACCATAGTGAACATTGTTTGTTAAAGAAACAGCAGTTCTTTCATGCCATAAAAATTGGACCTGTTCCCTGTTTGATGCTTTGTTTCACCAACTCCTAGCATGGTATGATTGTGAAACTAATTGTAGTAGATTGTAGATTATGTGGTGTTTGCAACTGTTGTATCCAGAACTGGAAAATGATGTTGTTTTCGACATGTAGTGCAATGTAAGTATTGCCTTCTCTGACAGCCTTTATTCTTTCTGCTCCTTTGTCTGTGTCGATTATCGCCGTGGTTATTGCTTTTGTTCATCACGGGATGCTTTGCTCTCACAGTGTTAATGATCAATAACTGACATTCGCTTCTCTGTCTAACTGCTTTACAAGAATGTTAACCAGATTTCTGTGTGCGCAGACTGCTGATATAGCTTTCCCTATGCTCTTCATGCTGCTGTTGCTTCCTGCTAACTTTTCTGTCGCTGTTTGTGTTGAGTAACTTTGTAGGACGTTTACTCAGTTCTTGTACTGTATCTTCTCTTTAACTATACTGTACAAAGCCTGCTCATAAAATAGCACTGACTGCACATGTGTTGTTAATAACCCAGACAGTTATATTTAGCTGATGCATAACACTAATTTGCTTTGGACTGTTGCAGAGGCAAAGGCCCACTGAAGAATTCATCGGATGTGATTAATGCAGCTAAGAAGATTGCCGAAGCCGGCTCCAGGATGGACAAACTCGCCCGCGCTGTTGCTGATCAGGTATTGCTATGGTTACAGGTTTGCTTCACATCCCTGGCAAGCTTGGCGGTTTTCACATTACACAGAATGAACTGACACTCGCCTGTCTAAACTTGCCGTTCAGTTATCCAGATGGCATGCATCATAAGCTCAAAGATCAAAGGGGGGTTGTCTTTAATATAATTAACTCCAACAAGGTGTGCATTTATAATTAGCAAAGTACTTCCAGAACCCGCTGACAGAAGATTTTAAATATCTAATCAATCAATGCATCCCTTTGGAAATACACCACATGGAAAGGAATGTACGAGCCGAAATGTATCCACGGCTCAACTTAATTTAATATTCCACTTTCTGTGAGGGGCATCTTCATTTCATTAGGAACAGATACAGTAATTACTTAAAATAATTATGCATATGGAACAGTTACTCATGTGGTTTTTATTTTATTATTTATTTTTCACACAACCTTGGAAGTTAGAGGGGGATGCAAGTTAGTATGCATACTTAATTGAAGAAAAATAGGGACTTATAGGGAGTTATTATATAATTTAGAGACACCTATAAAACATCTCAAGGCTCTATAGAACCAAGGTTTTCCATCCCTGTTCTAGAATCCACCCCAGAGATTCTCACCCCTGGTCCTGGATTTAATCTGGTGTTAGTTCCTGCTAATTAGACCATTTACCTTGTTTTCAGTTCCTTAAATGTCAGACACATCATGTTATTTTATGTCAGGTAACTGGAAATCTACAGTGGTTTCAGCACCAAAACACAACTATGAAGCTCTAATTAAACACATTATTAAATAGAGGGATCAATTAAATAAATGAGAGTACAGTTGGAAAGAAAACCAGTGGACCCAGAGGTAATCTAGGTTAAACAACCCTGCTGTAGCCTATTAGTTGTAGGGCAAGTGAAACGTGGTGAATGCACCGAGCCGCAGACTGTTCACGGTCCGTGTCTGAAGTCAGAAATGTTGTCAGTGTTGTTGACGTCATATTTGTATCGACCGGGGTCACGGTACAGTTTCACAAGGTGTACTTTCTCAAAGGTGTTTTTAATATTCTAGCCACAGTAATGCTAGACATAGAATGACCCACAGCTGTAGGATGTTGCCTGAATTCCTATAGTACAAATCATGAGAGTATTTTGTATTTCATATCAATGTTTGTTTGTTTTTTTGTACATCAAGCTGAACTGAATTCGGTAGTGCTCAGACTATAGCCTGCAACACAGTCTGGAATTGGTTTCTATTGAAGATGGTTTATTTTTCAAGGACAATGCGGATCTTTCTCTTTCAATCATTATGGAGCACAGTTCCCCAAGGTGGCATTTACTGCAAAGTGCTCAGTTGGGGTTCAGTGATAGTGTCAATAGTTCAGTAAGACAGTACTTAATAAGGTTGTGAAATAAGCACTAGCCCACCCGGTTTGCTCCGAAGCCACATTTATTCACAAGCTAAGCTCTTTTGTTCTGGAGAACTTCTATTTCTAGTTTTGTATATCTAATTTCAGTGCCTTGGGGGAAGATTGTGTTTATGATAATTTCTTCTGAGGAGGAGACAGATATGAAATGCTGTCACTGTATACATATTTATTGGATATGGTTACTATATTTCTCTTTTACAAACATCTTTTGCATTTCTTTCAAATTATATTTGTATGTTTCAAATTGACTGGAATTCACAGTAAATTCATTATTGTAGCATTTAAAAACATATTTATAAAAACATGTTTCACTGTAAATGTATTGATATGAGACAGTTTTAAGTCCACATACTATTGTTTCTGATCATATGAAGTCTCGGCATTCAACCTTTCCTCTCTAAATGATTGTTTCCTTGAAATAAATGCAAATTATCTAAAATAATAATTATTATTATTACACAATTTAGTGTGAGTGTTTTCAGTATTCTGAAAATCAATCTCAAACACTACAACAGAATCTTTTTTTAGGCCTGGGGATGACTGTACATAACTACCTGTGAATCCCAACAAGCTGTTAAGCTGTTTTTTATTCAGAAAATAGCGAATAATTGCAAATCTGATTTTTGAGGACAAGCTTTCAGAGTAACTTTGCTGTCCACTTGTTTTTTGGTTGATTGTCCTTTTTCCAAATTATCAATATTTATTTATATATACATCTCTGGAAAAAAATAAGAGACCACTTAACACTGATTTCTGAACTTGGAGTGGTCTCTTAATTGCTGTATATAATTACTATTTGATAATACTGTGAGTGTGGGTGTGAGTCTGAATGTGTGTAACTTGTGCTCTATCCATTTATTTATTTATTTGATGGGCTTTTTTGTCCTTTCTGCTTAGAATGTGACTCTCTTTCAGCAGCACCATATGACTCTGAACAATTCAGTCCAATCGTTAGATATTTAAATTGGGTACATTTAAAATGAGTCCGAACAAGCAACCTGAGAATTGAGTTGAGTAATCAGCTCCAGTCAAAAGTTCTCAGTTGCCTACAACATAAATCAACACAGGGTGCTACAAATTGACCCCTTTGTAGGAAGCCCCAAGAAGGGCTGTTATGTGTTTGGAGGTAAAAAAAATAAAAATATATATATTATGGAGTCAGCAACTGAATACTCCTGGCAAGTAAATGATAATACAAAAATGCAACTTTTATTTTAATATCAATTATCTTTTGTTGATTTGTATTTCATTTAATTTGTCCCTTAAATTTGTCATTTTCTCTCTTTTGTGAGAACTGAACTGGCTTTTATCAATTCATTTCTGTTAAGCTCATTGAATTTAACTTTAGGAAACAAACGAGTAAAGGAAGCCACCATACAGTGAAGCATTACTGCTTTTATCCATTTGCTCTCTGTAGCAGCGTGTAAAATCTGTTCTCGTACGAGAATGTGAAACCTGCCTCTGAACCCTTGCATCTCAAACTAATGGACCATCACATTTATTTACATCAGGAGAAAATCTGGTAAAGAAATGGCCTATTAGCCATAGATATAAAAAGCTATTTTAATCTAATTTGTATGCCGGCCAGGTTCACAAATTGTTTTAGGGTGATAAAAAAGGTGAAATTAGACATGCGATATTGTAAATAAATATTTTCAGCAACTGCTAAACAGAGTTCCTTCGATTTCTTTGTTTGGAGACAATACTTTTCTGAATGTTATTCTACTACAATCTTGTAATTACATTCTTAAATGCTTTAGGGGTCTTTTCAATTGATTGGACAATTGGAAAAGTGAGTGGCATAGGTATTGACTACCTTTTAACAATGTACCACATGTTTGAAGTCAGATTTGGCTGTCCAACTAGTGCCTCATATACTGTTCTATGGCAATTGCTTGTAATTAACTTTCACCCATTTGAGTAATGAATGAGACAACAAAGCCTTATCATTGGTGACTTTTCTTTATGGGCCATTGTCTCAGTAGTGTAGAGGGTAGTGTTCTGAAATCAATGTTGTGTGTAATGACTGTTAGCACCAATACAGGCCATACCGCACTGCATCATTGATTGAAAGGGAGTCTGAATGAACACCTAGCCTGTTCCACAACTCGACCAGAAGGACTTCTAGCTGTTGTCAAGGCTTTCTTGGCACATCACTTTGTTGTCAACTTCCATGCTTGTCACACAGTGTCTTGTTAGGTGGCGAGGCTTTCCAAGGAAGCACTTCAGTGATTTTATGGTGCACGTATTATTATCTGACGTCAGCATATGCTTTGTGATGATTGAAGGTGTGCAGAGCTTGGTGACGTCTAAAAAAGAGCTCTGCAAGCTTCACACCAGTGAGATAGGCTTGTCTATTCACACGTCATCTAAAGCCTGCGGTAAATGTTAGTCCTGGGAAGACCATGTACTTCTAGAATTGGAATATATGTTATATATTAAATATTTATAAATTATATATTATATACATTTTATATAGTATAAGGCTTCTATTTTGGCTAACTTCATACCTTTTGATGCAAGAAAGAAATGCCAATGTGATAATAAACGTCTGTTATACGCATGTCTGGATTCTGAAAGTCAAATGGAACAAAATAAATATAATTTCCTAGGTGGTAGTTATAGCTTGTCACAAAGTTATGCAGCTTAGTTGATCCATAATCTCACAACAATGCATTTATGTTCCCATTTAAACTGTTTTCTTTCGAGCTAAATGTGTACATAAATTAATAAATCATCATGAATAAAAATAAACCACTTATGACAGATTTTTTACAAGAGATAAAATATACGACTTCTTTATTCAGTGTGTGCTTGACTTATAAAGTATATTGCATGTGTGAATGTGAATCTGCACCATGTGAATTTCAACCAGTATAACGCCATACCCACTTAATTATGCAGAGAGCACTAAAAAGGCAATTGACTAATAGCTGAAATAGGGACCTCAAAGCTAGAAATATGATTGCAAAAAAAAAAAAAAAAAAGCTGAACTGAAGATATTGCAGTATCTGGAGATATTACAGTAATTTCACAGCAAATGTCAAGGTGCACCTGGGCCTTTAGATACAGAAATAGAAAATAAGCATGAGCTAGGCATATATTATGCCATATTCCATTGCATATAGGCCTAGTCAATGTTTTTAAAGTTAGATTTTCATTATAAGTCTTTTCCTTAACTGCAGTAAAATATGCTACTTATCAAGGGATACATATTGTTTTCCTATTTTCCCTAATTATTAATTATAATACAATAGTTTTAGTTGTAAATATTAAAACAATAAACACCATTAGCAGTAGTAGAAAGAGATGTTTTTCTTATGGCCAGTTGGTGACACACTACTGCCTCACTTATTCGCATGCTTGCACAACTGTTGTCTTCTGCATTATAATACTGAAATGGATTTCAGACTTAACAGCTTGGAACCTGTTATTTTTATGATTGTATTAGCTCTCATAGCGAGTGCTTTTACTGGAAGAGACCTTTTTTTTTAATTGTGTTATGGCTCAAGGGTCGCGTCCTCCTATGAGAAGTTGGATTTCCTCGTAAAAGATTTTGTCTCTTTATAATTCCGAGTTAATTTGTCTTGTAAGCCTGGTTCGGGGCGACTTGGAAATGTGTAACACTGTGACTCTAGCAGCGCAACACCTTTCTCCATTCCAGCTCTTTATTACTCTAAATTAGAACAGAATCTTGTATTGATTTGAAAGAGCGTATGCTGAATTTAAATGTCCACTTTAGCTTTCAGGTTAAAAAATATTGTGCATTTCTCTGTGTCAGACACTTGATTCGATAATCATGGGAATGTTTAACAAAAAGCTTAGATATAGTTAGAGCAAATGAAGCTACCTCCTCCTGCAGGCCTTATTATGTAGACCTACTTTATTTGAAGGGATTTTTTCTACTTCTTCTGAAAAATGTCCCTGTTGGTGTATCACTGCTGTCAGTCTCGTACACCTTGGTTCCGCTTGGCCTCAGATTGAGATGCAGTCCATTTGAAATCTAACTCTTTTGACTCCTTGAGCCACGGCCCACATGCAGAAATCAATGAACAAAATGGCACTAAGACAGCAGAAACCAGGTCTGAACAAGAAGTGATGCTGTGTCATTTACACCAACGATACATTGTGTTAGGACATTAAAGAAGAATATATTATAACAGTCAAGTGAAGTAATAGTTTAATATCATTTTTACCAATTGATGCTTTATGTCCAATGATATTCCTTCAGCCACAGAAAAGAAGGTCAAACTTTTCAGATAGGCCTCAGCTGTAGATAGACAGAAGGTCATCTGACACCTCTACTCTGAACCTTATAATTATAAGGTTATAACTTATAATTATAGCTGAACCGAGGTGCACAGTATAAATTTGACAAGTCAGATAGTTAGCTGCGGTATATAGACAATGTACAGGGCAACATCCAGGATTGCGTGGCATTAAATTGTCACATGACAACTTAGAAGGCCTTTTCTGTGTAAGCATACTGTGTATAAAAAAATGCTCTTTACTACAAATCAGTATACTGTGCAGATCCACATGTACAGGATGTCTGCTGGTTTTTATTCAGAGGCGTTCTAGCTGGAGGGCTTTGATTACCTTCACTTACCAAGAGAACCAATCCTGTCATCTGACAACAGTGTTCTTTGTCTTCCAGTGCCCTGATTCAGCCTGTAAGCAGGACTTGCTGGCATACCTGCAGAGAATTGCACTCTACTGTCATCAGCTGAACATCTGCAGCAAGGTGAAGGCTGAGGTGCAGAACCTCGGAGGAGAGCTCATCGTGTCCGGGGTAAGTACCCATCTCTCCATTGCTCCTTCATTGCTGAGCAGCAGTTTTTACCGGCCAATGCGGACTCTTCATTATTCATGGCTGAATAACAGGCCTCTGCAACAGAACTTTCCATGTCGCACCCACTATTCTAGAATGTTGTCAAATAAGCCACAATTACTTTTAATACAATGTTAGGGGAATACAACATTTGTGAAGCTATTTGCAGTGAGATTTTCAAATGGGGCAGGACAAGAATCTGGTCACAACTGATTATTAAATATATATGATCAAAACACTGACTTTATATTGTTAAAGGGGCAGAAAATAAATGTGTGATACGTTTTATACTCAACTTGAATAAAGTGTATGGAATATTTGTATTATTTCTCCGCAACCAAATTCTTATTTTGGCCTTTTTGAAAATCACACTGGGGATTCTTTGGGAGTTAGCATACCCTACCTTTTGAAACCTAGTATCTCTGGCTTTTTGTAGTTATTATTATTATTATTATTATTATTATTATTATTATTATTTAACAGGCCATACAGCTTCATTTTAAAACCATTCTCTGTTATTTCAGCCCTCTCTCGAAACTTTTGATGTCTTTCTTTCCACGAATTCACAGATTACTTGCAACTGCTCACATCTATACTCGTACCCATGTAAACCAGCACATTTAGTGAAGGACAATGGTGGGCTAAGGGGGTGCACTGGAGAGCCAGCATTCCTGATATCTCAGTACCCTCGGCAGATGATTAGGAGCAGGACACCAGGGATTAATCCCTACTTAAATCACAGGTGTCGTTATCACAGGATGAAATAACAATTACACCATACCTAGTCATTGACCTCTACCTGACTGTACACAATCTGTTCGTGTAATGACTTTGAAAGTACATATTATACAATATGTACTTGTCCGTAGCTACTCCACTGAGGATATGTGCCATGAGCTTTAACCCTAGATTTGTTTTTATTTAAAATTACAATCAAATTGTGGCTTTTTATTTCATGAAAATGTACGGCAATCTCTGGTTAGGGTGTTATAAATTAAATACCATATTTCAATTTCTGTACTTATTTGGTCACAAATATACTATAAAATAACTATATCTCATTGTACATGTTTTCAGAACTTTAGAAATCTTTGCCTGCACTTGATTGCAAATCATAGTGTATGATTGGGCAGTCAAAATAATGTGCAATGTAGAAGTGTTTTGTTTTAATTTTTATGAAAGGCAAGGTGAACTTTCTAATGGGAAGTACTTGCTGTAGAGGGCATCACTCCAGTGAATTGAAAAGGTTGATATGGAAAAAAAGGCATGACGCATAATATGCTTTGCTTTGATTTTGGAGTTATAGTCAAGTGTAAACCAACAAACAAATACTAAAGGTAGATTAAATGTTGGCAATTCCCACACTTGAATCCTGCCTGTAAGTCTCTCTCTATTAATATCCAGCAAAGGATTTCCACAGGGTAAATAAGGACAGCATTAATCCCTGTGTCTGACATACTTTTACATTGCTCTTTGTGATACTTTTTTCTTTTTTCACCTCTCTTAAATTAATTTCAACACTGTCGTTGAGTTTGAACTGTGATCAAACACCAGCCACCAACCATGAAATCTCTGAGTACAAAAAAAAAGCCTTTGATTCATTTATAGCAACTGGGAGGGATAGGAAATCTGTTAAGTTATATAATGTACAGTGTGACAATACTTTTACAAATACATACTAAACCTTAGGTACAGAGGAAGGAATAGCAGGAAAATGCATGAAACCAAACAAAATATTTAAAGAGGTGTGCACAGTGTATGAAATTCTATCTGTCTGTTTCTATCATTAATGTAGTTTTTGTCTATCGATGTTGGAAGTTCACTTTATATTGTCTTTATATTGCACTTTCAAGCACTATTAGTGTAATAGTATGCATGCACAACTAATCTAAATAAGTTGGTAAAAATATCTCCTTAAATTTTGAATAGGCTATGAAATATGACTGATAGTAAATAAAAGAAAATAATCCACATCACTTTAGAGAATAAATATACAATGTCTCAACAGACGGTTTAGAGAGCCACCTTCACGGTTTGAGTACAATCTTACTTAAGTGCTGTAAAAGTACCTACATTGCAAATTAGTCCACTTGCATTTGAAAGTACTTGTAGTTTAGCTTTGCCATTAGACTAAATTAGAATGTTTACACCTCATTGACTGTCATTCAGATGCTGAAATGATCAATTTCTAAACTAGCATAATGGATACCTGTCATCTTACATAAGTGTTTGGTGGCAACTGGGAAACATGCGTTGATCTGGCTGAATGTGTCGGAAATAGAATTGGTATCTCATAGAGAGCCTCATTAAAAAAAAAAAATTGTGACTATATAGTTCAATATTTTTATCAGGAATTTGATTTCAACTTGATCTGTAAGGAACTCATTGGTATGCACTGTGATGATCCTGTATTTCGAACAACATGACGTTCTGGTTCTCATCTGCCAGCTCTGCTTTCTGAAGTGGCACATTGTTATATCAGTTAATGATACTGTAGGGAATTTGGCATTTTGGTTTGAAATAGAAATTTCTATTTTCATTGCCTAGATTGTATTGCCATTTTCAATAATATAACTTTCTAGAATCCCAGTGTAATAGTCTTGTGTCTGTATTTTCAGGTTTGCATGATAAAATATAGTAAGAGTCTTATGAAATCGGTTTGAAAATGTATATAGTTAGTGAGAAATTCTACAGGTTACTTTGTATTATTTTATAATTGTATTTTTTAATATATTACTGCTGAACAACTGCCTACATTCATATCGCTTTAAAACCTTCCAACAATATGAGGTTTCCTCTCTCTCGCTCTCAGGCCTTCACGGGCCAAATTCATGCATGCATTAAAATTGAGGTTTTGGAATTTCACGGTTTTGATGTTGATGAAAAGCTGCTTTTTGCTTATTGTGGACGCTCAATATCCGGACCTCATATACTTGGTATATTGGTCTCTGATTCCCTGGCAGGACAGTACCTCACAATGTTGGTTCTGTAAGTAGTTTATCTTGTCCTTTGCCACATCCATTGAGTGCTAGGGGTTTTCCAATTCAGACAGGCATCTTTTGAAAGGAGGCCTTTAGAGCTCATAGTATAGTTTTCCACCTTCTGTTTTTCCTAAGTGCTTGGAGAAACCCACCTGATACACGAGGATGTGGTTTTTGTCCCTGATCCAGCTGTTGGATTGGCAGACCTTGCAGCTGTCATTGAGGCGAGACCTGCCTAGTCCAGAGAGAGGAATCGTGTGTGACCTGAAGTGGACAGCCTGGAAATGTCAGGTCTTGCCACTGAAAAGTTCTTGTTTAGGCATTACGGGCTGTCTGAGGAGATCACTGTAACCTCACAGAGGGCCAGGGAAATGTCAGTGCTCTCTTAGCATGAATGGAAATGAGCATGTTTCAGGCATTGTGCCTCTGACAGAAACCAGATGATGCCACCTGTCGCACAGCACATATTTTGCCACTTCTGTCAGGATTGTTTAACAATGGGAAATCCACTTCCACATTGAAGGCCTACTTTGTGGTAATCTTGACTTGCCAATGCAAAATTGGCCCTGTCACTCCAGTAGCCTGTTTGGCGGTGGTGCGATGTGTGAAAGCAGCCAGGACACCGTGCCCTTCTGGGAAGGGAATGGAGCCTCGTTGATGACTAAATGAAGTGCTTGACTGAAATAATTACTGCTAGCCATTATCTCTGCCTAAATGTTGAGATTAACTAAAGTCTGTATCTGAAGATTATATTAATCATATTTAATATATAGGCTATGTATCATATTTATGTATTTGTTTTCTGGTATTAAAGTGCCTTCTAAAGTAATTCAGCATTCAATCCCAAGAGGACATTTAGGATTTATTCAAAATGGCTTTATGGACACTAATTGCGTGGTTTACAAACAAACCAACTTCTATAAGAGATTCTAGTCATTCAACACAAACCAGTTGACCTGCATTCTGTTCTTCTGTCACTAATATATGCAAATTACTTATCTGGGTTTTGCCATCTACTTTAACACACCTTATAGACTTAAACAGACATAGACCCTCAAAACCCTGAGTTCAGGACAATGGTGCCTATAGCAGCTATTCAAAAGTACGAATCTATACCCCTTGCTAGTAGCATTTTGATCAAAGCATCATATCCTTCATGGAATAGCTGCAGATGATCCTTGGATCAATATGCTATTAGCAATCAAACAAGCAAGAGAGGCTGAACAGTCTCCTCATGTGTATAACCTATAATGTTCTCATATCACATCAGTCTGAAGCTGAGAGTATGAACTTGCTTCAAGAGAATACTAACCAATTCAGTCATGGACAAGGCATTGCAATTTATAGGGATAATTGTTATCACAGCTTTGGAACATTTAGTTTGCAGTCAAACCAGAGAAATAGACCCAGATGCATTGTTCCGGACAGGAATGATGTCCTTGGGCAGAAGAAGAAAGTAGAGATCCAGGAAGGGTGATTTTCAGGACTCTGGTATCAACAATTCAGGTGAAGTGGCTTAATGAGTCAGCAGCCCATTCTGAAATATTGTGGTGTAGGATACCAGCCTTCTGAAAACAAGATGTTTTTTGGTGTTTTTAACCAGTATTAAAAAAAAGATTGTATGTTTTTCAGTTTCAGTGCCAGTGCTAGGTATGCATGTGAAAGTAACTTAAATAGGATGGTCGTACTTCCTCCAATGCGTCTGTTTAATTAGCCAGTGCACTAGAGCAATGAATTAGCCAGACTGCAGAAATTGTGGTTTGTCTTGGCTCAGGCACCTGTATTTACCACGATGTCACAATACTCAACAAACACAAGCTGGAGGGGGAAAAAATTAAATATGTATTTTTTCTATGTTCTTTTTATACATAATTAATTACCTCCAAGGATCTTATTAAGAATGTCAGACTTTGAGTCACTTTACAAAAGGCCAGCCACAGGTCACATGCCATTTTTGGATTCTGGGACAGCGTCTGTGTTGGTAAAGTTTTTTCATTACTTTGAAGTCCTTATGTGGGTCTTGTCTTCACACGCGGAAAGTCTTAAGATATTTAAATAGACTGTGGAATGAATCAGAGAACAGTGAAGGTCATTGGCTTTTCAGCAGCAACTTCTCAATTAGCCGTTTATTTTTACTTTTTGTTGCCACTGCAAGGAATTAGAATGGTCTTTGGTATTTCGGCCAAATTAAGATTAAATGTATGTCTCCCCATGTTGTGTTTATTTCTGTTTAAATTCTGTGAACTTCTAATTTGTCCTACACTGCCAAGTATTTATTTCCTTCTACGCTGTACTTTATGGTCTGTGAGTGAGAATACTTTTCAGATTTGCTTACCTACCTGTTACTGTTGTGTTCAGAAATCAATATTATTTAAAAGTATGTTTGACACCACCCATCCATTGTATTCCTTGCATATCAACTTGACAGCTTCCCTGTTTCAGAATCTATGATATGCTTTTTATGTACATATATAGAAGTGCATCTGGTTTTACAGAGCCCTCCATAAGGTCCCAAGAGATTCCTGATTATGCGGTCTAATGGTGGTTATAAGGCAATAGGGAATATATTTTGAGTGTTGATATGCAATTGGCAGTCATTTGAATTACAGAAAGGTAAAGGACATGGAATCAAATAACTTATCGTTGTTTAATTCTAACACGATTGGTCGTTAAGAATGAAACTCAGTCAACTATTATCTGTAACAGAATTCTAAGTAAACGCTAAGGTTGTTTTAATCACGTCATTAGTTGACTGCTTCACTGCCTGTGACTGTTTCCACTGATGGCAACGTTTTCGAACATTGTTTTCGCTTGGCCACCATATGTCTCATACTCACAGCGCTGACACATAAAAGTGGAGCAGGAGAATAGCTTGTTTAGTGAGTAGTGGATCGAAGGCAGATAAAGGCAAGTCACACAAAAGACAAAGGACAAGAAGGAGAAAGGGGAATACTGTTTAAAGTGAATATTGAATGCCATGGGCCCATCTTACTCACACCACAGGAGTATATTTAAGCTTTGTATCTTGCTCTTGTGTCTGACTCTATTGTTTTAATCTGCTGGTCAAAGAATGCACATGACAACAAACGCATCCTTTTGACATATTTCTATTTGAAAGCAGCAATATATAAAAATGCTGGCGGAGTGTATGTCCCCTATCCTCTTCCTCTGTGGGTTATGCATTATCTGATCTAATGCATTTAGATTCAAAGGGAGCTAAATGTTACTTTATTCTTCCAAAGACAAAAACACTATCTGTATCTGAGTCTTTATGGATCAATGCATTTACATTAGCATGACGATTCCAATGGTTTGGGGAAATTTAGATTGTGTTCTGAAAATGAGTTATTTTATAAAAACTCATGTAAACACAATTTACACAAAATGTATCTGGGTTTTCCAAAAGTCAGTTGGAAAACATCACCTGACTTGTTTGATTATATTCTGAAAACTAACAGCATCAGTGTACTATAAACAGTTTTTAGAAAACATATTCTGTGTTTACTACACACCTTAATCAGAGCTTTAACTGGCTTCATGAGGTCAGCACACTTTTATGAAAACAATTCCTGATTTAATTCTCATCATGAGTTTTCAGAAATGTTCATATAATGTTAACAAAAGTGTAATTTGTAGTGCTATATACTTCATATTACTTAGTTTAATCTTAAATACAAACATAAGGAACTGGTGTCACTGCATTATTTTATTAAAGTGCTTTTACAGCCTTACATCACTTTATTTAAAACAAGTGTATTTTATCCATTTTAAATTTGGTAGTCCACACATTCTAGTTGTTTGTTTCTATCAAGGACTTACTTCTTCAGCTCTATTATAGGCTCAAGTGTTAAGTGACAAAGTGGTCACTTTTCATCCCTGTGTTATATTTTCTTATATTGGTAATAATTTGAGGACCATCTTGCTCTGCCTGAATGTAGGCAAAGGTCTTTTTTAAACATGAGGCACTAAATTTTTAAATGGGAACAATTTAAAGCATAAGATATGAAAGCAGACGCTTTAATGGGAATTTATCATGTTCCTGAGTTGCCCCGAGAGAGAGGATTTTCAGCGTTTTCTTTGCACATTTGCGACCAGAAAGGTGCCTTGAAGTACTAGTTTGCAGCCAGTGACTCACAGCACAGCTCATTAGATCATGGGACACATGTCAATGGCATGCAGCATGAGGGTGTGATGTAGGTAGGATTCCTTCAAGTATTGTGATAATGAGAACAATTGAAGATGAGCATTCTCACATCAGGATCACAGATGATGTTTCAGGGAAATGGAAATATTTGCCTTTTATGTTTACGCTTACATATCCTACAGCTCATAATGACATGGTTAACATCAAGCTTTGACTTAATGCCAGTAATTGCCACCAAAACAGCATGCTACAGGCTATAGTGTATAGCAATAAAAGCCTAGATAAGAATATGTTCTGCACAGCCCCTAACAAGACACGGCAGTTCCAAGAAGCAATTAACAGCAAGCTGCCACCGGTCATCTTTATCGCAGCGCTCTAGTTTTGTTACTAGATTTGTTTTTCACACTGTATTCTGCCCTCAAAATCATAACACATGATAAAATGTTTTTGTTTTGTTTATTTTTTTAATGTAGTGTGGAATTACATTTTAAAAACGTGGAGCTCAATGGAACTTTGGGAAACAGGTTGATGTTGAATATCGAATTGAATCTCCATCTTAGATTTCAATTGAACTTACCTGCTTGAGGTGGTTGGAATAAAGTGAACACCACAGTAGTTTGATTTCCCATTCAAGAGCAGATTAATGAGCTTGTCTGTGAGAAAGTGTTATTTAATTGTTTTCAGCCTCTCGTGTAGTTTATATACTTGTCTTCTGCCTCTCTCTCCATCCCCTCCAACACCCGTGCTCCTCCTCTGTAGTTCTACTTTGATTAATGCATTATTTGAACTCCTCTACCTCACTGTAATGCACTTTTGAACTTTACTACTGAACTTTATGTATTACTCTTCAATGTTTACAAATATGTATTTCCAAAAATGCTTTGTAGTTTCTTTCTTCTTTGTAACCCCTGTAAGTTGTCTTAGATAAAGGGGACAGCCAAACAAATAATTAACACAAATAAAACTACTCATAATGTAGATAATCACTTGTTTTTTTGCAAATATCATAGGTAAAACGATCCAGCAACAGACACATACTTTTTAGCTATTTTTTTAATGTTGTCCTCAAAACTGTAATCTAGATGATAGAGGGCCATTTAATGTGGTTACTAAAGTTGAATTTAATAGGCATTGACTGTGCAGCCGTCCTCTGTGAATAGTGGTAGGCGTCTATAAATGACAGTTTGCATTTCACTTTAAAGAATATGCCATATAATTACACTACTAAATGCTTGCACTTATCCTTCACTGACTTCACTTCTAAGAAAAAGGGGACATTTTGAATCCTAAATATAGGTGCACAAAGTATAAGAGTAACAAAAGTAAAAGCAAACCCTGTGAGTGAAGGTGAGACTGTACCAGCCAACACCAATCCATGTATCTAGACTGTTAATAACAGGTGTTATTATGATCATTATAATTTTGATTATCATCATCATACATTCTGAACTTTCTGAACTTCAGTTGCCTACTTTTAAGCATTCACCATCCAACATAATAACAGCAAGCTAAAACATTTTTTTTGTCTAAATTGCTGCATGTTTTTTGTTTTCTTTTTTCTAGGATAGCCGAAAAACTTATTTTCACTGTTTACTTCTCTATTCCCCGGAATACTTATTGTTCGTCAGTGATTGCAAATGGCAGTTCTGACATACTCATTTGGCTTATCATGTGAACAGGTAAAAGTAGGCTACTTCAAACAGAAAGACTAACAAAGATTAACAGAAAGACAAAATCCAATCCCTATTGCTCCCTTTTTTTGACCAACCAAGCATTTTTAACAAATAAAATCTAAAGTTTACACATTCCCTATTCACACGCTTTCTGAGTTCCACATCCTTTTTTCATCCTTTTTTATTACATTATTCACTGCAAGTATAAATGCTTAATTATTAATAAATCAAGATTCATTAATAGATTCGTTCAGACACTGTGTGACTGAGGCTAAGTCCCTCTGGCACTTTTAGCTATAATTGAAAAAGAAAACAAATACTTCAGGTTAAGTGAATAACCTGCGACAACAGAAGCTTTAAATCTAGTAGCACGAAAACAATACTGAGATGTAATTCTCTCAATTACATCAAGCCAGGGAGACAACAGTAAACCACGGAACCACTCTAAACACGTTTGTCACACAGTGAGAACTTTTAAAACGTTTTTTTTTTTTTTCTGTAATTTATCTTAAATTTCTTCTGTAATTCGAGTGTAATAGCAATATAAATTCTCAATAGTTGTACATTAGGCTGCAGCTGTCATTGCAACTCAGATGCAATCATCTTTGACTAAATTCAGCTTTAAACTAGGTAACACTTTACAATAGGTCTCCCTAGTTACAGTGTATTTACGTAGCAGGTACTCATATGTTACACAATTGTCTGGTAAGGATGGCCATCAGGAGGCTGACTTTGGAGCGATACCAGGCCTGGCCCACTTTTTACTCATTAAGTACATTTGTAATAATTTATAATTACACTTGTGCTTATGATATGGCAAGCCAAGTTCTCATTTAGAGATATCTCAAATGCAATTCAAGATATCTCAAATTGACTTCCTGTGAAAATGCTGTATGTTTTGTATGGACTTCCTGTCTATTTTAAGATATCTGAAATAGAACAGGAAGTCAATTGGAGATATCTTGAAATTGGGGTTAATTTGAGATCTCGAATTGAATTTGAGATATCTTGAAATGCATTAAGATATGTCATTTAAAGCTCCAATTTGAGATATCTTGATATGGAGCATTAAACAAGATATTATTATTATTATTATTATTATTTTTATTTCTTGGCAGACGCTCTTATCCAGGGCGACTTACAACATAAGTGCAAAAATACAGTGAAGTACAAGGCATCAATCATTACAAATTCAATTTATCTAAAACATAGCAATTCAAAATAATACATTTTACAAATTCCAATTTACAATTTACACAAGTACAGTAAGTGAGGTCCTACATCCTGGACGGTGAAAGCTAAGTGCTGTCAAGATGTAGGGTCACAGACAAGGGCTACGGGAAAGGGAGCAAGGAAGAAAACAATCAAGAACGCGAGAAGCATTATAAAAACTGTGAAGTGCTATCTAGCAGGGATAGAGGACTAATATTACAAATACTGTCGGAAAAGATGCGTCTTGCTGTTTTAACTTCGGTGGACAGGTTGTTCCACCATTTAGGGGCCAGGGATGAGAAGGAGCGGGCTCTGGAGGAAGGAGAGTGGAGAGGAGGCAGAGTTAGCCTTCTGGTACTGGAGGAGCGCAGTGGTCTGGAGGGGATGTATGGAGAGACGAGTGACTGAAGGTAGCTTGGTGCAGTGTGGTCGAGACAGCGGTAGGTGAGGGTCAATGTCTTGAACTGAAGCCGTGCCGCTATCGGGAGCCAGTGGAGGGAGCGGAGCAGTGGAGTAGCGTGCGCGAATCGTGGCAGAGAGAATACCAGATGATTCACAGAGTTCTGGATGAGCTGGAGCGGCGGGTAGTGGAAGCAGGCAGGCCGGCCAGGAGGGAGTTGCAGTAGTGCAGGCGGGAGAGGACCAGGGTCTGGACGAGCTGCTGAGTCGAGTAGTCGGTGAGGAAGGGACGGATCCGGCGTATGTTGCTCAGGAAGAATCTACAGGTGCGTGTCAGCATGGTGATGTGCTGGGTGTAGGAGAGCGCAGGATCGAGGGTGACTCCTAGATTTTTAACGGAAGAAGAAGGAGAGAGTGTGGTGGATTCCAAGGGGATCAAGATGGGGAGGTCAGCAGAAGGTGAGGAAGAGTGGGGGAAAAACAGGAGATCCAATTTGGAGAGTTTGAGCTTGAGGTGGTGCGAGTGCATCCAGGGGGAAATAGCAGATAAGCAGGAAGAGATGCGAGAGGGGTTGAGAGGGTCAGAAGAGGGAAAAGACAGGAAGATCTGGGCATCATCAGCGTAGAAGTGGTAGGAGAAACCATGGGATACAATGAGGGGGCCCAGGGAGCGAGTGTAGAGAGAGAACATGAGCGGGCCCAGAACGGAGCCTTGGGGAACGCCTGTGAGGAGAGGTTGGGGGGTGGATGAGGAGCCTCGCCATGTCACTTGATAGGACCGGTCACTCGGTCACTGAGGTAGGAGGAGAACCAGGTGAGAGCAGTCCCATTGAGTCCAAGGTCAGCGAGGCAGGAGAGGAGGATGGAGTGATCAACGGTGTCAAATGCTGTGGAGAGGTCAAGGAGGATGAGGACTGAGGAGAGGGAGGCCGCTTGAGCAGCCTCCGAGTCAGTGACTGCCAGGAGAGCCATCTCAGTGGAGTGAGCTGTGCGGAAGCCGGATTGCAGAGGATCAAGGAGTGAGTGTTGGGACAGAAAGTCAGAGAGCTGATGGTGGACCGCTCGCTCGAGAGTCTTTGAGAGGAACGGGAGTAGGGAGACAGGGCGGTAGTTCTGAGGAGAGGTGGCATGAAGGGTTGGTTTCTTGAGCAGTGGGATGACAGCAGCTTGTTTAAATGCAGAGGGGAGAGCCAGAGAGGAGTGAGGAGTTGAGGAGGGAGGAGATGAAGGGGAGAAGATCAGGAGCGGTTACTTGGGAGAGGGTCCAGGGCACACGTTGTGGGTTTGTGACGTAGGAGGAGAGCAGAAACTTCAGCATCTGAGAGAGGCGAGAATGAAGAAAAGGAATCTTGATCGGTGGGAGGTTTGGGTGTGATGGGAGATGAGGGTGGAGTATTGAAGAGCCTGCGGATGTCTGCAATCTTGGAGGAGAAGAAGGAGGCGAAATCATCAGCAGTGAGAGATGGGGGAGGAGGAGGGGGAGGGGGGGCAAGGAGGGAGGAGAAGGTGGAGAAGAGTTTGCGGGGGTTGTTGACAGTGGATTCGAAGAGAGATTGGAAGTAAGACTTCTTGGCTGAGGTGAGAGAGGATGAGAATGTGGACAGTAGGGAGCAGTAGAGTTCGAGGGCGGCTGGGAGTTTGGTCCTTTTCCACTTCTGTTCGGCGGCACGCAGACTAGTTCGGGTTGCGCGGAGAACAGCAGAGAGCCGAAACTGAGGAGGGGAGGGACGGGCCGGACGAGACGTGAGAGGACAGAGAGAGTCAAGGAAGGAGGTGAGGGAGGAGAACAAAGAGGAGGTTGCACAGTCGACAGATAGATGGGAAAAACAGTCAATGGAAGATAAGAGAGTGAGAGCAGTGGAGGTAAGGGTGGAGGGGGAGACTGAGCGGAGATTATGGCGGAAGGTGACAGAGGGAGTGGGTGGAGTGGGGAGGGAGGGGAGGGAACGGGAGAAGGAGATGAAGTGGTGGTCCAAGATGTCCATGGGTGTCACGGAGATTGTTGAAGGGGAGCAGCCTCTAGTGAAGATGAGGTCTAGTTGGCGGCCAGCCCAGTGTGTGGGGGGAGACGGGAAGAGAGAGAAGTTAAAGGAGTGAAGTTGAGGAAGAAATCCGGCACAGTGGGAAGGGTTGGAGAGGTGGATGTTGAAGTCTGCCAGGAGGATGGTAGGTGAGGACAGCGAGGGGAGGGAGGAGAGAAGATAGTCGAGTTCATCCAGGAAGGAGGTGAGTGGACCGGGGGACGGTAGAGAACTAGAAGGAAGAGGTGAGAGGGAGAGGTGATTTCCACTGCATGGAATTCAAAGCTGTGGGTCCAGATAGAGGAGAGAGAGGGGGGGACAGAGAAGAGGAGAGAAGGGGAGAGCAGGAGTCCTGTTCCTCCTCCCCGCCCAGTAAGACGAGGGGAGTGGGATAGGATGAACAGAGAGGATAAGGCAGCAGGGGTGGTAGAGTTGTCCGGGGAGATCCATGTCTCGGTGAGAGCAAGGAAATCCAGAGACTGGTGGGAGGCGAAGGCGGAGATTAAGTCGGCCTTGTTGGAAGCTGAGTGGCAGTTCCACAGGCCTCCAGAGAGTGGAGTAGAGGGGAGGGAGGTGGAGGAGAGAGGCAGAGAGATGAGGTTAGAGGGATTAGGGAAACAATGGCGCGCAGGTGCATGCCGAGAGGAAGGAGAGAGCAGGACAGGAATTGGAGAGATCATCATGGTTGCCTGTTGTTGCTGTGCAGCGTCTCCTCACAGTCTTCTCCTCGCTGGAGTCCCCACAGCTAGAGTCCCTGTCCTTTGTAAGTGGGGCCCTTCAGAACGGGGGCACTGAAGGCTGCTGGCGCTGACTGCTGTAACTAATTAGGACAGAAACACCTGTGTTGCGTTGAATGACACAAGGCTGGTCAGGATAGAATTTTTAGATATCTCAAATTGACTTCCTGTTCTATTTCAGATATCTTAAAATAGACAGGAAGTCCATACAAAATATACATCAAAAAATACAGCATTTTCACAGGAAGTCATTTTGAGATATCCTAAGATGACTTCCTGTTTTATTTGCAATATTTCAAATTGAATTTGAGAGATCTTAAACAGCACAAGAAGTTAATGTGAGATATCTTGAGTTGAATTTGAGATCTCAAATTTAATTTGAGTTATCTTGAATTGGAGTTAATTTGAGATATCTGCAATTCGATTTAAGATCAATTGTGTTTTGAGATATGATATGATGCAGTTACTCAGTACCTACTATGTAAATACACTGTAACTAGTGAGACATATTTTAAAGTGTTACCTAAAACTATTTGATTAAGTGGAGTGGTGGTGTTAGTTAGATAAACAAATATAGATTAAATCATATAGTTGTACAGTTTATTTTTATAGTTTGGACCTCACAGGAGTTGGATCCCCCCACAAGACTGTCATAAATGTAGAAATGCTTTGCAAAAATGCAAAGATTCAGCTTTGATTACTTTCACTAATCAATACAATTTGTGGATGGTCAACAAGCACCTAGTCTGACTGCTTTTTTCAGATCTGTGTGAGCTGTAATTAAGCTCACACCTTAATTACAGTTTTGGTCTGTGTCGATGTGAAACCAAATTTCTATTATTGTTGTCATCTTTCACTGCCAGTAAAAGATAATATGAACAGATAATAAGAAATAGCTGACTAAAGCTTAGTCCCAACAAAATCATAATGTTTCCACACCTCACTTCTGCCTGAAGTCTAAGTCTGTTCCTCCTTCTTTGAATTAATAAGTCAAAATGCAAAATTCGTGCTGTGAGAATGTGTGAGTCATGAATTAATAAGGGATCCAGCCTAGAGCAAACCAAAACAATGTGTGTTTTATTTGCACGTTGACATCTACAAACTCTTACGATGGTTGTTAACTGTGTTTTTCAGTATCACTATTACAAGAAGTATAGTTAGGTATACATACTAAAATTATACTTTAAAATACTAGATATACGCTTACTGTGTACTGAGAAAGTAAAACAATAAACAATCTACTATTGCACTTCAGGAGTGAAACAAATAAAAGTATATTGAGAGTATACTTCAAGGATTTAATAAACTGTACTTTAAAGTATGAAACATAAGTATATTGATGTTGTACTTGTAAGGGATGTGTAGGATTCCTCAGATGCATTCCTACATTGTGTGTGTGTTGTACTGTACATATACAGGTGCCAAACCTAACGAGGCACATGCTGAGTCCCCTCACATCCACTCAGTTCTTTCTCTTACCCTGATGATGTGATAATGAGAAAGTGTACCTATTGGCAAAGTCCTTTCAGAGTGAATGTAGTCTTCAGGGTAACTACTGTATCTTGCCTGATTATAGTATTGCAGCTGTAGGAGGAAGGTAGCGGACTTACCTTTTTTCATGCTGTGAAGTAACGGGAGGGGTTATATAACAGTGTGACCCCAATCCTCTGCCACTGAAGACTCATTAAAATGAGACAAAGAATAGGAATTTGTTCCAAGGATTACTAGAAATACCAAGGTGTCAGCGCTGGCGTGCACGGGAGTTACATCTCTATCTACTTAAAAACTGTAAAAGCGCTTTGGAGGCAATTCACACCTTTTACTTTCATTGCAAGATGTTTGGCATTGTTTAGTTAATGCACCGTTTCCTGTTGGGATTCAATTACCGGTACTGCTTATTCTTTTCAAATCCGGAGTCCTTGGGCTTCTTACAAGATTTTAACCCGAGGTTTTTCTTCTGCCAATTCAAATTCAGGGTCATTAAAGCAGCCTTTTCACTTCTACAGGGGAAACTTGTATAGCTTTATAATATCGCAAAAACAAAATAGATAGCACAGGAAATTAATGGTCTGTGCGGATACTAATAACAAAAGTTGTTTTATTATGTTCATAAGTGTGTCATAAAGGGTGGGCATAGAATTCTCTATTTTTGTTTAATATGGTAATGTCTTTGTGCATGAATGCTGCTGCAGAAACTTAAGCAGTCCATAAAAATACTCGGCACGCCCAGTGTCATTTGAGATAGATACATGAAACATTTTGTGCGGCTTGTTTCAGGGTCTCTTTTTGTTGCTAACAGGAAATATCCAAAGGTTAATAAAAACTGAAATCATATGCAGATGAGAAACATACATTAAATGTACTGAATAGAAGGGCATGGAAAGTATACTATTTTTCTTCAGCTTTCCTCAATAGGAACTATGAAATATGCTAGTGAGATTTGCTTTTTTTGTAAAACCCATGAGTCCTTTTTGCATCTTTTAGCCTCTGACCTTTTCAGAATTAGCATAAAAGCTATGCAGTTATTATAAGATATCTTAAAAGCAACAACCAGCCCTAAAAAAAAACAATAATCTACATTTCTACTGTATTTTTTCTTTCTTTAGCTGGACAGTGCAACATCACTCATCCAGGCAGCCAAAAACCTGATGAATGCTGTTGTGCTTACTGTGAAGGCCTCCTATGTGGCTTCCACAAAATACCAGAAAGTCTATGGCACTGCTGCTGTGAACTCGCCCGTGGTCTCCTGGAGGATGAAAGCCCCCGAAAAGAAGCCCCTGGTCAAGAGGGAGAAGCCAGAGGAGTGCCAGACCCGAGTGAGACGGGGCTCACAGAAGAAACACATCTCCCCTGTTCAGGCTCTGAGCGAGTTTAAGGCCATGGATGCCTTTTAATTATTTTAGCAGCAAAGAGCAAAAGTTTGGAGCCTATACCTTCTTTATGGGAAACAAAGCATACCTGCCAACTCATATTTATCTGGCATGAAATGGATTAGCCACCATTTAACATAAAGTACGCATGGAAATGTGTATCAACCAGGTAATGCTAAAACCTCCAGATCAGTTATTCAAAAGCGGGCAGTAAAGTCCCTCGATAACATATTTTACAGGGAACGCTTTGCTAAGGGAGGACCTCTCTGCAATGAGGACCAAACTACATATGTTGCTGTAAAGAACGGAAATAAAAAAGGGAGATTTCGAAGAAACAGAACACTGGCTAGGGAATAAGTTGGCAGGTATGTCAGTATAAAACTGGACCCGTAACATTAAGGTAATAGGGTTTTGTTTACTGTGAACATCATTACTATTATCATTATTATTATTATTATTATTATTATTATTATTATTGGCTGACCATGTGCAAATTGGTTAAACATTCTATTGTGAATTCCTCATGTCAGCCTTAGAAATTTAGAAACATGCAGTCAGAGATAAAGGGATGTGAAAAGGCTGTTCAATTTCTTCCTTAACTTATTAATATATATTTTTTTGTTTTAATGTTAACTGTAGTGCTATGATAACTCTTACATTACAAATACTTGGAAAAGTTAGCAAATGAGTCTTTTCTTGTTCCTATGAATCCATATAGTGTTACATGAAGCACAATATGGTAACTGGCATTGCCATTTTATTTATTTTTAATTATAATATCACTAGATAGTGCAGCCTGGTGGGACATTGTGTAAACCTTAATACATTTAATTCTAGAGGGAGCGGTACAATTAGATGTGTCGATTGCTTGGATAATAAGTATCCACAATTCTGAAATAAACCCTTGAACTTGACTGTAAACTCAACTTTTCTGTGTGTTTTTTCATTCAGTACTCATTCATTTTGCATTTGATTGAAGTAATGAAATGCTGCATATAGCATCTAACTTATTTGCATTGCCCTATTTAAATGTAAAAAGTCAATATTAAACCTCTATTAAGGTTGAAAAGAAATACAGTAGAAATTCAACTAGAAGCCTAAAAATTATTCAGTTTGTAAATGTCTGCATTCTGTTTAGCTGGGGAAAAATGCTCAATGCAGTCTATAAAAAGACTCTCTCTTCAAAAACTGAAACAGTGTGTTCCAACCTCATGTTGTCACTGATTAATAGAGTTGGTGAGAACTCAATTTCTATTTTTCAGGTCCACGTTGCCCGCACTGAGTGAACTCTTGCAGTCGGTGGAATAAACAACTCAAAAGTATCAAAATCCTTTGGGGAATAATCAGTGTCAGTACATATGGTTCAGTCTTCAAATCAGTGTATGTTACTTGTCCTGGTGGCTTATGGGTTGGACGTAAAAATAACAGCCGCCAAAACACCGCAATATGGTTAGAAGTGAATGAATCATGCACAAACAAACCCTTCTTGCTCAAGAGGTCAAACACACTTCATGTCTAATAGTGTAATGACAGAATCACAGCATACGCCTTTGATTGATAAATACATTAATTTCCCATTTATTTATTTATTTTTAATATGTTTAAAAAAATGTACTCAAAAACTGGGCATATTAACAAAATACCATAATTATGAAGTTAACTTTGTACATTTAATGAACAGTCTGAAAAGGGTTCAAAACCAGAAGTAATTTGGAGAATTGTTTGCAAAACATTAACTCAAGGAGTACATGTCTAAGGGGCTTTATTTTGAAGTCACATGAAAGTGCCCTAGAGTGAAACTATGTGAAAATATGTAATTAAACAATAAACTATGACCTACTCTGTAGTGAGAAGAAAATGGCTAAATGAATTCCAGTCACCTAAAGCACTTCACCATCTAATATGATACCAATAATTTCAGATTCCCAAGGCACCGCTGGCTACAAAAAAAGTCCTTTATCACAGTATTCACTTATGAGTTTTAGAAGAAGATCAACATGTCATGATAAGGAAAAGCTTTGTAACTTTTTTTATGTCATAATTCAAGAAGAGTTCCAAAATCCCTCTGTGGAAGACGCTTGCTGTACATTGGAAAGTGATTGGACACTTTTTTTACCAGCTAGTATACATTTGCAAATGGAACAATGTTTCCTTAAAATTCAGTCAAGGTAATTATAAAATCATGAAATGATTGCCTAATGTAATGACTTATCCTGATTTAATCATGTTAAATATGGAGTTGCACATGAGGAGACACAAGTGGATAGTAAGGATCGTATGACACAAGAGTAAAAATACAGGTCATTGTGCTTTTGTAATTGTATTTTGTACTTTTATAATGTGCTTATTATGTAGCTTATTAACACATAATCTGGGTCATTTAGCTAAAGTATAAAATATTTACTCTAAGTAGCCAATACTTGAAATATTCATCATCTCTTAGATACTTAGAAACCTTACATAAATTAGCTAGTCCGAAGGCACTGAAGGCCATTTCCACACACATTAGCTAGATGATTTTAAATAATATGCAAAGTATCAGCCCTTAGTGCTGAATAGCTGATAGATTTGAATGTATTATCTTAGAAAATAAAAACATGCATTAGCTAGGGCATTTTGTACATTTAATAAAATGCATTAGTTAAACTAACAGGAGCCACAACAGAAGATAAGTGTACATAAAATAGATATGATAAAGCAGAGCATTACTGTAGCTGTGAATATGTCTTCCCATGATGCTGTAACCAAGGAAACCTCACCACTGCACACAAGCTTTGTTGTGAATGCCTAAATGTATACAATTGTCTTTGTTATAGATGTGCATAAGTGGTCTGGACCACTCTGTCAATGTAGCCTACAGCTTAGGTGTCAGAATGATGAAACCACATTCATGATTGCTGCAGATTGGAAAAAGAAAAATGTGTTGAAGTAGGATTGTAATATAATAATAATAATAATAATAATAATAATAATAATAATAATAATAATAATAATAATAATAATGAACTCAGCCTTAAGTGCAACTTAATCTCTTCACTTCCTGGTAAAGGGAAAATAACTACGCAGGCTTGATCTTGTATCCGGAAACCGTGGACCAGCAATTACAGCCAATGCTAATGCTAACAGAAGTCAAAAATCAAGCTCTTGCAGGTTGGTGCCTTTCCAATGGTGATTAGAGGACAATTAGAGTGGAATAATGCATGTCTATGAGTTGCCATCTTGATGAGATCTTTGGAGCTTTAAATGATTAAGTAGGCAGGATGCTGAAAGGTAAGTAAGCTTACATATACAACTGTAGCATCATGAGCAGATGTATAAAAAATTGCTTTTTAAGTACCTTTTGGTGAATATATAGACATGAATATGAATCTCCTAATTTGTGGGTCTCACCAGCCTCTTCTACAGTGTTTGTATTGTCCTTTTTGATTGAAGGAGATGCATTAACATTGTATATAAAAAATGAAAACTTACTCAAGTCTTCTTGAGTTTACTCTTATTTCATAATGAAAGTGAAAGCCATCCATCTTCCTCATCGGTGTTAAATTCCTGACAGATTTGTAGGGATTTGCTTTGTTACAGCTGGGAAGACATCTGTTGGAAGCCTGGAGATGCTCTCCTAGCCAGATCACTCCAAATACATATTAAGTGTGCAATGCTGTCCTAGATTCCTCACCATGTCTGATTTTAATATTATAATAAAGGTAGTTTCTTTAAAATTCTTTAGTGTCTTAAAAGAGTGAACAATTAATTAAAAGCAACCATGTTCGAGGTATAATGAGCACATGTCACTTTTACAAAATGTTGAGTGATCAACACAACACAAACATCAACCCAATGGCAGGCCACATTTTACACTCCTTTTCTTAATCAACTGGAAGTTTAACATGTTTCTCTTGGCTGATTCAGTGTTCAGCAACAAACTGTTCAAAGACATTATAAATATGCATAGTTTATTAACAATATGTATTAACATGAATATACACTCACCTAAAGGATTATTAGGAACACCATACTAATACTGTGTTTGACCCCCTTTCGCCTTCAGAACTGCCTTAATTCTACGTGGCATTGATTCAACAAGGTGCTGAAAGCATTCTTTAGAAATGTTGGCCCATATTGATAGGATAGCATCTTGCAGTTGATGGAGATTTGTGGGATGCACATCCAGGGCACGAAGCTCCCGTTCCACCACATCCCAAAGATGCTCTATTGGGTTGAGATCTGGTGACTGTGGGGGCCAGTTTAGTACAGTGAACTCATTGTCATGTTCAAGAAACCAATTTGAAATTATTCGACCTTTATGACATGGTGCATTATCCTGCTGGAAGTAGCCATCAGAGGATGGGTACATGGTGGTCATAAAGGGATGGACATGGTCAGAAACAATGCTCAGGTAGGCCGTGGCATTTAAACGATGCCCAATTGGCACTAAGGGGCCTAAAGTGTGCCAAGAAAACATCCCCCACACCATTACACCACCACCACCAGCCTGCACAGTGGTAACAAGGCATGATGGATCCATGTTCTCATTCTGTTTACGCCAAATTCTGACTCTACCATCTGAATGTCTCAACAGAAATCGAAACTCATCAGACCAGGCAACATTTTTCCAGTCTTCAACTGTCCAATTTTGGTGAGCTTGTGCAAATTGTAGCCTCTTTTTCCTATTTGTAGTGGAGATGAGTGGTACCCGGTGGGGTCTTCTGCTGTTGTAGCCCATCCGCCTCAAGGTTGTACGTGTTGTGGCTTCACAAATGCTTTGCTGCATACCTCGGTTGTAACGAGTGGTTATTTCAGTCAAAGTTGCTCTTCTATCAGCTTGAATCAGTCGTCCCATTCTCCTCTGACCTCTAGCATCAACAAGGCATTTTCGCCCACAGGACTGCCGCATACTGGATGTTTTTCCCTTTTCACACCATTCTTTGTAAACCCTAGAAATGCGTGAAAATCCCAGTAACTGAGCAGATTGTGAAATACTCAGACCGGCCCGTCTGGCACCAACAACCATGCCATGCTCAAAATTGCTTAAATCACCTTTCTTTCCCATTCAGACATTCAGTTTGGAGTTCAGGAGATTGTCTTGACCAGGACCACACCCCTAAATGCATTGAAGCAACTGCCATGTGATTGGTTGGTTAGATAATTGCATTAATGAGAAATTGAACAGGTGTTCCTAATAATCCTTTAGGTGAGTGTATGTCACAAGAGGTACAGGCAGCTCAGACCTTAAGTATTTGAATGATTTATTACACTGTATTTAATGGTTTCATTTTTGTAATATATATGTTTCTTTATGTTTGAGCTAAATTATTGAATGTGATGCACCTGCACTAATTGGGCGACACCCTTCCCAGGCTGAATGGAGTGGGCTGCAGATCGGTGGTGGGGTGGCCCTCCATACTGCCATAGGATCCAGAGACTGCTGTTAGATTAGGTTGGTCTGGAACAGGGCTGTGAAGATGTCTAGCTGGCCAGTTAAGTACTTTTCATGAACATATAGACATATTGGAGATGTGGTGAGATGGTTTCCAGACAGAGCCGAGCTGTGAGGCGTTCCTGTTGGCCAGTGAGGTGCCTTCCAGTGGTAATTCTCATGGGAAGGAATGAAAAAGGGTATGTGCGATACCCTGAGAGTGAGAGACCTCTCCTTTTTAATATACTTTGTCAAGTAGGAGGGATGGACGGCACCAGCTCCAACAAGGGAACGGTGAATATCCCTCTGGAACTGACCTGGGACTTTTATAAAGATGTTCAACTCTTGTTTCCTTTGACCCAAGAAAATGTACGTTTATATGGACAGATATAGGTTATCCATTTTAATATGTTTAGTAGTTTAGGTTAGGTCTGTGCCTTTCTTTTCTTTGCTTGGTTAGTTAGTGAATATTAATATTAATAATTCGGAGAAAGGTCATTCCCAAGTGCGGTCAATAAAAACAATTTATTAGCAGCAACTGCAACGAGGACCATTCGTGGGACCATTAGGTGGGCTTGTGTGATGTACTAGCCCAAGATTACTGGTAAAAACTGGTTCTTATAAAACCCTATTCTTCTGGGTATCAACAGAATATCAAGTTGCCGGCTCTGGGAGTTGATTCGTGAGTTAATCAATGGCTATCAGGAACAGAGCACTTTTCCGTTGAATGAGACCAAGACACAGAGGAAGACTACGATCAGGTTTAAGAAGGTTTCTATTTTTTTAGTAACTCGGTACTGTTTTGTTAAAAGTTATTAAGACTCGTTGGGAGGAGATCATTTTTTCATTGTTTGAACAGTCAGAATTGAAGAGTTCAGATGGGGAAGTCTTGGATTGGTCTTATTCAGGACTTTTGAAACTGCTGCAGGACTTATTTAAGTTAAGCATTAATTGTTCTACTAATACACTGAGACTGTCTTAAACTGCTGCCTTTACTACTGAACTGTACTGTACACACGCACTTTTGAAGGAAACCAATGGCTTCTTTAATCTGCTGCTATGGTACTTGGCACTTTTAAAGCAACACACTGCCTTGCTATTGAAACGTCTGTAGCTGTCTAAACTGATTATGCAATTGATAACTTTCTGTTATGTCACTACTAACATTCACAATCTATATATATATATATATATATATATATATATATATATATATATATATATATATATATATATTATATTAGTGAAGGATCAGCTTGCCAAAACTCAGAAAACTCGCACACATATATGTGGTGTGTATTTATTGTTAAATAAATTAAAAAAATGTAACCCATAACTTGACCAGGGACAGCTACATCTGTTAACCCTGCTAAACAAACCTTTGTTTTCTCTCCCAAGCCACACTGTGTTTCATTTTCCTTTACTTTCTCCTTTGTACTCCCGTCTCTCTTTTTCATGTTGGTCCCCATGTGCTTTTAAATAAGTGCATTAAATTATCTTATTAAACCCATCAGCCAACGAGCAATTTCAGCCTGAAGAGGCTCTACCAAGATGGCTACCTTGTCTTCAGCCTCCTTTCCTAAGATGGAGTGCACCTTTCTCAACCCCCATGGTCCCAGAGCCTCCCAGTCCACCGCTGGGAATGTACACTCCATCACAATATATCCCTATGGGGAGCCCTCGCCTATTCCCCACTGTTTGTGTCTCTGTCTCTGCCTGGTTCTAGCAATGCCTGGAGTCTGAGTCCGAGATCTTTTAACCTTTTATTAACTTCTCCAATAAAATAGTATTTTAACCTTTTATTAACTGCTAAGAAGTCGAATATTGTTCCCTCTCTGGAGGAAGCCAAGGGTAATCAAGCACCCCCCAACCCTCCCCCTACGGGAGCCAGGGCAGAAGCCACACTCCCTCCTCTAGTGAAAGCAGGGGTTGCGGAGACCGGAACATCGGGCCCCGTCGTGGTGGACCGTCCCCCTGAAAAGAAGCCTGTAAGTGTGGAGAGAGGAACCTCGGGAGCCGGGTCGAAGGTTGGTGTGGCCGAGACTGCCTCACAGGAGAGAGCCAGCCCTCCCTCCGGCTGCGACGGGCCGGTGGTGAGAGAGAAAGTCCGGGAACTGTTGCAGCTGGAGGGTGAATCAAGTGCAGGCTCGGATAGAAAAGAAAGGCGCTGAGAACAGGGGCCCGGCAGGGGAAGCACTGCGAATCCGCCAGTTCAGAAGGGTGCCTCCTCTAGCTACCTCGGAGATGTCGCGGCAGCCTCAGCCAGCAGTGGGGGTAAGGGGGATAGAGGAGCGACCAACCCACGGCCTCAACCTCCAAGGGTTCCATACCTGCAGAAGGGCGCCGTGGAGAAATTTACAGAGATGTTGGGGGCCAAGGCCTCAGTGATGGAGGAGGAGAAGGCCAGGCAAAGAAGGGAGAGAAGGAGAGGGGAACAGAAATGCTTCTACTCCAAACATGTTTGGTCTGGGGGTCCTAGGGCCCCCACTTGAGGGCCGCTCCTCAGGCCACACGCTGGTCTCGGTAGTACAGACGTGAGTGAAGCTTTTCATGTGCACCCGGATTGGCTCTTTGTCTCTCTCTCTCTCTCTGCAGGTCTGTGAGGACGCCGAGGCGCCGGCGCCTAGACGACATCCACATTTTGTGAGGGCGCTGGGGAGGCAACCACGGCCTGTGGAGGCGGAAGTTAGTATATCAGAGACGGGAGCCGGTCCGGAGTCAAGCATCAGCACTAGGAAGCAGTAGAAGAGCATCAGTATCAGGACTGGGATGGCCTCCTCTGCAGGACTGATTTTAAAGTAATTTCTTTTTTTTTTTTTTTAAGACACTGAAAATTGTCGTTAAATGCACTGGGTTTGATTTGTTTGGTTTTATGAATTGTTACTTTTAGGATTTTTATGATGTGTTGACCGTATTTAGAATGCATTAGACTGTTTTGTTTGTTTTAATAATATGTTTTAGTTTGTTATTTTGTTTAATGCATTCACCATTTTATGAAACAATGCATCAGATTGTGTTGGTTTATTGTTGTTATTTTGGCAAGTTCGCCACATTTATCACAAATTGTTTTGAGAAATTATGCACATCGTTTTCACTGTTAAGTTTATGACTTTTAAGGATTTTAAAAGTTTTAGAAAAGGTTTTAGAATTGATTTTATAAAAATTTTAATCATAAGCATTAAAATTCTGTATTGTTTTATCCTTTGTAATTGTAAAATACATACTCAAATAAATAGTATTTTAACCTTTTATTACTGATTGAATGTTTTTAGAAATGATTTTAAAAATGAATTTTAATTGCTTTTAAAGAATGTTTGTTTTTAAAAGCACTTGTTTTGTTTGGGTTTCTTGGTTGTTTTTGTTCTGTTATTTTGTCAAATGCATTGACCGTTTGGATTTTAATTTTAAATGCATCAGATTGTTTTGTTTTTGTCTTTATTTTATTGTTTTATTAGTTTTTTGGTTTATCTGGTGCATTTTCAGTTAATTTCAATGCATTTGACCTTATTGTTTAATGGTGTTTCATTTGGCAGCATTGCCTTTTTATCACAAAGTTCATTGATTGATTTATTGCACGTTTATTTGAGTTTATGTATTTTTGTTCGAATTTAAAACACATTAAGATTTTAAAAGTTTTAAGTGATTTTAGAATTGGTTTAAAAACATTTTTTTAACATGAGTATTAAAATGTTGAATGATTTTATTTGTAAATGTAAAATACTTTACCCAATAAATAGTAAGTGCATGAGCAGAAGTGCTGCTTTTGCAGCTCAATAAAGAGCATTTGCTGTTCCATATCCAGTGTTTGCCTCTGCTTGTACTACGCCAGCGCAGTGGGCGCTACAATATGTTAATGATTTTCCTAATAGCATTGAAACTTAATCTGCACGATGGGTCGAATGGCCTCCTCTCATTTGTAAACTTTCTTATGTTCTATGTGTGATGAATATGGATAGTATAGTACTTTAAATGAGCTGAAGTTGGAAGGATGATGTGACAATGTAAACTGATGTGGGGGTGTGTGTATGTGGTTGTTAATTCAGATATTGTGTCATATGTTTCGTTGGTGGGGAAAGAAATAACTAATCATTGTGGGGAATCAATTAAATGTACAAATGTAAATGTATAATTCCACTCTGTTTTCCTCTCTATATTCCTTTTTCTCTGGCTCTTGTGGTTCAGTTGATAAGAAGGTACGGTAGTTTTGCTGCTGAATCCTGGTAACTATTTGTACTATATGAAATATATTCCAGTTTTATATGGTAAGGTTAATTCTCGCCTGGCACCCCAGAATCATTCTACACATGACACATCATTGTCTTGTTTCTTCTTAGTGTTATTTGCTTTTCCCCAGGGTGATGGATGACATATGGATTTTACATGTGTGTTACCAAATTAGTATACCACAGTGAAATAGGAAGTCATGAAAGGCTTAATACAGTTCCCTAATATTAAAAAGTAGCATGATAATGCAGATTTATTTGTATTGGATTTTATTGAACAAAATGATTTGTTTATTTTATACAGTCTTTGCTGTTCATCTTGATCAAGAGTGTGAATAAGTTTGGAGGGTACTGTATGCATTAATACAATAAATTAGGACATGGATAAATCAAAACACAGTCAATTGCCATAACATAAAATGATAGGACTGCACTGATTCAATTAAAATGATGCTGCTTTGAAGCACTGTCTCAGTTAATGCAATATCTCCAAAATGTATTGCATTATATACATTTTCATTGAAAAAATATTAATTGACTGCAGCGTTTTATAATTTACACCTACATCTCCAGTGATCCACACAATTTCACCGGAAGGATTAACTGTTCATACCATACTGGCCAGGCCATATCATGTCTTGGCCAAGAAGCTAATTCATGTTTAGTTTGCACAGCAGGAAACTGTCAAATTAACCAGTGACCCATTCTGTCTAATTGAAAAATGACAAACCTTCTACATAATGACATTACAAGGTCACTAGAGTTTCACGCCAAAAATACAGACTCCTGCCCAGAAACGTCTATAGATAAATATACTCCAATTCCTGCCTCCTAGCATCTAATGACTGTTGATTTGAGTTACATCTCTTAAATCTACCAAAGGGAATGCAATTACTAATTTATTGTACACAGGGGACCTGTATTACTTGAGGTCAGGAGCAACAGGTCAGCACTGAAGTTGCCCTTTAGGATCTGAATATCGTTTTAGGTGTCAGGTTCTTCATTTTAATGTCAATATGAACGGTCTATTAGTCTGCAGCTGCTAATTATTCAAATAGCATTACCAGTACTTTAGCAGGAGAAAAAAAAGCTAAAATGGCAACACATTAAACATATTTGCAAATTGTAGAGCCCACATTTATTCAAGTTCAAAGAAATACATACTATTAAAGCAATAACCAAACTAGTAATACAAGAAGAGTATTTGTTCAGAGATATTAATAGCATATGTCTAATGTACTTTGGAGTTTTAGTGACTACAAAAATAAATGAAGATATAGGTTATTCTTAATATTAATAATGTTAGTCCTGACACAAATACCTAATTGCATTACTATTGTGTGTTATCAAAAATGTTATATAATCATATATAAGTTAACTTCTTAACTCTTTCTGTTCGGAGTCTGTTGGATCTCTGCTCTTGAATCTGTGTTTTAATGTGTTTCAACTGAGCATACTATCTCTTTTCACACTGTCCTTCTCTGCGGTGATTGGATTGTTCAAATTCATGGGTTGAATGATCTTTCTAGTCAGAGGATAGCCCACCATTGTGGATTGGTCTGGTGTCCAGACATTGAGAAGGACGTGTCAGCAGATTTATGACCCACTCTGTTGACTTCATGAGAACATTCTCATCCATGCTGTGATCAAGTGTCTTCTTTGTGTTTGGGACAGGCTCTCACCTTCTTTGCATAAGCTGGTACTTAATGATAACAAAAGCTTAGCCTGGAGGTTTTATCACCTGGCCTGGCAGACTTAAACTGCCATTTCTGATTCGGATCAAATGCATCGGTACATTTGATCCGGATAAGTGGTGTTGCGACTACACTGCCATTTGATCAGGATCAACTGTCAGCAGCCCCAGGAGTCTTTGTAAATAATAATATGCTGTTTTATCCCGTTAAGAATTATTCTAACAAGTAAATCCAGCGCATTTACAAATGTTTTCGCAACAGAAGCATTTTAAATATATACTTTTTTTGCTAACATAAAAAAACAAGCTATTTACTGTTAACTTTAACAATATTTGATTTATAATAAGAAGTGCTCTTTTATCTCCACTAATGCGAAGGATGTTTGTTTGCCGCCACTGTTGAAATTTGCCTCCAAAATTGTTAACTAAGGCTATAACCTGGGGGAAAAATAAATCTCATGAGTGAAATTTTTTTGTTCTTTTTGCTTGTGTCACATATGGTGACAGGACTTATCTAATTATCACTTATTTATGGGTGGTATTTTTGCACTTATCATTTTCTATTATACTTCTTTTTGTTGAGTTCTTCACTCACAATTGATTTCTTGCTTTAATTTTTAATTATTGCTTTTTGCACGTGTTTGTATTATGTATTGCACTTTATTTTTCTGTTTGCTGAGTCAAGACACTCAAGAACACACACCTGCACTGATTAGGTCTTCAGCCTGCTCCCATTCACAGAGATCCACACAACTGGTTCTTCTCTCCATTAAATCAAACTTACTGGCCTTAAAAGGGGAGTAGCAGGTGCAGGAAAGGAGACATCGCAGCAGCGGTGGTGGTGGTGTCGGCAACGCTTGCAGGTAGTTTGAGGTTTATTTCCCATTTAGATTAGTGTGTCACCCTGGATTTAATAAAGGTGATTTTAAATATAGGAAAGTCTAGTTTAGTTGGCTTCCCCCATGTATTTTCTGAGAGCTGACTTTGTGCCCTGTCTTCTCACTTTGTAATGTGTGCCTGTGATGAAAGCAAATTAAAAATAACGTATCACTTTCCTGTGTCTGTGGTTGTGTGAACTGAGATCTAGTACGAACCTGCCTGGGGGGTTAAAGGATGGTGTTGAGACTCCCCATCCTGATTAAACCTTGGCATAGTCAAAGTGATATGAGACTACCCAGCTAACACACAATGTTGCCACAATGCTGTATAACATTGTGGCAATGTAAATTATGTTGCTACCATATTGTGGCAACATTGTGTTAGCAGGGTAAGTAGCACTACCATCCATGACACTTATTTAGTTTTATTTAGTTTAGTTTTTTGTTAAATGACTAAACCAAACTGATCGTCAGTTAGTAGAAAAATAAAAACAAACAGTGGCACATGTTAAAAATCCATAACATTAATAAACATTTACTATCAAAACAAGAAGAGAAAAATGGAGCAGTCAATATTATATTGAAGCATAACGTTAATAATATATGAAAGTTAAGATGACCCTGCATTAATTTAAACCACATCTTTAAGGAATGAAGACATTATTAAACATTAAACTTGTAGCATCTGCATCCAAGGCTGCAAGCGGTATAAACAAAACATATTCTGTTATTTGTAGCTGCTCAGCACAGAGAGGTGCAAATTAAATTGAATTATATTTATTCCAGTTAAAGCTTTCAAAACAAGCATAATCAGAAATGCCATGCATGCGGCATCTTTTCATAAAGCAATAATGATACATGGAATGTTTTTACACAGTGTCACTGCAAAATTTAAAGCCGGGTCTATAAAAACAAATACACAACCAGTGTCTGAGCGGAGCAGCTTTATTTTCCCCAAACCTCTTTAATGTAAATCGAATCATCCTGGTGCATTTAATTGAAGATTGGACATTAGAAACTTTGACAAATATACATGAACTTATACTGTGTGAGATTTCAATTACATGTGCAATTATCTGGTACCACTTTAACCAATGGTGTGCCCTGAAAAATAGCAAGGAGATAACTGCTGATTTGCTGACCAAATAAAAAATACTAAAACATGAATGTCAAGAGAGGATATAAAAATGCCATGCAAAATAACGGCCTCTATTTTAAATTGAGTAGTGCCTGTGTGCATAGTGTAAAGGATATAATAGGCTTGAGCCAACATTACTGGATTTTTTTTTAAAAGAGCACGATGTCCTTTAAGTAGAGTCCTTGAAACCTGGCCAAACCAACAAAAAGTTAATTAAGCTCCTGACATTTGTTTTCTCCCTGCTATATCATGCGCCTGCATTGCTCGTCAGGCTCTGTGCACCTTTTATTTTCTGTCCATGAATCACTAAATGGCAGAGGATTGTATTCCCAATTTAAACACAAATCCTCATTCAAGGAGACTACAGGTTTGAAATTTGAAATACCAGAATGAAATGTTCAAAACCAATAAGGTTTCCTCAAGGTTTGTTATTTCCTGTTCAAAATACTCTGCTCTCGCTTGCTCAGCAACTGTCAGCTCTACTCATTTCTGATTATGCCTTCAGGTTTTTTACCTGAAGCAAAACTCTGCCCGTTTCTTTGTAATTTCTGTTTGTTACTTTTGAAGCTTAAGCAGAAGGAGAGGTTCATGATTTCATGATTACTGACTGAAAAAGGTACCTTCCACATTTAAAATCATTAAATGCCACTGATGTGCTTTATCTGATTATTAACCTTTGTGGACTTCCCAAAATGTAGAAAGGATTTGTTTAATCTAGAAGATAATTAAAATGGATGTGTGGTATCATTTTATTTAGAAAGGGGAGAGAGGAGAGAAAGGAAAACAGAAGCATTGGGAAGACAAAGATTAAAAACAGAAGGAAAATGGCAGATTGGGATCTTAAGGACTCAGCTAAGCTTAAATAAATGAGAAGATAGATGTAGCAAGTGTATATTTTACATTTTTACTTTAAGAGTTTTGAATGAGGATCCTTAGTCATTGAGTGTGTAGAGCTTTCTTCCAAACAGAATCAATCTTTTTAGTATGGTAGAAAAGGCCAGAGATTATAGTTTGTCAAGGGAATGGCTCTTGGTTTTATACCAAATAATGTAATCATCGGGTTGGGAGTAATGGGGTGTTAAGAGTGAAAAGCATCTTTTGGAGGAATGGTCCATGGCCAAAACCACAGTTGATCTCCTATGCCAGATGGTACGCTCTTCATCTTTACATTGCAAATGCTATGCATCTTTAGATATATTAACATCTTCCACTGTGAATTATTGAAGAGGAGATCTCACCTCAGCAGTGGGTAATACTATCATTGATGCTAATGATTTCTTTTCTTGATCATCCCAGGAGGTTTTAATGAACTTCACACTAATGTGCTTTTTAAGGGAAGTGGAGTGTCTACAATACTTGAGTGTTCTCTGATAGATTCAGTCTTTAACCTAGAAGATCTGTTCAGATAGACAGAGACAATGTTAACTGGTAACAGGAGAACCAATATTTGACATGGGCATGATACCAGAGACATTGCTTAAGGAATACGGGCAGGACCAGGCTACTCCTCTCACACTAGGGAAGTCTCCTGAAGGACATTGATTCTTAATCATGTAACTCCATAATGTATATTATGAAGCCCAGTAGTACATAATTGATACTCATGAATTAGCTTTAGGGTGACTCTGCCCTGAATCTTCAGTTTTAGACTGACAAGATTATAACTGAAGTTCTGCTTCCATGTAACCTCAATAAATGCATTCATGAACTTCGTCAGTGACATTTGACCATAATGGCTGAGTATGTACATAATGCTTATCAGATCTAACATTAATAAAACCTGAACACACAATTCATATGAACAACTGATTAAATTGTCATATTTCACAGTGTTGCTTCATTTCTGAAATAAAGAAGTTTGCTCTTCAGAGACCTTTGATCTGGGAAAATATCCATTTGCATGTTGAAAATGACATTACATTACAGTGCACAATTACAGCTCATACTAATTAAAGCACTGATCTTTAATGATGCTGATTTTAGTTTTTTTTCTGTATCTTATTAAGCTATAGAGCAGGGCTGCCCAAACTCTGGCTCAGGAGCCAAATCTGTCTGACAGCCACACTTGGTTTGGCCCACAGAAGAGTATGAAATAAATAACCTAAGAATATAACACATTTTAAAAATAAATCCTTTAATGACTAGTTTGGAAATCATACTACAAAAATATATATTTTCTTAAATTCTGATTTTGAAAGTTGGTGATCAAATATCTAAAAAGTTTGTTGCATAAAGTTGTGAATAGACTCTCCCTGACTCTCCTCTTGTGGAGGAGTGAGGGATTCAAAATGGACAGCAGTGTGAGAAAAAAGTAGAGTACAGATAAGAGGCAATTTTAAGAAAAAAGGGTGAAAGCTTTTTTTGGTAACACTTTACAATAAGTCTCCCTAGTTACCGTGTATTTACATAGTAGGTACTCAGTAACTACACTGTAGTTACTCACAAGAACAGTGTAATTATGCATTATTATGTAATTAATGTGTAATTATAATTAAAGGTATATGTACACAATTGTCCGGTAAGGATGTCCATCGGACTACAGATGTAGTTACTGAGTACCTACTATGTAAATACACTGTAACTAGGGAGACATTGTAAAGTGTGACTTTTTTTTTTTTACTGTATTTAAAAAAAAACCGTACTTAATATTACAAGAATCCTTACCTGTAATGAAGGAGTACACTACAACACACTCCAAAATAAGCAGGCCTCTTTTGGTTACCCCGCGTTAGATCTGTGAGTTACAAATGATTTTGGCCTCCATGCCAATTGGTATTTGGCCCTCCAGGCATTAATGTTTGGGCACCCCTGCTTTAGATGCTAAGAGATGTGTAACATATAAGAACGTATGGTATCCTTTCGACACCAAAGAATGTATTTTAAGAGAGCTTCAACACTGTGTATATTACCAGAACAAAATGGAACTAGTCAAAGAATTGGATAAAGACTTTCCGACATCTCATAATCCATCAATTTAATTCAAGTACTGTGAAGAATGACAGTTAGTGTCCTTGTGTATATATAATTGGATGAGTAGTAGGGTGGTTTTTCATTGACATGGTGCCTTTTTCAAAATAGTCCTGACATGCTACTCACCTGATTATCATGTGTTGATAAATTGTGTATGAGTGCGATAGCTGTTAATATGACCTCTGCAGTGTTTGATTAAGACAAAATCTGTCTACTGTGTCTTGTTACTGTTTTAATTCCATTGAAATGGCTTTAATAAAATGTAAATGTGTTTGTAAAGCTGAAAAATGTGCTTTAAAATATGGTAATAGTCATTAAAATGTTCATCCTGCCATTAAAATGTCTGTACCCTGCAGTAAACATTAACATCAATCATTATTATGAGTGAAATGCATTTTGTGCACTGCCCAAGGGAACTTCTCTTCCATGATTTGCTTTAGGCTATAGACAAAACCTAGCCTCCTGAACCTGATTAATGCCTTTTTCTGAATAATACACAGCAATATAAAGTATGTGGCCATGAGTGCATTTGTAAATAGGTTATTAGTAACTGTTTAATGTTATTTTTTAAAAAGGCCTAGCTGCTTTCCACATCTAACTAACTATTGATTGTAAGAATAATCAAAAGTGCAGAGGTCTTTTACAGAAATACCTCCAAAGTTGCCTCTAACTTTGTTAAGGCAAATAACAGAAACTCTCAGCTTTGGTTCAGAAATACTTCACAAAACTAAGGATTCAATTAAAAAAATAAATGGGTCTGAGATTTCATTATTTATGAAAACATCTGAAACGACAAAGTATATTGCACTGTATTGTACCATACATAACCTTGTAGGACAGTATATTTTCTGCTAGCTTTAGTATGAATGGACTAGTAACACCGTAATCTTGGCTTTTGAGTGACCTATGTCTAACCCTGTGTGGAAATTACTTGTCAGTTCAAAAGACATTATGTGCCCAAAGATTTAAATCTTAACATGACAAATTTGATTAAATCATAAGTGACAGGAGTAAAGGAAATAAGTTTCCAAGGATATAGTTGGAGATCTAACAGTGAGAACCAGTCTTACTAACTTTCATCTCAAGAACATTTCTTGACAACCACACTTCTATATTTATAATCTAAAAATGATTATCTTATTTTAAATGTATTAAATTCATGGAGTTTTAAAGTGAAGTTCAAGAGGAGGACAACCCCAATCTCATGCCTGACTTCCGCCATACCAAGCATAAGTATCTGGCAACAAATGCACTTTTGGTACTGCATCTTTTTTCACTGATGTTTTAGCTTATTTCTGATCAATTCTTTGGACTTTCTGTGTTATTTGAAGCTCTTGGACTTTAACTATACCCTATTGTATTATAACTCATTGTACAGCATGTCATGGCTAGAAAACCATGATAGCCCCAGGGCTTAGTGACAGAGCTGAGTCACTGAGGGCCAGTCCTCTACATAAGCAGACAATGTTGAAGGGTAATGAGCCTCTTGGTCCCAGATCTCAACACTGTAAGAAAGGAAGTTTGGAATGGGTTGGCAGACATAGTTCCTAAAGCCTAGAGAGCAGAGTTGCACTGATACATTGGCCTCATTTCACTAGGCAACATAACTGAAGCACATAGGCCCAGAAAGAGAGACAAGGAGACCAACATCATTTGTTGAGACCCCGGAGAAAACTCAATGCAGATACTATATGGTAACTTCAACCTCCAGTCTAGTCATTTTGAGATGGTGCTCATTTTGAAAAAATAAAGTGTTTTATTCAGTAGCTATCCCACTAGTCATTAAGAGCAAATGTCTGATGCTTGCTTGGTCTCCTGGAAAACAAAATGCTTTCTCCCACATGTAGTGTAGATTTAATGGACATTTAAAGTGTAAAGGTGTCGTCATCAATTAGGCAAAGCAGTAGTATTCAATAACAATAATAACCCTTATTTCCAGGGGGAGCAACCATTAACTATAAGAACATTTGTGACTATCTGTGAATAATATACATCTTATTTCCTAAGTTTGGAAAATGTACTTGTGAAGGCAATATATAAAAGCCACACCACACTGCTTCCCTTCTTTGCTTAATACTGCTTTCCCCCAAGCTTATATGACACATTGTAAATGCATTCTCCATGCAAATGAAGAAAACAGAAGATTAAAAACCCGCTTTGGATTGAGACTCCTAGTATAGAGATAAACCATTATATCCCATGATTTGCACATTTATGCATTGGACCTGATTTATCAACGCCTTTGTGCTACACACCATGCTTCTTTATAAATGTAAGAAGAGAAAAATTATCTATGAATAATGACAAAACAAGTCAAAAACTGTAAAAGACAACATGTGGCAATGGAATAGAAAAGCCCATGGGGTACTTTCAAGTTTTGCTGTTGTTTTTTTGGCACTTCTTCAACAAAGAAGCTTTTACCAGATCATTGAAAATACACATCATGAAAGTGTGTGACAGTAATGGCAATCCTGGCTGAATAATAAAGTAGCTGAAATCAACCACCCTTTTGATTGCAGGGTTGAATGCCTTCCTGAATAACATTTTCCCAACTGTACATGCAGATGAACAACAAGACATGAAACAAAATGTCTTTTTAACTCTAAATGCAACAGTATATACTTACAACATTTTAAACTGTACATCCTCCAGTTGTTTCTGTAAAACACTGCTGTTTTCTTTTAGGTTAAGAAATACACCCTTTTTCATATTAAAATATCATTATAAAATTCCAAAATATTTTAATACAATAACATAAAAAATACAATTGTAATGCCATGTCATTGTATTCACTTTCAAAACATAAAACGAACATGCAGTAGGTCATTGTGAAAAGCCCAAAACAGCTATTATTTATCAATTCACATTAATACATACTGATCTTAAGATTGATCTTATTACAAAACAATAAATAGCCCCCATCTCTTTTGTATACATTTCATAGCTAAACATTAATGAAGTAAACATTGGGTCAACAAACCAGGACTATCCTATACAATGGTTTGTTGATCAAAAATATAGTCCATTGATGCAAGGAATAGCCATGTAATGCTCCTAAATTGGATCTATACGCCCTGTGCAAAGTACATCAAAGCATCACAGTTTGCCTTCAGCTCCAATATGTTTTTGAATTTGATCAGAGCTCCAAGAATAAAAATCAATAACTATTATAAACTATTGTTTTTTATTTTCTTTACATTCTTTACAGGGGTATTTCCAATGTTCATGTTCATTCGTATATGAAAAACTGCTACTAAGGAAAGGTAAGCTGAGCCAAGACACATACAGCTACAATACATTTCACTTTGATCAGATTCAGCTCTCAATAAACATTAACAGGACCTTAAAAACATTTGCCAGTGAAGAATGTGCTTAGTTTGTTTCCGCTAAAACCCATGTGTGTGCATGCATCATTCCCACAACTATTGCCTGGTATGTCCTTTCACATTTTGAAATTAGAAGTATATTGTAGGTGAAGACTAAAAATACTGTAATTTACCAGCAGCACACATATCTGGTACAAGTCACCGTCAGCAACTTCAGGAAACCTTCTTTTTTATTTTTCTAATTATTTATATTTTGAAAGAGTAAAGGTTATAGTTTTATCTCATTATCATTACAGGCTTATTCCACATCAGGAGGTAAAAGCAAGACAATAATTTTGAAACCCAAGCTTCACTCTTTTGGGACTGATAGCAGTCTCTGCTCAATACTTCTTGCGGCATCATATGATGAAATATGGGAGACAATGCTATTAAGAGGACAAATTGTGACAGAATTTATAGAAAACGGGTCATTATATGATATCATCTTCAGAATCAAAGCGAGAACCACTTCTGTTTAGAGTATAGAGTTCACTGATGCACATATTTTGGAAAGAATATGTCACATATCTAGGAATAGCAGCTTTTTATGGGTCAACTATAAAAGAATGGTGTGCAGCATAGACTACAAACTACAGAGAACACCATATTTTGCATTTGATTGCATAATGCAGTTTTAATGCAGCAAACTTATTCTTGTTCGTTTTTGAAATGCAAATCTTACATTTCTTGGCCAATTGTATTGGTTGAGATGGGCTACCCAAATGTGAAACAGGACTGGTATGTTGAGGAAATATTAAATTAAGGATGTAGGGGAATTCATGTAAAATACTACTCTACACTTCAGGTGCTGTTTTGTTGTTCCCCTACAGAATGTTGTAAATAGTGTATTTAATGAAGGTATGTACATGTTTGTTTTTACTGTGCATTCATTGACAGCAGCAGTTTGATTGCAGTTGTCCAAATGTTCAAAGAGTGGTTTCTTAGTGAGGTAGAATGATATGCCAAACAACATTAATGAGAGATCTTTATAGCACCCTCCCTCCAGCCAGTGAACGATGCATTTTAGGGAGGAAAGCTGAATAATGCACAATTAACTGTGGGAACATGATGCACTGAACAGTTACTTAATCTGATTAATGATTAAGGAATATGACAGGGATAAATGCCACAAAAAATATATTCTACACACTGCTCCAGAGCACTTTCTCTTGTACACTTCCATTACTTGCACTTGTATTGTTTATTTTGATTTCCCCTACGCTCCCTTTCCCTTAGCTCTTAACTTTGACTCAACATCTTGTCTGCAGCTTTTTCATTCTAGGATGTAAGACCTTATATATTATATACTGTATATCTCATATACACTTGTGTAAATTGTGAATTAGTAAAATGTATTATGCCTTGAATTGCACTGTATTATTGCACTTTGTATTGCTCTTATATTTTGTAACTAGCCCTGGAAAAGGGCGTCTGCTAGGAAATAAATAATAGTAATAATAATACTAGGTGTACAAATCAATAATAACAGTCTATGAACATTTAAGGACCTCTTCCCTTGTAATCACCCCCTGCTTTGTACCCAAGGCGATATTTATTTATTTAATGGAGAAGAGAAAATAGACTAGCAAAGCATAAATCTCACAGAATACTATGATCTTTACACATCGGCTTCATGAAATGTATTTTTTGCCTCCTATCCTTCTTATCTGTTTTCATGTATGTAAATTGTGTTATTTAATGTATGTAATTATTGTGTATCGTGCTACACAATCAGATGTGTTAAATGTATTTTTTTATCACAACTGATCAATGTATGATGGTTAAGAGAGTTAAGGTAGGGTGTATCTAAATATTTGACTGCCACATTGATATCTATGGAGTGGCAGTCAAATGATTTACACCTGTCTTAAGTCAGTTCATTCAAATGGATCTTCCCAATTTTCTGTAGACTGGTTTACTGTTCATCAATCGTGATAAATAAATACAGTATTATATTAATATTATAGTAAATCAATCACAGGCATATTATTGTCAGTAGCTGCATCATCTGCCTTGGTAGATCAAGTGCTGGAGGAAGGCCTCCCCAAGATGTTCCATTTTGATTTACAGTCTCTTTTCCAGATTACTCCAGCAAAGTGTCTGACTTCATATTTTAAACGTGGTCTTCTTCCTGGTCTTTATTTTGTCTTCTGGATTTTATTATATAGCTTCTTTAGTGCTTCTCTAATCTGTGTCTGGTCCATTGCCATTTTATCATCTTCACTCTTGTGATGATGTCAGATATCTTGATATATTATTGATATCATACATTTGTGTCTCTTTCTCTTTTCATTATTCTGGAAATGGTAATTTTTATGTGTCTTTGTTGTCATTGAGATTTTGTGTCGGATTTGCATGTAATGACCATAAGTGAACTGGGGTAGTATATATTAGTAAATGTTTCTCTACAAATGTGCAGATGGGGAATTTATTTTAATATTGTGCTGTTATATTGTTCTTCCCAATGGAATTCATCCCATTTGAACGCCACTTGTGATTTCTTCCATATATCCATCTGATTTTCTTTGTTGGTGAAGGTAGACATGGCTATTTACTTTCTCATGTTTATTTTGATCTATTTCAATCCTCTTTATCATTACAAATCGATAGGTTGTGAAAGCAACCCAGTTTATCTGAAAAAGGAAGCACTGCCCAAGGGGGGGTTTCTGTGCACTTCCGTAGGAACCCGATCGAAACATCACTTTATCAAAGCTGCCATTGGCCCCTGCGCTCGTCACTCAGAACAGGTTCCTTCCCACTTCCTGTTCTATAAAACGCGAAGCCGGTGCAGGTTCGTCCTCTTTTGCCGGAAGCTAGGACTCCCGCATGATATTGTAACCCAGTGCTTCTTTCACAACCTATCGTTATCTTTCAAGTCAGAAGCACTGCCCAAGGGGGAGGGGTTACTGTATAACAAAACTGTCGCAAGGGAGGAGGCAGTGAGCTGATAAGGGAGCCTGCCCCGAGGTGTACCACTAGGGGCCTTGGCAACACAACTTTAGGCAGGAGCCACAGAGGCCCGTTGGGGCCAACCTGGGCTGTCCAGGAGCAAGGACTGCAGTCACGCTCTACCAGGAACTGTCTTCAATCAGCATATACAAAGTGGGGCTACAGAGGTCAACTCTTACACCCTCCACAATAGCAAGGCCAGCTGCTCTACTAGTGCATCTAGGAGCAAGGCCGTATATCCACTTGCACAATATATGGCGTGGGCAATCAAGCAACTTGTGCACCCTCCACTTGTTAACGTGGCAGTGAACCCCTGATCCTGCAGGAGCAGGGCCACAGACCCACTGAATAACACACTGCTGGCTAGTCAGCAGTATAAGAGTATACACTCACCTAAAGGATTATTAGGAACACCATACTAATACTGTGATTGACCCCCTTTCGCCTTCAGAACTGCCTTAATTCTACGTGGCATTGATTCAACAAGGTGCTGAAAGCATTCTTTAGAAATGTTGGCCCATATTGATAGGATAGCATCTTGCAGTTGATGGAGATTTGTGGGATGCACATCCAGGGCACGAAGCTCCCGTTCCACCACATCCCAAAGATGCTCTATTGGGTTGAGATCTGGTGACTGTGGGGGCCAGTTTAGTACAGTGAACTCATTGTCATGTTCAAGAAACCAATTTGAAATGATTCGACCTTTGTGACATGGTGCATTATCCTGCTGGAAGTAGCCATCAGAGGATGGGTACATGGTGGTCATAAAGGGATGGACATGGTCAGAAACAATGCTCAGGTAGGCCGTGGCATTTAAACGATGCCCAATTGGCACTAAGGGGCCTAAAGTGTGCCAAGAAAACATTCCCCACACCATTACACCACCACCACCAGCCTGCACAGTGGTAACAAGGCATGATGGATCCATGTTCTCATTCTGTTTACGCCAAATTCTGACTCTACCATCTGAATGTCTCAACAGAAATCGAGACTCATCAGGCCAGGCAACATTTTTCCAGTCTTCAACTGTCCAATTTTGGTGAGCTTGTGCAAATTGTAGCCTCTTTTTCCTATTTGTAGTGGAGATGAGTGGTACCCGGTGGGGTCTTCTGCTGTTGTAGCCCATCCGCCTCAAGGTTGTACGTGTTGTGGCTTCACAAATGCTTTGCTGCATACCTCGGTTGTAACGAGTGGTTATTTCAGTCAAAGTTGCTCTTCTATCAGCTTGAATCAGTCGGCCCATTCTCCTCTGAGCTCTAGCATCAACAAGGCATTTTCGCCCACAGATTTCTGGCTCCCAGGTGTCTTTTATACAGGTAACGATCTGAGATTAGGAGCACTCTCTTAAAGGGAGTGCTCCTAATCTCAGCTCGTTACCTGTATAAAAGACACCTGTCCACAGAAGCAATCAATCAATCAGATTCCAAACTCTCCACCATGGCCAAGACCAAAGAGCTGTCCAAGGATGTCAGGGACAAGATTGTAGACCTACACAAGGCTGGAATGGACTACAAGACCATCGCCAAACAGCTTGGTGAGAAGGTGACAACAGTTGGTGCAATTATTCGCAAATGGAAGAAACACAAAATAACTGTCAGTCTCCCTCGGTCTGGGGCTCCATGCAAGATCTCACCTTGTGGAGTTTCAATGATCATGAGAACGGTGTGGAATCAGCCCAGAACTACACGGGAGGATCTTGTTAATGATCTCAAGGCAGCTGGGACCATAGTCACCAAGAAAACAATTGGCAACACACTACGCCGTGAAGGACTGAAATAGTGCAGCGCCCGCAAGGCCCCCCTGCTCAAGAAAGCACATGTACAGGCCCGTCTGAAGTTTGCCAATGAACATCTGAATGATTCAGAGGAGAACTGGGTGAAAGTGTTGTGTTCAGATGAAACCAAAATCGAGCTCTTTGGCATCAACTCAACTCGCCGTGTTTAGAGGAGGAGGAATGACCCCAAGAACACCACCCCTCACCGTCAAACATGGAGGTGGAAACATTATGCTTTGGGGGTGTTTTTCTGCTAAGGGGACAGGACAACTGCACCGCATCAAAGGGACGATGGACGGGGCCATGTACCGTCAAATCTTGGGTGAGAACCTCCTTCCCTCAGCCAGGGCATTGAAAATGGGTCGTGGATGGGTATTCCAGCATGACAATGACCCAAAACACACAGCCAAGGCAACAAAGGAATGGCGAAATAAAGTTTTTAAGGTTTAATGCAACACACAGACACAGAAAGCTCACGTTCTCAGGTCCAGCGAAATGGCAAAAGAGGACGAACCTGTGCAGACGTCATGTTTTATAGAACAGGAAGTGGGAAGGGACCTCGTCTGAGTGACGCGTGCAGGGGCTAATGGCAGCTTTCATAGTGACGTTTTCGATTGGGTTCCTATGGACGTGTGCAGAAACCCCTCCCCCTTGGGCAGTGCTTCCGACTTGAAAGATAACTGAACATTACTGTGGTCTAACTTAAGTTAGGTACACATATATGAAACAAGCAGCTAAAATCAAATAATCTTAGAAGGATTGATGTGTTGAAATGCATTAGAATGCTTAATTAATATTATTATTATTACAGTAGACTTTCAATTATCTGTGGTAATGACGGGGTAATTATTTGACGGCTGCAAATAATTCAAAATCCTGGATAATACAAAAATATAACTTTTCTGTGGATCTCTATGTACCATAATAAAGGTATACATTATGTTAAAGTGTTCTTGCCACACTGGTGAGGTTGATGACAGTGGGTAATTAGCTGTAGGTGGGGAGCTATTCCCTTTTTCATATATTTCCCATAATGTACCACCCCCCGGGATGTATCACAGTATGTATGTAAAGATCTGCACACTAAAATGGCAAATTATGGTTATATTAAGGTTCATTGTACTCCTCTATTTTGCTTAATATTAAAGATGGAATCAAACAATGTATGAAGCACAGTTACATCCAAGAGCCAAAACACACACACTAGTTTTCTACTTCACAAAGAAATTTTAAGAGAAAGCTAATTAATTTTACATTTCACTGACAAATTATATATTATATTTAATTATATTCAGAATCTCATCACCCTCTCTTTGCAGATCCCTGGATACTAATCAAGTTTTTACAGTCAAGTAAGTTCATGCATTGAGACTGAAATGACTCACCTTCCAAACACATCTATTCTCCAGGAGGTATTCAATAACTGATCTGATCTGGATGATCAGCTTGCCTTTGAGCTTAAGTCACCTACTGACCTATTGCTACTAACATTTTATCAGCAGTGAAAGTAAAAACTAATTTTCATTTGGAAGAATATAAATGCTGTTCTGTATAAAGCTCTGTAAAACTCTGCTTAAAAACATTTAAAATTACTGAAACTCTTTTGTAATGTTTTCTCTCAAACCTTATAAGTTTAACTAAAGACTAGACCAAGGGCCTGATTAAATCACACTTGTCCCATAAATATCACCGACACCTCTTCATGTGCTCATAGTATTTATTTATTTATTTATTTATTTATTTTTCTACCATGAAAGCATCAACTTTCATCACATGATAACTTTGATTTGGAACTTTTTTCTGTTGAAACATAAATAAATTGCTTCACTCGAGGTTGTGATCACAGTAGTCAGGGAAGTAATTGTTTCACTGACCAAAGATCTACAAAACAGAAAGTGGAAGCAGGAGGCTTTCCTTATCCAACCTGCACACTTCAGGCTTAAAAATATGTTTTGTAGTCTGAAAATTGTGAATGGTTTGAATATAGCTGAAAATATGTTACTCTGCATAGAGGAGGGCTGCAATAACAGTCAATTATTCGGGATTTGTGTTTAAAGTTTTATATGCTCCTTTTATATTTAGCTTCTGTGTTGTGTAGCTCATGTGCTAGTCTAAGGTTATGTGTTTCAAACCACTTTTCTATCCATTACCTTGCAATGCAATCAGCAAGCTTTGCGCTCCCTTCATAAAATTGCAAGGGTTATCAAATACAAGTATATGGGCATTATAAGTTAAATGGATTTGGCAAGCAAACCTCATGATTGTACTACCAGTAAATTCAAAGGCACACATGTTTGTACATGTCACATAACATGAAAACATTGAACATGTGGTGCAACAGTATTTAATGCTTGCTTTAACCAGTTGTAATTGCGGGACAGCTGCCTGTCCAATTTGCTGAGTTTATTCTTTACTGTTGCATCAAGATTGTGTAAATTATGTGCATTTCAGCTTTCTTTATTGCTTTGTTATAGCTGAATTAATTATGTTTGTTATTATGTTTCTAATTAAATCAGGCCCTGCGTTTTCCTTGTCCACCTATCTATTAAGGGAGAACATTTCACTCCATCGTTTGTCTTTCTACAACATGTGCAGTACAATTGCAGTTACCTTGGAAGTAACAGAAATATTAGGCAAATAAACTTCAAGTAATATCATACTGACTATTCATATAAATAAATACAAGTTGGCTTAGTAGCCCAAAATAATAAACATTTATCTATGTATTTATTTGTTATAACTGCAAGGACACTTTCCAATTTGCTACTATTATTACAAAAGCAAAGTATTTTCTTCATTCAGGTTTATTGGTCTGAATTAAACCAAACAAGATAATCCAATTAAATGCTTCAGCAGTAACCTGTAGCAAACAGACATATTAAAGACATTTGTTTAGGAGCTGGCTTTTCCCAAATTATCCATCAATAATTGAACTTCAAAATGCATTTTTAAATATAAAAAATAATAATAATCAGGTTTAAATCAGTGGGGATCCTGATATGTTGGGTAATATATTTTCTATAAGCTTGTGACATTTATATTAGCACTAGCACTTGCACAACAATTATTATTATTATTATTATTATTATTATTATTATTATTATTATTATTATTATTATTATTATTATTATTGGCAATTTCTGTAATGTCCAATAGTACTCAATGTTTCAATTGGATATATTTTTAAAGTAAAAAACAGCAATTCTTTAAACAGCCTTAGCACATAATGTGTTCCTGTCCATTATTGGGGTGTTTTCTATATTGTGCTGGTTTGAATACTAATTAGATGCGTCACCATACTATCCTTTATAAATTCAAAACTATTGGCAGAAGTATTCTTGCATTTTGCAGATTAGCTGCAAGGGTCTTATTAAAGGGTAACACTTTCCCCATATTATTCATTCTCCGTATATTAGCTTTGGCACCCTCTAAAACAAAAACTTGAAATGACCTGAAAATCCGTAACAGAACGGTGCTCAGCTGACACGCTTATGCTGACTCTTTTGGGCTTATCTAAAATGCATTGTTCGTGCAAATTAGCAAAATAAAGAGGTTAGCAATCTGATCAACATATGGAGACACTTTGTGCATGTGAATAAATTTGGTTATCATCATTTCAGCTATTCGCTATTCTGAACCAGGCATTACATATTTTGAAATCCTCGTTTGTCAGCAGGGTATAAGACGTTTTCACTAGCAGGCATAATTCACCACAAGGTTCTATTTTTTTTATTAATTGATTTCTTATTTTGTAATGGACGAATATGCCAAAGTTTTGATTAGAGGCCAAATTAAATTAAATTAAATTAAATTAAATTAAATTAAATTAAATTAAATTAAATTAAATTAAATTAAATTAAAACAAAACAGAAACAGAAAACCCCTAACAGAAAACCACAGACTGGTGTTCAGTGGTGTCTTTGCACACCAAGATCTGGCAATATTTTACCATTCTTCTACAAAACTGTTCAAGCTCTGTAAACTACTTTGGAACAGCTGATGAACAGCAATCTTCAATTCATGCCACACATTTTGAATGCATTTACATCTGGGCTCTGACTGGGCCACTCCAGGACATTTACCTTTTTTCCCTTAGACATCTAGTGTAGCCAAGGTGCTTCAGTGCCTTAATGTTCACCTCTTGTACTGGATTTTTAAACATGTTAACTTTCTTAATTATTTGAACTCATATCCTTTTTAATTTTTAGCAGTCTCAATTATCTTTTAAAAAGCCAAATATGTGTATGTTTAACACTGACTTCCATTGTTTCACTGACTGTAATTCCAGTACCAAATTAAAGTTTTAACCTAATCTAAAGGTGGTACATTCAGTGGGCTACAATGAAACACAATTTACATCCATTAGCACATCACTACTTTTGGCGTAGTCTGCAGGATTTGCCTTTTAAATACTGGAAATTGACAAGAGTGAAACATGCAAAATGATCAAGGGGCTGCATCAACTCACTGATGCCTTTTTACGAGTAACATGTCAGCTTCAAAGTTTAAAGGAAAGGGCTCTGTAAGAGGCTTGGGAGAATTTAATTAAAAAATTTAATTTATGTTTAGATCTCATGGTAGTCAACAGGTTAATTTTATTTTAAATAGTCTTGAGGGAGATTTGGATTGCAGAATATGAGACAGACATCAGGACAGATATTTGAGGATAAAGTCCCTGCCTCGGTTCTTTGCTCTCAGTTCTTTATATGCAGACTAGAAGCCCAAGAAGACCATTGAGCATTAGCCCTGAGACTACAGGAGCTTCTCAACAGATTGAGCAAGAAGTAAACCAGAGGTCTCTAAGAAGAAAAGGTACTCCTGAGAGTCCAGTTTATTGATGGGCCCAGGGACACAAGCTTAGATGGAACCCTGGATATCAACAATGACCATACCAGACCTGGAACACACCTGGGAACCAGTATGTTGAGCGAAGTAGGCCTAATTGTAGACACTAAGTATCCTGAACATATAGCTTGTTTCTGCAGTAGAGTAGCCACAAACAAAGCAGCACCTTTTTGTTTTACATTTTATTATATATTAATTATATATATATATATATATATATATTCATATTTTCATATTTGTGAAGGGTATTGTACCTGCCATTTCTGGTTTACAGGCCATTATGAAATGTGTGTGCTGCTGCACTCCATACAATAACACAAATTAAACAATAATAATAATAATAATAATAATAATTATTATTATTATTATTATTATTATTATTATTATTATTATTATTATTATTATTATTATATATACATACAGTACTGTGGAAACGTTTTAGGCAGGTGTGAACAAATGCTTTAAAGTAAGAATGCTTTCAAAAATAGACATGTTAATAGATTATCAATTATCAATATTTGGTGTGACCACCCTTTGCCTTCAAAACAGCATCAGTTCTTCTAGGTACACTTGCACACAGTCAGGGATTTTGTAGGCATATACTCAGCTGTATGATTTAACAATTATACCAAACAGGTGCTAATGATCATCAATTCAATATGTAGGTTGAAACACAATCATTAACTGAAACAGAAACAGCTGTGTAGGAGGAATAAAACTGGGTGAGGAACAGCTAAACTAACAAGGTGAGGTTGCTGAACACAGTTTACTGTCAAAAGTCATACACCATGGCAATACTGAGCACAGTAACCAGACACAAGGTAGTTACACTGCATCAGCAAGGTCTCTCTCAGGCAGACATTTCAAGGCAGACAGGGGTTTCCAGATGTGCTGTCCAAGCTCTTTTGAAGAAGCACAAAGAAATGGGCAACGTTGAGGACCGTAGACGCAGTGGTCGACCAAGGAACTTACTGCAGTAGATGAAAGACACATCATGCTTACTTCCCTTCTCAATCGGAAGATGTCCAGCAGTGCCATCAGCTCAGAATTGGCAGAAAACAGTGGAACCCTGGTACACCCATCTACTGTCTGGAGAAGTCTGGCCAGAAGTGGCCTTCATGGAAGACTTGCGGCCAAAAAGCCATACCTCCAATGGGGCAACAAGGCCAAGCGACTCAACTATGCATGAAAACACAGGAACTGGGGTGCAAAAAAATGGCAGCAGGTACTCTGGACTGATGATTCAAAATTTGAAATATTTGGCTTTAGCAGAAGGTTGGCTTGCCGAAGGGCTGGAGAGCGGTACACGAATTAGTGTCTGCAGGCAACAGTGAAACATTGTAGAGGTTCCTTGCAAGCGTGGGGCTGCATTTCTGCAAATGGAGTTAATGGAGTTAATGCTCTCCTCAATGCTGAGAAATACAGGCAGATACTTATCCATCATACAATACCATCAGGGAGGCATCTGATTGGCCCCAAATATATTATGCAGCATGACAACGACCCCAAACATACAGCAACAGTCATTAAGAACTATCTTCTGCATAAAGAAGAACAAGCAGTCCTGGAAGTGATGGTATGGCCCCCACAGAGCCCTGATCTCAACATCATTGAGAAGCAATAGAGGCTGCCTAAATCCACAGAAGAACTGTGGTTAGTTCTCCAAGATGTTTGGGCCAACCGACCTGCTGAGTTCCTTCAAAAACTGTGTGCAAGTGTACCTAGAAGAATTGATGCTGTTTTGAAGGCAAAGGGTGGTCACACCAAATATGGATTTGATGTAGATTTTTCTTCTGTTCACTCACTTTGCATTTTGTTAATTGATAAATATAATCTATTAACATGTCTATTTTTTAAAGCCTTCTTACTTTACAGCATTTTTTCGCACCTGCCTAAAACTTTTGCACAGTACTGTGTATATATATATATATATATATATATATATATATATATTGCTGAACCATCACAAATCCATGAATTTTTTAAATACCATATTTGTGTAGAATGCTGTACATTATACATACATATAAAAATGTCATATCTATATTTATCTAGTAAGAGCAACAAACCATAGTTAGATAGACAGCAACTATTTTCAAACTATTTTAGGTTGTTCAAAAGACTGAGGTAATGATAATAAATACTTCAAAAATACCACTGCTGGTAACACTGCAAGAGGTGTATTTAGTAGAAATGCCAAATCTCTCTGAGCTCTTCTGTGGTTCAGTTAAGTAATGTTCCAGGAACTCATTTCCTCATATTTCTCACAGCAGGTACCATATTAGAGCTTAATCCAATGGTAGTTTTATTCTTTTTACCACTTTTACAAAATCCCCCCTCACAATTATCACCATGATGTGCTTCTCGCACAGAGGCTCTTAATTACAGAACATTAAACTTATCTTCTTCTGTAATCTCCTTGAATGAGCAGTAATTGTATAAATACAATTGATTGCATTATGAACAAGACAAGCATGCAAAGTAAAAAGTGATGCCGATGGTGACAGAGCCTTAATGGAATGCCTTATTGTTGCCCTCTAACCTGAACAGCTCAGAAAGTAACAGCAAGAGGCCGTCGACTCCCAGCAAGGGGAGGACCGGAGGAAGCATGGAATAGAATTATGAATGACAATTGCTCTGTATTTGTAAGATGAGGGCAGAAAGTGAGCTGTAACAAGATGGGGGTAAGCAGCTTATTACAATTGCTTAAAACTGATTAGCCATGCATAACAATTGTCTTGGACAATTACATAAGCTACTCCTTTGAAGAGAACCATTTCAGATTGATCTAAAGCAATTAAAAGGTGACTTAAACAGAAGGAACGCTACCTTGAATTGCATTTTTCAGTGAGTCTAGCTGCTTATCACCTTGCTGTATCACAAGGAGCTGTGTCATATTAACAGAAATGTTGAAGCCTGTAATATCAGTTTCCCTCCATTATCTGTTTTAGTGTTGTCTGATGGAGGCTTGCAAAAGTTATGCAGTGGTTTTGGTCAGGATATACTGTCTATAAGGAACTACATATATACATATACAGTGAGGGAAAAAAGTATTTGATCCCCTGCTGATTTTGTATGTTTGCCCACTGACAAAGAAATGATCAGTCTATAATTTTAATGGTAGGTGTATTTTAACAGTGAGAGACAGAATAACAACAAAAAAATCCAGAAAAACACATTTCAAAAAAGTTATAAATTGATTTGCATGTTAATGAGGGAAATAAGTATTTGATCCCGTATCAATCAGCAAGATTTCTGGCTCCCAGGTGTCTTTTATACAGGTAACGAGCTGAGATTAGGAGCACTCTCTTAAAGGAAGTGCTCCTAATCTCAGCTCGTTACCTGTATAAAAGACACCTGTCCACAGAAGCAATCAATCAATCAGATTCCAAACTCTCCACCATGGCCAAGACCAAAGAGCTGTCCAAGGATGTCAGGGACAAGATTGTAGACCTACACAAGGCTGGAATGGGCTACAAGACCATCGCCAAGCAGCTTGGTGAGAAGGTGACAACAGTTGGTGCGATTATTCGCAAATGGAAGAAACACAAAATAACTGTCAGTCTCCCTCGGTCTGGGGCTCCATGCAAGATCTCACCTCGTGGAGTTTCAATGATCATGAGAAGGGTGAGGAATCAGACCAGAACTACACGGGAGGATCTTGTTAATGATCTCAAGGCAGCTGGGACCATAGTCACCAGGAAAACAATTGGTTACACACTACGCCGTGAAGGACTGAAATCCTGCAGCACCCGCAAGGCCCCCCTGTTCAAGAAAGCACATGTACAGGCCTGTCTGAAGTTTGCCAACATCTGAATGATTCAGAGGAGAACTGGGTGAAATTGTTGTGGTCAGATGAGACCAAAATCGAGCTCTTTGGCATCAACTCAACTCGCCGTGTTTGGAGGAGGAGGAATGACCCCAAGAACACCATCCCCACCGTCAAACATGGAGGTGGAAACATTATGCTTTGGGGGTGTTTTTCTGCTAAGGGGACAGGACAACTGCACCGCATCAAAGGGACGATGGACGGGGCCATGTACCGTCAAATCTTGGGTGAGAACCTCCTTCCCTCAGCCAGGGCATTGAAAATGGGTCGTGGATGGTATTCCAGCATGACAATGACCCAAAACACACAGCCAAGGCAACAAAGGAGTGGCTCAAGAAGAAGCACATTAAGGTCCTGGAGTGGCCTAGCCAGTCTCCAGACCTTAATCCCATAGAAAATCTGTGGAGGGAGCTGAAGGTTCGAGTTGCCAAACGTCAGCCTCGAAACCTTAATAACTTGGAGAGGATCTGCAAAGAGGAGTGGGACAAAATCCCTCCTGAGATGTGTGCAAACCTGGTGGCCAACTACAAGAAACGTCTGACCTCTGTGATTGCTAACAAGGGTTTTGCCACCAAGTACTAAGTCGAAAGGGTCAAATACTTATTTCCCTCATTAACATGCAATTCAATTTATAACTTTTTTGAAATGCGTTTATCTGTTTTTTGTTGTTGTTATTCTGTCTTTCACTGTTAAAATACACCTACCATTAAAATTATAGACTGATCATTTCTTTGTCAGTGGGCAAACATACAAAATCAGCAGGGGATCAAATACTTTTTTCCCCCACAAATATATATATATATATATATATATATATATACATATGATTTTGTTACTGACAAAATATTCCATAAACTGTCTTTGGGCCCAGCGTTTTGTTCTGGTATATTATCCAAAATATACATCCTTTGTTACCATATTTTAAAGTCATCTAAAATATGAAGACCTTATCAATTGTCTTTGTTTAATTCCAGAAGAGTTGCGCAATGACCACGGAAAATCCCAATCCAGTAAATCTTTAGCTCGGCAGGGGCTGTGGGGCCTTGTGAACGGCACTCTGCACTAACAATACCTTCTTCTCCAGCAGGCGCTGAACTGCTCCCTTTCAGGTGCTGGGAACCTCAGGACAAGGTCGAGAGAGAGTGACTCGGGAACTGAACAGGAGTGCAAGGCAGTTTCAATTGGCAATCTTCACTCACTCTTCTCATTACAGCAGTATTCACATCCATTTCTCTCTCTGCCAAGTCTCAGCGTAGACAACCTGGAGCTGACCAGAGCTATAAGGTAAGTGAAAAAAAATGTTGTATTATTGTCTGTATATTTCACTAACTTGCTTTTTTCTTCTTATTTTTTTTACAGCTGAGAGTCTCCCAACAACATCCTCGTATTCCAGAGGCACGGAGTGACAACAGCAGGAGTGCAATAAAGTATTTAAACAGAAACTGACTGATATTCCTTTTCTAGTAAAACACAATACTTCAAACCACAGAGAGGTGCTTAGTTTTCTCGGCAGGAAACCCTCACAGCACTTAGCTTGCTCTGAACACGACCCTGCTCTCCAAGCCCACTCTTTGCTGCCATTTCTGTTCACCTCCTGCCTCACCTGTAGTTGCTTTCTCACAATGGGTGGGGAACAGGTGTACAAGAAACTGGAGGCTGGGATGTAGGGTGACACCTGAATCAGTGCACATGTGCCTGTGATGGTGGAAATTAAAATGTGACAGTGGAAAACGGGTTTGAGATAAGTGAAGGGGTTGTTTTGATGCACAATGTTTTCGACAACAAATATATATATATATATATATATATTAGTATAGTTCTACATATTCAATTTCTAGTTACTATCCAAAAACAAAACAAACAAAAAATATCGAGGTGGTTATGTGACGTAGAAGAACTTTCTTGTGAAGAAACTTTTCAATTTAATTATTAATTGCCAGCTTTCAAACTAATAAGACATCAACCATCACAGAGGTTAATTAAATGATTTCCAATCATTTTAGATTTTTGTACAAAATAGAAATTGAAGAGCTGTTTGGGGATTGAATGTGTATTACTGAATAATTAATTACAGCAGTTAATGTTATTTTAAAATTAAACCTCCTTTAGCTTTTTGTCTCTCTTAACTGCTTAAATGGTTATCAGTGGTTATTCCCACATTGTATCCTTTGTGTTCTTCAAAATCCAGCTATTTTGAGGCCTCTTTTACTTACACATTTAATTTATACTTTTCTGACTGGAATACAGATTAATACAGAGTTCAAGCTTATGAGTTTTGGTAGTTGTAACTCAGAAGTCATCATATGTACACTATAGAGTACTCCTGTGTTTAATCCTGTAAAACACAGAACTAGTATTTAATGTGGTGCAGTGTTGGCTCCCAACATGCCATGTGTTGTCATATAACTTCCAGCCTAGTGTAATGGACACAGTCTTGGAGCACATAACCCACAATTACTGCCTTGCCAGAGGTCTAGAACTTAGGGGTGTGAAGGATCCAGTTTAATTCCTGGCACCTACTACCAGACCCCTCCAGCGTTACAGTAAATTGTATTTGACCTTTTCCAGTTAACTACATAACCCTTTCATTGCTGCAATTTTCAGGGGCAGGGATCTTACTATCACTACATTTATGCATACTTGTATAAATCCGATGAGTTGCAATAAAATGTACATTTACATCAATCATTTTTTGACTTCTTTAATTTAAAGGTATAGTGGAAGTGAAGTGAAATGAAAATACAATTTAGAAGTTGTAACCACTTTCCTTGACCAAAATAAAGCCCAGGAAATGCATGTCTGAAGGAGAGAAAGAATCAAAAATACAACGAGAAAGGGATAGGATGAGGAAAGCAAGGTCAAGAGCTTTAGTAACAAAGAATATCACCAAGTCTGTGTGGGAACTCTACAGTACTGCAGAGAAAGGGCATATATATATATATATATATATATATATATATATATATGTGTGTGTGTGTGTGTGTGTGTGTATAAAGGGCATATTACAACTCCGAAAGCACCATTTGTGGTAGCAGTGTCGATAACACCAGTTCTTCACTCTGACCTTCGCCATATCTGTAATGGTCAATGATGGTCAAATGGTGTGAAACAGTTTAAACCCCAGAACATGCAAAGCATTATAACTTGCTGACCATGATGCCTGGAGTAATGAAATAATGATTCTGAAGCAATCTAACATGAGCTGAAAGTTCAGTCAGGTATTAGCCTAAAGAAATAATTGCCTTTGGCCTGGATTGAAGCAAATGTACTGGAGCAGGATGAAACCTGAGGTGGCCCATATCTGCAAATAGTATTTTCTGACACAAAACCAATGTGGTAAAAAAATGAGCTGAGCTAAGCACCTGTCATAATCGAAAACAGATTATTCTTTTAATGTAACATATCAGATATTGTTTGTTCATATGTGCATTTCCATACAACAAAATGTTGTTTAGTTAAGGACTTGTATCCTTGTAACTGCCATGTATCCAGGAACATATTGTAATTATTTATTGTGATTTCCCACAAGATGTATCTGCTTTCAAAATAACATTTGTATGGTTTAGATTCTATTTAAAGTTGCATTGTGTCTTTTGTACCAAGTATTATTACAAAGTGTACATCTAAGACCATTCAATGCATTTCTAAACCATACACGGAAATATCTCAGAGTTAAGATCAAGGAGGAAAAGAAAGCTACCAATGATAACGTGTCTTTAAAGTATACATGTATCTAAAATTGCAAACTGGCCAGTTAACATTATCTTGTGCATATTATATTGTCATATTAAATGTGGCATAATATACAATAGTACTAATTACTCTGAAGGACTTCCTCAAATATATTAATAAAGGAAAAGATTTCCATAGTAAAACAGGTCAGAATTTATAAGACACCTTAGCAACGTGTATGAACAAGAATCACTACCATATTCTAGTCTTGCCTACTCTCCCACAGGCCATCAGTCTGGAACAGATCTGACTGCATGGTTCGGTTGCCTTACTTTTTTAAGGGCAGAGGGCTGTGGGGCTTAATTATCTACAGTGCTGTTTCTCCATATGTAATCCAGACATCCATTGCTAACTTGAGTGCCATCCATTCAGCTGAACTGTAGTCGTTTCCCTAGACAGTGGAATTCACTTCCTGCCGCTTTCCAAGAATAGGGTTTAGTTTACCGCCAAGACCTACAAAAATCTCCATAATTGGCAAGTCTTTCTGTGTACCTTGAGAAACCTGAACAAGACAGTTGCCTTTTAAAGCTAACTTCTGTTTGTTTACTCTTAAGATGATAGACTTTGGTTACACTTCAAATATTGCATTAGAGAGACAAAGAAAAGTTTACTTGTTACTTGTTACTAGTACTTGTTACTTTTTTTTCATTTCGGCTATTATTAAATACGAGCGTTGCTCCAGAGTCTACTTTCAACCTTAGGAACTGCAACGTCCTGTGTTTCTCGGAGATGTGACTAACTGAGGAAATTGACGTGCACCTGGATGGTTTCTCTTTGTTCCCCCGTGATCGTGACATGGACACAGGGTAGTTGAAAGGGGGAGAGGTTTGCCTTTTAGTGAATGAGACCTGGTGCTCTGATGTAAGGGAGGTCATGAGCACATGCACAAAACAAATTCAATCAATCAATCAATCCATTTTTATTTGTATAGCGTCCTTCGCAGGGTAGCCACAGAGCGCTTTACAGACTCGTAAACATACAACAAACGTACAGCAAAATAAAATACATAAATACAATAAAATAAAATATAGACCTGTAAAAATTTTACATGATCTAGAATAAAGTGAGTGAACATTTAAGTAAATAAACCATTTAGGCACAGAGGAGTGAAAACCAAAAAAACTCCTATGGATGGCATGTAGGAGAAAATGAATCTCTGGGGGTCCACCACTTAGGGCCTAGGCCTAATGGTTGCCTCCCCTCCAGGCAGTATGTTTATTACAGCATCAAGGAGATCAGAAAGTTTTTTATCGGTGCTGCTGGCTGTGCTCTTCCCTCAACAGACCATCAACAGACTTTGGGTTGCGATGGCTCATCAGACCTTGGGTGTGGATGCCCCGTTTACCCTCCGTGGTGAGGTGCCTCTGGGGTGGGTTGTGCCTCATCAGACTTCCATGGTAAGGGACGGAGGTGCCTCATTGGACCCTCAGAGGGGGCTGTTGCTGAAAGACAAGAAGGCAGTCATGCTCAGATACTGGTCATGCAGTGCAGGACATTTCCAAAGACAGTTGTGCATTGCATGTCCATGGCACACCGGCGGCTCTATGGGCTAGAAAAACAGAGACTAAATAGATGGGTCTTCTGCCATGATTTTAAGGCTAAGACAGAGGGGGCATCTCTTACATTGGCTGGAAGATCGTTCCACAGTTTCAGGGCCCTATAACTGAATGCTCTACCACCTGCGGTTTTCTTATTTATTTTAGGGAGCACAATGTAACCGGCTTCCTGGGATCTCAATGGCCGACCTGGAGTGTGTTCAATAAGGAGATATTTTAAGTAGGGAGGTGCCTAAAGTGCTTTAAATGTTAATAAGAGAACTTTAAAGTCTATCCTGTAGCGCACAGGCACCCAGTGAAGAGAAGCCAATACTGGAGAAAAAATGCAGCAGCATTTTGGACAAAGTGAAGTGCAGAAATAGCTCTGCTTGTGCTGCCTGACAGAATGGCATTACAGTAATCCCATCTAGATGTAACAAATGCATGTACCAATTTCTCAGTGTCCTGTAACTATTGTCTCAGTCTAGCAATGTTTCTAAGCTGGAGGAAGGAAGATCTCGACACATTCTGAATGTGTGATTCAAAGGATAGATTATGATCACAGATGACACCCAGGTTTAGTGCCATCTCCTTAGGCGAGAAATTTAAAATATCATTACTCAGTTTTGTCAGTGCATGATGAACAGTTCAATTTTTGTCTCCTAAAATTAGGACTTCTGTTTTGTCAGAATTAAGCATAAGACATTTTTTTGTCATCCATGTTTTAATCTCAGACAGACAGCAGATTCATTTTTCTAGGTCTATGGTATTGTTAGGATTTACTGACAGATATAATTGTGTGTCGTCTGCATAAATGTGAAAGTTAATATTATGTTGTCTAATGATATCACCTAAAGGGAGCATGTACAATGAAAAAAGTATAGGTCCGAGGACTGAGCCCTGTGGGACTCCATACTTAACCTCAGTTAAATTTGAGTGGTTCTCGTTAATCTGTGCATATTGGAGTCTGTTTGACAGATATGATTTAAACCATGACAGCACATTGTGAGATAAGCCAATGTGGTTTTCTAAGCAGTGTATCAAGATTTTGTGGTCGATTGTGTCAAAAGCCGCACTTAAGTCTAATAAAATAATAACACTGGCGTGCAATAAGTCGGAGGATATTGAATATCTCACAATAAGCTGCAGACTTTTTTACCTACCAAGGGAGTTTTCAGCTGTATTTATAACTCTGTTTATATACAACCACAAGCCGGAAGCGATACTAAGCTTGCACTAATGGAACTATACAAAGTCATAAGCACACTTGAAAACACAAACACATGCAGGGGGCCTAAAATCATTTTTAACACACTTTTATCAACATGTCTCTTGCACCACTAAGGGTGCCAAAAACCTAGACTATCTATATTCTATCCACACAAATGCATAGAAGCTACTGCCTCATCCTCCCTTTGGCAAGTCTGACCATGACTCTGTCCTCCTGCTTCCTGCCTACAATCAAAAACTCAAGCAGGAAGCACCCATGATGCGTACCATTTTCAGAAAGACCTTATAATAACGTGCTGCTTATGAATGCATTATTAATGCATTATAAATTAGTTAACTCAGTTATAGCAATACATGGAATGGCCACAAATTAAAAGGGGTATCTAGAAAATGTAAAATAATTAATTATGAATGTTTCAAAGCAGTAGTGAAGTTTATTTTATAACCTGTTCATTCATTATTTGAAAGAGGGACATTTTTTTAGCCAGCTGTTCGACTTTCTGGCCATTCCATGTATTGCTATATAACTAATTTATAATGTATACGTATTGTTTTACACATTATATACTAATCATCTATTCATAATTTATATATCATCAATAACACATTCATAAGCAGTACCTTCTTATAAAGTGTTACCCAGATTTCAAACATCATGATATCTGTGATATCCAGGGAGCCTGATATTATACATAATTACAGAAAAGTAATAAAACCATGACAGCACCACATCCTGCTAGTTGTATCCTTCAGTTTTAAGGAGGAAAACATATTTTTTAGCTGTTTCAAATTAAAACAAAACTTGGATAGCAAACCAGTTACTAAAAAATACAGCTAATCTATCTGGACAAAACGCTAAGGACTTGTCTGTGTGACCCCGTTGTTGTAATTCAATCTCAACAATTTACATTTGACGGGGCTCTCAGAGCCATTGTCTCTATTCTGCTGTAGATAACTACTTCACATATCTGCATATGCAAAGTTTCATCTTGCTAATTAAATATATATATATATATATATATATATATAGATATGACCAAATTGAAATAGTCATGGCCTAATAAAACAATAAGATAATTTTGTATCAAATACTAATGAAAACACACAGAAAGACTGCCAGTGCAGATGAGTGGGTGTATGGATTTCTGCAATGTAAGGGAAAGAAAGTTGTGGACCATTACAAATGACTCCTCCTTATGAGCCAAAACCATAGGGAAATGCTTTGTCCAGCATAGCATTGTAGCATCGTTTTTACTTATATTTCCAATGAGGGGGGAAAGCATATAAAAATGCTTAAATTTGACTAAAAATTTAAGTATTTTAAATTTGGAATGTGGGTAAAATGATAAATAAATAAATGAAATGCAAATGCACTGGGAGTTTAATGTACATATCGGAATTTATACTGAACATCCAGGAGCACACCAATCGTTGGCTCACAAACATAAACAGCAACAGAGGCAATGCAGTTTGGTTGAACTTTATATCCAATTCATACAGGAAATGCTAATAATAGCCTTTCATTATTAAATGGATCACATTTAAATCTAAAAAGGTTGAAAAGGTGATTGTTATTATTATTATTATTATTATTATTATTATTATTATTATTATTATTATTATTATTATTACTGTAGCTGTTGTTAAATACAATTATTTTGTAAAATAAACTTGGAAGTCTACTTGGCAGAAGTCTATGCAAGTGGTCCTGGAAATGTTTCTGGAGAATGGATTTGGAATTATTATATCACAGAGGCAGGGTTGATAAATATCGAGGTGAAATTAAATCAGAAGGATTGTGAAAGAATCTAATCTGATCAAATGTGCTATTTTTTATTTCTATTAGAATAAGCAGCCCATGTCCTGAATCACATTGCTGTTGAGTCAAAGTCATGACTGGGTACTTGAGTGATTCTAGTTTAAATTAGCAGTATGACACATCCTGTTAGTCTTGAGATGAGTCTTGTTAGGAATTGATGCGGATACTTTCATTTCCACTGTGTTCTCCAAACCAAAATTAACATTTCAATTAGCGGAAAAGGCCTGCTTACGTAAATAATACCGCATGCACACATATATGGCTTATTTTCAAACTCTGCAGTTTTAGAGGGCTACCCTAAAAATACACATAGAGTAATTGACCACATGAATGTCAGAGAGGTGGAGAAAGACAAATCCATCACAGCCACCATAATTAGCAAAACACTGCAGAATAGAAGCATATCACATGTGCTTGTCTGTAATCATTAAAAAGGAGGTAGCACATTTTCTACATGTGTGAGCTGCACGAAAACAAATGATTAAGAAACACAAGTCTTGTGCACTATACTACATAATCACGGGGCATTGACAATAAAGCCCAATTGGTCACTTTGGGAATTCACATAATGTTATCTAAGCAATCACAGCACTTATTGGCACTCATTTGGATGGATGGATGAATGCATAATAACATAATGCAGTGCTACTGGTTGCCCAGCCTAGATTTCAAGTGTGGTCCCTAGTTAGCTGACAGGAGGTGGTGTGAGTCTGAGCTATCTCTCAAGTAGACTGGAGTGCACATTTACAGGTCTACTCAAATCTTCTACTTTCTCTGTTCTTAAAAAAAAAAAAAAAAAACATATTTTATCCACTTTAGAAACCCTGGGTGTTTTAAGGTGAGGGAATTGTAAAGAGTAATGACATGAACACAACCCAACATCAAGTCAGCATCAAAACAAAATGAATTATTTTTCTTATTTGGGGGATTTTAAGAGGAATGTTTTTTGGTTTACTTCTTTGTTTCTATCTTGCATCCATCCATTTACAATAACTGTTTCACCCAGTACAGGGTCATGGTGAGCTGGGGCATAACCCAGTGAACAGAAACACACTGGACAGGATGCTAGTTTTGTTATTATTGATTGATTGATTTTTCCCAATCCCTTTCAACTACACTTATAATAGAAAAAACAGAACTGACAGTAATACATAATCCTTAAGCGTGAAACACATGTACATTTCATTTCAACAACTTTGTTTTCTTGGATAAAGAAGAAAAATAAATGAATAGGTGTCACAACATTTTTTGGTGCCATTCTTTCTAAGCAGACAGATGGAGGCTTGTAATATAGTGTACATTCTGTTGTTTTACATACATGGCACATTGTATACATTGCATATGTATTATTATCAAGCCGGAGCTATAGCATCTCATCAATTGCTTGCCAATAAACTGTATGTCTATCAATTAATGTTTCAGTTTTACAGTTTTTGATTTACCATTTTCTTCTGTTCTTTTTCACCCCCTGAACCTCAGTTATGTATATGTGCATGTGTCTGAACCAAACAGTTACTTTAGCATTATGGTTTATATTTAGTTTTTTTAATCTTATGATTAAGTTATTGAATAGCTTTCGGTATAAACCTTGCCAGATTAAACTTCCTCTTTCTTCCTAGAATATACATATATACACCGATCAGCCATAACATTATGACCACTGACAGGTGAAGTGAATAACACTGTTAATCTCGTTTTCATGGCACCTGTCAGTAGGTGGGATATATTAGGCAGAAAGTGAACATTTTGTCCTCAAAGTTGATGTGTTAGAAGCAGGAAAAATGGGCAAGCGTAAGGATCTGAGCGACTTTGACACGGGCCAAATTGTGATGGCTGGACGACTGGGTCAGAGCATCTCCAAAACTGCAGCTCTTGTGGGGTGTTCCTGGTCTGCAGTGGTCAGTACCTATCAAAAGTGGTCCAAGGAAGGAAAAGCGGTGAACCGGTGACAGGGTCATTGGTGGCCAAGGCTCACTGATGCACGTGGGGAGCGAAGGCTGGCCCCGGGGGGTCCTTTCCAACAGATGGGCTACTGTAGCTCAAATTGCTGAAAAAGTTAATGCTGATTCTGATAGAAAGGTGTCAGAGCACACAGTGCATCACAGTTTGTTGCATATGGGGCTGCGTAGCCGCAGACCAGTCAGGGTGCCCATGCTGACCCCTGTCCACTGCCGAAAGCACCTACAATGGGCACGTGAGCATCAGAACTGGACCATGGAGCAATGGAAGAAGGTGGCCTGGTCTGATGAATCATGAGTTCAAGGTGTTGACTTGGCCTCCAAATTCCCTAGAGGGGGGACCTACACAATATTAGGCAGGTGGTCATAATGTTATGGCTGAATGGTGTATATATATGTTAAGGTGCCAGGATTGTACAGAAAATTTTGTTTTGTCATTAAATCATGAAATCTGTTTAATAAAACAAGTGGACAAATCTTGGGGAGGTCTTCATTCTACAGCGGATCGACAAAGGCTGATGTTACATATATATACATACACACACTCACTGCATATGTATCCCCCGGCAATGCTACTGTACTCCTGTATTGAGAGTTGACCTGGTACAGCTTCTGCCACTTAAATCCAATGATGCAGTAGAGCTGGAAGGAATTATCTTTGCGGTGCACAGTAGGGGTGCCTTTACAAAGCAACATGCACCTGGGTTCTTTAGATTTCACAAGGAAGTTTACAGCATCTGCTATTTCTGGGAGAAATACAGTTGCTGTGTCTCTGATATACCACTTGGTTTAACAAAAGCTATTGTAACTTTAATAGAAACACAGAGGTGGCTGGGATGAGCTGATAGGGATTGTTAAACGAAACATTTCAGAGCTGCATATGTCCTGTGGTATTGTAATGCACAGGGTTGATCCACTACATTCAGTCAAATGGAACAGACAGTGTACATAAACAATCACCAGGCTATTTTTAGGTGGACTAAATATATTCACTTGCAATCAAAATTATAATGACAGATGATGATATTTACTGAAATAGGGTTATGCAGCAAATATTCAGTATGAATTATTTATTTATAAATGACAACACATTCATCATATTATTACAAAATGCAGGAGATATCATGTTTTTTTTGTTTTTTATATTTTTCTCATCAAAATATCCCCCCTCGGTAGCAATCACAGCCTGGGCATTCTGTCTCAGTACACTGTGTTTGCATAATCAGTATTACTCATCTCCATTTTCATATTAGTTATACTCTTCCGTTTCAAGCTCATTTAACTGACCTGATGCTGCATACATTGCGTGAACAATTACAGTGCTAGCCAAAGCTTTATGTAAAACATGCTCAGTAGTCTAACAAACAATGTGTATGCAGTGACAGTTACAGATTCACCTGATCTATATTATTGCTAAATTAGTTATTTAATAATAATATGAATATAAATATATAAAAAAGGTATAAAACTATACAGATAACATATTAATAATGTATGACATTATTTGACATACAGGTATTGCCATGGTGATGACAACCAAAATAGCAAGAATTACAGTTAAGCACGGGTTTAACCAGCTATATGATTGGGGGCAACATAATGAGCCCAACTCAAAGCACCTTTAAATTAAGAGACGTGCCTGGGGTTAATGTAACTCCAATTTACACTAGCCTACCCTAAACAAATTGAAGAACTTACATTCATCCCTTCCTAAATGTCATCCCCATGACCAACTGGATGTTAGAAAACCATCACAGGAGTAAGCATTTGTATGTCTGAATTACATTTGACAGGCAAGATTTTTTTAAAACCTCTATAAACTTTCTTGATATTTCCAAACTATCATTATGCACGTTATTTCCCAAGTCTCCCAGCTTTATATGGGAAAAAGTGATTGCCTTTAAAAATGTATAAATAAATCTAGCCTGCTATTCCCAGTATCCCTACTTTAATTCAAGCAGATGTTATATATATATATATATATATATATATATATATATATATATATATACACCAAACAACAAATAGAAGCATGAAAAGATGATTGAAGCCAGACATACCACAGGATGACAGATATTTAACATATTAAAGTGTAAAAAAGCACAATAATAATGTAATACATATACAATAATGTCGTAATGTCGTAATTGTAGATGTTTTTAAATAAGTAAAGGCAACTCAGACAGTTATAAATACATCCACACTGTAATTGATACTTATATATCAATTCTGTATTAGATGCAGTGGCACAGCAGGCACTGCACTACAGCCATTTGCATAGTGGCACACAGAGTGAGACTGCCAGGTCAGATTAGTCCTTATGATTAGTCATGTGTGTGCAACTGTCCAACAGGTGGTGTCTAACCAGCCAAAGCAGACACAGGCACAGGAGACTGGGCACATGCTGCTTCACTATTCTCAATCTAAAGCTATTTGATTGTTGAAAAAATAAAGGATTTACTTGGCTTTTCTCATCTCCCTATCATCTGTTGTTTTTCATTACAACTGGCTGGTTATGTTGTGGTGATATCATGATAATTAGCATTACAATTCATGTGCAATCTGTTGTAATACTTTTACAGCGAACTATATCATTTATGTATGTATGTATGCATGCATGTATGTACCGACAGGCTTGGGCAAAATAAATTAAACATATGTCATTACAAAATACATAATACTCATTGAAAATTGTATCAAAATGTGTTTAAATACAAAACACTATTTCAAAATACAAAATCCCTTTGATAAAAGAAAATGTGATTTACAAATGTCAGCCAGAAACATTTATTTAGTTATTAAATTAACTTAAACAATGAAAAGTGCATGCATTTAAACTTTTTCTTAAAATTCATATGGGCACACAACACGACTACGCAAATGTGCATTTTAAGTGCATTTAATTTTTGGACGCAATATCTAATCAAACTTGCCTCTAGCCCTATGTGTGAATTCTGTCCCCAGGGTACTGCTGGGACCTTTCTGCACATGTTGTGGGAATGCCCTGATGTAGTCAAAGTGTTGTAATTTAGTTTGTCTAATCATGCTCAACTATGCACATCATTATTCTACAGTTTATCTGTTTTCATTTGATAGGTCACACATACATGTATCCCTTATAATGCCAAGGTTATAGAATTGTGAACATGTAAGCAAGTTAAAAAAACGATAAGAAAAAGAATAAAGAGTATAAAGCAGGGGCGTCACGCAGCTAAATGTTTTGGGGGGGTGCACATTCAGAAGACAAATTACGATTGTAAAAGTGGTATTTCATGCTTTTAAATAAATTGATATGGTATCCTAAGTTATTTTAAATGAAAGTATACGTTAATGTACTTCTCCACATACATATTCAATAGTATTGCTTGGCTTTGGCTCTTTTGTTGAATTCTCACCACTGGTATTTCTGATACCAGTTTCTGTTTAAACATCTTCGCTTGGTGCTAAACATAGTGTAAGGGTAGAGACTGGTTGAGACCCATTCTTATATATTCATCTCTTGCTAGTCGATCTTTAGGCACGATGAAACGTGTCTCTGTTTCTGATTATTAAAAAAAGAGTCATTTAAAATGGTGTGCGTACTGTATTGTACAAACTATAAGAACAATTAGCTTTTTACATGGTTCCACTTTAATGTATTAGTAAAGGATTTATTTGGTCTTGTTGTACTATTTCTGTCTTCTGTGTCACCTAAACAATATTCAGCACCTCCTACCTGTCTGACCCTCACTGGTGCTGCTCTGCTGATACTACAGCTTCAGGGAGACTTCAGTCACAGGGGCTTTAAAAACTAAATTGAATATTCTGCTCTGCATCCTTGCTTGACATTTTCTTTAATGAGGAAAAAATAAAACAATAATAACATTCAGTCACATTTACATGTATTTGTGCATCTCCACATAGTAGTAGATCACGTTGAACTAATTGTAAAAGTATAGGCTACTGCCCTCCAGATTAGTTTACCGATTCAATGTAACAAAAAGTTTGATTCAGAAAAGTGTACAGTGAGTTTTTTTGTAATATATAGATACATGCAAATATAAAACACTAAGATCCACTGTATGAGGATGTGAATAATTCTGGAGGCAACTGTACCTGTAGTTAGGAAAGGAAAAAAGGAAAGCAGCTGAACACTTAAATAATGATACATTACCAATAGTAAAATGATTGACAGCAATTTATGCTGTACACAAAACATCGAATAACTTTAATATTTTGAAAAATAATTTAGCATTTTTGTAAAACCACATTCAGACACATGTATTGCCACTGCCTTATAAGACAATAGTACAAGAGATAAAACAACACCTATATTTTTGTATTTCCTTTCCCCCCAACACACGTGATGCTTGAAAAGTGCCCCTTTTTTCTCAATGAATCCCTGCCCTTCTAAGCTTTTGCATTTGAAGGGCTACTGCATCACAGATAGATCAAACGAGACCAATCCTGTCTATTTACAATTTTCCTACACCAAAATATTCGTACTTAAGTGTACAGACACCTGAGTCTAAAAAGTAATATTTAGATTGTAATGAACAATAATAATAGGCCAATTAATAACACTGCTATAAACTGCTATTTGCTTACCTGTTGTTCCGACATGTGAATAGTTTTGAAAATACAAATGAAAAAATGTATTTCAAAACTGCCCATACCTGTGCTTTATGCTTATGCTTTAATGCTTTCAGGAATATATTGTAGTTAAAACACAGTAATACAGATTTCAAGGCTGTGTGTGTTTCGTGGTAACAAGAAAGGTCAGGTTGTGATTTGTGATATGACGAGGCATGAAAATTGTACTGTAAAGCCACAATATGTATGACCTGTTTATCGATAAGAGTCTGATAGACTTCATCAAGGATAAGCAAGAGGTGAATTGGTGTTGTATGTGGTACGTGTTACCTGTTTATCGATAGAAGTTGTTAAGTGATCAGCTTGATCAGTGAGGTGTGTGTTTAGGGGAACTGGGCTTGTAAAAAGTACCAGCAGGGCATCTCATGTTTATCCTGTGTCTTCAAGATAAATCAGAAGTGTGGTTCAATGAGACGGATGAAGTAATCCACATCCCTATCTAACTGAAATACAAAGGCAGGGGAGAGCTAACAGCCTAGAGGACCAGGACTGTTGTCAAATCATACAGTTAACTATGTCGGTTGATTTAGTAGAATCACTTCCTGATAGTATGAAGCCAGAAGACAATGGTGTTTGGGTTGATGCCCAGCAGAGGGAAACAGCATTGCTTGATATGATAGGTAATCCACAACACGACTGGGGTCGGATACAAATCCCACAACATTAAAATAAAAACATGAGTCTCATGAGGCTCCTTGTGAGTGTACGGAGGGACACAAACAATTCATGAAGTATGTGACCATTGTGTCGTATAGGTGCAAATGGACCACAGCAAACACAAATGTAAAGCATTGTTTGGGACAACCTTTAGCAGTCAATGGAGCTTGAACAAGCCTAGAAACGGATTGTGTAGGACCAATGTCATTGGGTAAAGGGGGTGCCACTTTCTTCCCGTAGTGGAAGATATGTTAAACAGAAATATGTAGAAGAGTTTCCAGGACAAATCATGGAAGCATGGTTGATGCCAAAGCTCGAGTGTTCAGGTGTTCAGGGAACAGGTGTGTTCAAAATGGGAATTGGTAAAAAGAAGTGATAGAGGGATACATAACAGAGGACATATGTTAAAAGATGTATTTATGCAATTGGGCATCACATGGAAAATGGCACCTACCCTATCATCTTCAATCATCAGGAGTGGTGAGGAGGTTGAATAAGACCAATAGCATTGAAACATACCACAATTTGAACTGGAAAAAACTGCTGCAGAAATTTGACAGGAATTCCCATGGCTTTTCTAAATACAAGAACTGGGAATAGCCCACCAAGAGAACAAACAGTGAGATGAGAGTGTTACTCTTCCTAAATTTAGGATAGGTGGACAGGTAAATGATTATTGGGAAATAAATAAATTCAATAATTCGAGCAACTAGTGCATATATCGTATCATGGTTACCTGTGTAAGCTGTATCAATCAAACATACAGTAGGTGGTTACTGACAAAGAATAAATACTGCACTTGATGTTTTACAGATATGACTCATGTGTTGCGGACCATGAAGTGGACAAGACTGCATCAAGGAAAGTGTTACCGTGAATACAGCATCAAGCAGAATCATCAACAGCCGCCGCAATATACACCAGAAAACTCCTACAGAAAACTGGATTGGGACTCTATATCTTAATAATTATGGTTAAAATGTAACATGCTATATTTTCCAATATCCAAATTGATAAAATCATGTACATCAACAAGAGTTGTTAAAGAGTGTCAGCCATCTGACAAAACTTTCTGTGTAAAAGCCAATTATTCCAAAACATTGAGAGGAGAAACTTGAGTTACAGATGATTTAAATGATTTAGATCTGGATGATGATAATCCTGAAAATATGCAACCTGACCTCTTTCCAAACTAAGAGATGGGGAAAAAACAAAAAAAAGGTGTTCAATTAAAGGTGAACCCACAAGAGATTGTGTTAGTACAACAAATCCACAACTATGTCAATGGCCAATCAGTGGTTAAGAAATCTGCTTGGAACAAGAGGGTTACAAAGATAAACCGTACTTAGCCTTGGTAGATTGTTTTATATTAAATACTTTAGCTGATTGCTAATGCTTTTAGAGGAAGGGCTATATCTAGTTAAATAGAGAAGAACAAGGTCAGTCCTCTGCAAAATTGAGTGGCATGGCATCTATGGATCTTCTCTACATCTCTTACTTGTCACAGAGATACAACAGCAGAATCTGTATGAATATTGGTGTTGCAGTTTCCTGTTGTACATAAACCAGCACAAAATAATGATATTTTCTTTAATGATCTGTAGTTATGTGATTTTGGAGTATTACCATCTTGGACGACACTTCATATTTACAGTATACCAGTAATCTTCTAAATAAACTGTCATTTACAATATGGGTGATGGAGGTGGCTCAATTGGGATCAAGAACAAGAAGCAATGTACTTTTCATGATTTTGCTCATATGCACTGGGAGATGCACAGACATATAGACTTATTTGCCTCCGCACATTGGAACAGATTTTCACATAAATTAGGCTCCATGTTTCTGGTTTTAGGAAGGGTGGACTATATGTTTTTCTGTCACTTGAGATATCTAATGTAAATGAAAATGATGTTGGTCAGAATTATTTACATATATATATAAAAATATCAAAAATAATATTTCACACCAAGCAGGCCCAGTCAGTGATCATCATTTGCATAGGTGACTATTTAGAATTGTATCTATTATCACTCTCCTCCTTCAGGTTTAGTTGTTCTAAGTGAGCAGACATTCTTTAATGTGGCACCTCCCCCACGATTTATATAATTTTCAGCACTTGTGTTGTCAGGAGCAAAATTATGATTAATTGCCTTTGAAGCAATGCCATGAAATGTTGCAATGCTCACAAGACAGATTGAGATTTTACTCCGTTCATGGGCTACAGTATGTTACAATATTCGATCGCCTCATTCAAATGATGTTTAAATGCAGGACTGTATATTGATTCAGTCTTCTTATACATTACAAACATAGTATATTTCAGTGATCAATTTTGGGCAGAATGTTGCCTATCTTTTACACTCGACAGAATGTGTCTTCCCCTTGGAAAAGTTTTTAAATTTTGTGCTTATAACAGCTCAAAATGATGTTGACTCAGAAACAAAACAAAGTCATGTACAATTAAATGTAAATAAATCAAGTTAATGAATTAATATATTCATGTCATGTATCAGCCAATCAAATTAGAACATATTTTATTAGATACTGGATATTAAACAAAAGAAAGAGTTTTTGCATCTAGGGCAGGGGTTCGCAATTATATTTCACTGCAGGCCAGCTTCAAAGAATGAAACAGCAGGCAAGACAAGAATTTCCAATGGAAACCTATATGTCTATAACCAAGAATGCAATGTGGGCCTCCATTTACACCATTTAAGCATTATAAGGTAAGTTATTTGTTTCGTATTTCTGAAAAAAAAAACAGTTTGAGACTAAAATCAAGTATAGGAACCACAGATTTGCAACCTCAGCTGTTTAAAAAAAAAAACTAAAACACTTGCAGATTAATGAGAAAAGTGGCAGCACCGGACAGATGCCAGCCTTCTGAAGTCAGGCTGGTAAGACATTGTGGCAATGTGGAGGCATCGATGCAGGTGCTCATCTGTTTTCTGACTTCACTGTTGGTTTTATATTCAATTCATTGTGGAGAAGCCAGACTCACAAATATAGGTAGAACCAAACATTGCCAGCAAGAAGAGCTGGTACTTTTGAATTTAGATTGAGAAATGACACTGATCTAGAATTTGCACAGGGTTACATCTTTGAGTTAGGCTTTGAGCACTTTGAGTCCCACCACCTTGTCCAATGATCCCTTGTCCAATGAAGAAAGCGACAGTCCACTGTCTGTTTTCAGATATAGAAAACGGTTGGTGGAGAAATAAAAGGAGCTCACTGGAGAATCTGAAGTTTTCAAAACGTGCAGAGAAGTTGTCAGTCAACCGTGTCATGAATGCACACGTCTGCATCTACAGCTGAATTACTCTTCTCACAGTGCTGGTGAAGATAAGGGAAATGGCATCCTTCCACTGTAGTGTGTTTCAAAAGGAATCATTTTGCTAAGGAAAGCTGTCAGCAAAGGTCAGCAACAGTGTGGTTTCAGCCTTAAAATTGTATATTTAGTTGGTTTAGATGGGAACTGATGTTGCACCAAAAATACAGTTTTGCCATTGCTGTGCTATCATTTACAAATGAAAGGCACTCGCCTTTTGGCTTTTTTGGGTACCCGAAAAGACAAGGCTCTTGTCCTGCAATGCACAAACTCACTTCAGTACTTTGCCCTTACTAAGACAATATATGTTGTTGTGCAGTAGCAGGACTTTGTGCGCTACTGACCAGAGGCATTGCTAGAAACTGACGACATTAGGGGCTTAGTCCTAACCCAAGTAAGGGGGTCCGGGAGGCATCCTCCCCCGGTAAGAAATATATATATTTTCAACAGCTAAATACATCAATACACTTTTTTGCACCTCTCAGCCACCCTAGAAGAATGTTATTTTAAGAGTGAAAGAAGCGCTGCCTGGCCTCGTGATCCCACACTTCACTTTCAACTGCGACAACTAAGGTTCATAGAAATCCTTTTATATTGAGTTAAACAAAATGTTTTAATCCAAACTAACCAAGGCTATATGCCTATGATATTAGAAACTATTGTACTATTAATCAATCTATTTTATTGCTTCATTTGAACACAAAACATTTTATGAAATGCTCTTATTAAGTAAATAACATCAACAAAGTCTTAAAGTCAACTAAAGAGAATTAAGAAGATACAAATTCAGAGACTTGTGTGTAGTCTGCTTTTTTTAAATTATGACATATAATTTTCAAGGTCTGAAATCGATGTTAAAAACCCCCCACCACATACTTAACAATAAAGACCAATTAAAATCTATAAATATAATATTCAATTAATTTGTGTGGGTGATGGTGTGAACTCAAAACTGTTTCTGGGGAATGTAATGATGAAATATAGGCCACTTGGAAAAACTCTGAAGACATAAACCGAGTAATGGTATTTCCTGTGATTTGTTTATCTCGCTTTGTCATTAAATGAAAAAAGGTCCTGACGGTAAAGTATTGATACCCTAATGGGCTATGATGATGGCAAATACAAGATGTGTGAGCAGGGTCCCACAATAAAAACATAATATTTGTATTGTGTGTATGTGTTGTTGGTGTTTTGCCGATACGGTAAATGGCGTATACCACACCATTTTACAATTATGTATCATAATGGGGATTTATGCCAGAGATGGACAAAATAAAATATCCGTGTGGACCATTATGCATGTTTTTCCCAAAGTTCTTGGACATATTGTATGTGCCTTTATTTACACTGTCATTCATTATTATTACCCTATTATCCCCCACCCCTTTTTATTTACAATTGGTTTCAATGTATTAATTTGTTTGATTTTCTCAGAAAGGACTTTTGATTAAAACCGGAAATAATCTAAATTATTTAATACGGCCCTACATGTAACTAGCTATACACTGTGCTGCATTTGCAAGGCGGAACATAATTATAATGACAATTTATAATCTAGTCATTGTTTCAAATCATAAAAACTGCTGAACTAATTTATATTTCTGCTAACTATAGCATTCTATAGCCTTCTTCTTGCTGCAGTTCTCTCAACCTGCTCTTCCTCTCATTTGTTTTGCCTTCTTTACTTTAGGCTTTCTGAAGAATTTCCAACTATCCACTGGATTTTGATTCTGCTTGTAGTGGGATGTACATTAGCTAGGCTAGTTACTAGTCTCTGCACTGTGAAATCTGGTTCAGACGTTATCATAGATATAAAATGTATTTATGGTCATGATCGCCACTCACAGCAGTCACCGCGTGCAGATGGGGCTTCCTGATGAATATTGTTATTTAAAAAGAAAACATGCTTAGTTCTTCAAGAACTAGTTCACCTGTAGTGTGTCCATGCAAAGGATATAAAAATAGACCTTCTTCAAAAAACAGCCATCCCCAACGACCTCAACCCTTCTGATGGATAGGTTATGGCAAGTCAAATTATCATTTAGAGATATCTCTAAATGCATTAAAGATATCTTCAAATATTTCAAGATATCTCTAAATCATTTAAAGATATCTATAAATGATTTAGAGATATCTGCAAATGATTTAGAGCTATCTAAATAAGGTGCTTTTTAAAGATATCTCTAAATGATTTGAAGATATCTCTAAATCAGTGGTTCCCAACCTTTTTCAACTCACGGCCACACATAAGTTTACGCGGCCCACTGCAAAAAGTTTAATGGACCCGACTATTTGTGTCGGGTTTGTAATTGAGGACTCAGAAGCGGAGATTGTTAACAGTTTTGAATAAACTGGCAATGAACAGAAAATGCAGATAACGGGTCACCAAGCCTCGAGAGACTCGGGCTGGCAGTGCTCAGGAACCCGGGAAAACCAGATCCAGGCATAGGTCGGCAGCAGGGCAATCAGTCAAGAGAGAACAGGCAGAGCAGGGTCGAGACGAGCAGAGTCAAAACCGGCAGAGGACTGGAGCACTGGACAAAGCAAGGCAAGGCAAGACTAGAGTCAGGCTCGAGTGACAAGCGAAAGCAGATATAGAGCGAACAATCAATAGAGAGAAACCAGGTGAGAAACAATGAGCGGCTGCGCTGTGCAGCTGCCACATTGAAGGGAAAAACAAAAACAAAGACGACACGAGGGAAACACAGAACTGAGAAGACAGTGATCAAACCCGAATCCTGACCATTTGTAATTTGCAATGTGTGAATAATTTGAAAACAACAACCATGAAACAAACTTAGCTAAACGGATAACATAAAAAAAAACCTTCTCGACTTGTTCACATGACAGTTAGACCTCATAAAATACAATCATTGTGACTCACCTAATGCGAAGGTTGGTGTTGTTTAGCATTTACTAAGCGCTGTATGTCGGGCTGAAGAGAAGAAAGTTACAAACAGAGATCAGGCTCGACTGGTATTTTGTCTTGAGTGCAACCAATGCAGAAAATCCAGCTTCGCATAAGTATGCTGTCGGAAATGGCAATTGGCGGGTTATTCTTAAACCTATCAGCGAGCTCGATTAGTGAACGCACAGTAACAGTTTCATATTTATTTTTCATTATTTAATTATATATTGAATTATGATATTTAATTATGACTTAATTTTTACATATATTAACAAAATTATTTCTATTAATAATAATTGGCGGCCCCCCTGCAATACCGTCGCGGCCACGGCCTACAGGTTGAAAACCACTGCTCTAAATCATTTAGAGATATCTGCAAATCATTTAGAGATATCTGCAAATCATTTAGAGATATCTTCAACTGACTTCCTGTTCGTTTAGAGATATCTGCAAATCATTTAGAGATATCTTCAAATGACATCCTGTTCATTTAGAGATATCTGCAAATCATTTAGAGATATCTTCAAATGACTTCCTGTATTTTGGCTGAGAGTATCACTTCCTGTTTCCTTATTCAGTTACATAGAAATGAATGAACATGTTAACAGGAAGTGATAATCTTGGGCTACATACAGGAAGTTATTTGAAGATATCTCTAAATGATTTGCAGATATCTGTAAATGAACAGGATGTCATTTGAAGATATCTCTAAATGATTTGCAGATATCTTTAAATGATTTAGAGATATCTGCAAATCATTTAGAGATATCTCTAAATGTACTTTTAAATTAGATATCTTTAAATGATTTGCAGATATCTCTAATTGATTTGCAGATGTCTTTAAATGATTTAGAGATATCTTTAAATATTTGAAGATACCTGGAATTATTTGAAGATTTCTTGAAATATTTGCACATATCTTTAAATGATTTAGAGATATCTCTAAATGATAATTTGGCATGCCATAGAGGATATCAAACAATAGAATTTGTTTGACCAGCTCTATGGTATATTTTTTTCTTAATTTCTTGCAGCATATCTATAGCACAATTTTTAAGAAATTAAGTTTTATCTTTGCATGTGGAAGTTATTAAAGCTACTATGCTTACATTCAAAATATCAATTAATATTTGCAGTTGTGCAGACTGCTAATGTTTGTTTGCACAACAAGCATGGGATGTTACAGTCTACTGATTTCACTGAGGGGTTTCACAGAGGGGTTAGGCCAAAATAAACTCTATTTACCTTCAACATACATGTATTCGTTGCCCTACTTCAGACAAATATATGCTGAAAATCAATATCCCGAATCTGTCTTTATTAAAACTCATTAACAATCTAAAACATCTTGTATCCTTCCGGAAAACAGAGCAAGCCTCAGAGGAAAGCAGAGAAAAGCCAATGACGCAAAGCGCAAGTGAACGCTGTGTGAAAAGGAGCAAAGATCACAGATGTTTACATAAGATATAAATCACAATTGCAATCTATTTTCTTAAAAGGATTTTTTGGTAATTATGTGGTTTCTATCTCTGTCCTGGGATTGCATTATTTGCTAGTTCTAGTTTAAAAAATGCTAATATGATGCACACCCTAAGTACTCCTGTCTCCTGTTAATCGTGAGATTCTGGTGAAAAACTTAATTCATACAAATAAATGGAAAGATATTAAATAAAAAGAAATCAACCAAAAAAAACAACAACATAAAAATTAATATTTAACTGCAGCTGTGGACAAACAGTGGAACGCCCTTTGCAACTAATGAATGAAATCATAACTGATATGGACTCATTAAAATTACCAGTGAAGCATAAAATTAAATGAAAAACAACAAATGTGTATGCATATTAACCTATTATAACAAAAGTCAAATTATGCAGCTCTGTGCTTTTTGAAGAAGACAAGTCTGCAAACCTTCTTTATCTGAAGAGCTTCTTTTTTCCACGAGATCTTTACAAATTCTCGGATGCTGTGAGCTCGCTTGGACTTTATCTGTATATCCATTCTTATGAAGCGTGCAAGGTTTTTATTGACTGGTTTTACCTCACCTGTCTGGGGGTAATGACATTAGCCAGCAGCACAGACATATTTTGAAGAGGGAAGCATGAAAAGATTATCAATAATGTGCTTCAATAGATGCAGTTTGCTTGCGACAGCTTGTGGCAGGAAAATAAATTGCACAGTCAATCTGTAAGACTGTCCATAATGTTTAAAAACAGCACCTACAACACATATACAACAATACATAGTGTGTCCTGAACCTTAGATACCTATGATGCGTAAGTGATTCTTATGAAATTAAATATCTTATGGCAATGGATAGCTAGTGCAATTAACTCAAAGGGATGTATGCATTTAGCTGCACTCTCCAAGACCCTTTCTGATGAATGTAACATGAAAAGAGCAGCACGTACCTAGCCTTCCATTGTGACATCATGCAAATCCTTGTATTTAATTTCCAAATGAACAGTTTGTGGTTGCTTTGATCAAAAAATAAATAAAATACACTTTCTTTCTCCCATTTGCATGCAAATTGGACTTACTTAACAACAAAATAAACACTTCAAAGTTTAAACTTAATTACCTCGAGACAAGATGATATGTTTCACACTTGGGAGTGGAATATCAATTACTGGAGGAGGTCAATAAAATACCCTAGTGAAATGAAACTCTGGAGAAAAAGCTCATTTCAATAAAATAGCGTGATCTTTAATTGCCTGCGAACAAGTTGGCTTAATTACACTTCCACTTTCATCAAGAATGTGTTGTCCAGAAGGAAAATACATGGAGTGAGATTCTTGCCTTATTCTTGCCTTGATTAAATTTTTTTTTTTTTTTTTTGGGGGGGAGGTCCTGTTGTTTAGTTTTTTTGGAATTACTGCAAAGATGGTCAACTCTGACATGGCAGTTTTATTCAGGAAGAAAATGTGTTTCAATTAATGGGAGTGTGTTTGGGTTGCCTCATTAAATGCTTTTTTTTGAAACTAATGTATAGTTTTTCAGTAGCTTTAAGAAATATTAACCAAATGAGATGAAGGCAGCAGTCAAAAAATAATGTAATAATATGCATTCCAGTATGACATATTGTATTTTGGTCATACTGCTGTAATATAATTTATGTAAAGAATAAGTAATCAACACTACATAGTAGGGTAGTTAAAGAATATTCCCTAATGATGCCAAATTTTAGCGCTAATGCATTGTGCTAAAGAAAAAGCTTCACTTTAAAAGACTGATGTTGTATTAATTTAATAGGTAACACTTTACATTAAGTCTCCCAGTTACAGGTACTCAGTACTTTTGTAGTTACTCATAAGAAAAGTGTAAGTATGCATTATTACAATGTATTGAATGTGTTATAATGATTAACGGTATAAGTAAACAATTGTTTCGTAAGGTTGCCCACAGGGAGGCTACCTTTGGAGCTATACCAGGCATGGCCCACAGGTACAGTTATTATATATATGCCGATAGTTTTAGGTCACAAATGTTTAATCAAGTTTATCGTATTTGCAAGTCTCTTACTGTGCATTCTAATCGTTTCTGCATATAAACTGTACATCAGTCTTTATATTTCAAAGAACTAGCAAAGACTAGTTTTTCACAGCATTACCTCAGTGAATACAAATATAAAGACCTCCACATTATTTTCCAGTTCAAATTAAAGCGAAAGCAGACTTCACATAACAAGAGTAGACCGCAAAGGAAAAAGCAAAATCAATGTATATTCAAAAGTACGAACTTTCGAACAACCCTCTGCACACTGCTGATTAAAGCATCTAAAGCTGTATTTGTTATTTTGCATTTCGTGCACAATACATTGTGAGAAACACAGAGTAATGCCTGATTGGTTTGATACAACTGCTATTAATATAATACATTTTTTCTGTAGTACTAAACTTTTCAAAGTAACATGAGCATAAGTAACCCCAAAATATACAGCAATCAGATTGGTCCTTTTCTTTTACAGTGCTTAGAGCTAGAGCAATTATAATAAATTGTGGCATACAAAAAAAACTTTGTACTTCTTTTGTAAAACATGGAGTTTGCATCATTTTCTGTAATTTCGCTGGGATAAGTTATTGGTCATATATTCTTCATTGATTTCCATTTTCCTACTGTCTGTTTTTTTTTACTCAGTTTGCCACCAATATTTCATTTTCTCATCACTTATATAGAGTGTTAAACTATTGTCCATGACTGTAATTTAGAAGTTAGATGTTATTCCCAATAGTGAGACATTCAGAGTTTGAATGTAAGGAAGCTTTATTTCAGTTCACTCCAATAAAACCGTAGCATTAAAATACTTTATACTTTTATACTGAATTTGTAATGCTAAAGGATATGTTTTGTGACATTGTTTTTCAAACTTGGTTCGAACTCATATCAAATGTCTAGCCACAATATTCTAATAGAATTGAAATTAAATTGGTTAACCAAGATAATTACATATAGGGATTATAATTAATGATGTTCAGATTTATTCATACCCTGCATATATGAAAAAAAAGAGCAGTAAATGTAATCCTATTCTTATTCATCTTGTAGATTCATCTAGTTTAGTCTTTAGGTATACAAGGTGGCTGTACACAAAAGCAATCTACTTTTTAACGTATACTGACACTTACCATTGTTACTGTTTAAGTACGGCCATGTGTTTAACAAAGACAGGTTTCAAATGAAATTTCACTTTGGTGTGAAATAGCGCAGACATTTCTTAGCACAGACCTAAAATAAGTAAGCATAAGTGGCAGTGCTTTTAAAAAATTGATTTATTGCGCTGCTTGCTGAATTACAGACTGGAGCATTTTCGTCACAGCCAAAGCTTTCCCTGTGAATCGTGCCACTTGGTTGAAGATGGGTGACCAATCTGCTGTACTTCACCACATGAATCAAACTCCATCACTGCAAATCCCAATGTACATATTCTTCATGAGCAAAATGAACTCAAACTGCAAACGCCTGCAAGGTCTGCAAACCTGCTCCCCGGGTCTTTGAAATGAAGGGAATCTTTAAAACTAGACTGTTCCCATGCAGATATGATGGAAACAAGCATTTGTGCCACTCCATTGTTATGGGTTTTCGCATCATTGTAGGAAATGGATGTAGTTAAACAGTAGATTTTTTGCATCACTGGCTATTTTTCACTAGTTTTATTTTGAAAAACGTTTGAGTCTCCCAATGAGATGTTCAGTTTGCAAGAGTTCAAACTCTCATTAGCCACCTCTAAAAATGATAAACTGATAACAACATATCTCAATAATATGAATATAACTACATAATAATAATAAAACATCACATATTTCATTTAAAGGATGCAAAATGATTTATTATTAATTGCATTTATTATAATTAATTTTTTTACTCTGATGTTCACTGCACACAGTCATAATGCTTGAGAACCACCGGTTCAGAACTTCTGAGTATACTACTTTTTCATCTTGATGTACTCCAAAAATTATCTAACATACACATGCATTTTCTGTGCTTTATTTATTATTAATTAGTATTGACATTTGCCTGAGTACCTATGGCTACAGAAGAGGTGAATGGATGCCTCACGTGTTATCTGTAGAGAGTTGTATGTTAATTGCCTTGTATGAGAAGCCATTAAATTAAGAAACAAAATACCATATACCACAAATGGATGTTCCATATGGTAAAGTAAATATGTCATATATCAAAAATAGATATATCATATGGTAAAGTAAATGTCTCATATACTAAAATGGATATAACATATTGCAAAGTTGTTTTTTTCAATACATTTTTGGTATATATCTATTTTGATATAGGATATATTTACTTTGCCATATGTTATATTAATTTTGATATGTTATATTAATTTTTGTGTATGATTTATGAAATTTGCCATATGTTACTTCTATTATGATATATGATATATTCATTTTGGTATATGACATATTTACTTTGCCATATGGTATATCTATTTGTGCCATTTTTGGATTGAACAGCCTCTCAAAGCCTTGCCCCTTCTGATTCTTGTAGGAGGGGAGTACAGAATGAAACTTGTAAAATAACATCCTATTTCATTTGTGTCTTTAATTCAACCCAAACTGCTGTATTAACATTTTTTTTGCAAATAATCTGTACACCCTAAGTATGTGTGTGTGTGTGTGTGTGTGTGTGTGTGTGTGTGTGTGTGTGTCTAGGTTTGTGTGTATGTTTTTATAAACATTTATGAGCCTGTTTGCAATTTCAACATTAATTTTCTTATTAATGTTTTTGTATGATTGTGTTCTTCCATGTAAAGCCTAGTATGTATTGCTTTTTTTCAGTACATAATTCAGCGCACTGCATTGCATTTCAATTATTTTTTTGTTCTCCCTCTGCTGTGCCTGCCATCTGGACAACTGTGCAAGTGCAAAAACTCACTTATTCATTCACACATGACCAATTGTCTGGATAGTAACAACCTGGAATATGACTTATGGTGTATGTCTAAACTTAAGTGTCATGAATTAAAGCTGGGAGCATAACACCAAATGCATCTCATAAAATACAAGAACACAAGCAAATTCTGTACGCTATCCAAATTGTCTATATCAGCAGTATACTGCTTTAGAGCAGGGGGCATCCTCATTCCTACTTCTACTAAATGGTACATTATTTAATAGCTTCCCAGGTTTAAGTTGTTAATTATTTAATGATAGCTATTAAATCTGGAAATGTATGGCCCTCAGACCGTGTTTCCCACCTCTGCCGGACATGTTATAGAATTTAATATTGTGTATTCATTAATGCAGAATGCAAAGACAAGCATATTTGGAATCATTAGGCTTTTGAAAATATGTGCAAAGAACTGCTTGTTAAGGATTGAATTGGTATTTTAATGCGGTCTGCATGTACTTTTCTAAAGTGAGCACATTTCATAACAACCAATATGTGAATAGCAAAACAGGTATACTTGTGGGCAAGTCATGACCATTAACAAGCAAAAGCATTGGGCAGATGAGAATGAACTACTGCCAAAAAGATATGAGAGTGAATTGAGAGTGACCTGACCCATGTGTATGTGGGTCACACATTTTCATCAATTGTTTTTCATTTGTTTTCTAGGAAGCTACTTTAACTTTGTTTTCAAACAATGCAATATTTACCCACACAATGTGATAATACTTCACATGTGTAACAGGGCGCATAGTGTGTGAAATGAACCTGTTATAAGAACAACATTCTCACTTGGTCGGGTCTTCAAACCCATTGCATCAGGGGTCCAGTCTTATGGTGTAGTACGTTTGTCCCTTAGTTGGGTATCTGTGGATCAGGCACTCACAGGTGTATCTGAGACAGCAATTCGAAACTGAGCGGGGAGCTGATCGCAAGCACTACAAAGGTGCCGTGACCCAGATCAATGAAATGAGGCTGAAGCAGTTTGGTTGCTGAGGCTGCTGAAAGTTTAGATGAGTTAAGAGGAGAGAGTATAGCAGGGATCATGGTGTGTGAAGTGAAACTTTTACGGTGAAATCATTCCTTCTAGATGTGCAAGAGCATTCAAACTCACTGCATCGGGGTGCAAGTTTGTTGCTCTGCTGGGGCTGTTCAGGTCAGGTGCTTGAGTTGACTACACACTGCACTTGCACATATTATTTTCATTTGAATCACTTAGTGAGCAAAACTCTGTGTGATTATAAGTTAAGAAGTAGACTCACACATAGCAGGAACCTTCAAGGAACTTTACTTATATCTTACTTTTACTGACAAAATATAATCAAAAGACTTCACAATGAATTATGCATTTGCATTTGCACCATAATGTTTACCTGAACACCTATTCTTACAATTGACTTTTCAGTTAAAACCTTTATAAAAACTTGAATATATTAATACAGGCATTAGTATACATATTATATATATATATATATTATCACCACCACCACTTGTCAACACTACCTGCAACTGAATGAACTCTGAATTCTGGTAAAAAGCAGGTGATTGTTAAATATATGCTGAAATTATTCTAACAACACTGGCAGGTGGTTTGTTGCCAAAATCTGAGAGGTGGGAGATTACTAAAACCACTGTGAAATACCCCTGATAATTTGTGTTTTAATTAACAGAAGTGCAACTCAACAGAAATCAATTCCAAAAGAGAGGAGAGCAGAAAACACATCACTTTAGAACTCCCTAATGCAGAAACCCTTGCCCAGTGCCAGAGGTTTCTGAATTTTCGATTTCTAAAGTGTCCAAAGGGAATTGCTGTAATCTATAGTGTAATGGCCTACTCAGTATAGAACAATAAGCATGTAATTCACAGTGCAGTGCTTTAGAGAGCTATGGAATTGCCATGTGATTCATTGTACGTAGTCCATCCTCAACATTATCAGATCCCTATGAATGATAAAGAATTTTTTTTACAAAATAGCAAATGTATCTTAGAATAAGCAATTTAGGTTAAGAGCAATGTATTTAACTACATACATAAAGGGCAGACGTTAAATAACAACATGGATAAAGAGCGGAGATCAAGGACGTTTTCCATTACCATGATCTTTAAACATTAGGAGTCTAAATTGTGATTTGTGTATGGCAGGGTTCGGCAACTAGGTTTGGCCTTGGGCCAATTTTTTTCAGAGCTAAGAGTGGGTGGGCCTGGGCGCTGATGTTGTTTTCCCTAGTAAGAGTTTTTTTTGGGGGGGAGGGTGCTGGTGGTGTTTTCTCCGGTAAGAGGGGGGGCTTTGGGGGGGCAAATAACCTTGGTGTATGGCAATCCTCTCAACAATGGTAATACTTATGTATTAATGTAATACTCTGAACCACCTCCCAAATCATGATATCTAAGAGATGAATTCAGTCAAGCTATATATATATACAGATGGATGACAATTAAAGGAAAAACCTGAATAAATGAGTGGAGGAACATAATGAATGCAGATGCCCACAAACAGGTGTACTGCATGATACAGTTAAGCAATTAACATCCTATCATGCTCTGTGGCATGTATAAAAATGCTAAGCAGGCCCAGTTGACCTCGACTTTGGATCAAGATGACAAGAGGAAAGGATCTAAGTGACTTTGAAAGAGGGGTCATTATTGGGGCACGAAAGACAGGAGCTTCAGTCACTAAGACGCTCAACTGGCTAGTGCTCCAATAGGAACAGTGACTAAAGTTACATCTGCATTTAGATCTACGGGAAAGACATCAGTAAATTGGGTTGGAAATTGTGGTCTACAGTGAGGGGGGTCTGGAGGCTGTTATGATGTGGGGGGCATTTTCTTGGCATGGTTTGGGTCCAATTGTTCCCTTAGAGGGAAAGGTCACTGTAAAGTTATTCTGAGTGATCACCTTTATCCTATGGTGAACCATTTCTATCCTGATGGGCACGAGGGGCATACCCGTCAACACTCCCGTTTTTCCCGGGAGTCTCCCGTATTTCACACTCATCTCCCGCCCCCGTCCCGTTTTGTTATTTCTCCTGGGAAACTCACGTAATTTTTATGGCCAAACCTCGTTATATAAATAATGACATCAATATATTATTCCAAGGGTGTCCAGTTGCCAGATCTTGTATGAAACGCATCCTACTCACACACTCGACACATCATACAAATTTCAACCCATTTGTGACCTGAACCTGGCAACCTACAACCCAGTTGCACTGTTGATAATTGTGCAGGTAGTAGAAGCAAGTTGAATCAAGCATCACTGGTAGAAATGGTAGGAGAAGACTCAGGTGGTGCTCCGGCGAAAAAAACTAAATATACATGTAAATTTAACAACAGCTGGAAGGAAGAATTTAATTTCATATCTTGAAGCCATATCAACAATGCCCACGCCTTTTGCAAAGTGTGTCGCACTGATTTTAATATCGGACAATATGGGAAAAATGACATTACCCAGAACATTAAATCACAATGGCACAATCGCGCAGCGGAGGCACAGACGGGCACACCGGCATTTGGCATCTAGACAGGGCACTGTCCGCATCAGTCATCCTAACATGGACTGACACATAGTCCACTATGTATTTAATCAGTTACACATACAGTATGTATTATAAAATAAGTTCAGTATCATTTTAGAATACATAAGTGTAACAGATACCTTACAAATTTATGAATTTCTATGATAGATTTATAAATATATTGTTTTAGATTTATAATTAAGTTGGGATTCTTGTTTGTTTCTGTCTGTCTGTTTCAATCAGGTATGACTAATTAGATTAATTGGTATCAATTATCAAATTACATGATTTGGATTTTCCAGCTGGGTATAAAGAGCCTTAAAGATTGCTTGCTGGGGTGGCAAGCATGTGGTTTCATCCTGTCCTGTTGGTGTGTTGCAAAATGTTTTTCTATAGTTAGAACTGACTGTTTTTTTAAAGTGTTATGATTAGAATTGATAATAATAATGAAATGTTGAATGTAAATGTTACATATGAAAATCAATTTATAGCACCAGAAAACAAATAATGAGTGGTGAAAGCAGAGGTTTAATTTATTCAAATTAACAAAACTTTAAAAATGAATCTTGTAAAGTTTCTTAAGTTCCTAAGCATTTGAACTTTCCTAGCTGCTGGCTCTGTTAAATTGAAAGGAAGATTTACAATATTAGTATTTACTAAAAGTGTGAAGATTCTCCTGAGCTGATATTTATGTTGCCCAAAAGTGACATTATCTTAACATGTTTTTAAAAGCCTTCTAATAAAATTCTGTAAAACACAGTTAAGGCCCCAGGGATTAGAGAAAAGGTAACCCAGCAAATAATGAAAGATAATATACAATTTATCAGAAGGAGGAAGTCATCAAAAACTTGAAAATAACCTAGGGTGTTTGATTTACATAACACAAAATTTGTTTATCTGAACATTTTGTTCAATGAAGCAATTCCTGTAGTAATGTGATTTGGTAATAGCTAACACTGATGATTGCCTGTGTTTAAACAAAAACAATAGAGTAATCAACTGTACTTAATTGTTTGAACGGGTCGCAAATTAAAAGTTAAAGCTATGGGGCAAAAATAATAAATTATGAGCTTCCTGGGAAAGTTAAAATAATCTCCAATTTGCTGCTGAACAAACAACAGAGTAGGAGATAGAACAAATGAAATAGGTCAGATGGCTGTAATGGCTGCAGGTCCTTGCTTCTAGTGGCTACAAATAATTATGGCAGAGGAAAGTATATTCAATTAAGAATGAAATTAATATTGATTATGATGTTTAATAGATGTTTTGAGTAATTGTATATGTAGTATATGTATGTGCAGTATGTCTATGTTTATCATATATTGTATTGCAGAACAAATATGTTTTTGCATGTGTTATATCATCAGCATATACCCTTTATTCTATGTAGGTATTTGGTGGACAATTTTAAGGGTTAGGCTGTATTGTTCCATAGGAGTCAGTCTATGGAACAATACAAATGTCTTCTGGCAAAGCATGAATTTTGTACTGGGTAGCTACATTAATCATTCTATTGATCATTAGTTTCCAAGAAGAGGCTAATACTCTAATGAGATGTGTGGTATTGATACAAATAAAAATAAAAGTACTTTTCATTAGCATTATGTTTTAACATATGCGTAACATGCTTAACATAACATGCTTAAAGTTTACATCATATCCTATGCAAAACAGAAATATTCATATTACAAAGTTCAGGGTAAGTTCTATATACTGATATATATCATACCATGTATCTTCAAGTGTGTGTTCCATGCTACAAGATCCGTGTGGAAACAAATAATCATTGACAAAAACGATTCACCAGTGTTGGGTTAGCACTTCCAGAAACAAACAAAAAAAGGTTGTTCTAATTTGCATCAGATTTGATACTCAAACCCAATCACACCAAACTGTACAAATGGACATACAAACTTAAAATTCCACAGAGTTACTGTAGAGGAATCATAATCAAATCATAAGTGGGCTACATAGTATGTATGGTTGTTGGCTCAACTAAATCAGATTATGTTGTTCTAAACAGCACAATTTCTCCAACAAAGGAATGATAATGTAGTAATTATACTATATGTATATACACATCCATTCCATAAATAAATACATACATACATACATACATACATACATACATACATACATACATACATCAATAGAAATGTGTGTGTGTTTACACTATATTGATATCCAGGATATGGCTTGCAGTCTCCACAGTGGAAAACAGAGGAAGGGCACAGGCACAAACAGCAGAAGGGATACTCCAATTCAGAACACACTTTCCAAATAGGGAATGGACTTGGCATTACAATTGAAAATAACATATTCTAACAGATTATATGAAGAATCTCTTCGATGGAGCATGAAACACTATCATGCTTCCATCTCCTCCAGCTCCCCTTTGTTCCTCTTTCATTAAGCCATAGAAAGTATATGTGGGAGCTCATGTGTTATTTTTGTTATTTTTAATTCAATGTTAAATGCATTACTGTAGAAAATTATGAATTTCTGCTCTAAATGGCATGCCTTAATAAAATTGCTACTCATATGTTCTCTTTTTGTAAATATGCTTGGCTTTACAGGTGGTGGTTATAGTGCTTTCCTTTACTATTATACTAACCTGTATGAAACCTACTGTTGCCATCAACTGCGCTTTTCGGGAAACACCTTTTCTACAGAGGGAGGACTTCTGCAGCTGTACACTTCCTGCTGTAGCATCCGGTTTGTTGCTAAATTTGATTTTGCTTCTAAATCCATAGGGTTGTTCTTCTTGTAAACAAAAATAATGTATGTAGTATATTAAGATTTACCTCAGGGTATATATATATATATATATATATATATATATATATATATATATATATATATATGACCTTTAACCTATGCCTGATTCAGAGTTTTTTTACTCTTGCAAAATTCATGGATATCACATACTGTTGAAAGCTTCCTGCCTGCCTTAATAAATATGTTATTTTACCACTACAATAAAATGTCTTCTTGGTTGTAATGTGCTGTAATGTGGTTTCTAGGCAGGAGAGACAGCTTGTTACCATGCATTTAATTATGTTATCTTTAAATTCCAGAGCTTCACACACATATATGCAACATAAAGTAGTAAAGTCTGCACATTCCATGCTTTCTGTAATACATGGAGAGCAGTGGATCATATTTCATGTTTTGCCAAGCGTATTTTCTTTAGAATTGGATTTAAAAGTATATAAATATGAGGTGCAAGGACCGTATTAACATGAATTTCCTACTTTTATGTATGTGCTTATTTTCTAAGTGTGCTGTGAAACTTTTCAAGCAGTAATTTGTGATCTGCTTTAAAACTGCAAGTTAATTAAAAACAAATTAAAATGAAAACATGATATTATGAACTAGAGAGCAATCACACTATTAGTGTTGCTGACGAAAAAATAAGAAAAAAACAGTCACCAGGGAAAGGCTATCAGTGCAAATGCAACCATTTCTGATAGCCACAGCACTAAGAGATACAATTTGCACCTCACAAAGTTCTCATGACCTAAGAAGTTAAAAAGTATATTATTATCTTATCTTTTAATGGTCCCTTGAATGTAATTAAAACACTTTTGGCTGCTATTTCAAGAAACTTTGAATGTGATCACTAATGTTATCAGCTGTCATAGTACATCTGAGATATTAGCAAATTATGTTCTCATATGATGATCAACCATTGGACTAACATGTCCATGCAGGATGTTGAAGTGTTAAATCACCGACAGCTTCTGAATCACACAGGCCATTGTTTATTTCTGAAACAAAATGTTCAAACCAAAGACTATGACTTGCTTGTTCCTTCTAGATTACTGTTCTAAATAGTGTCTGTAATGAAAAGGTCTGACAGGGTACTATCATTCTTCATTTTTAGGACATGACAGAGTATTTTGGTTCCTGCTGTTGTTGCAGCTCAAATGCAAAGGGAGTTGGTGTAAAACATGATAAGGATGAATCTGCTAATATTGACAGAAATGAGTAGAATTTACCTCATGTCTGAGACAATGGATCATACCCTTGTATAGAAAGGAAACCGAGGAATGGGGAGCTTGTGCTTAAGTGTCAAGGCACAGGAAGGTGTAAGGACAGTAATAAGAGTCAGACTGTGGCATAAGCAGACACTTCTTTTTACTTTTCAAGTAGAATTTGTCAACAAATACAACACTCCACATTACTATCAATAATTGCATTCAAAGTCTCATCTGACAGAACTGAATCTTGAACATTTCATTTTGGCTTATCCAATGATCAGCATTGAAAAACATCTTGTAATTTTTCCCTTTCATATTTTGCAGAGCTGAAAACAAGTGAATCTGCCTTGCATAATACTGCATTCAATATCAGTAGGCAGAAATGAAATGCTACCATGGCAAATTTCACTTTTTTCAGTTGAAGATTGGTGAGGGATCTCTGTTCTGCACTAATTAATTATGGACAGCGCCAATATCCAAATTGAAACCACATTGAAATATGTAAAAAAAAAAAAATGAAACTGCATCAATGTGGATTATTGAGCTCTTTGCTTCATGGAAATTATATTAGGCAATTCATTTGCCTTTAATTATCTTTTTTACCTTTTAGCAAAGAAAAAACAAATCTTGGACTAAATTAGTGCGCAGTGGGTCCTGATGGTTTATCATGACAGAATTGGTGAGGTAGTTCAGTGGCCAAGATTGATGTTATTGAGAGGTTTTCAGATGCTTATTTACCAAATTATAAATATTTAAACCATACTGAACAGCCCCAAAGCCATTTTGATGTGATATAAATAATGCAATGGGCTTACTGAAGCAAATGGTCGAAAGCAGGTGTCACACCACGATAAGCACTATAAGGAGGACCTTTGAGGCTGAGTGGTTTTGCCTTGGGAGCCAGCTAGCAGAAACCCTGGACTGGAAAGTAGAGAGGAAGTCATTGGTACTGTTATCAAATCTAGAGATGTAATTGTCTGGGAAAGAGATTTATTTTGTGTGTATGTGTGTGAGACAGAATGCCAGGTTAGATGTTGAACAAGGTACATGATTGAATTGAGGGGCAGGGGTCTACTTCTATTGATAATCACAACTGTTGATTCAGTCTCACAGCACAATTGAATGTATTTTCTGGAACATTCATGTCGCAAAATGTTCCATGTAGCAACAATAGGATAGTATATCAAGAATGATCTGTACATTTCAAAAAGGTGGCAGAAATTTCATTTCTTCGGGCTATGAGTCTGAGGACTAGTGTCCTTGGATGTAGGCAGCACAATTAAACAGTACTGAAATATAGTATAAAGAGAACAGGAGATTCAATGTCATCATACAAAAAGAAAAAGCATTCAATGAAACAGTAAAACAGAACCCAGAATCAAAGTCCATATGGCAAATGTATGGTAGAATGGAGTTCCTTGTGGGCAATACATTTCAAAACTGAGATGGAGTTTCTTATAAATGACTTTACATTATTAAGCAGATTCTTCCTATTGTTATGTGGGGATTTCAAGTTAATTTGTGATTGGATTGAGACCAACAGATGAAAGAGGAGGAGGACTCTGGTAAAATGAAACAAATTACAATTTCATTAATTAAATAAACAAATTCTGTCTTTCAGAACAGATTTTCTGCAGTAAAACTGGTAGCCCAGAATGAAAATAATAACTTCCAAAATCTAAATATTAGTAATAATATTAAACTTATTATTAAAGACAATCCAGGAAAGCACATTGCATAAGTGGTATGTGTTACAGAGACAACCAAAAGTCAAACCCATAATTAAATATTTTTGTTTAAAACTAAATGTTGTAACCAGAGCTCATACCTAATTCAAAACATATCTCTTGTACTTAAAACACACCACTGGCTTCTGTTAGTTACTTATAAGAACAATAATATTCCCTCTTGTACTTTGAGATCAGTACATTTTGAACTAAATTGTTTCTGGAAGGCTGGAGAGGCAAAGGTCTTTAGTTCTACCAGCTCCATTCCAACCCAAAATCGTGCCATAAAAATCTTTATGGAGCACTATCTGAGAACAATTTGAAATGTATTGTATTGCATGCCAGTAGGAAAACAAGAACACACATTGGACATAATGGTATGGGATGTATCCAGCGTCTGTTTTCATGACTGACTACTTAATGACAGAACCTAACTTTGAGTCATAGATCTTACCTTGCAAAAAAATAAGTTCAAGTACAAGAAATGGTGGTGAGCACCCAAGGGGTCCTGAAACAAGCAATTAGTGGGATCAGAGCAAGAATATTGCAGAGCTAGAACTGAAATGAAAGCAGGGGGAACATATGAGAAAGAATAAAAATACTGTTATCAAAAGGCATCTTGAGGAATCTTGAGGAAGACCAGTCTTAAATCAGTGACAGTGGGGCAGATTCCTAAGGTGAACCAAGCCGTACACAGCACTGGGATACAGAATGGGGGAGATCACAGAGACAGGTAAGGAGTCCATCATCAAACAAAGATGGGGAATATATGAACGTTGTCATCGGAGAAGCATAAAGGCAAGATTCATGCTGAAACAACTAAAATAAATTAAAAAAGGAAAATCTAACAACTAAATAGCCACAGAGATTGTACCAGGTGTATTTAAATATTTTCAGATTAACGTGCTTAATTTATTATTTTTTGTTTTTCTCCTACAAATACCACAATAACATTTATATGTATGTATGTATGTATAAATAAATCACTGACCTTTTTTTTAGTTGTACTAAGCCTTTAACACTAGGGAAAATTGAAGAGTTGGAAAGAAGCGATAAGCTGGCTCTATTACCTCACGGCAGTTTGAGACAGATCACGTTTTGTAAGTCACTTTAAAACTATGAATAAATGATTTTCAGGATCTGATGAAAGGTGAAATGCTGATGGAATCTTTGAAGACAGACTTAATCCAAGCACCCAGAAGTTAAAGGTTGATAAGATTAATGAATAAAACCAGTACAACGTAACATCAAGTTTAATATTACCTTATAGGTCATAATTAGCAAACCGTATTATTTCTGCAATGTTATGTGAATTGTTCTGCTATGTTGTTAATGTACAAATGTTGTGAGCATTTGAATTATTCCCTTATGTAAAGCGTTCTCTGCTACACAACATAAAAGGGTAAAATTGGAAGGAATTAAAGCATAACTTTTTTATTGCTCCCAGCAAGTGATTCAGACAGATGAGTATTTTCATTAATTCTCCAGCGGTTTACTGGAATTACTGATTGTGCTCTGAAAGGGAATTATGTGTGCACAATATATTAATAAAATGTTAAGACTGAAAAAAAATGCCTTTTTAGTATTCGCATAGAAGAATCTTCATTTCTGTTAAAAAATAATAGTAAAGGAAATATATATATAAAAAAATGGGCTGCAATAACAGGTTCTAGCTAAAGGCTTTCTTTCAGTTATGCAAGATTCATGTCATTGATCCCACTGAATGCTGTCAGCCAGATAGTTTTCATATATATAGGCTATATGCTGTACATTACATAATGTGGCTGTATTTAAAAGAGGCTTGTTTCACCTGACAGTGAGTTTCCCAGGTATACCCCTCTGTTATGCAGTATGGCAGGCAGGTCAAAAGCAACTGCTGTTAAATAAAATCAACAGGAATGTATTATGATGATGATGAAGAATAATAGCAATAATAATATTAATATTCAATAATAAAGAGTAAATAAAGCCCTTGGTCCTAACAGGGTTAATGTGCTCTGATGGGGATGCTCTTTATAAGACAGGTGCTGTTATTGTTGGTGAGGTTATGGCACTGCACTGTGGTATTTGCTATTGTTGTCTGTGCTGTATTTGCACACGCTGTGATGTCGTCGTGGTCATTGTTTTCACTGTACCCTGTCGAACACCCATAAATCCAGCCACACATTTTTGTCCTGTATCTGACATTTATTTTCCTATGCATAATCTCTTATTCACTGCTAGAGTAAGGTTGCAGTAAATGTTTTCAATCTGAAAATCAGCTGAACGTATGATTCTCCATATCAAATCAGATATTTTGGCATTGTGGTTTCAGAAAGGATTAAGTAATTAGTAAGAAGCCTTAGGATATAAATAGCTGGTTTACACCAGGGGTAGTCAATAGGTGGCCCGCAGGCCAAATCCAGACCACCAGACACTTTTGACTGCACATCAAGAATAATTTAAATTAACTTTTTATCATATATATATATATATATATATATATATATATATATATATTTTTTTTTATGTAATGTTACGGAGGTTTGTTGCACTCAGTGCTTGTTATTGTGTGGAACCTAGTCGCAGCAATTCCTGGTTATTAGCCAATAGGACGTTACGAATTAATATTAGTGTTCCCTTTAGTTAGTTAGTGAGTTGATTTCTCGCAGATTGCCTGTTCGGTGTCTCTGTACACATTCTGGACTGGGGCAAGAGTGGCACTTTGCACTTGTCAAAAAAACAAAACAAAAACAGGTATTCAGTTTTCCTGATTTCTATAAATAAGCAGTTAAAATGTGCATCGTTTGTCGTGTGAACATACAGTGCATCTCAAAAAGTATTCACAGCGCTTCACTTTTTCCACATTTTGTTATGTTACAGCCTTATTCCAAAATTGATTATAATCATTATTTTCCTCAAAATTCTACAAACAATACCCCATAATGACAACGTGAAAGAAGTTTGTTTGAAATCTTTGCAAATGTATTAAAAATAAAAAACAAAAAAAGCACATGTACATAAATATTCACAGCCTTTGCCATGACACTCAAAATTGAGCTCAGGTGCATCCTGTTTCCACTGATCATCCTTGAGATGTTTCTACAACTTGATTGGAGTCCACCTGTGGTAAATTCAGTTGATTGGACATGATTTGGAAAGGCACTCACCTGTCTATATAAGGTCCCACAGTTAACAGTACATGACAGAGCACAAACCAAGCCATGAAGTCCAAGGAATTGTCTGTAGACCTCTGAGACAGGATTGTATCGAGGCACAGATCTGGGGAAGGGTACAGAAACATTTCTGCAGCATTGAAGGTCCCAATGAGCACAGTTGCGTCCATCATCCGTAATTGGAAGAAGTTTGGAAACACCAGGACTCTTCCTAGAGCTGGCCGGCCAAACTGAGTGATCGGGGGAGAAGGGCCTTAGTCAGGGAGGTGACCAAGAACCTGATGGTCACTCTGACAGAGCTCCAGCGTGTCTCTGTGGAGAGAGGAGAACCTTCCACAAGAACAACCATCTCTGCAGCACTCCACCAATCAGGCCTGTATGGTAGAGTGGCCAGATGGAAGCCACTCCTCAGTAAAAGGCACCTGACAGCCCGGCTGGAATTTGCCAAAAGGCACCTGAACCAAAACAAAATTCTCTGGTCTGAATGGCAATCGTCATGTCTGGCAGAAACCAGGCACCGCTCATCACCTGGCTAATACCATCCCTACAGTGAAGCATGGTGGTGGCCGTATCATGCTGTGGGGATGTTTTTCAGCGGCAGGAACTGGGAGACTAGTCAGGATCGAGGGAAAGATGAATGCAGCAATGTACAGAGACATCCTTGATGAAAACCTGCTCCAGAGCGCTCTGGACCTCAGATTGGGGTGAAGGTTCATCTTCCAACAGGACAACGACCCTAAGCAAACAGCCAAGATAACAAAGGAGTGGCTACAGGATAACTCTGTGAATGTCCTTGAGTGGCCCAGGCAGAGCCCAGACTTGAACCTGATTGAACATCTCTGGAGAGATCTGAAAATGGCTGTGCATCGACGCTCCCCATCTAACCTCATGGAGCTTGAGAGGTCCTGCAAAGAAGAATGGGAGAAACTGACCAAAAATAGGTGTGCCAAGCTTGTAGCATCATACTCAAAAAGACTTGAGGCTTTAATTGGTGCCAAAGGTGCTTCAACAAAGTATTGAGCAAAGGCTATAAATACTTATGTACATGTTTTTTATTTTTAATAAATTTGAAAAGATTTCAAACAAACTTCTTTCGCGTTGTCATTATGGGGTATTGTTTGTAGAATTTTGAGGAAAATAATACATTTAATCACTTTTGGAATAAGGCTGTAACATAACAAAATGTGGAAAAAGTGAAGCACTGTGAATACTTTCCGGATGCACTGTATGTCAACCTCGCCTCTAAAATATGCATACACACGACCGGGGGGTGCATGGTGCCATAGCTTGTGTTCACCTAGAAACTCCTACATCAGTGGTGGAAACAAATGATTTCCAATGAAGACGCATATTTCTAGCAGGTGCACAAATCGAGAATTGTGCATCCTCATCCATATATAATGTTGGTTGATATGGGATTTTTCGCTGGTGATCTGTGGTTGTGAAGCAAAGATGTTTGACTCCAAATCTGCCTGATTTCATGGAGATTTTGCGCTATGTTTTTTACTTTGAAATGTCTTGAAAGTAGGGTTGGCCACTGGAGCGGAGCTGGACAGTTTTTCTTAGTTGTGTTTAGTCTTAGTTTCGGAGTTGGAGCTGGCATTGCTGGAGCCGGAGTGGAGCTCATCGGAGCGCTCCAGAGCCTGGAGCCGGAGCTGAGGTCATGGAGCTGCTCCACTCTTTCCCCCCCTCCATTAGACTCACCCAGATATCAAGTCCAGTTTTCTGAAATTAACAAAATATATAACTTCATAGGTATTGTTGTGTGTTGGGAGTTATAAAATAAGATCAATTCTCACTCCAGCTATTATTACATAATACATTCTTTTTTATTAATTGTAATTATATGACATCTTCACTTTCTCACTCCGTTCAATAAGTGATTCTAATCTCAGGGCACATCTCTCATAAACCACTTGCAAAAGAAGTTAAGTCCATTTTAGGTTTTAAGTATTTCCAAATTATTTTATTCCAACAAAATTCTTCATCTGCCTAAATTAACCTCATTGTATAGCCATCTGTTATCTGAAGTGTCCTGACTAGTTTGTTAGTTTGTCCAAAAGTTGGTTGCCAGGGAATTAAGGTCACATGCTGGAGTCATGCCCCCTGGGGGGGAAGGGGGGTTGCGAAATGTCAACCTAGAGGGGGTGCTGGCAATTAGATGATGATGGGTGGGGGGTTGAGGGCAAATTGTACACTGATTACATTTTTAACAACATATTCAATAGATTACAGTACTTAAAATAACCGGACATCTTCTAAAAATACTGGACAGGGGGTCAAAGTACATACACCACATGGCCACAAGTATGTGGACAGTATGTATGCTCGTCAAATATCTCATTCCAAAATCATGGGCATTAATATGGAGTTGGTCGTCCCTTTGATGCAATAACAGCCTCCACACTTCTGGGAAGGCTTTCCACTAGATGTTGGAACATTGTTGAGGGGATTTTAGCCACAAGAGGATTAGTGAGGTCGGGCATTGATGTTGGGCGATCAGGCCTGGCTCACAGTCGGCTTTTCCATTTATCCCAAAGGTGGGATGGGGTTGAGGTAAGGGCTCTGCGCAGGCCACTCAAGTTCTTCAACAAACTATTTCTGTATGGACCACACTTTGTGCACGGGTTGTCATGCTGAAACAGGAAAGGGCCTTCCTCAAACTATTGCCACAAATTTGGAGGTGCAAAATCATCTAGAATGTCATTGTAGGCTGTAGCGTTAAGATTTTCCTTAAGTGGGACTAAGGGGCCGAGCCCTGAGACTATTATTCCTCCTCCAAACTTTACAGTTGGCACTATGCATTTGTGCAGGTAGCGTTCTCCTGGCATCCGCCAAACCCAGATTCCTCTGTCAGACTGCCAGATGGTGAAGCGTGATTCATCACTCCAGAGATCGCATTTCCAGTGCTCCCAGGTCAAATGGTGGCTAGCTTAACAACACTCCAGCCGATGCTTGGCATTGCGCATGGAGATCTTAGGCTTGTGCGGCTGCTCGGCCATGGAAACCAATTTCATGAAGCACCTGATAAACAGTTCTTCTGCTGATGTTGCTTCCAGAGGCAGTTTGGCACTCAGAAGCGATTGTTGCAACCAACGAAAGACTATTTTTATGTGCTACGTACTTCAGCACAGTCCCGTTCTGTGAGCTTGTGTGGCCGACCACTTCGCGGCTGAACTGTTGTTGTTCCTAGACGTTTCCTCTTAACAATAACAGCACTTACAGCTCACCAGGGCAGCTCTAGCAGGGCATAAATTTAACAAACTGACTTGTTGGAAAGGTGTCATCCTATGACGGTGCCACATTGAAAGTCATTGAGCTCTCAGTAAAGTTAATTATACTGAATTGATGCTGTTTTGAAGGCAAAGGGTGGGTTTGATGTAGATTATTCTTCTGTTCACTCACTTTGCATTTTGTTAATTGATAAATATAATCTATAAACTTATCTATTTTTGAAAGTATTCTTGCTTTACAGCATTTTTTCACACCTGCCTAAAACCTTTGCACAGTACTGTGTGTATATATATATATATATATATATACACTCACCTAAAGGATTATTAGGAACACCTGTTCAATTTCTCATTAATGCAATTATCTAACCAACCAATCACATGGCAGTTGCTTCAATGCATTTAGGGGTGTGGTCCTGGTCAAGACAATCTCCTGAACTCCAAACTGAATGTCTGAATGGGAAAGAAAGGTGATTGAAGCAATTTTGAGCGTGGCATGGTTGTTGGTGCCAGACGGGCCGGTCTGAGTATTTCACAATCTGCTCAGTTACTGGGATTTTCACGCACAACCATTTCTAGGGTTTACAAAGAATGGTGTGAAAAGGGAAAAACATCCAGTATGCGGCAGTCCTGTGGGCGAAAATGCCTTGTTGATGCTAGAGGTCAGAGGAGAATGGACCGACTGATTCAAGCTGATAGAAGAGCAACATTGACTGAAATAACCACTCGTTACAACCGAGGTATGCAGCAAAGCATTTGTGAAGCCACAACACGTACAACCTTGAGGCGGATGGGCTACAACAGCAGAAGACCCCACCGGGTACCACTCATCTCCACTACAAATAGGAAAAAGAGGCTACAATTTGCACAAGCTCACCAAAATTGGACAGTTGAAGACTGGAAAAATGTTGCCTGGTCTGATGAGTCTCGATTTCTGTTGAGACATTCAGATGGTAGAGTCAGAATTTGGCGTAAACAGAATGAGAACATGGATCCATCATGCCTTGTTACCACTGTGCAGGCTGGTGGTGGTGGTGTAATGGTGTGGGGGATGTTTTCTTGGCACACTTTAGGCCCCTTAGTGCCAATTGGGCATCGTTTAAATGCCACGGCCTACCTGAGCATTGTTTCTGACCATGTCCATCCCTTTATGACCACCATGTACCCATCCTCTGATGGCTACTTCCAGCAGGATAATGCACCATGTCACAAAGGTCGAATCATTTCAAATTGGTTTCTTGAACATGACAATGAGTTCACTGTACAAAACTGGCCCCCACAGTCATTAGATCTCAACCCAATAGAGCATCTTTGGGATGTGGTGGAACGGGAGCTTCGTGCCCTGGATGTGCATCCCACAAATCTCCATCAACTGCAAGATGCTATCCTATCAATATGGGCCAACATTTCTAAAGAATGCTTTCAGCACCTTGTTGAATCAATGCCACGTAGAATTAAGGCAGTTCTGAAGGCGAAAGGGGATCAAACACAGTATTAGTATGGTGTTCCTAATAATCCTTTAGGTGAGTGTATATATATGTTAAAATGAACACATAGTAAGAAGAACAGATCAAAGATGAATAAAGGAAGTTACTGAATGGATCCCAAGATATTAAAAAGACCTAGAAGATGACCACATAGAAGATGGGAAGATTAAATAATACACTTTATAGGCTGATGGTATATCATCACCATCAGCCTATAAAGTGTATTATTTAATCTTCCCATCTTCTATGTGGTCATCTTCTAGGTCTTTTTAATATCTTGGGATCCATTCAGTAACTTCCTTTATTCATCTTTGATCTGTTCTTCTTACTATGTGTTCATTTTAACATTTTCAGTCTTTCAATTATGTCACATATTTTGGTTTGTTCTCTGATCCATTGATTTATTTTTTCTCTTATCTCTTCTTGTTATTCCAAGCATGCCTCTTTCCTTTGCATCATCCAGAGTTTCTGTATCATTTTTGCATTAAGTGACCAGGTTTCACATCCATAAGTCAGCACTGGTAGTATGCATTGATCAAATACTTTTCTCTTGAGGCAAGTGGATAGATTTCCTTTCAGCAGTGTGCTGTTTCTTCCAAATGCACTCCATCCCATTTTTATTCTTCTTTTGATTTCTTCCATAATATCTCCATCTGCACTGATTTAGGTAGACATCACTTTAGACTCCTTTGAGTATCTGTTGATCTACTTCACTTTTCAGCTGTAGCGGGTCACTACACAGCTTCTAAAAGGGGTCCTCTTATATACATGTAGAACACCTTTAACTTCCCACACAGGTTCTTTAATTGGGAGAGTAATTATAAAGTACACCATGGAAGGGGGATGCAGAATTTAAATATAAAATACTGAGATAAGTTGTGCAAAATACAGCAAATTCTTGTGCAACATCCAGCAATAATAAATTACAATATTCCCAGAACAGCAAATAATTCAATTAACAAGTTGTCAATATTCAATATGAGTATCTCTGTATTCAATCAACCTCAATTAATCCACTGTCTTTAATAACTCCTGCTTCCAACATGCCTTTAAGCAACTGACGTACCTCTTTAAGCATATTAGGAGGAATGGATCTGTACCTCTCACGAGTGGGGGGTGCCTCTCCAGTCAGGATCCGATGCTGGACTGTGCGTGTACGACCATAGTCTTCTTCCTGGTAAGAAAAAGCAGCACTATGTCTCTCCAGCAGCTCTCAAAACTGTCACCCCTCTTCCACTGTGAGGCCCTCTGGGATAGCCACAGATGGATGGACAAATTCTAGACTGGTAACCTGTTGCAGATGGACTTCAACACCTCTTTCCACAGGTAAAATATTAACATCACCCCCTTCCACAGTTGTATTTGACTCCAACAAAAACAACTCGCCCATCTTCTGGTATCGCTGTAGATACACGGGAGAGGAACTCAGATTCCGGACACGTACGGGAACCCTTCACTGCTTCACAGTAGCCAAGGTACGAGCCACCATAAAGGTCTCTTGTTCCAATAAAGGCTCAATCAGGCAATCATAAGTTTGACCCTCAAGTCCAGGCCTAGCATTTCAGCAAATGACCACATCACTCCTTCCAGGGATCTTCAAAGGGAATTTATTTGGTGCCCACACGAATCCTACACAACCATTTGGTGCTGCAGATTTATCCTGCTTGGCACATATCTTCATAGCCTGGCACCAGATTTGTAAGCCAGAGGCTGTAGCACAGGGGGTGGCACAGGAAAAACATTGATCATTCTGAAAAAGCTGAGCTCAATATCTTCCAATAATGTTGGTTCCTAACAGTCCAGGTGTATTAGGGAGACTTGAATCTTGAATAACGACCACACCACGTCTAGGAATCTTCACTTCGCCCACCAAGATGTCCATCTCCACATAACCCAACTAGGGAATACTCAAGACATTGGCCGCTTTTTCAGAAATTCAAGCAGAGGGATCTTCAAGGCGAGAGCCTTGGGAGCCAAAATGTCTATTAAAGAAACTCTACAGGGTCACCTGGGAGCCTGTATCTAATAAGCACTGGACCTTAACACCATCCATTGCCACTTCCACTAATGGTCTGTCTCCGACCAGGACTTCTCATTCTAACTGTTCTTGTAGATCCATTTTAGAAGTTCCCACCATTGGATCTGTAATGGTGGGACATGCTAGTTTAAATCCTGGAATGGCCGTGAGGACTTGCAGACTCCAGACAGTATCGGGCTATGTGTCCAGCTTGCAGACATCTCCTACAGATAGGTCATCCTCGCCCGTCATAGCTGTTCATATTTGGTTCCCTGCAATCAAGTGGTCGTCTCTCTTACGGTATACATTTTCATAATGAGGTGCAGGAATTGGAGCTTGAGCCATGGCACCCACTGGATGCATCGGATTCCTTTCTTGTCCATAACTTCTTAATTCTGACTTCAATTCTCCCAGGAGGTTTTGGGAAAGTTCAGCCATCTGGTCCTTCATTTCACCAGCGAGCTCTTTATGCAGATTTTCTTTCCATTGTTGCAGGTTCTCAGGAAGGAACAGCGGCTTGGGTTCAACTGAAGCCTGACACTGATATGCAGGCAGTCCAAGTTCTCCATATGATTCCATCCTCAAAAGAGCTTCCCGCTTCACTCTGACAAAAGATAAGCTTGAGTTTAGTGATACCTGAGCTTGTAGTTCCCTTTTCAGCATTGGGTCTCAAAGGCCATCTAAAAACTGGTCTCTGATCAGCAGGTACTCATCTTGAATTCCACTGGCATCTCGTTTCTCAAGTCTTCTAAACAGCTCTTGCAGTTGCAGGGCAAACTCTCGAACACCTTCATTAGGTTCTTGCCTGCAGCTGAAACACAGGGAGTGAATGACCCAGGCAGGGACCCTATCACCATACAACTCCTCTAAGTCCTTGAATATTTTGTCTGCAGTACACCGGCTCTTACTAGGTAGAATCTGTATTTCTCTTTTGGCTTCCCCTTCTAAACCCAGTTTAAAACCCAGTCAACATGGTGAGCTGAAGACACATTATACATTTTCAACATAGATTGCAAACTTTCTTTCCATTCAGTTAATGTTACGGTAGAGTTAGGCCCTCCAAATTTCAAAGACCCTGCAGCACCCATAAAAAAAGGAAACATTACAACCAGATCAATTGGTGTCCTGGCTCCTGGCATTGTGCACAATATAAAAATTGCTTAAATTAAACCCAATCCTGCCGACTATGCCAAAGTAAGCTGTAGCGGGTCACTACATACTAAAGGGGTTTAAAGTTATTTAACATCGACTATGCCACCTTGTGTTAATAGAGGGCAAGGTCCTCTTGTATACATGCATTATTATTATTATTATTATTATTTTTTTTTTTTTTTTTTATCCAGGGCGACTTACAACATAAGTGCAAACAAAGTGCAAAAATACAGTGAAGTAGAAGGCATCAATCATTACAAATTCAATTGAGCTAAAACAGCAATTCAAAATAATACATTTTACAAATTCCAATTTACAATTTACACAAGTACAGTAAGTGAGGTCCTACATCCTGGATGGTGAAAGCTAAGTGCTGTCAAGATGTAGGGTCACAGACAAGGGCTACGGGAAAGGGAGCAAGGAGGAAAACAATCAAGAATGCGAGAAGCATAATAAAAACTGTGAAGTGCTATCACAGGAACACCTGTGAGGAGAGGTTGGGGGGTGGATGAGGAGCCTCACTATGTCACTTGGTAGGACCGGTCACTGAGGTAGGAGGAGAACCAGGTGAGAGCAGTCCCAGAGATGGCATCAAGGGTTGGTTTCTTGAACAGTGGGATGACAGCAGCTTGTTTAAATGCAGAGGGGAAACAGCCAGAGAGGAGTGAGGAGTTGAGGAGGGAGGAGATGAAGGGGAGAAGATCAGGAGCGGTTGCTTGGAAGAGGCGAGAAGGGAGAGGGTCCAGGGCACACGTTGTGGGTTTGTGACGTAGGAGGAGAGCAGAAACTACAGCATCTGAGAGAGGCGAGAAAGAAGAAAAGGAAGCTTGATCGGTGGGAGGTTTCAGTGTGATGGGAGATGAGGGTGGAGTATTGAAGAGCCTGTGGATGTCTGCAATCTTGAAGGAGAAGAAGGAGGCGAAATCATCAGCAGTGAGAGATGGGAGAGGAGGAGGGGGAGGAGGGGAAAGGAGAGAGGAGAAGGTGGAGAAGAGTTTGCATGTAGAACCCCTATAACTTCCCACACAGGTTATTTAATTGGGAGAGCAATTATAAAGTGCACCATGCAAGAAGGAGGCAGAATTTAAATATACAATTTTTTATTTTGTTAAAAAAGGATAAAAATAATAAAATACTGAGATCAGTTGTGTAAAATACAGCAAGTTCTTGTGCAACATCTGGCAATAATCATTGTGTAAAATCCAGCAATAATAATTTACTATTCCCAGAACAGCAAGTAATTCCATTAACAAGTTGTCAATATTCAATATGAGCATCTCTGTATTCAATCAACCTCAATTAATCCAGGAGATTTGCATAGGGAAAGGGAAGTTAAAGTGCAAATATCAAATGAGAACCAAATAAAATCCAATTCAATTCAAACAATGAAATCCAAAAAAATAAACCAACCATATAACCTCCAATCAACACCAATCTCAAAACATGTAACCAAATAGCAAAACTCCAAACGTGTAAATGTATAGTTTCCCAATCCTTTACAATAACCTATTTTAAGGGTGTGACGTCTTTCAAAGACCCTTATTGTATATACTTAGTTGTAATTGATTAAGGTGAGGACTTGCATTAAATCTAACAATCACTTTCCGTAATTAGCTATAAAGTTATTACTCACAATTCCAATATCTTAGTACATTAAAATTAAATCTAAAACCAGAACCACAGTGGGGGGAAAGCTTTTAGTTTAAAATAAAATAATTAATTAAAACCATTCAAACAGGGCAGCATCATAGTGTATGGCTAAAAACTCGATAAGCACTCCGCAGAGAGGAGATTGAGCAGTCGTTATTGCACTTTGTATAAACAAAAAAAGCCCAAGGCAGGTTTACTGCTACCCCCCACCCAACAGCACGAAATCACATGCAGTCTTACAACTCTCCAGACGTTACTTAGCTCAATTGCCAGCTTAGTAAGAGTAACTATCTTCTAATAGATTTAAAATAAAAACACAAACTCAGCTCACTCTCAGCTCTGCCCAGCACTCTCACAGTCAGTTCCCCCTCTCTCTGACTTTTAAACCCCGCGGTGAGAGACAACGGATACGCTGATCCATTCATGCGATTGCGGAAGCAAATTGTTTGTTATTCAAATAAACTCCATTTAACTTGATTCCTTTTTCTTCCCATTCCAAATCTCGATCTGGTCAGTGTCTTGGTGGAGTCAGATTGTTCAGGTAGCATTGTTGTAGATATATTTAATAAGAGTTATATAGGTTTCCTCAATGTGTTAATGTCTTATAGCTCTGATGACTAAGTTTGTATATATTGAATCAAATGTTTTCTTGTAGACAACACACCCCAGGCACAGAGGAAACTCATATTCTCATATTCAGAGCAGAGCATCCTCGGAAGGGGACAGCCATATGCGTTCCAGCTGGACAAGGTGGACTTAGGAGTGTTTGGCGGACTGTAAATAATTGTGTGGGACTTTGGAGGGTGTGAATGTCCTGTTCTGTGTGCCCCTACGTTGGCATGATTTTTCCCCCAGACAAGGACACCGCTAAATTGATAACCAGAATTATTTTTCGGTTTGTCTGGGGGAGTAAAATGGAGAGGCTGAAAAGAGTGCAGATGGTGAAGGGCGCCCTGGATGGAGGTAGGGGGGTCCCGGACATTGTGTGGCTCATTAAGGCGCAGGGGCTGGCATATGTGGTTAAGAACATCCAGGCTGCTGGCAAGAAAGTGAGTTTTATTAACTGCTTTTACTTTGTCAGCAGCCTGAGACCACTCTGCATCTGCGCCATGGACAACACCGGGCTGCACTTGTAGGATCCCCTGTTGTTCTACAGGGCGCTCCGAGCCTTTGCACTTTAAGCAGGCCTCCACAAAGCCTGTAGTCAGATGAGATCTACCCAGGAGACCAGCAGAATAGAAGATTTTTCTCATGAAACCTGCCGGAATATCTGGGCTAACGCTACGCACGTTTGCCTTACACATACACAGAAAGATGTCTCCTGAATGGCCGTGAGTCGGTGTCCCCCCACCCGAGTGTTCATGTACAGAAGGGGTTTAGCCCTGTTTGACACCTGCCCCTACAAGGGCTGCCTGGGAAGGGAGGCAGAGGCTCATATCTTTAGGGACTGCAGAGTCTGGCACCTGTTTTTCCACTCTTCGGCAGGTTTGCCGTTCCTGCGTGGGCGACCGCCCTGCAGATCCTGTATGGAACAGCCAAAGGTTTAACATCTACATCACTGAGGTGCTGGTGGCGTGTCATCTGCACGGTGAAGCAGGCCCTGTGGGAGGGACAGAACATCTGTCTTTTCAACAAACAGGAGCTGGACCCAATAGTCATCGTGCGGAGGGGCATGGTCCTGGTACAAGACTATGTCAATCTGGAGATCCATCAGAGGGCCAAGGAGGAAACCTTCAGGAACTTGCATATTTAAGATCTGGGGGAGCTCAGGAACCCATGATGGGACCCACCTCCGGGGACAGATACTCCCCCTGCTGGAGCCCGAGTCCAAGATCTTTTATTCTTTTATTGATGAATGATTGCTTTTAAAATTATGTTTTAATTCTTTTAATGAATTATTGGTTTTAAAATGCACTTGTTTTTGTTTTGGTATTGGAGTTTTTTTTTTTGTTCTTTTGTCAAATGCATTGACCATTTTGATAAATACATCAGATTGTTTTTCTTTTTTTTTCTTTTTTTTCATGGTTTTGTTTGTTTTATGATTTATCTGGTGCATGTTCTATTAATTTAAATGCATTTGACTGTTTTGTTTAATTGTTGTTCTTTTGGCAGTTTGCCACTTTAGCACATTGGGTTTGATTGCTTTAATGCATCTTGTTTTGAATCACTTTGTATTTTTGGTTTTATCACTTTAAGATTGTAAAAGTTTTAAGTGATTTTAGAACTGATCTTAATAAAAAAATTATCACAAGTATTAAAATGTTGTACTTAAACAATAAAACAGTATATGTGTGCCCCTCACCCCTATGTGTGTACCCTGTCTGTTTATCCTGGCTGTGCAGGAAAACACCTGTCACAACCCTCCTCCCTCTGTCTGGACCTCAGTCACAGTTTTAAGCTCTTGTAAGAGCTGTTGAGAGCAGTGAGTGATCAATAAAGTGCCGTTCTTTTAAGAGCTGCAGTCACGTGTGTTCTATTGCCGTGAACCCGAGACAGTTTCAACTGCAAACTGTTACAATATATATATATATATACTATAAACTCACATCCAATACATACACAACAAAACCTTTGCATATACTGAAATGCTAACTAACTGTACTTGTATTATCTCAGACATTTAAAAAGGGACAACTTGTATTGCCTCATTCCATGATATCATGACAGTTTTCAGAAAATGTTCAGCTCTTTAAAGATGAGTTTAAAACATTTTTAAGAAATTACACAAATGTCTCATCTCTCTTTTTTGTTGTTGTTGTTTACTACTGTCATGTTTCAGGAAGAAATGCATTCAAGAATAGCATGACATACCAGTTAAGTGAAGTAAATGTTCTTCAAAAGTACAGTGTTTTAATTTGCATATTGTTTTTGACAACAAGATTGAAGTAAATGTTGCTAGAAATCTGTTATGAAAATAAACACTATTTACAAACGGCTTACTGCAAAAGTCAGGCAATTACAGTTTAAAAAAAAACAAAAAAAAAAAACTGCTGAATATTATTTTGCGTTTCCATAATAGGTGTGTACAGTAATTGAATACAGTAAAACATATAGTGGCATATTTCAGCTGGTAATGATATGCATTTTATTGATATCTGTACAGTGGATATAGAAAGTATTAATTCCAAAATCCCCTTTAAATGCATCACAATTTCAGGTTGTAACACAACAAAGGAGGCGAATACCTCCTATAGTCACTGTATGCATATGTTCCTTGATTTACATGTATGTGAAATATTAAGTATACTTTTAACTTCATCTGAATGTAGAATTTTGAATGTTATTTATCTACTTATATTTTCCAAAAGACAACATACAGTATATATTGATCAAAACTAAAGTATTCTATTTTTTGAAGCTATTCATATGGGAGATAAATACAATTGTTTTGGAAGGTAGTGCTAGATATTGACATATCTTGCAATTACTGAACAGCTTGCCTGAAAAACTGTGTTTCATGTCAAAGTATAAATTAAATGATATCCATTCCCAAGGTTAACCCATTGTATCTTCAGAGGTTACCATCTGCTGGTGCATCCTTTCTTGGGGACCAATTATATTAAAAAATAATATTTCTGCAGCAATCTAACCTACAGTGTAATGTTTAGTAGAGTTCAGGTTATATTAAAATTCATGTTTCTTTTTAAAAGGTGATTAGAATCTCTCACTTGGGTTGATTTGTAGGCGCTAGTCAGTTGTGTGCTTAAGTTTCACGCAATGCTGGTTGCTGATAGTGTGTTTAAGGGCATGGGAAATTAAGTGTGTCCCGTGATCAGATAAAATAAATTTGAGTATTTCCCAGTGGCTTTGAAAATAATAATAATTAAATAAGTATTTTACAAATAAGTATTCCACATGTAGTCAAAACAGAGAGAACATAGCACTCTTTGGATTATAAACTACTGAAGTAGGTTGATTAGCATACATTTGAGAAGCAATTGGAAAACTTCTATCAAACTTTACTCCAAGGATATCAGCTTCTTAAGATTTCAACATCATCATCATTATCATTATTATTATTATTATTATTATTATTATTATTATTATTATTATTAACATCAAACAAGTGGCCAAAATAACATCTTATGAAAACTGAAAAAATGTTCCTATTTTCCTTTCAATAAAATAACCTAACAAGGATTGAAAATCTGAGGCAAAATGTTTCTATTCGTCTCCAAAAGGAAAGTTGATGACAATGATGTGTTATGTGACAAAGACATGAAACATCATCTGAAAATTAACTGAAATAAATTATTCATTATGTGTTTACTGTCAGAAGCTAAGAGTTTGAAGTGATATTTTATCATTGTTCAAATTACTTTCTGATAAAGCAGCACTGCAACATGTCTTACTTTTAGATCAATATCAAACAAATATAAAAAACCTTGAGAAACCATGTTGGAAATATCATGTCATAATAAAAGATTTAGAATGCTTTCATAAGAAATTAGTTAGAATGAGGAAAAGAAAAGGAAAGAAAAAAGCATACATGGGAAACTTAATGTATTTCACAGCACTTATTGTAAAACCTGTACTTGCATTTACAGTATTTGCCAGTGACGTCAGAGTACCTTAAAGGCATTGGAGGGTTCTTATTCCAAATGTTTTATGTCCACGTGGTACCAAATTTAGCTTACATCTCAATAAACATAAGGTTCAATTCTATACAATACTGAATAGCACAGGGAAACTACAGAGCATTATAGTTATTGTGACAGAAAGACAGGACGCCAAAGTACAGCACTTTGTCCAAAGCAGCCTGAGAAAGCTAGGAAAGAGTTATGGGGATACTCAATTGAATAGAGAAAAACAGAACCAAGACAAAGATAAGAATGACATTTTAGACAGAGTGATGAAGTGAAGCTTCTGAAGAACACAATGGAGAGACTGCTATTAAAACTGTCTTCTGTTACAAATTCTCTCTTCAACTAGGTAGTGGGTTAGTAAAGACACTAATAAATAAAAGGACTTAATACTTAAATAATTGCTTCATTTTGTGGTGGCAGTTAAAGCTAAAGACAAGATAGTTACAGGAAGGTGGTTAAACCAACAAAAATCAATAAAAACATCATTGTCAAAAACAAGGAATCAGGTATTTCTCCCAGAGATCAATAAAAAATGTCTTTAATTTATTTCAGGAACAAACTTTTTTCACCATATTTGTATTCTTAGCTGTTGTTTTGTGAATTACAGTGAAAGAAATCTGCCAAACATAATAGATTATATCGCAGTGAGCTTTCAAGGACGGTATGCAAACCATCAGGTTTTATTAGTCCTCATTATAATTTAGCTTTGTTAGCAGCAGTTTATAATGTATAGATACCCTCTGACAGCTTGGTTAGTGATTTAGCTCTGGTTGCTTTTAGTCAGCTGCACCCACCTAATGAGGTGGAGGCTTTAATAAGATGAAGATAAGAACATTTTTGTGCTGATATTTTCAAAGCAGAAGGTCAAATCTAAAGAACCTGGCAGTTAATCTGCCACACAGGTGAGTTATGATTTGGGATATGAAAGCAATACATGTTGGTGATGTTTCAATACAATCCTGTGTCTTCTTACTTTCCAAATGAATTTGTTAGCTAACAGTAATTGTTGAATGCTCTTCTAATGTCATAAAAAATATGCTTCTGTTAATGACCTGGAATAATAATTTGTCCACTATGCTGCCTTGAATTTAATTAACTGAAGTGATCAAAACAATTATGAGCACATTTACATTCATAAAAATGTAATTTATTTCAATTGGGCAAAAAGCTATATTGTCATCCTAGGGGAAGTAATGAGATTCTAAGTCGATTGTGTCACATTAGATTGGCTTAGTTGGTACCACTTACAAAGAAAAGTAACCCACTTCAAACTTATTGATATTTTTAATGGATTTCATTGACCTTCTGAAAATACATCATTCAGATTGCTAGGTGACTTTTAACTAGTATTTGTGGAAAGCAATATTGATAGATATATATATATATATATATATATATATATATATATATATATATATATATATATCAAGATGATGTTATACATTTTCAATTAAGTGAATTATTTGGAAATGTATTATATATATATATATATATATATATATATATATATATATATATATATATATATATGTATGTATCACCATCAGCCCATATCAATCCACTGTTGGAAGAAGGCCTCCACTTGAAAGGTGTTTCCTCTTACTTCGAACTATAGATTCTCTTTTCCATGTCATTTCATCTTCCCATCTTCTATGTGGTCATCTTATATGTATTTTTTCACATCTTGGAATTAATTTAATATCTTATATTCTCCATCTTTGATCTGTTATTTTGCAACATATCCAACCTATTCCATCAGAACATTTTCACTCTTTTAATTATTAATTATGTCACATATTTGGGTTTGTTCTCAGATCCATTCATGTATTTTCCTATCTCTTGTTATTCCAAGCATCAATTTTTTCCATTCTTCTTAGTCCGCAGTTTCTGAATTAGTTTTTGTTTAGTTACCAGGTTTTAGGGATATAAGTGAGCACTGGTAGTATACACTAATCAAATACTTTTCTCAAGCAAATATGTGTACATTCCATAAGTAGTTCTATTTAATAGCATGCAATTTTTTTGCAAAAGTACTCCATCTCATTTTCACCCATATCTCCATCTGTATTGATTTGCTGAACTCTCCTGAGTTCAAATGGATCAGACCTGCATCAAAGTGAAGAAGACTGCCCAACATAACTTTCCTTCTTTGCAATGTTCATTTGCAATATCCCATGCTAAGTTTGTTCTGGTAGGGGAGCACCAACTATGCCACCCTTGTTGTTTTAAAGAAAGAGAGATCTCCACACCCTAAACCATCTCCACGCAGGAGGTAAGGGACCTCAGCTTACAGCACAGGACCACAGATAAACATTAAAACAGTTTATTACAAGAATAAAAGAATAGACAACAATAATATCAGTGCACCGAAATGAGGCACAGGGCAGGAAGTCTTGTCAGTCAATACAGGGATTTAGGGACTATAAACTAATTATTATACTAATAATGATAAAAGCTACAAACATCATAAAACCTAATCTAAAACCACCTTTAATAAAAGTGGTCTGTAATACATGGAAATACTAAAACTAATTGTCCCTATATAATACAATCTTAGCCAGTCCAAATCCCCATACTTAAGGGCTTTGCTTTTCTTGTAGATCCTCAGAGGACCTCACTGTTGGGAAAAGGCAAAGAAAACCCGTGAGTCAAACTTTATAATATAATCCAATCTATAATTTTGATAATGTCACTTGTTTTATCTGTTCTTCTTCTTTCCTCAGGCACTGCAATTGGAACAACCTAGGCAGTAAAGATGAAATCAGTGCTAAGGGTACTTTTTTTAAGTTTTCTGTTGCGAGAAGTCACATCTAAATATTACTATTGTCTCTTTCAGGTGAGCAGCATTTGAGCATCCAGGGAGGAGATACGGAGAACTTGTCACTTTGTAGAATGAATATAGAATTTGTATTCTCTCCAGTGAGCAGGGGCTCTCACAGAGGGAGGTGTTTGTATGAAGAAGACTGCTGCCCAGATTGGTTACAGGTGTGTGTGATCAGTGTTTAAAGAAACAAATGAATAATTAAAACGGCCACATGTGAGAAAAAAAAAAAAAAGCAGTGTGTGTCGTAATTAATGTAAAAATTAAATAAACCCACTGAAATCAAAACATTGATAATTAGCAAAAGCAAACATATTCATATAATATAAAAATATAGTCACCTCCCATGACACTTATGATTGAAAAATGTAGAGATACTTTCACTGCTGGAAAAAGGAGATTATTTAATAATTGGAAAGAGCACTGTGAAATATATCAAAAAGTCTGATTCTGAGATTAGCATTAGGTGCAGACAGTTTCAACCTGAAACATAAACTACTCAACTTTTGCTAGTCCGGAAAAAAAGGAGCTTCAGCATTCAAGCCTTTTTTCTCCAACACATGAATGTACAGTAATATTATATATCGTAAAGCACATGTATTTATTATACTTTATACATATATATATATATATATATATATATATATATATATATATATATATATATATATATATATATATATATATATATATATATATATATATAGGCTTTATTTTGTTAAGGAAAGGAAAAGTAATTGCTTTTACTTTGTCTGACATGTTTAGGGTTAATTGAACTTTATTTTAACAAACAATGAGTTAACATTATAGTAAGATTTCTACTACATTAACTACAGTAAGTCATTAATTTTGTAGTGCTTACAATTGTATATAATGGTATTTGTATAAGAATTCACTTATCCGCTCTTTAGTGTATCCGTCTTTACATCGGATATGTGATGGGTTACTGTACTTGGTATCAGTCAAAATCCTGGCTGTTGTGTTTTGTACCAGCCTCGAGTCTGCTGATTAGTATGTTGTCCATGTTAGCACAGATAAAGGATGAATTATGTGAGAAGACAGAAATAAAAGAGGGAGAATATGAAGGCAAAATGGAAAGGGGAAGGAGAAGGGGAAAAAAATGAAATGTAGCAATGGTACAAACAGAAAAAGCAAAGCAGAAGATCATAGTGGTGCCTTCTCTTCAACCTGTCATACATGACTTATCAGGAAACCTGTAGCCAGGAGCAGAAGCCAGTTCTAATGAGTGCCGCTTGATGTTAGCATGTCATGTCTCAGTCAGACATAGCAGATCAAAGTTTGTTGTAAATAAATCATTCTTGAGAAGGATCATTTTTTTAGACAGATACCAAGAGTTAAAGACGAAAGCTGCTGGAGCACTGGTGTACAGTCGGCTGAGTTTGGAAGGGGCAGGCAGAAGAAAGATCAAAATCAAATCTACTCGTGTTGGTTTTCTGTGTAAGTGCAGTGAATGGGATCACAGCATCCAAACGTCCAGGACACTGCTCTTACTCCTTGACATCTGAGATTTTAAAAAAAATGTATTTCACAGAATGGTATAGGATGAAGGGTAGAATCTTAATCTAGATGTGATTTAAGTTATACCAGAAGTATCTAATTGCCTCTAGTTCACATTTAATTAAAATAATGATTCAATAATTATATCAGGCAATCAAATCTATATAAAAAAATAAAATACAATAAAAAAAACATCTAAACAATGTGAACCTGAACCTAAACAGCTGCAGAAAAATTTAGAATCTACATAACCAAGTAGATACCTTATACAGTATGACAATTCTTGTCCGAAATAACCAATTTACACACAAAACAGACTTAACATTCAACAGTTGTCTGGCATCAGCATGGCTTATTCTACTTTAAATACAAATATCAAAAGTCAGATTTAATAGGGCACTTTATAGGCCTATAGCTTTTCAAATCCTCGCTGCCGAATCAACTACTGCAAGGTTTTGAAGCTGTCTCCATTTCACATTGTCTCTGTCTTTTATCCTGAAAGGTTTGACTTTTGCTTTTCCTTTAAACTTCAAAGTCATATATTTTGGTGTAAATACCAAATGTCAAATGTGTTTAAGTCACCAGAGCATTGTCTCACAATAGCAATGCTAAGCAAGTGCTGCTTTAAGCTCCAGTTCCCAAACCGCAATTTGTATGATCAAACAAATGGCAGTAACACTTAAAAAGAATTGGAATCGGATTGCAAATGTGTCTTTTCGATGACCACATTTGTTTTCCATCAACGTAAATGCGGAGTCTGGTGTAGTAAGTTGTGGGCTATTACCTCAAGTACTTCTCAGCTTGCAGTCTCACCTACCTCACAGCTGGGTTTCTACAATTCTGCTCCTCGAGCCACTTGAGACATTATCGTTTTCTGACTGGCTGTGTCATATTGTTTCTCTAGTCTTCTACTACTTAATTGCCGTCATGTGAAAAACAAACTACTCTTTTGAAAGAGAGCAGCCAAAGCTTGATATATTCAGCGTTGCATAACAAAAATGATAACTGCAGGTCAGTGTGTGGGGCATGTGCAGACTCATTTTACATATTCGGTGAGGCGAAGTTGGCAGTGCAGCCCTGCATCAGCTCTCCTGCTTAAAAGAGAGGCTGGCTAATCCTATTACAGACCAAAAGGGCACATTTTGCGAATTAATTCTTATTTAGACGTCACTGTTGATGTTAAAGCAGGTTTCACGTTCAGTGGGAATTTGATACACAAGGAAATAATCAACAGAGCAACAACAACAACAACAACAACAACAACAACAACAATAATAATAATTAAAAGAATAATACAACCTAAGGATATGGCCCTAAGAGTATCGGTGGTTCTTATAATTGCTTTTGTTCCTCAAGAATGTACTAATTAAAGATTAAATTTAGTTTTTTTTTTTTTTTTTAATACATTGTGCAATGTGCAAGCCAGAAAGAATGAGTCACAATTTGAACTGGAAACCTTTGGGACCTGTCTTGTACAAATACAATCAATTTGCTTATTGTGTTTGATTTATGTAGTTATTTTGTATTTTACGCATGTATACAATGTGTAGAATTAGGAAAAGTTACATTAATATAACAATATACATTTTCTTTCAAAAGTCTCAGCACTACCCTCTGCAATCAGCGATAGTGCTATGAAATGTTATTAAATTATTTTTTGGAAAAGGAAATAAGGATTTAAACATTGCAAATACTAGTACACTCATAATAGTAATCATAATAATCATCATCATTTTAGAACATACAACATATATAATGGATCATTATAAAGTATATTATATCAGTGTTCAGCTGATTAGACTCTCTTACATTTAATTTCATTACATGTATTGGTAATTTCCTGCCTAGAACAATGTATTCTTGTCTGTGATGTCCAATAATATGTAAATAGATGATTTGTTAAGTCATGTATGACAGTGTAATGAGTGTTAATGTATTTCCTGTGCCTACATGGTGGTTTGCATTTCCATAATTAAAAAAGGCAACACCTGTTATTTCTTTATTCACTTTATTTGATTTTTATCAAATATGACAGCCCTTATGGTGAGTGAGAAGAGAGACAGCCCAAGACTGTCATATGGAGCTTGTTCATAGACTTATCTAGCAATAAAAGGCAAAAGCAGGGTTTTTATTTTTCTGCACTTTTGAGCAATGGCATCTGCTCTGTGACAATGCAGCAGACTTGGATTGGTGTATGATATACAGAAAGTTTGACTTTGCTGCCAGCAATGTCACATGTTGTATGATTATTACATGTTGGTGACTCAATATAAACATGATAACTATGGGAACTGCACAACATACACTGCGTTTTTGGCTTCCAAGCAAGAATGGCTAGAAGCCTTGGGTGTTTGCACAGATATAGTTTTTTTATTAAGAGGCACTGGAAATGGAAATACATTCTCCAACTCAGTTTGGTGGAGAACATGGAGTATTGAAATGTGTGCCTTCAAAATTGTATTCAATTTGTAGCTGTATATGATAACCTTTCCTAAGACTGACACTATCTGACACTAAATAAATAAATACATTAATTGTGATTAATTAATTATGATAGGTCTTACTGATGGGGCAAAACAACACAATTAATACAATAAACTATCCCATTTAGGCAATTAATAGAAATGTAACATATGACCAGAAATGAATAATTAACATAATCAGTTGTGTACGTTGATTCAGATATTCTATCAAGACAGGAGCATTAAAATCAAATAGCTTTGCTTCATCAAATAATTTAATTTAATTTATGAAAGAATCACTTTAACACTTAAAATGTAGCTTTAGCAAACCAATTTGAAAATATATGTATTTATCAAACAATTGCTCCAGACTAAATACTACTACTAATAATAATACTACTAATAATAATATATAGCTACCTTTGTTTCCCAGCTACACCAAGCAATTAGTGGGGATATACTGACATAAGCATATTTCCCACGAACACTATTGGTCAAATTTCACATTAACACGCTGTAGGTGAAGCTGCTGGTGGTGAATCTTTTCTTTCTTCTCATGAAACAGTTAATTGATTGTATATAAATAACATTACCGTTATTTTGTCATATGTCTAATATAGGGATATATTAAATATTATTCTGAAGGATAATATCATTATTATGTTCAATGCTGGTTGTAAAATGTTATATGAATGCTTCCACTAAGTATAAACAGTTAAATGTTGTGTTTCTGTTGCATATAAACACATCAAAATAATATACTATAGCAATCACACACCATATAGTGCAAAGATCTAGAAGTCACAGCATATTATTTCCATATGATCTTTACAAGTACGTACATGTATCCTGGGATAGCCAGGCGGTTCCCAAAACAGTATATTACAAAAAAAAAGACATGAGCTCTTCAGACACTCATTGCGGTTGGACATTATGACATTTAAAAAGAAGTATAACATATAGAAAACATGCATGGTCAGAACAGTAAGTGAATAAGCTGCATGTTTTATTACACCTAACGTAGTCTTTAATCAGGTTCAGAAAACAAACCAAATTGAAGGGAATTGTTCTACATAAAATTGTACTGGGTTGAATATGACAGCTAGTTTAACAGTGAGAAAGCATACAGTGAATATAGTTAAGTCACTCCGGAATGTATATGAAGGATTTTAGCATTTCACTAGAACAAATTTGTCAGAGAATCTCCTTGAGCTGACAAAACTACAGTTCAGTCTCTTAACCTCCAAATAATAATAATATATATATATATATATATATATATATACACTCACCTAAAGGATTATTAGGAACACCCGTTCAATTTCTCATTAATGCAATTATCTAACCAACCAATCACATGGCAGTTGCTTCAATGCATTTAGGGGTGTGGTCCTGGTCAAGACAATCTCCTGAACTCCAAACTGAATGTCTGAATGGGAAAGAAAGGTGATTTAAGCAATTTTGAGCGTGGCATGGTTGTTGGAGCCAGATGGGCCGGTCTGAGTATTTCACAATCTGCTCAGTTACTGGGATTTTCACGCACAACCATTTCTAGGGTTTACAAAGAATGGTGTGAAAAGGGAAAAACATCCAGTATGCGGCAGTCCTGTGGGCGAAAATGCCTTGTTGATGCTAGAGGTCAGAGGAGAATAGGCCGACTGATTCAAGCTGATTGAAGAGCAACTTTGACTGAAATAACCACTCGTTACAACCGAGGTATGCAGCAAAGCATTTGTGAAGCCACAACATGTACAACCTTGAGGCGGATGGGCTACAACAGCAGATGACCCCACCGGGTACCATTCATCTCCACTACAAATAGGAAAAATAGGCTACAATTTGCACAAGCTCACCAAAATTGGACAGTTGAAGACTGGAAAAATGTTGCCTGGTCTGATGAGTCTCGATTTCTGTTGAGACATTCAGATGGTAGAGTCAGAATTTGGCGTAAACAGAATGAGAACATGGATCCATCATGCCTTGTTACCACTGTGCAGGCTGGTGGTGGTGGTGTAATGGTGTGGGGGATGTTTTCATGGCACACTTTAGGCCCCTTAGTGCCAATTGGGCATCGTTTAAATGCCACGGCCTACCTGAGCATTGTTTCTGACCATGTCCATCCCTTTATGACCACCATGTACCCATCCTCTGATGGCTACTTCCAGCAGGATAATGCACCATGTCACAAATTTCGAATCATTTCAAATTGGTTTCTTGAACATGACAATGAGTTCACTGTACTAAACTGGCCCCCACAGTCACCAGATCTCAACCCAATAGAGAATCTTTGGGATGTGGTGGAACGGGAGCTTCGTGCCCTGGATGTGCATCCCACAAATCTCCATCAACTGCAAGATGCTATCCTATCAATATGGGCCAACATTTCTAAAGAATGCTTTCAGCACCTTGTTGAATCAATGCCACGTAGAATTAAGGCAGTTCTGAAGGCGAAAGGGGGTCAAACACAGTATTAGTATGGTGTTCCTAATAATCCTTTAGGTGAGTGTATAATGCATAGACAGCAGAACTGAAGATATTTTTACAAGAATGACCTCCTACATCTGTGGTCTCCAATCCTTGGAGGTCACCCTTCCATCACCGTTATAAGCACGTGGAAGTATTTCATTCTGAACAATTAAGCAGGTAGGTCATTTCAGTCATTTAGAAACCATTGGAGGAATCATTTAAATACCTTCAGCCTCTCATGGCAAGAATTCCCTTGGTTGATTTGCTAAATTGATTTAGCAACTCACATGTGTCCCCAGGATTTAGAAATTGGTGATTTAGGGTGATCTATTGGGGCTCTCCAGGAGCAGGGTTGGAGACCACTGTCCTAGGTACAGCATTTGGGGAAATATTTTTTAAAGAATTGTCATTACTTAAATTATGTTAAGCAACATTTAGATTAGTTGCTCTAGGATTCAATAAAACAATATTTGGCAAGCCCAAATCATGATCAGCTGAGAGAGAGAGAGAGAGAGAGAGAGAGAGAGAGAGAGAGAGAGAGAGAGAGAGAGAGAGATGAAGAAAGTTGGCAGAATATACCAGAATGTTTATTCTAATTCTACCTTTCAAAAGAAATATAATAAAGATAATAGGATGTTAGCTGGATGTTAGAAAAACTTGGGGAGCTCTTTGTCTTCCCATTAAAGCAGTGGTGAGCTAAAGATATTATCAACAGGATGACTGGAAAATGTCCATGCTATTTTTTTCTGATAGCATTTCTCTGTTTAAAGTTCTTTTATGAGCTCAAAATCTAATAAGCAATTTTATTTCAAACCAATGTAATAAGGAGTTGTTCGACCTTATACACCATATTATCAAAAGTAATGGGTTAGGTTTCCTCTACCAGTAATGGAATTTTCCAGAGGTCACGTGATATGTAGAAGATATATTTTTTGTAAAGGGCACTATGACCGCTTGCAGCAACGAAGGCAGCTTTGATGGGAATCACAGCTTAAGAGTTCATAGATTACAGTTAATAATTCCAGTATTATTTTTGATATGCAACAATCACGACAATTAGAAAAGTAATAATCATCCATAATATTCCACTGTTATATATCAAGTAGGCATGAGTATTACTTACAGTAATATCTCATCAGTCTGTTACAGCTCTCAAGGAAGAGGAACACACAGGAAAGACACTGAAACCAAAAAGAACAGTCCAGACATTATGAAGTTACTATCTTCCTTGATCTTGACTTGGAAATATTCGGAATATATTTATGCTCTGAAGCACACAGGACATGTAAATTAGACAACATGTAAGATATAGGGGAAGACAGGGGAGAAAAATAACTGTACCCATTGCACTTGCATCAAAAATAAAATACGTGGGATTCAGAAACAGATCAAAGTAGAATTAATATAATTTACAGTTCAGAATATCAAGATAAAAGCCTTGCAAACTGGTATATATCATTGAAAGCATTCAAAAGCAGAAGAACGTGCAATGGGGCATAGAATTATAATGAAGTTTTAACTTATAATCATAGAAAAGGCATTTGAATCAAAATGACTCTGAGAATTGATCACATGACAAGTGTTCAGACTGTACCTGTAATACCGCAGCCTAATCTCCTGGACATCACAGCCCTCTTGCTCTTATGCACATTCTTATTAAATTATGCTCCCTCATGCTTCTGATTACTTCTGTATTTTTAGCACTTTTATAATCTTACAGTAAGTTCTCCTGTTCCTAAGCCTACCCCTCCTCTTAGCACATACCAGGAACTGAGGAGTTTCAATGTGTTATGTGTGTTTTAATGCAACTGGAAGGAGGCTGGCATGTAATGACCTGTCTAGAGTGTTGTCCTCCTTAGAAATGGGTATATTCTCAGCTTTACAATTGCTGGAATAAGATGACATGTATTGTGTCTCTCATGATTGCCTCTGATGAGTATAACTAGATAGATATTGACATGGCCATGTGACGTGTCTGTCTTAAGTGCTCTTAGTCCCTTTAATACTGCAGGTATGCTAAAATTATTCAAGACTGAGACAGAATCATTGTTAATCTCGGGTTTGTTATTGTTGTCTCCATACATTAACCCCCAAATAAAATAGTTGAAAGGTATAATTACTTATACCTTTTCATCTGCTAACACGGATCCATTAAAGTACAAGTAACATGGGGTAATTTACACACAGAAGAACACTATCAATATAGAGAGAATAAGCAATACAATAATTCCTGGCATAATCAGTTTGTTTTTCTAGAATTCGAGCCATGGACAGGAAATAAATATCTGTACGACACATTTGGTATGCTATTGGACTAACACCTTCAGATAGCAACCAAACTTCGTTGCACTTTTTACAATTGTGTTTGCAGTTAAGTAGACTTTAAAAATGTATTAATTTGTCTCAGTGCCCTGTGTGTGTTTAATCTCTCTTCATATTTACCTTAATTGATTTGTCTAGAACTTTGTAGGTTTTGATCTATGTATTCTGCATAGCTGGCAATGTGTCCTTGAAGTTAAACCATAAGATTCTATCGATTTCATGTCTATAATATTTCCCTTGTTTACTTGACTTGAATAGGGTCTCATTCCTTCAAAGCCAGCTTTTCTAGAAACTGTGAACTCTACCCTTAGATGTACAATACCAGTGCTGTATGGGTACTAATGCAAGACTGAAATGAATATGTGTATTAGCTGGGCGGCAGTTTGGAGGAGTGGTTAGGGCTCTGGACTCCTGGGTAAGAGTGTCTGCTAAGAATTATAATAAACATGATGATAATATTAAGTACCATATGCTCAAGTATGAAATGCCATCTCAGGCACAACACTGAGTGCCCATTCGACACAGCCCCAAATGCATGACAATCCCACTGCACCAAAAGATGGTCTTGTGACACTGGTTTAAATACTCAACTGTGTCTTGGGGAGTAAGGTCACAGAAACAAGCTAATTGAGCTTGTCACTAATAAAGTGATATAAAGCACACTTTGTTATGGCAAGCCAAATTGTCAATGAGATATATCTAGAAATAACAATTTAAGATATCTCAAATAGAACAGGGAGATATCTCAAAATGACTTCCTGTGAAAATGCTGTATGTTTTGTATGGCCTTCCTGTCTATTTCAAGATCTCAAATAAAATAGGAAGTCAATTTGAAATATCTCAAATCCAAATAGAAATTTAGATATCTTAAAATAGTGTTAGTGTGAGATATTTCAAATGAAATCTCAAAATCAATTTTAGAGATCTTGAAATAAAATTCAAGATATCTTTAAATGACAATTTGGCTTACCATACTTCATACATCTGTACATCATACAGACAATGATGGATGTGTGAAGTTGAAGCAATATATTCTTTATTTTCAGGTCTTAGCTGAAATATAGAACACACAATGTCAAAAGGTGAATGCAACATGAATGACTTAATCTAGGTTGCCCAAGAGGATTGCATTAGTTATTCTGCAGAATCGACCTCATCGTCGGATTGAAACATAATTTTTTACCTATCTGTCAAATTACGTTTTTATTTTTTTTATTTAGTACATCCTAAATAACTTAAATGTAAACCTTTCGTTCCACAAAGGCAATGAATGTAATCAGATTCAAAGTTAAAATAGTTATTCATATCCATTCACCTAATCAAAATTGAGTTTTCAAGGGTGACTAGTTCCAATGAAATTACATCTTCTGAGATAAAATTAAAAGGGTACTTTTAATACTTAAAATATTCAAAGGATAGCAGGAGGACTGGGAGCAGGACAATGAAATGCAAATAAAAAAATGAATGCAGAGTACTTAAAATATATTATAATTCTATAAAGGTATTATGCCTGAATCTTACTAGTGATACATTCCATTTAAAATATCTAGTAATGTGTCAAATTTGGACATTTTTACTGAATAGCATTCCAAAAAAAAAAAAAAAAAGACTATATAAAGTACAGTCCCTGTCTATATACGCGATCTTGTCTCTTATGGCAGTAGAAAGTACAGGATTTGTAACACTTCTTAAACAAATACATGTGCACTTTCCTGCATTTTTTTTAATTCATGTTGTATAATGCATGTTCTGTGTGACACTCTGTTGCTCTTTCATCTTAGAATATATATAAAAGTAACTAATCCCTTAAGCAATGTTTTGCCTCTGCACACTTCTGAAAGCTAACTGAAAGGAAGCCGAGTATGAGAAAGTTAGAGCTGTACATTGTTCTGAAGACGACATGCAAAACTGTAAACTGAAGCTCATGCAACGGTAGTGTGCACATCCCAACCTTATATCCTCACCCACAGTCTGGAAGTATATTTTAAGAAGTAATATCTGATCTCTCTATATCATAACGAATCATTTAATACATTCATAATTCATTACAATGGAAAAATAAAGATGAAAGCGAATGTATCACGTAAACTGCAGTGCTCTGTAGAGGAGAGAGTGCAAATTGTCCCATATTAAGATGTTTTCATTTTGTTTTAATAACCTGCAATATATTACCATGTTATTAACAACATATAATAGTTCTAATGTATTATGTATATAATAATTCAGTGATAACAGCAACTTTATAAACTAATTTATATACCCTCAATTTAAACATTACTAGTTTAAGTAGAAACTGTCTTCCTACTTTCTCTGGGGAATGTTTTTTGAAAAGGAAAGGGAATTACATCAGTTTGGCTGGCTTGCTCAGTAATTCCAAAATGACATTGCACCATTTTGGAGAGAAAAAATCCAATAACATATCTGATAATATACTGGTTGGCACTCTCAGCCTGTGGGGTATAACGATGGAAATTGAGAATATTTAATTTGTTTTAAAAATGTCTGTCTGTTTTACAGGAGTATTCCCATTCAGCCTAATTGAACTAAAACACTGTTGCCTTCAATTTAGAGTTTGTATTAGACAAACAGCACAACATGAATTACTAGGAATGGGGCTTTGGGCTCCCCTGTGGCTCCCCTGCTATTGGAGCTCACTAATGAAAGTGAATGGACACTAAATTTTAGGTTTGCACCTCCAGAAAGGTTTTGTTCATTTGGCTCTTCCTGCAGTGGGAGGAACGCTTCCCTACCAAGCACTAGCTAAGCTCGGAGCACTTATTTTATAGAGCTTATTTCTATTCAGGCATTTCCAGAGCACTCAATATAGGTAGTCTGTCATTTGTCTTAGGTGCTGCTTATCAGAAGGAGACACCTTGTATTTCTTTAGTTTTCTAACTCTAGTATGGCTTTGTACTCCAGATGAAGCACAGATCTATGCTGGTTCTCATACAGGTCTATCCAGCTGTCCACAGATGAACCACAACATTTGTAGAATACCCTGTTTTGTTTTGTTTTTAATACAAATGACCAATGAATACTACCAGAGCTCTGAAAACTGGTCATTGAGAGATACAATGACACAAAATCTCCAAACCACATACATATGGATATAAAGATGCATGCTTTGATTAAAAGCAGAGAAAAGTAAATAAATATCACCCAGGGGCAAAGACATACATGTGACATCATTAAAAGAGTGAGGAGATCATAAATCCAATGGATTGTACAGATCAGAGAAGGACTATGGCTCCCTAGAGATACAGACCAATAAAGAAGACCACTGGTGATATAGATAGATAGAAAGATAGATAAAACTTTCAGTACATCTTTCATCACTTAAGCAAACAATAATACAGAGATCTTTGATCAAATTATAAAAAAAAATGTCAACCAACTTACTGTGTGCAGTTTAAGTATCTGACATTGAAGTACATTAAGGATTAAAACAAGTTCCAGGTGCCCTGTGTCTAAAAAATATAGAGTGAATAAACTATGAACTATGAACACGTACATACACTCACCTAAAGGATTATTAGGAACACCATACTAATACTGTATTTGACCCCCTTTCGCCTTCAGAACTGCCTTAATTCTACGTGGCATTGATTCAACAAGGTGCTGAAAGCATTCTTTAGAAATGTTGGCCCATATTGATAGGATAGCATCTTGCAGTTGATGGAGATTTGTGGGATGCACATCCAGGGCACGAAGCTCCCGTTCCACCACATCCCAAAGATTCTCTATTGGGTTGAGATCTGGTGACTGTGGGGGCCAGTTTAGTACAGTAAACTCATTGTCATGTTCAAGAAACCAATTTGAAATGATTCGACCTTTGTGACATGGTGCATTATCCTGCTGGAAGTAGCCATCAGAGGATGGGTACATGGTGGTCATAAAGGTATGGACATGGTCAGAAACAATGCTCAGGTAGGCCGTGGCATTTAAACGATGCCCAATTGGCACTAAGGGGCCTAAAGTGTGCCAAGAAAACATCCCCCACACCATTACACCACCACCACCAGCCTGCACAGTGGTAACAAGGCATGATGGATCCATGTTCTCATTCTGTTTACGCCAAATTCTGACTCTACCATCTGAATGTCTCAACAGAAATCGAGACTCATCAGACCAGGCAACATTTTTCCAGTCTTCAACTGTCCAATTTTGGTGAGCTTGTGCAAATTGTAGCCTCTTTTTCCTATTTGTAGTGGAGATGAGTGGTACCCGGTGGGGTCTTCTGCTGTTGTAGCCCATCTGCCTCAAGGTTGTACGTGTTGTAGCTTCACAAATGCTTTGCTGCATACCTCGGTTGTAACGAGTGGTTATTTCAGTCAAAGTTGCTCTTCTATCAGCTTGAATCAGTCGGCCCATTCTCCTCTGACCTCTAGCATCAACAAGGCATTTTCTCCCACAGGACTGCCGCATACTGGATGTTTTTCCCTTTTCACACCATTCTTTGAAAACCCTAGAAATGGTTGTGCATGAAAATCCCAGTAACTGAGCAGATTGTGAAATACTCAGACCCGCCCGTCTGGCACCAACAACCATGCCACGCTCAAAATTGCTTAAATCACCTTTCTTTCCCATTCAGACATTCAGTTTGGAGTTCAGGAGATTGTCTTGACCAGGACCACACCCCTAAATGCATTGAAGCAACTGCCATGTGATTGGTTGGTTAGATAATTGCATTAATGAGAAATTGAACAGGTGTTCCTAATAATCCTTTAGGTGAGTGTATTTCACTGTTAAAATAACAGTATCTTTTAAACGAACAAAATTTGTGAATAACTGATTATATTTTGGGGGGCAACACTTTGGTCTGCAAAAACGGATTAATGTCCAACTCATCCTTTCTTAAATTGTCAATTTCCAGTAGTTTTGAATTTACAGTTGTGTGATCATTTGTCTCCCTGCCCATTGTAGATGGCATGTAGTCTACAACCAACTTAATGTGCAGTTCATGTGCCTCTAAAGGCCAAAATCAAAGACTTAAAGTGAGCTCTGAAATACACATAAAAAGCAGTTGAAATCTCAGGAACATTTATTATTTCATGAGCTCTCTTGACTGAATAACCTTTGATATAGCTTACATTTACTTATAGTTTTCATATTTCATGTACTTCCAGCACAGTTGTCTGGGGAGTCACCAGTGGGCAGGTCATCAGTTTACAGATTCATTTTTTAAATACACCTTCTTTGGAGGCACTATGGTTTAATTACTTTTATATAGTTGGAGTAAAGTAAGATACATAAATATGCATGGCTAGTCTGGCCATTACAGTTGTGTTTTATGGTCAGTGACGAAAGACTGAGACACAGATTTTTTAATGTCTTTGAAATATGATGAACTGAAAAAGCTATCAGGCATACTGAAGACAACTGATTTCCTGTGTGGTTTTCCAAGTAACACAATATTTAAAACTTTCATAACACCTATAATTCCAGATACTTTCATAGTAGCAACTGTGATTTTGCTGATGAATGTTGACGGTCTATTATAAACTGAACAAAAACAAACATGAATATACTCTATGTGAGTCTAAGGCTGGGATTAAAATCAAAACTTTGACCCACCCGCTAATAGAAAACTACATAACCGTACTCAGTTGCTTCATTTTCAGTAAGATGCCACTTTCTTCTAATCAGAAATGTAACCGCTATGATATACAGGTTTGCTATTAGCAGGTGAGTCAAACTTTTGATTTAATCTGACCCTAAATAATACAATTGTATCCATTATTAAACTGCACCCTTCAGGAAATTTAACATCAACACTTACAAATGTAGTTGGGTCTTGGGACAAATATCACATAACAGTTTTCAAATGTATCAACTTGTATATAGGGTTCTGTAATACAGTTGTTAATAAAAACTTTAAAGCAGTGCTTCTCAACCCTGGTCCTGGAGGACTGCTGGTTTTTGTTCCAACCGAACTCTCAATTAGTTAATTGAACCCTTAATTTAACTAATAAATTCATAAATTAGAGCTTTTTAATTACTTAAAACAGTAGGGGTTTTAAGTATACAGCTGAATAAGGAATGTATTACCTTATTTAGAAATCCACTTTTAATCAGCTACATAATTTAATAAGTAAAATGTATGCAAATTATGACTTCAATTAGAGGTTCAATTAATTAATTTAACTATTAGTATAGCTGTCCTTGTTTTAGTTAAACGGTTTACACTCCCAGGGCCGGATTAAATCAAAACTTTGACCCACCCGCTAATATAAAACTACAAATCTATACATAGTAGCGGTTACATTTATGATTAGATGAAAATGGGATCTTATTAAAAATGAAGCCACAACTGAGTACAGTATTGTAGTTCTCCATTAGCGGGTAGGTCAAACTTTTAATTTTATCCAGCCCCCAAGGACTCTATATATCAAACTTCTAAATTATACCAATTCAGTTCTTAGACATTTTTAATCCAGGTGGCACAATGGTGCAGTGGTTAGCACTGCTGCCTCACAGCTCCTGGGACCTACATTTGATTCCAGCCTTGGGCATCTGCCTGTGTGGAGTTTCATGTTCTCCCTATGTCTGCCTGGGACTTAAAAAAGCTTTTCTTGCTTTATTTGCAATACATTTTGACAGTACCAAAAATAAAGTTTTAAAGCGTTTTAAGCTTCTGTGACACCACACCTGCAGGGGCAGAAGGCTTATCCTTTTTTCAACACATCAATTTATTGAGTGAGCACAATTACTCTTAATTATGTTTGTTTTCTTTTTCTGTTTAGTCAGAGCTTAATGTGTTCTTTATAACTACTTGTGCGGCTCCAGAATGGATAGCCTACAGAGACACCTGTAGGGTAAATTAATTTTAGGTCAAAAAAACAAGTTGAGATAAACGCAATGCCCTACATTTTGGATTTGTTAGCTTTGGAAAGACTGCAAACTGGATGGATATGATGGATATCATTTTAACAATTTGAATTTTCTGACTTTCTTACTTTTTCATACCCATATGAAACCAGTGTGCAACAGGCAAGGTCCTAGACAGAAGCCCTTCAAAGCAAAAGGGTCCAAGACTCAAAAGTGGGGCGAAATATAAAGCAAATAGTAAAGTATAGGAAACAGCAAAAGTACAAGAGGGAGTCTGTGCTGGGGTGGCCAGGAATGGAGGCTCATAGAGACTACAGGTTATGAAAATAATACTTTTATTAAATAAACACAAATTAAATGGGCATGAGGGCCATCCAAAAACATATAAAACACACAACACTGTGTATTAACACTAACTAAACAAAGTAGAGTCATAGTTTACAAACAGGCAGGTGGTCAATGATCAGGCAAATAGGTCAGTACAGGAAATCCAAGAATCTAGATAGTACATTTCCTTCAGTTTCAAGGTTCTTTGTCTCTCTCACCAAAAGTAAAGGTTAGAAAATGCACTAGAAAAATACAAATTCACTGGACCGTAAATCTTCCCAAAAATACAAAAATAATAAGACAGGATGTGGGAGGAATTGATTTTTGGTGACTTAATAACTCCCACAATTAACCACCTGTATCAGTAAAGCAATTTACTTTTAAGACTTTTAGACTTTCAAGACTTTTATTCCATAACCAAATATTCAGGATCGTTAGTTACATCTAGGCCATCTTAAGACATTTCTTAATTTTTATCTAATAGAAATCCATTCTGTAACAGAATTATAATGTGATTACCTCCCTCCCTACATTACCTGTCGGAAAGGTTGGATCTCAGTACTGGACTCTATTCTTTCAACAGCACTGAAATATCTTGTTCACTTTAAATCTGATCAGTGCTACCGCTTCATAGATTTGCACGTACTTGCTTGGATGCTGGATTGCAGACTTTCATCATCATCAATCATCTTTGGCTCCTTCAAGAGTGCTTCAATACAGTTTGCCATAACTCAGTATTCAATAAGTCAATGTCACAAAACTTCAATAACATCAATCATAGCCTGCTGTACCATCATGTTCCTAAGAATTATAATTCCAGCTATTCCCATGTCCTGAATTTTACAAAGTCAATAGCAGAAAGCTTCCACTGACTGGTCTCACACATACGAATTTGATGTATTCAGTCAATTATTTATTTTCCTTTAATTCTGATAAATACACAAAATTAGCACTGTAAAAGTTTATCCAACTTAACACAGTCAAGGCAAATGTCTTAACATTATTAAATTGTTTATCTGTAAATGTTAACTTGAGTGAAGCTGGATTAAGTTACAAAGTAACACGTTGGTAGTACTTACTAAGTTTAACTCTGCTGAGTTTAATCAACAAAACAACATATATTTATAGACCATAACTATCTGAGTTCAGCGACATGAGTTCACATAAGTTGGTTCTACTTGAATGGTACATTTGGTAAAACATGGTTAAAAGTTGCACATGCACGTAGTTTTATGGAATAAGACAATTACTGAAGTATTCTATATATTTCATGAAACTCTACCAAACATAATTGTATTAAAGGGGATTGTTTAAAGTAATCAAATATAGTAAAGTCACTGTAATAGAGATTTAAGACTCCCAAAATAAACAGAGATCACAGTTGATCTAGTTGAAATACAACTTACTTATCTGGTAACACGTTTAATTTGTCTGGCTTTTTTTTGGAATGCTGCAGTATTTGTTGGTACAGTAAGCTTGATGTGAAACTCTAGACATCACAACGCTAAATTGTACTATGCCTGTCTATGCAATATATTAAGTCTTATACAAGGAAAACAGTATCATCTGACTATCACAACCCCTCAACTCAGGAGTCCAGAGCCCTAACCACTACTCCACACTGCTACCAATATTATTATTATTATTATTATTATTATTATTATTATTATTATTATTATTATTATTATTATACAATTTTAAAGAAGGGGAATGAGGCAGAATGTAAACTGCGTAACTGTACAGAGAGCTGCAGCAACAGGCCTCCATTTCCTGCCGGTTTCTTGACCATCCCATCAATGATTTTGGCTAGCCTTTTCTTCTCTCTACCATTTAATTTTTCTTTTCATATTACAATGATAACTAAGTAAATTCCATTTAGTGTACTTCGCACAATATTTTCACTCTGAATTCAAATCTGCCGACAGTACAATATAACCATTATTATTATTTGTTCCCTCCAAGTTGGATTTGTATTAGTGATAGGTTGTTTACGGAGACCATATTAGTGCTCACTTCATATATTCTGGTTTTAAATAATGTGTAAATGCACTTTACCATCTATAGTGTTCCTACATGATTTAACCTTCCTTGGGGTTCTACTCCATAGCGGACGTGAGTTCAAGCCATGATCTGTGCCATTATCGTTCTTATGGATGATGATATGGCTCTTCTTCTGAAAGATTTAATTCAATTGGTGCCAGAATCATTTTACTTTTAATCAAGACTGAACCAATTATCATATTTACACACTGAAAGCAATGCATGGTTTCTAAAGCATAACATGTAGGTTAATACAGTCAGTGTCATAGGTTTGGATTCAGAATTGGGGAGGACATGCATTTTGAATCCTGTGTTGGTGGGGGTGTGGTTGCTGAGTTGTTGAGGGGGGGGTGAGCTTAGTTGTGGAGCGGGGGACACGTCAATATTCTTATTGATGGGGGTTGCTAACAACATTGAGGAGATGTGTTCACCACACCTATGGAACCAGGCACACATTATTGGGGGGGGATTTAATGTTCTCTCACAGTTGGGAGGGACTCACATATGCAGGACCGATATATATTTCAGAATTTAGGATTAATATACAATATAAATGTGTATTCTATGGTGGCGGCAGGCAGTTGCTAAGACAAATAAACAATAAACATGATTGTTAATGTTTGATAGTTATGGTAAACATTCTAAGTGATGGGTCGGAACCATGCCAGAGTTCTAGAATGTTACACTGTGTATCGCTGGAGATACAAATCAAACATTGACTTTGAAGACGAGCAGCAGCTGGTAATATCTCCAACGTCTAAAAAGAAAACCAAGGCATCAATTATGGTAAGGTTTACATTGAAATTGTACTTTTGTATAAGATGTATATAAGGGGGGGTTTAGAAGCTTTTCAGCATTTTTCTGGGCTTCCTGTCGTGTTACAGCTGGAACTGTATCTGGACCAACACGAACCTCTTTACGATTTCTCATTCTCATCATCTCATCACCACAATTGGTGGAATCTGGAAAATTTAAATAAACCTTTCTGTGAAAAGAGTAGGGTGCTGTTAGAAAAAGGTTGATTACATCTCATTGAAGAAGCAACAAGAGATTAAACGATTTCCACCATTAACTGCAACTACACGTCTTTGTTCTGTGCTTATTGCTTCTTTCAGAGTGAACCTAAAGGTTGTCCACAGAGACGCGATGGCCTCCGCAGGCAGATTATTCCCAACAGGCACTTCCAGGACTATTACCTGGGGAATGAGGCTCTTGTCCAGGAAGCCCTCGTTCATAAGAAAAGTCCTCAGAAGGGACACAAGCCTTGGTGGGAAGTCATAACTAGAGCCTGTGACCCCTCCAATCCCGGCTCTCTCAGGATGGTCCTGAAGAAGGTAGAGCCTCCAGTGGCTTGTTCTCTGGCCTCTCAGGACCCCCTGACAAGCCAGCGGACCCAGCGCCCCTCCGACCACACCAAGAGACGGCATAGACCAACCAGGCAGGGCCAGGGCCGCTCCTCTTACACCAGCAAGGCAGACGGGCGATCCCACAAGGCATCAGAGCTCCCTGTGGACAGAGGAGTCACATTTTGTCACTTTCGCGAGGGTGCTGTCTCTTTACAGGTAATAAAATGAGGGTCACCTAACATTGAACATTTCAGGATTAATAGACATCTTTAATATCGGAACACTATCATTAATTAAAGGACTGGGGTGAATAACAGAAGCTGACATTCTGTAGAAAAGTGCCTTGTAAATGTCTAAATCTTTTGAGATTCAGGGTAACATTTGTTTGGGTTTATCCTCTGTCTCAGAGTGCAGATCTCAAGACCTGGTGTGAAGAGTACCGGCTTTCACAGCTGAAGAGACGGCTTGGAGCGACTGAAGTCGGAAACCAGGAGCCTCAGTCAGCCATCAACTGGGCAGTGCTGCCACCAAAGAAGCGCTGGAAATACATCCAGGACATCTGATTGGTTTTCCAAATGCCCCTTGCCATCTGCATTTGTTTGTAATTATGTAAATAATAAAGTACTTTCTTAGAGGGGGTGGAATTGTTTTGCTGCCTTATGTTGAATTTTGGTTCAAAGTGGGACGACATCACCGCAAACAAGCCCATACACTATACGCACGGCTGCATAAGCAATGTTTATTTCATAAAGCACAACTGGAAATCAAAAGTTCAGAAATACCTCTGTCTGCTCCCTCCATTGAATTCCTCACTGGTGTTCGACACTCAGAAAAGGGAACTATGTATCCATTGGTCAGAGCAGGAGATGCACTAATCATTTTGTTATCCCTCATTACTTAAAGTCATAACCTGGTCTACTGGCCACTGTTCCAAGCATAATAATTTTAAAGATGGTCACTAACACCTATCTTTTTCAAATTCTAATATTTTACAGTTTACATTATAAATATTCAAACCCCCATCTCTTAACTGGAGCCCTTCAGTCTTTCTTTGTTGCACCTGCTGAATTAAGAAATGCACAACGACTTCCACCATTATGACTCATACAGGCCATTTATATTTCTGATACAAACCTACACCCCTTTCAGTAATTATAATAGAGGTGAAATACAGAGTTTAATTAGCTATCTTTGTTAGTTTGTTTTACTTCAGAGGGCCGTATGTTTAATGATAATTTGACTGCATACTATTTAGCAGTGCAGAAGTGTAAAATATAAGAGACAAAAAAAATCTTTAACACATTTCTTCTTCCCTTTTGAAGACGGTATATTTGCCCATTGGTGTAAAAAGTAGTCAGAAGTTACACTTGAGTAAAAGTAAAAAGTCTCCCAATCAAAAAGTTTCAAGCATACTTAAGTACCAAAAGTAAAAGTAAATATTGTGATTTTAGCAAAAAAGTGAATGTGCATGTGTTTGTGTATGACGTCTATAAAGAGGACACAAAAGAGATTAATGTAATGTTTTAATCCAACATTTTATTGAAACAATTAATGTATTTTTACTGTTCCTCAAAAATAAATAACCTAAGCTCTGAAAGGTTAAAACGTATTGTATCGCTCAGTGCACAGTATCAAGTACGGCCTTGGGTTAGTTTCCATCTTTGAGAAAGGGAAAAAGAGCTATGAATGCACTTGGATGGATGAGAGAGGGTGTGGATTTTGCTGCATAGAAGGGAAAACTGATCAGCTGGTAACCACATCTGGCACCAACAATCATACAACGGTCAAAGTCACTTAGATCATGCGTCTTCCCCAATCTAATATTTGGTCAAAAAACAACTAAACCTCTTGACCATTTCTACATTCTTTATATATTGAGTTGCAGACACATGGTTCACTATTGCTATAACGAGCAGTGGTACTTAATAAACTATATATATATATACACAGAACTACAAAAAAACATTAGAATTATTAGGGAGCAATGTACATTTGGGTTGTGTATTATACTCCAATATGCATTGTATGATATAAGGGAAGATCTGTCCCCAGAATGCACTATATAAAATCAATATTATTACATTTCATAATAATATTACATTACATTTCATAATGTTGCCCTTATTCAGGGCAACATTATGTTTTGCATCAAATTACCCATTTATACAGCTGTTGCTTTGTTTTTGTTTTTTCATTAGCAATTCAGGAAAAGTACCTTGTTCCAGGGTACAACAGCAGTGGCCCCCACCTGGGATTAAATTCACGACTCTTAACGTTTAACTGAACTTGCATTCCTATTCAACTAGTAATTGTGAAAGATTCTGCAGTTCAGAGATGGTGGGATATAATCCCTAGATTTCCTTTGTAGTGGTTCATCACCATAAATTATATTTTGAAGAAATTAGAAATTACGGAGCCCGGGAGGTGACATGAACTGAGCTTTTTTTTTTTTTTCGTGCTCACAAGATATAAGATGTGCACACGAGATGTAAGATGTGCTCTCATCTTATACCTAGTGCGATAGTGTTACATCTCAGTCCAAATTAGGGCTCCATAGCTTATTTTTTTTAATAGAAAATATCAAATTATATATTTAAAAAATAAGATGGATTTCCCAACACCAATGAAATGCAGTATTCTCATTCACCCGAGACAAAAGTAAAAACATTTGATAAACAAACTCAGGTTCTGGTTAATTCTCACCAGCAGGATGTAAAACTACATCAGTGGTGCATATCTTTTAAACAATACAGAACTAGAACAAAATATTAGAATCACTGCAAAGAAGCCTTTGATGAGAACAAATGTATTATTAGAATTAGTATTGATTTTTACTGTTGTAATTTCATTACCATGTGTCCGAACTTTTTATATTCATGTTTTTGCCATCTTAGGTAATTCCTAATTAATTCAATCTATGCATCTTATTCACAAATTTACCCACCTATGATTTGTAAAAGTGCACCCATATTTATTTCTTTCTTTAGTGTCCTACGCATTACGGTATTGAGATTAAAATACAATGAAAATGTCATAATACTTTATGTATTTTTTTAAAGATATACACCTGGATTTGCAGCCAGTTTGTGACAACTGTGACGTATTTAAAGCAGTAAAACTGATTGAATTAGTTCAAAAAACTGTCATCATTTATAACAATCATTTAACTAATTTTTCAATGTTTTAAGACACTTCCACATTTCTGACCCAGTCTTATGGCTAGGTGTGGAGCAAGCAGAGTGGGTTAATGTCTCACTTCTTGCTTCACTAGGCAAGTACTATGAAATAAGTACAATTAAACAAATTACTTAACAGAAAGTCTGTTTTTGAGGTTTTTTTGAGGCTCTTGTTAAACTTGTAAAACATCTGACTCCATGAATTATCATACAAACATCCTGGATAACTTCAAAAGTATACCTCAGAATTGTAGGAAAGTCACTATTAAGTGCATATAGAAGACCAAATAGCACAGTGATGGAATTTGAAACATCACACAGATCTGTCACAACAACTTGCTGTTCAAGAACCAGTGCAACATCGATAATTTCTTCTGAAAAGTCTCTCTCTCTCTCTCTCTCTCTCATATACAGTAGTGTGCAAACATTTTAGGCAGGTGTTATAAAATGCTGTAAGTAAGAATGCTTTCAAAAATAGACATGTTAATAGAGTATATTTAAAAGCAAAGTGAGTGAACAGAAGAAAAATCTAAATCAAATCCATATTTGGTGTGACCACCTTCAAAACATGCAGTGGTTGGCCACAGTGGTGGAATTATACATGGGGTGGCCAGGGGGTGGCCAAGGCTACTTCAGGGGGTCCATAGACCATGACAGAAAATTAGTGTGTAACCCTAACCTGGTATCTAAGGAACACAAATGAATCCTATGATTGCTGATTAGAGGTAGAAGTGATAATTCACTTAACCCAGAGTTCTTCAATGTGGCAGATAGTGTGGTCCATAAGGGTTACTTCACTAGAATTCTTTAACATGCTATGAATAGTCAGTGTCTCTACCTCGGAAGTGCAGCTCAATTTCTATCTCTCACACACACGCACACACAGTGTACTGTACTCACATACTGGAGAGACTTGGGTCACTCTGTTTTCATGAATGTATAATCTGGGTCTATAAGTGTTGAACATCCAAAATATTTTCTGAAAATAGAGCTCAAGCACCAAGGAGATAAGACAGCATTCGTGTGTTCCATAAATTGCATAGTTTATTTACAAAAAAACACACTGCAATTTGACATACCAGGTATCAAGCAGAAATTCACTTGAAAAATTAAAATAATTTTGGTGCCCATCAATATTACAAACCTACAGTATCATTTATGCTCATATATATTATGTTAACTAATAGCAAAGAAAAGTTTTGGAATTGGCATAATCAAGACCAAATTAAATCTGTGTGACATGATACCCTTTGGATTGATCATTTTAGAATGTCAGTGTACTAGCTAGTACACAGTGCAGGTTTTAATCATGACCAGAGGGACCGCCTAAGTACCAAATTATCCTAGGTAGATTTAAAACAGCATAATTCTGCAGTTCTGGTGAGAACGGGCAAAATGTTTCACAAACTCATCCATGTTGAGAGAGTGTGCCCTCCTTGACTCAACACTGAGAATTCCAAGGTGACTTAACCTGTCATCAACCATTGTTGTCCTAAGGTGGGTTTTAATCAGTTTTAAAGCTGAGAAGCTTCTCTCGCAAGAAGCACTGCTGACTGGTCTAACAACAGAAATCTTACAAAGTCTAAATAGCTCATGGAAGACCTTTTATAAGGTTCTAGAAACACAACAAAGTCAAGGAGAGTAGACGGTCTGTCCCTTCCACTTTTCTCTCTCCTATCAAGAAGCCGCTTGGTTTGATGAACCTTATGTTTGAGGTCCTCTAAATCTGACTCAAAAGTCTGAGCAAAGGCATACAGAGGCTCCTCATTCAATAATGTTGTACTCTTTGAGATGAGAGACTGGACCTCTTGCATTATCTTGCAATTCTTCTCTGAAAAACACCTCTGCAGCTCAGCTGTAAGACTGTCAAGCACCTGATAAAAGATAGCTCTTTGGAAGGTATCACCATCACTTTAGTCACTATTTTTCTGTCCTATAGTGCTCATCATCAATGAGTCGTGAAATCTTAAGCTTGTTTTAGGCTGTCTTTTACACACTGTTTGTACACTTATTTTGCAGTGCTCTGCAATCTCTTCAACCTCTTTCTATAGTTCTCCAAAGTAACCCTCACTTCTGTAGTCCTGTAATGTGTCTGTAAGGACACCTACTAGATCCACAGCCCTTGCTAGGTCAAGAGAGCTTGATTAAAGCATGTCAGAAAGATATTTGGCATCACCAAGCACTTTACAAAATGGTAACCAAAAGCCCTATGAAATGTAAATCTATCTGAGAAAGAAGGCCCCTTGCCTCCACTGATCTATCACCACAATTTTCAAGTTCGATATCCTGTAGCATTCTCAGAACTGCTGGAAGCCTGTCCCTCAGATTACTGCATGACATGTATCTGCATGCCCAACTTACATACGTAAGTCTCTGTAGTTCCCTGGGCTGCTGCTGTGGATACAGCTCTTTCTGAACTGCCACTTGAGAAGAACATATGAGCCAGATACAAAGTTATAAAGCTTCTGCAGGAGTGCAAAAAGTTAACTGCCTCAGACACTGATTTTATAGCATCGACAATAACCAAATTCAAACAATGTGCATTACAGTGCACATAAAATGCAAATCTTGCACTGTTTTTAATCCACGCAGACATACCAGAATGCTTTCCGCTCATGACGGATGCATGGTCATAGCCTTGCCCCACAAGATTATTTTTGTAGTCCAGACCATGTTTTTCAAGGCAATCAATTATCATTTTTGTGAGACCTGCTCAATCTAAGCTTTCAGCTGACTGAAATTGTAAAAAGCTTTCGTGGATGGCCCCATTGTAATAGTACCTCACAACTAAATACATTTGTTCTTTTTACTTTAAATCTTTGGTTTCATCTGCCATTACATTAAAAACTTCACTTTCTTTTACTTCTCTTATTATTTCATTTTGTACCATCTCAGCTAAGCCCTCAAGAACTTGTGGATTTGGTGGCTTGTGTACTTAGCATTGCCACATGCATTCATCCTTGTCTCTATGAGAGGGTCATGCTTTGTTATTTCTTCTAAGATTGTAAAATAAATACCCTTGTTTTGAGAGTCATCAGACTCTCGATGACCTCGCTGCGGTATATTTTGAGTGGCAGTTAATAGGAGCACATCTGCAATTGATTTAATGTAAGTACAGTTTTCCTCCACTTTCTTTTTCCAGTCCTCATTTATGACATCTAACATTAATGAGTTGCTGTCAACACTCCTTTTATGCTGATTCCAAGCATACACAGCATTGATATGATGCTCTGCCTTCGAATGGAGCTTAAACCCAGAATCTTTAAACCGTGCCTTTTTCCAGTTACAAAAACCTGGCTGTGATGTGAAGGCAGATCCAGGTGTATTGGGCAGAGAAAAATGCCTATGGGTGAAACAATAAGTCGAATCTTAACTTACAGAATATTCAAGCCATGAATTGTCCTTATAACAGGAGCTGTTTAAAGCCCTTTTCCTAGTACCATGCTGAGTTCTGGGAAATGTTTTCAAACACGGCTATACAGCACCCTCTTCTCTGAATCTTGAAATGTCTGGAATACACGTTAAATAATGTGTCATATCTTTATGGAAATGTATAATTAAGGGATCCACAAGATTAGATACTAACAGCTGCTAACTAAAATGTGTAGTTTAAAGTATAGGCCTGACCTGCCATTTGGAACAGCATATCTGGTGCTTGATGCAGTTGGGAGCATCTCGATGACATTTCCTGGCAGCTCTGGCTCACTGTCTTGCTCAGAGCCAGAGGTCTCTGTGTCATCCCTTGATACATCTATTACATTAAAATAATACAAGTACCATTAGTTTATAATCACAATACAAATGCCACAGCCATCAAAACAAGAACACACATGAATCAACAACCAACATTTTAAAGTGAGGCTTAATATGACAAAATCATCTATTACAAGTTGAAGCTAAACTTAAATTCTGAACTGGGCATGTGACTGACTGCCTGGTAGATGCTCTGACCTGGTGGTGGTAGACTGGGTCCTTGTGAAGTCTGACCACACTGACTCTGACTAGCCTCAGTAAGTAACTTAGCTAGCTATAATTTCTTACACCTTTACGATAGCAAACAGGCTATCTGCAAATTGTGGTAATCTTTAGAGTAACGTTAACAGATTGATATTAACAATTGTTTGTTTTAAGTTCAAGTATGAAAATCTAACTGATTTAATGGATTTCAAATTGCTAAATGTTAACTTGCTGAACACTGACAGCTGTAGCCTACTAGATACCCCACATTAGTTAAACATGTGTATACTGTAACTTACACACTGCACTGTATATGCGTGTATTACTAGCACAGATGTGAACATAATGTTTCGCAAAATTGGGAACCAATCTCTCTTATTTGATTAACTGTCTGTTAATGGAGTCAAAGGTCTAACGTTAACTTAAACAGCGACTCAGCTTTCGAAAACGTTGTACAGGAAACTTAAACCCGATGCAAAACCTTAAAACTTACTTCAAATATGATGTTTTCACCAATCACGAAAAGAGCTTGTGGAGCTGTGGAAATATTCTCTCTTCTTCTTCTGTATGTTCTTCTTATTCTTATTCTTCTGTATCTCGCAACCAACGTTAATATTCTCTCTTCCTAGTCCTTGATTTGAAAAATGCACTGCTGAACGTAAAAATAAATGTTTCATTCAACAAGAGGTGAAATGAGATGTCAATCAACATCAGACTGCCAGTAGCGAATTAAATTTTGGGGTGGCACCCGGGGTGGCCAATCAGGTGTCAGGGGTGTCCAGTGCCACCCCGGACACCCCTCTGACTCTGCCAGTGGATGGCTAAGGAAACTTACTGCAGCAGATGAAAGACACATCATGCTTACTTCCATTCGCAATCAGAAGGTACACCACCCTTCATTCTTGTTGAATGTTTGTCAAGTGCTGCAAAGAATGTATTTTTGAGGTCCACACGCCTATAATATCAGAAGGAGAGAAACCTAAACTAAACTAATTCTGGCCTATACTATACTCCATGATTTAAGCAATTAAACATTTAATTGATTACTAAATTAAATAATAATTACTAAGTACTCATTTTCACCATCTAACTTGGTTTTGTTAGATCAGTAACTACAGAAACAACCTGAAAAACTGTCCAGTGTCATTAAAATTGAAAGTCAATAGTGATTGTTTTGTGCTAACTCTTTTCCAATTTAAAAAATCTCAAAATATATTAACAAAAATACTATACCTGACCACTATCAAAATATTTTTTGTAGGGATAAGTATGTAGTTTCTTATGTAATTAAATTCCAAAATCAAACACATGGAACCTGTCTCTCTTAGAAAACAACGCTGGTCATCTTCTATTAACCTCTGCCACATGTGGCTCATCCTCAATGATCTAATTTCTCCTCAAGGAAAATGTGATATGCATTTTAGAATTGATCAGCTTCCACTTCACATCTCATCTTGCAAAATACTTCTCTACTTTTTCAGAGTGTTTGGATCTTCTCCCAGAGGATGATCTGGTAGAAATGTATTTCTGCTCTCCTGGGTTTCTTTTACACCTCTCTGCATTGGACTGCCTCTTCACCCTCTCTACATCCTGCCATTCACTGTTTTTGATGGAAAAGCCTAAAACAACAACAACAAAAACAACAACTGTGCCTTAAGTTTTGTAGAGATACAATGCTGAAATTACAGCCAAAATGTCATTTATTAAAATAAGACTTTTATTATATTTATTTTTAATCTCACATTTCCACTGCGTTCAATAAACTGAGTGCATATAATCAAAAACATGACAACTTAATTATTTTCCACACACATGGTGTTGGTCAAACACATTAGAGCAGTGTGATACAGCAGGTCACCCATTTTGTCACCTCCAGCAAATTGGCACCATTAATAAAGCGCTGATATTTCTTCAATAGGATTTAATCCCATATTAAAACTCAATAATTATGAATGTTGCACATAACATTAAAATGTTAGTATTACATATGTATATGTGTATAAGTAAGGCTTTATCAGCGATTATGTAAATTATACTAACAAATTGCATCGTCTGTGCCAATTAATGAAAAAAATATTTTGTAAAAGAACACACTTTTAAAAATTAGGTTAAATCTGGTATATTAAGACCCAAACAAAAAAAAAAGAAGGTAAATTGGACCTATGCTTAGTGTTTGCACCCTACTTTAAATTTAAAAGGTTTAAACTTTTAAATTTAATAAATCAGTTGCAAGTATAAAGAAATTAAAAATCCCAGAGATAAAAATAATAATAATAAATTAAACGTGTACTTATTGCGAAGGCTCAGCACTTATGTTCCTGAACAAGACAGATTAAATCAAAACTTTGACCCACCCACTAATAGCAAACTACAATCCTGTACATCATAGCGGTTACATTTATGATTAGAAGAAAGTGGCTTCTTACAAAAAATTAAGCCGCAACTGAGTACAGTTCTGTAGTTTTCTATTAGCAGGTGGGTCAAAGTTGTGATTTAATCCCAGCCATGGACTCCTATATTTGACATCCTCAAAGCAAATATATCAGCTGGGAGCATGCACAAAATCAATAGTAAACAATTGAGCACATTTTGAAACTTTAATTTGATACATTTAGAAAGTTGTGAGTCATTCAGGTTGTACCAAGTTGTTTAGTGAAGTTCGGAGGGCTATTTGAATGTTTTTAATTGACTAAACCTAACTAGCACAACCTGTACTAACTTCATGAGATTTGTTTTTTCACAGTGTGTGCAATCAGTGCTTTCTTTTTCTAGATGTTTCTATCCTGACCACTGACATTGCTGTGTGAATCCCTTCAATCCAAAAAGATTGCTGCATTGAATGTTCTGAGATAAGACCACTGAGCCACAACGAGGAATATGAAACACAAAAGCGAACAAGATTTGTTTCCTGACTAACATGATAACAGTAATGATTTTTTTCTGGAAGGAAACTCATTACCAAACCAATCAAAACCAATAAACACATATTTTAACTCACCTGACCTATCCTTTCTGTTTCTTCCTCCATCTTCCCTATCTACACCTCGCAGCTGGTGCTTTCTCTGGATGGTAGCTTTTGGCTCTCAGCCCGTCTCTTCGGTAGGCCAGGGGTGGCTGAATTGGATGTTTTTTGACCATTTGGTCACAGAATGAAAATTTGTAAATAAATAATTGCCTCAAAATCTGTTTGCTCAGTAAAATACTCTTCACAGCAAACTTCTTGAAGAATTAAATGAAATTTAACCAACTTTTTCAATATACTAGGGCTATATAATTAAACTTTCATCATAATGGAAAACAGGGCATTATGCTGAAACTCATTTTGAAAAGGGAAGATTGCTTACTGCTGACTGATTTAATTTAGAATTGGTTTTAATTCAGCTAAAGTCTCTGGCCTGTCATATTAGAGCACTGTACGCCTCATTGTTTTATTGCATATATAAAATTGTGAGAGGAGGGAATCGCATCTTGACCTACACATATTAAGAGTCAGATCATTTAAGGACACCCTTCAGCTAATACTTTCAGCTTTTATATTCATGGTGATTCAACTATAACATCCAAAGAATTACATGTCATAATTTCCTTTACTACTGCAAACCTTCACGTATCAGTTCTAAACCTAATGTTTCTAGGCTTCTATTCCTGTCCCTGCAAATTGGTGAAATTACTGTTTAAAATCAAAACCGATAAAAACTGTTTTTATCTTACATGATTGAAGATCACAGTCAAACCACTCCTTGCCCTTACCTACTAAGGCAAAATATATTTACCTCTTTGGGATTTCAGAGTTTGCTCTTCAGCACAGGTGTAAGTCTAGTATAAGCAATAGATGGTGTGCATTAAACAACATTAAACCGAGTTATACTAAAAACAATATTTCAAAGTGTGCTTTTGAATGTTTTTGCCATAAACAATACAAATTCAAATTGAGAACTGATTGAATGTTGTGAGTCTGGGATCAAATCCTGAGTCCCTCAACATCTTCAATCTGTCATTGAATTGACATATACACTCACCTAAAGGATTATTAGGAACACCATACTAATACTGTGTTTGACCCCCTTTCGCCTTCAGAACTGCCTTAATTCTACGTGGCATTGATTCAACAAGGTGCTGAAAGCATTCTTTAGAAATGTTGGCCCATATTGATAGGATAGCATCTTGCAGTTGATGGAGATTTGTGGGATGCACATCCAGGGCACGAAGCTCCCGTTCCACCACATCCCAAAGATGCTCTATTGGGTTGAGATCTGGTGACTGTGGGGGCCAGTTTAGTACAGTGAACTCATTGTCATGTTCAAGAAACCAATTTGAAATGATTCGAAATTTGTGACATGGTGCATTATCCTGCTGGAAGTAGCCATCAGAGGATGGGTACATGGTGGTCATAAAGGGATGGACATGGTCAGAAACAATGCTCAGGTAGGCCGTGGCATTTAAACGATGCCCAATTGGCACTAAGGGGCCTAAAGTGTGCCAAGAAAACATCCCCCACACCATTACACCACCACCACCAGCCTGCACAGTGGTAACAAGGCATGATGGATCCATGTTCTCATTCTGTTTACGCCAAATTCTGACTTTACCATCTGAATGTCTCAACAGAAATCGAGACTCATCAGACCAGGCAACATTTTTCCAGTCTTCAACTGTCCAATTTTGGTGAGCTTGTGCAAATTGTAGCCTCTTTTTCCTATTTGTAGTGGAGATGAGTGGTACCCGGTGTTGGGTCTTCTGCTGTTGTAGCCCATCCGCCTCAAGGTTGTACGTGTTGTGGCTTCACAAATGCTTTGCTGCATACCTCGGTTGTAACGAGTGCTTATTTCAGTCAAAGTTGCTCTTCTATCAGCTTGAATCAGTCGGCCCATTCTCCTCTGACCTCTAGCATCAACAAGGCATTTTCGCCCACAGGACTGCCGCATACTGGATGTTTTTCCCTTTTCACACCATTCTTTGTAAACCATAGAAATGGTTGTGCGTGAAAATCCCAGTAACTGAGCAGATTGTGAAATACTCAGACCGGCCCGTCTGGCACCAACAACCATGCCACGCTCAAAATTGCTTAAATCACCTTTCTTTCCCATTCAGACATTCAGTTTGGAGTTCAGGAGATTGTCTTGACCAGGACCACACCCCTAAATGCATTGAAGCAACTGCCATGTGATTGGTTGGATAGATAATTGCATTAATGAGAAATTGAACAGGTGTTCCTAATAATCCTTTAGGTGAGTGTATATTTCATTTGTTTATTTTTTCCCCCCATAAATTTCAGTTTTATTTTTAAAATACTAATAATTTTGTTTAATCTGAAAAAATTCATACACATTTTTACTGAACTACTCACTATAATGTCATAAGCACATCAGTTTCAGTTTTTAATTGTGTTCACACAGAGAATAATGTATTCTACACTACATGTGCAAGGAGCACAAAGATGCCATACTACAGTTAGAGATACAGTACTAGTGAAATGATTTGCAATATGAAAAAGCACACAAGGCAATTAATTTACTAGCTCCAATCCTCTCCCATCTGGAACATTGAAAGTCAGTTGGAAATGCAACTATTGTTAACTATAACATACAACATTTACATTTAAAAATCCAAGTCACTTATTCCAACTTCATTCTTTGATCCATTTCTCTGGTTTTCAATACTGTATATAAACTGTTATCACTGACTATAGAAGATCAGACCACAGACATAACTATAATGTATTCAAGTGTTATACATTTTAGTCCATCACCTTGTTTGCTGTAGTTGTGGGATTTTGCTCTGCATTTTTAGTGATGCAGTAATTGCGATGACACGGGGGAGAACATTTTGTACTTAGAAGCTATACAGTCTATTCATTGTCTTCACACTGAGATCTTTAGGAAACACAGTTGTGGAATGATGCTGATGTAGTAACCATAATGTTTTGTCTTGGTTTGTTGTTTGGCATCAGGTAGGAAACAAATTGTGAGCATTTACATTATCGTTAAACAACCCCAACAAACAGCAGGCTGCCTTGATATGATTAGAAATAAATATATAAATAATACAGTTTCTTAGACTGTGTTTTAGTGAAAATTTTTAACCAGTCATTTAAGGACCTATGTAGGTGGGTTTTTCCAGACCAAATATGAAACAAATTCCCCCTAAACTTGTGTACAGTACAGATGACTAAATATCAAATGAGAATATATCATAATAGTATTATCAATAAAAAGTATTTCAAAGGAATTAAAATGTAGATTTATTATCTAAATTCTAATGGCAACAATTGTCTATTTTAAACTTACTGCAATATTAGAGATACACTTAATTTGGAACATTTTAACACGTCTGGCTGTCAGCCAATAATGGCTTCTCTTAGCATTAAGGATTTTTTTTCCCCCTCGCTTCCTTAAATTGGTGCTTGGATGCTTTCAATAGTGAGTTATATAGCAGTTACTGAACTGGCCTCACTCCAACTGCTTGCCAATTGACTTCTGGTATTTGAAATTCCTTTTAGTAAGCTGAGAAAGCCAAAGTGCAAAAAATGCTTTGTGTTACTTACGCCTCCACTGAGCCATCAAAAAAGGGACAATTTCCATCTCACAACTCTAATGTAGTAAGACAACAGGCTTCAGAAGCAGTATTAAAAAACAAAAACTTTTTAAAAAGCACTAAAGTGTAATCTGTTAAATCACACTGCTACCCTAAAGTGAATCAGTGACCTCTTTAAAAAAAAAAAAAAAAACATTCTTCTGAAACTGGAGAAACTCAAGAAGTCAAAAATGTGAAATGGCTTCCTATTTAGTTTATTATGACAGTAATTGTGTTTACCATGATAATATTTAATCAGGACAAAGAAAATATAACTCATAAAGACTGTTGGAGACCTATTTTCATATTAATTTTGCAAGTTATATAACTATGCTTCCTTAACCTCCTGCTTACTTATACGTTCTTAGAACTGCTGTTGTTTTACTGTGGTGTTTTGAGTTGTGTTTGCAAAGTTGTAAAATATTAAAATAATTACATGTATTCTTATATTCAAAACACAATTGCACCACAAATATGAATGAGCTTGTTTTTTTTAGAAATAACTGTTGAAATGTAATTAATATATCAGAATATAAGTATAGTAACTAAGTTTGTAATTACAGTGGAATTACACCATAGCAAAATGTTTGTTTGGAATTCCAGTGCATACACTTAAGCTATTAGAAGGATAATGAAATCTTTATACCCAGCTCCCTGTGTAGAATAGTCATATAATTGAAAATAAATAGTTAAGATGATGTATCTAGTACATTAAAAGATGGTCAAATGTGCTAAAAGTATGATTTTCACAGTTATATATATATACATTCTCTTCAGCTCTGCAAATGGAGCTATTATTTTAACCCAGACCTTTCTTTCTGTAAGTATGCAGTTCTCCCAGGTCTGATTAAGAAAATACAACAAAACACATCAGGGGTCCTCTTTTACTTTGCTCTGTATATTTTATACAAGTGGTTCATCTGTGCTTTTTATGTGTCTAATCAGAGAAGTCATTAGCTTAATTAACACGTGGAATGAGTTTCTAATTAGCAATATTGAGCAATTTGCAATAGTACAATATTTAAATTGTTCAAGCATCTCGTGAAATGCATGTGTTGAACTTATATTGCATTGTATGCTTTGTTAAAAAACAACCAACCACATTTAACATTTGTAGCCAATAGGGGTAAGGGCCCTTATCAGAGTCTCTCTACAGCTGTGATTAGTGAAGGCTTTTTTTGTTTATAAGTTAATACATTGTGAGAAGGATGTCTCTTATTGTATAAGAGATTTCATCTTATTCCGTTTGGGTGAGGAAGTAAGGTCAACCTGCACAAAATGCAAGAAATGACATCTATGTAATGACTGCTGTAACTGACAAACAGTAGCCGATCTTTTCATGCTAAACATAACACAACTAATTTTTAAAAAAACAAATGTACATCCTGTGAAACTTGCACCACTAGTAACTGAACAACCAAACAATTTTTAAATACTGATAATTCACTGCAAGGGATGACATTTATACTGTACGTGACATTCGAGGTTTGGAAATGCCGCTCTGTGATTGGCTGGTTTCTCTTCTGTTATTTAGAATGCTTTTAAGAACTCTTTGTTACTTCCATTAATGATGAATGAATCAACACAGAGCACAGTATAATGCACTACAATATACACATATCAGTAGTTTCTACAAGTGAGTACAAATGCAAACATTTAAATATGTCATTCTAAAATTCCCAAACATGATTTAATAAAGTGTTACCAGAAATATCACTTTTAATAATATTTTTAAAAAATGTGCAAAGTAGATACTTTGCTTTGCACATTTAATAGCCAAATCAAAAACATTATATAAATCAAATTTTGGTCATTTTCCATATCTTGTGATTAATTTGAAACTGACATGCATAATTACTAAAGGTAAGCATAGAGGACAAAAAAGAAAATTGAAAAGTGAGGATCCTTTATTACAAAACTTTCTGTGTGAGTGGTCGTGGGTTTTACTGTATTAATATTAGTACTACTCCAATTACAGTGGCAAATGAAGTGAGTATATAAAACAAACACAAATACACACACCCCAACACAATTTGTAATCATTATGAACAAAGATAGAGTGAAAATAAATAAGAGGTGGACAGGATGTCCAGGCTTCTGCAATACTTCTGCCTTAACTTCCATTCATGTTTGTACATGTGCTTTACTTCACTGTGCCTAATGACCTAGTGAATTCTGGGATGAGTTTGCATTTCACATGTCCTAATAATTTAAAGAATATATATATAGAAAGAGCTTTTCTGTGTGTTTTGGTGGCATGCTTTTATTTGATGGCACACTTAAACCACACACATAGATTAACTATACTTCCTGGATTTATAGTTGCTGGATACTATAAGATAATAAGGCTTATTATGCACAAATCCCATAAGTAAAGCAGTCATATGCATCACAGTACAGTGACCTAAATAATCTAAAGCCAGAAAGTCCAGTCACAATCAAGTATCATGTTCCAGTTGATGGTCACTTCTTTGAACTTGTCGCCAGAAGTTTGTCATTCAATTAATGGAGCACTATGCAATTATTAGTATAGTTTAATTATTTTTAAGGATAGTAATTAAGAGAAAACAAACTATCAAACATAAATGTAAATAAAAAAGCCACATCGTAATAGACTAAAATGACTCTGTATCAAGTTTCCTGTAGACTCTAAAGAATGTGAAATGGTAGAATCAAGGAGAGAGGTTTTGACCACATAAATAAGCTTAAAGAACAATTGTAAGTTATTCAATCATATACCATTGTATTCGCTGTATTGATTCTCTAGGGGTACAGAACTATGTTAACACACATCTTTGACATTAATAATGTGCATGAATCAAAAGGCCGGATGTGTATAATTTATTTTTTATACCTCTTTAATATATATACATAAAATTTAATATAAATTATCTGTAAAATCAATTAGCTTTGCTCGAAAATATGATGAAATCCTAATACCATATCATATAATATCAGAAAGCCTAATAAAATTAATATTTGAAGAAAAACATTCAGAATCTTAAACCAACAAAATATTCAGTAAAAAGCTCCTTTTTATGCGTGGGTAGCTCTCTGGATTATTTTAATATACATACAGTAGATCTGCTTAATCAGCTTATCTGAATATATGATATGCCTAATACAGAAAATCAATAAGAAAATATTTCCGTTTTATGTCTTTCCTTGAAGGGCTTATATTTTTTCGGGCTTCTAAAATATTTGTTTGCATACAAACATCTGTCAGTGTTCATTACATAAACAGCAATAGCACATAGGTCCTAAGTCATGCATAGACAGAACAGCTGTGTCCTTGCATAAAGTTTTCTTCAGAACTTCTTAATAAAACAGGAATCTGAAGAGCATGTCAGTTAAAAAATCAAATTATGCACAACTTAATGAGTAAAGGCTTGGTGACACATTCACGTTTGAATAATAACATATTACATATTAATGTGGTTTTGGGTGCATCAGCAGACAAGAAAACTTAAAATCCCACAATGCATCACTGTAGCATGGACTCGTGGCTGACATCAGGAATCAAGCACAGTTTGTTGTCTTCATTGAGGTGCAAAAGAGTACAAGACTTGGGAGTGAAAGGCAATTATCTGGGTTTAAAACAGGTTTGTCGTTATACCCTATTTAGTGGGGCTTCAGCCCCCCTGTATTTTCTCCCAGCTCCACAATAATTTCTACGACCGAAGAATTTTTAAATCCACTGATAACAAGATCAACTAACTTGCAAGCTTTATGACTTTGAGTATGTTGCTGATTATTTTAGACACCACTAATATGACCAATGTACGCAATCCTGAGAGAAATATAAATTAGCTTTTGACTATTCAATATATTTAATCAATACTATACAATAATTTAATCAATCAACAGAACACATGGTGTGGGACCTTTGAAATTGGAAAAATACTTGAACCTGACAGTATTAATGTGTAGCATTTCACATTCTTGTTGCTACACATTCTTGTTCTTGTCTGATAGACACAAGTGCATCTTGCCCGCACACACAGTGAGGCAATGGTTTGGAAGACAAAGACGAATCCAAGGACCACAGTTGGAGATCTACATAACTTACTACATAATCTTGGGGACACAAAGTCTCCAAATCTACCATCTGATGTTACCTCCAGGCCAATAGACTTTTTGGAAGGCTTGCCAGGAAAAAGCCTCTATTGAGGGGAATCAATAAAAAAACATCTGAAGTTTGCTTAACAGCATGGGAACTTTCAAATGGAACCAGGTGTTATGGTCAGATGAGACCAAAATTGAGCTATTTGACCACGCACACCAGCCCTGAGTTTGGCATCAGAAGAAGGGTGCTTATGTTGGAATGAACATCATACCTATGTTGAAATATGGTGGTGAATCTGTGATGTTATGGGGTTTGCACTTACAGGTCCTGGGACTTTTGTTAGGGTCAATGGAATCATGAACTCCAGCAAGTACCAATACATTTTGGCCAAAAACCTGGTTCCCTCTGCCAGAAAGATTAAACTGAAGCAAAGGGATCTTTCACCAAGACAATTGCCCCAAGCGTACCTCATAATCAATCAATGGTTGACTGACTTCAAAAATAATGTTTTGCGATGGCCATCTGATTGAAAAGGTGTGGCATTAATTGAAGAGGGCAGTCCGTAAGCACGGAACCAAGGATCTGAAAGAATCTGTTTGGAGGAATGGTCAAAGATCTCCTCCAATATGTTCACCAATGTCATAAAACACTATATATATATATATATATATATATATATATATATATATATATATATTATTTTAAGGTAGTCTGTGTATATATATACAGTATATGGTTGTGTGTTTGTAAATGTTAAACATGGAAAATTATAAATTGGAAGTAAGGGAAAGTGTAAAAATAATCAATAATGCTTTCATGCAGACTTACAGGGATGCTCCCCACAATTTCAAAGAATTTGTCAATGCTGTTGCTTTTCCAGTTGAGAAACCTTTAAATACATAATAATAAAAATAATGTTAATCGTAATAAAAAATTAATAGTAAGATAGGATATTGGAATGGCTGGCACATACACATACACACAGTATTTCCAAAAGTCTTATATATTTCTTAAAGCAACCAGGACAAAACTGTAATAAGGTCAGCTTAATGACTAAATTATCAAGTGGTCATTTAGGGCTAGAGGGAAGGCCTAGAGGGGCTTCAGCCAAACTAATTCCCAATCCCCCAACCTTCACTCAACACATCTTCCAATGCCTTCATTTGCTGTCATATATTTTTAATTCATTCCTCATCTCTTTATTCAATCCCTTGTTGAAATTCTCAGCAAATATATGCCTCAAGCATTTGGATATTGCTTGCCTGCTTTGTAAATGTACTAAAAAAGGAGTACACTTTGCTACCCCCAAGCTTTGTTTGACTTGCTTTGCATTCATAATAAAAGTGCAGTCGAGGAACACTGATACTCCAGTTCACACAAAGCATATTGGGAATCAGATGGGGCTAATCTCTGACAACTGGAGTTTATCTGAGTGCTTACGTTAACCGCCAATGTAAACCACCAGTGAAAACCCTGAGCCTGTAAACAGTTTCACTGAGCTGCAGGTGCAATTGCAAGCTTCTGGCTGGAGTACAATTAAAAACATTTACAATTTGGTTCAGAAGCTTTCCCAAGTCAACAGAACAAAGCTGGAGGTTAGGAGGCTATGGGGTACATGAAACACTTCATGTTTAACTTTTTGAATCGTTTACTCCTGTTCATACGATAAACACAGGGTTTTTAACCAAGAAGACGGTCTCTAGAGTTTCTGAAATATTACAATAGAAAGCACAGCATGTTTTGGGACTGCAGGTGGTTGCAAAAGTGTTTTGAAAAAGCAACAGATGGACTTCACATAGCAGATCACATTAACCCCCATCACATGATTAAGTACCAGTTAACAGAGAAAAGATGGGATGAGAGCTCCACAATATGACCTTTTCTAGGCCTTTCTTCAGGTTTTTGAAAAGATGGCTAATGGCAACATAATTTATACTGAAGCTCTCACTTGTGAACCTGATTGAATATGATTTATGAGTTTAGTAAAATCATGTAAATGAGGCAAACTGACTGAACTTTTGTATCTTTGTGGTTTAGAAGTAAACATGATGAAAACCTGAGTCAGTTCAGAATAATCTGGAAATGTACTTTTACAGCAAATTTAGCTTCACTTCAGCTTCACTGCAAGAAAAAAAGAAGCAAGCATACATTATTTATTATATAATTAAATTATAATTATTATATAACAATCACTAATGGAAGTGGAAATAGCCTTAAGAGATATAATAAGGAAATCATTATGTCAATCAAAGAAATAGAATGCAAAGTAAAAGTGGACGAAAATTTCAGGCTCATTTCAGTAATCTAATATAAAATTCTGCATTTCCTGCCCAGTCCAATTGATTACTCATAATGTTGCATAGTGGTTGGATTACTGCGTGTCTATTCTGATACATAGGTGCAATTTAGGAGGATCATAATGTGACATTTAATCTTTTCCAGCTGATAAAAGTGAAGGAGCCACACAATTTAAAAGTATTTTTAAACAAAAAATTTGGGAAATTCAAAGGCCAAACTGCAGTTATCAGCTATCCTACCATGTCATCATAGTGTATGTTTCTCACTTGCAAGGAGTCTTTTTGACACAATATTATGAGGCCACTTCTGCAATGTGACAATCTAAGGCCTTTTTTTCCTCCTGAGATCTAGGGGTTTTGGCTGCAATTATTTACTGTCAGGCTGAGAGAATAGACAGTTAGAGAGACTTTGGGCTGTCGGGTCTGACAGCTGTCAAATTCGAATGTCAAAAACATTCCCTACATGTCAGTTGGGTTCCCTCTCCAAGAAGTACAATATGAACAGGTGTCCATATCACCTAATAGGGGCATCCATTTTGATTTATTTTTTAAACTATGCAAACAGCTTTAGTTCTAAAGGCAAGAAATGTGCTTTAACATATTTATCTTACTCATATTTTCTATAAGTGACATTTTGCATAAATCATTGACTATTTCTTGTAGGGGGTTCACATCTTTTTATTAACAATATAATAAAAAAAGTCAAGTCAGGGAGTTTAATCGGTTTGTATAATTGACCCCCTCTTAGAAATGTCCGAACACTAAGGCTCATCGACAGGTCTTCTTTTCCTCCATGTTTTCAATGCCAGAGATGTGGTCTTTTTATGTACTGTTTGTTTGTACATGTCCTGTAACACTGGAGTCCACAAATGAAATACCATTCATCAACCTTGAATCCATTTCTTTAAGTTTTGTTCTCCCTAGCTCTTGTTTCTTGTCTGTTACAGAAGGAACATGTGATCACTGCACAGCTGTTCCTGTCCTCCACCATTATCTGTCATTGGGACCACCTGCAACGCTGCTGATCTTCAGTGTGGGTTTTTGGCTCCCTTGACTCTGACACACGGAGCACTATGTGACCAAGCTGTTTTAACTATGTGAATAGAAAAGCATTTGGGCCTCCCACAAGACAGCATTTGTTAAGTGAGTTGGAAACAAACACAAACAATATATGATCTAAAAAAAACAACTAGACATATATATATATATATATATATATATATATATATATATGCACACACATATACAATATACACACACATTTTTACTTATTTGTTATGTTAAATATATATATGTATATGTATATGTATATGTATAAATTAACCTCAACAGATATGTTACATGTTGTACTGACGCTAACCTTAACTCTAATACACTACGCCACCCCAAGTATTTTATGGAGAATTGGGGGGACCTCTTCACCACCATATAATTTCTCCCCCACATGCGGCATACAACGTTGAATTGCAGCAGACTTGTAGCTGAGCGACAGCTGGATGAGACAGAAAGGAGATTTCCGGGGCGAAGCTAAGTAGAACCTGCAACTGATTGTAAAGCACATTGAGAGAGTTTTGACATGCATAAATGCTTTATTGTCACTGCCGGGGTAGTTGTCCTGCTGAACATCCTCTTGAAGTAGTGCTACAGTGCTACATACTTCTCTGTATTTTTGCACTTATGTTGTAAGTCGCCCTGGATAATGGCGTCTGCCAAGAAATAAAAATAATAATAATAATAATAATACAGTCGGGGATCCTGAAAGGAAAGCAAATGTAGGGATAATTGAAATTTGATCCAGGTTTCTGATGAAGAGGAGAACAAAGTTAGGGTTAAAAGCTATGGTAAACATGGTCTATTTTCACCAATGTAGAGCTACATTGCATCCTTGAACTTCTATAATGGGACTTTTACAACTTCAGACTGGGTTGTATTGCTGTTGTTTTGAACCACCTGGATAGGGACATTTTATAAGTTTTTAAGATTAGTGTATTGTTTCCCTTTAGTTTGTTCTTCTTTATTTTTTGGATGACTTTTTGGTGTCCTTTTCCTTTAGAGGTCAGTCTCTTGTGGAACACCAAGGGAGAGCCATTTCAGCATTGATTTATTCAGTCGGGAGAGTACAATAACGAGCCTATAAACAATACTATTGTATCTTAATTGCTTTTGCGATCGAACACCACTGACTTTCACTAGAACTTGTAAACTTACAGTACTGTGCAAAAGTTTTAGGCAGCTGTGAAAAAATGCTGTAAAGTAAGAATGTTTTCTAAAATAGACATGTTACTAGATTATATTTATCAATTAACAAATTGCAAAGTGAGTGACCAGAAGAAAAATTTACATCAAATCAATATATGGTGTGACCACCCTTTGCCTTCAAAACAGCATCAATTATTCTAGTTACACTTGCACACAGTTTTTGAAGGAACTCGGCAGGTAGGTTGGCCCAAACATCTTGGAAAACTAACCACAGTTCTTCTGTGGATTTAGGCAGCCTCAGTTGCTTCACTCTCTTCATGTAATCCCAGACATACACGATGATGTTGAGATCAGGGCTCTGTGGGGGCCATACCATCACTTCCAGGACTCCTTGTTCTTCTTTACGCTGAAGATAGTTCTTAATGACTTTCGCTGTGTGGTTGGGGTTGTTGTCATGCTGCAGAATACATTTGAGGCCAATCAGACCCCTCCCTGATGGTATTGCATGATGGATAAGTATCTGCCTGTACTTCTCAGCATTGAGGAGACCATTCATTCTGACCAAATCCCCAACTCCATTTGCAGTAATGCAGCCCCAAACATGCAAGGAACCTCTACCATGCTTCACTGTTGCCTGCAGACACTCATTCGTGTACCGCTCTCCAGCCCTTTGGCGAACAAACTACCTTCTGCTAAAGACAAATATTTCAAATTTTGAATCATCAGTCCAGAGTACCTGCTGCCATTTTTCTTCACCCCAGTTCCTGTGTTTCCATGCATAGTTGAGTCGCTTGGCCTTGTTGCCACGTTGGAGGTATGGCTTTTTGGGTGCAAGTCTTCTATGAAGGCCACTTCTGACCAGACTTCTCCGGACAGTAGATGGGTGTACCAGGGTCCCACTGTTTTCTGCCAATTATGAGCTGATGGCACTGCTGGACAGTGTAGATTTTTATTCTGTTCACTCACTTTGCATTTAGTTAATTTATAAATATAATCTATTAACATGTCTATTTTTGAAAGCATTCTTACTTTACATATTTTTTCACACCTGCTTAAAACCTTTGCACAGTACTGTATATCACTTAGCTTTTCTTTATTCCAGATTCTTTTTTGGTAGTCTTTCAGCCATATTCCTCTGCTGCTAATTCAGACTTCTTTGGCTCTCTCTTGACTGCTAAAACTAGTCTCTTTTTAAAGCCAGTTTACTCAAAGATAGAAAGGAGAGAACAGATGTAGAAAGTTCTAATCATGGGGAGCTGGGTGACACCCCAATCTAGTTCAGGGTCATCCAGAGAATGTCTTTGCTGAAAGAAAATAAACATTACACCACAGGTAAATTAAAGCAATATTAGCAATTACAGCAATGAACCATAATAAAGTGAAAGAAAAATGCCTAAGAATAATACAATAAATAATTACAAAATAGTGTAAAAGATAATTAACACAATAAAAAATTAGCCTTTTCATATCCTGTGACATATATTTTCAAACTATAAGATAAATATATACATTACAGACACAATGCCTATAGAAAATGTACAACCCCTTTAAAAATGTTCACCTTTTGGTGTCTTATAGCCTGGAATTAAAATGCATTACATTTTTAAATTATCCACACATCCTACCCACAAATTCCAAGTGAAAAAAAGATTCTACAAATATTTTGAAAATTAATGAAAAATAAAAACTGAAATAGCCTGGGTGGATAAGTGTCCACCCGCATTGTAATAACAATCCTAAATTAGCTCAGGTGTAAGTAATTGCCTTCAAAATCACACACCAAATTAAGTGGCCTCCATCTGTGTTAAATTGTAGTGATTCACATGATTCGGGTTGCTGTAGGTTCCCTCGGCTGGGTTGTGCATTTTAAAGCAAAGATTCAACCATGAGCACCAAGGAGCTTTCAAAAGGTTTTTCAGAAGAATGGTAATTTAGGTGTGCAAAGTTGGTAGAGACCTATCCCTACAGACTCAAAACTGTAATTGCTGCAAAGGTGCTTCTGACAAGTATTAACAGAGGGTGGTGGAGACTTATGCAATTATGTATTTATATGTATATATACACCGATCAGCCATAACATTACGACCTCCTGCCTAATATTTTGTAGGTCCCCCTTTTGCCACCAAAACAGCCCTGACCCGTCGAGGCATGGACTCCACTAGACCTCTGAAGGTATGCTGTGGTATCTGACACCAAGACGTTAGCAGCAGATCCTTTAAGTCCGAGGTGGGGCCTCCATGGATCGGACTTGTTTGGCCAGCAAATCCCACAAATGCTGGATTGGATTGAGATCTGGGGAATTTGGAGGCCAAGTCAACACCTTGAACTAGTGATTCAGCTTTTTCAGCAGTTTGAGCTACAGTAGCTTGTCTGTTGGATCGGACCACACGGGCCAGCCTTCGCTCCCCACGTGCATCAGTGAGCCTTGGCCACCCATGACCCTGTCGCCGGTTCACTGCTTTTCCTTCCTGGGACCACTTTTGATAGGTACTGACCAATGCAGACCGGGAACACCCCACAAGAGCTGCAGTTTTGGAGATGCTCTGACCAAGTCGTATAGCTATCACAATTTGGCCCTTGTCAAAGTTGCTCAGATCCTTACGCTTGCCCATTTTTCCTGCTTCTAACACATCAACTTTGAGGAAAAAATGTTCACTTGCTGCCTAATATATCCCACCCACTGACAGGTGCCATGATAACGAGATTATGAGTGTTATTCACTTCACCTGTCAGTGGTCAAAATGTTATGGCTGATCGGTGTATATATATACAGTGAGGGAAAAAAGTATTTGAACCCCTGCTGATTTTGTAAGTTTGCCCACTGACAAAGAAATGATCAGTCTATAATTTTAATGGTAGATGTATTTTAACAGTGAGAGACAGAATAACAACAAAAAATCCAGAAAAACGCATTTCAAAAAAGTTATAAATTGATTTGCATGTTAATGAGGGAAATAAGTAGTTGATCCCCTATCAATCAGCAAGATTTCTGGCTCCCAGGTGTCTTTTATACAGGTAACGAGCTGAGATTAGGTGCACTCTCTTAAAGGGAGTGCTCCTAATCTCAGCTCGTTACCTGTATAAAAGACACCTGTCCACAGGAGCAATCAATCAATCAGATTCCAAACTCTCCACCATGGCCAAGACCAAAGAGCTGTCCAAGGATGTCAGGGACAAGATTGTAGACCTACACAAGGCTGGAATGGGCTACAAGACCATCACCAAGCAGCTTGGTGAGAAGGTGACAACAGTTGGTTTGATTATTCGCAAATGGAAGAAACACAAAATAACTGTCTCCCTCGGTCTGGGGCTCCATGCAAGATCTCACCCCGTGGAGTTTCAATGATCATGAGAACGGTGAGGAATCAGCCCAGAACTACATGGGAGGATCTTGTTAATGATCTCAAGGCAGCTGGGACCATAGTCACCAAGAAAACTATTGGTAACAAACTACACCGTGAAGGACTGAAACCCTGCAGCGCCCGCAAGGTCCCCCTGCTCAAGAAAGCACATGTACAGGCCCGTCTGAAGTTTGCCAATGAACATCTGAATGATTCAGAGGAGAACTGGGTGAAAGTGTTGTAGTCAGATGAGACCAAAATCGAGCTCTTTGGCATCAACTCAACTCACCATGTTTGGAGGAGGAGGAATGACCCCAAGAACACCATCCCCACCGTCAAACATGGAGGTGGAAACATTATGCTTTGGGGATGTTTTTCTGCTAAGGGGACAGGACAACTGCACCGCATCAAAGGGACGATGGACAGGACCATGTACCGTCAAATCTTGAGTGAGAACCTCCTTCCCTCAGCCAGGGCATTGAAAATGGGTCGTGGATGGGTATTCCAGCATGACAATGACCCAAAACACACAGCCAAGGCAACAAAGGAGTGGCTCAAGAAGAAGCACATTGAGGTCCTGGAGTGGCCTAGCCAGTCTCCAGACCTTAATCCCATAGAAAATCTGTGGAGGGAGCTGAAGGTTCGAGTTGCCAAACGTCAGCCTCGAAACCTTAATGACTTGGAGAGGATCTGCAAAGAGGAGTGGGACAACATCCCTCCTGAGATGTGTGCAAACCTGGTGGCCAACTACAAGAAACGCCTGACCTCTGTGATTGCCAACAAGGGTTTTGCCACCAAGTACTAAGTCAAAGGGGTCAAATACTTATTTCCCCCATTAAATCAAATTATAACTTTTTTGAAATGCGTTTTTCTGGATTTTTTTGTTGTTATTCTGTCTCTCACTGTTAAAATACACCTACCATTAAAATTATAGACTGATCATTTCTTTGTCAGTGGGCAAACGTACAAAATCAGCAGGGTATCAAATCCTTTTTTCCCTCACTGTATGTTCAGCGGTGCACAGAGTGGATCAGATTGAGCAAAGGATGGAAGAGATCCAGGGCTGTGGAGAGGAGGGATGGATAGGATGAGATGTGAGAGGACAGAGGGAATCAAGGAAGGAGGTGAGGGAGGAGAACAAAGAGGAAGTAGCACAGTTAACAGACAGGTGGGAGAAATAGTCCACCAAGCCATATCCTTTAATGCTCTTGGATTCTAAAACATTCAAATTCAAAATGTTCTATTCAAAACTAATTTCAAATGTTGTCCTTAATTAAGCCCTAATAATATTAATGTATGGTTTTAATATTTGTTAGTAGCCACTTCCTACTATTTATAAAGTAAAACAATACAGTACTTCATAATTTGTGATTTCCAAGTGGGTCAAAATTTCTGTAAAATTATAACAGGGGAAAGTGAATGGTGGATCTATAAAATTATTAGAGTGTGTGTGTCTACTGCCTAGCATATAATATGTTCAGCTATTTGCATGCCTTAACCCTAACGTGAACTGTACCGGTTTTTACTTTAGTGGTTACCCTATCGACATCTCTGATTCGACAACTGATGCACTAGTCTATATATAATAATTTAATTATCAATTACAAAACTATTAATGATTTCTGGGATAGACACTTTATTTAAACACTTCTGTTATGTTCACATTATGTTAATTAATTGGTATGGACATGCTAATACTTGCTATGAAATCCTTGACAGGACTGGTAAGTGGGTATTTGCAGTTTGTCATGTAGGTGATGCAAAAATCTATAGAGAATAAGAGTTGCTTCTCCTTAGTAGAAATTGACAACAAGTCTATGCAGCAGGAAATAAGGTTATCTTTAGAGACAATGTCACAGTTTTCTGGTGGCCTTGAAAATGAACTCCATTTACAGGCTTAGCACTTTTGCAGATATAAAGAAAATAATAATTGCAACAATTTAATTCAGTTTCATAAAATATGCAAAGCAAACAAATAGTTGATGGTAATGCAACAAAAAAAAAACATTTATAAAAAAGGACAGAATTGTGCATATCTGCTGTGCTGTCTTCTATGTTAAACTGCATCCTTACTGCATTTAACTCTATATAGTTAACCTTCATATTGCAAAAACAAAAGAAAAGTGTTGTAGTCACTGGACTCTCGGACAAGCCAGCTGAGAAGTCGCTCAAGTCGCCGCAGCTAAGTATCGCTTTTCTCTCGCGTTTCCTCGTTAGTTAAGTAACATTGACTGTTATGTGGTTTGTTGTTTAGCTACGAATTGTATATCTTGCACCTGTTTTGTAGAAAGAGCAGCGACTGTTTGTTAGCGTATTCAGCAAGTAACTTACCGCACTCGACACCCCCTGTCTGCAAACAGAAGCGTTACACTGTGTAGGCTGTGATTATTTAGCATTTGTTTAACATTACTACGAGCTATTGTTTAGTGTAACTGCATGTATCTGGCACTGTCTTTTTCTGTATTCAGATATTAAGCGGCCAGTAATTGTGCTATTAGCAGTCCTGCGTGGGAGGGAGGGCCATCCTGACCAGCCTTGTGTCATTCAACGCAACACAGGTGTTTCTGTCCTAATTAGTTACAGCATTCAGCGCCAGCAGCCTTCAGTGCCCCCCTTCTGAAGGGCCCCACTTACAAAGGGCAGGGACTCTAGCTGCGGGGACTCCAGCGAGGAGAAGACTGTGAGGAGACGCTGCACAGCAACAGCAACAACAGGCAACCATGACAATCTCTCCAATTCCTGTCCTGCTCTCTCCTTCCTCTCGGCGTGCACCTGCGCGCCATTGTTTCCCTAATCCCTCTAACCTCATCTCTCTGCCTCCCCCCCCCTCCTCCTCCCTCCCCTCTACTCCACTCTCTGGAGGCCTGTGGAACTGCCACTCAGCTTCCAACAAGGCCGACTTCATCTCCGCCTTCGCCTCCCACCAGTCTCTGGATTTCCTTGCTCTCACCGAGACATGGATCTCCCCGGACAACTCTACCACCCCTGCTGCCTTATCCTCTCTGTTCATCCTATCCCACTCCCCTCGTCTTACTGGGCGGGGAGGAGGAACAGGACTCCTGCTCTCCCCTTCTCTCCTCTTCTCTGTCCCCCCCTCTCTCTCCTCTATCTGGACCCACAGCTTTGAATTCCATGCAGTGGAAATCACCTCTCCCTCTCACCTCTTCCTTCTAGTTCTCTACCGTCCCCCGGTCCACTCACCTCCTTCCTGGATGAACTCGACTATCTTCTCTCCTCCCTCCCCTCGCTGTCCTCACCTACCATCCTCCTGGGAGACTTCAACATCCACCTCTCCAACCCTTCCCACTGTGCCGGATTTCTTCCTCAACTTCACTCCTTTAACTTCTCTCTCTTCCCGTCTCCCCCCACACACTGGGCTGGCCGCCAACTAGACCTCATCTTCACTAGAGGCTGCTCCCCTTCAACACTCTCCGTGACACCCATGGACATCTTGGACCACCACTTCATCTCCTTCTCCCGTTCCCTCCCCTCCCTCCCCACTCCACCCACTCCCTCTGTCACCTTCCGCCATAATCTCCGCTCCGTCTCCCCCTCCACACTTACCTCCACTGCTCTCACTCTCTTAACTTCCATTGACTGTTTTTCCCATCTATCTGTCGACTGTGCAACCTCCTCTTTGTTCTCCTCCCTCACCTCCTTCCTTGACTCTCTCTGTCCTCTCACGTCTTGTCCGGCCCGTCCCTCCCCTCCTCAGTCTCGGCTCTCTGCTGTTCTCCGCGCAACCCGAACTAATCTGCGTGCCGCCGAACAGAAGTGGAAAAGGACCAAACTCCCAGCCGCCCTCGAACTCTACTGCTCTCTACTGTCCACATTCTCATCCTCTCTCACCTCAGCCAAGAAGTCTTACTTCCAATCTCTCTTCGAATCCACTGTCAACAACCCCCGCAAACTCTTCTCCACCTTCTCCTCCCTCCTTGCCCCCCCTCCCCCTCCTCCTCCCCCATCTCTCATTGCTGATGATTTCGCCTCCTTCTTCTCCTCCAAGATTGCAGACATCCGCAGGCTCTTCAATACTCCACCCTCATCTCCCATCACACCCAAACCTCCCACCAATCAAGATTCCTTTTCTTCATTCTCGCCTCTCTCAGATGCTGAAGTTTCTGCTCTCCTCCTACGTCACAAACCCACAACGTGTGCCCTGGACCCTCTCCCAAGTAACTGCTCCTGATCTTCTCCCCTTCATCTCCTCCCTCCTCAACTCCTCACTCCTCTCTGGCTCTCCACTCTGCATTTAAACAAGCTGCTGTCATCCCACTGCTCAAGAAACCAACCCTTCATGCCACCTCTCCTCAGAACTACCGCCCTGTCTCCCTACTCCCGTTCCTCTCAAAGACTCTCGAGCGAGCGGTCCACCATCAGCTCTCTGACTTTCTGTCCCAACACTCACTCCTTGATCCTCTGCAATCCGGCTTCCGCACAGCTCACTCCACTGAGACGGCTCTCCTGGCAGTCACTGACTCGGAGGCTGCTCGAGCGGCCTCCCTCTCCTCAGTCCTCATCCTCCTTGACCTCTCCACAGCATTTGACACCGTTGATCACTCCATCCTCCTCTCCTGCCTCGCTGACCTTGGACTCAATGGGACTGCTCTCACTTGGTTCTCCTCCTACCTCAGTGACCGAGTGACCGGTCCTATCAAGTGACATGGTGAGGCTCCTCATCCACCCCCCAACCTCTCCTCACAGGCGTTCCCCAAGGCTCCGTCCTGGGCCCGCTCTTGTTCTCTCTCTACAATCGCTCCCTGAGCCCCCTCATCGCTTCCCATGGTTTCTCCTACCACTTCTATGCTGATGATGCCCAGATCTTACTGTCTTTTCGTCCGTCCCTTCCTCACCGACTACTCGACTCAGCTACTCATCCAGTCCCTGGTCCTCTCCCACCTGCACTACTGCAACTCCCTCCTGGCCGGCCTGCCTGCATCCACTACCCGCCGCTCCAGCTCATCCAGAACTCTGCGGCTCGTCTGGTATTCTCTCTGCCACGATTCACACACGCTACTCCACTGCTCCGCTCCCTCCACTGGCTCCCGATAGCGGCACGCATTCAGTTCAAGACTTTGACCCTCACCTATCGCTGTCTCGACCACACTGCACCAAGCTACCTTCAGTCACTCGTCTCTCCATACATCCCCTCCAGACCACTGCGCTCCTCCAGTGCCAGAAGACTAACTCTGCCTCCTCTCCACTCTCCTTCCTCCAGAGCCGCTCCTTCTCATCCTTGGCCCCTAAATGGTGGAACGACCTGCCCACTGAAGTCAAAACAGCAGAGTCCCTGACTTCATTCCGGCGCTTACTCAAGACGCATATTTTCCAACAGTACTTGTAATATTAGTCCTCTATCCCTGCTAGATAGCACTTCACAGTTGTATTATGCTCCTCGCGTTCTTGATTGTTTTTCTCCTTGCTCCCTTTCCCGTAGCCCTTGTCTGTGACCCTACATCTTGACAGCACTTAGCTTTCACCGTTCAGGATGTAGGACCTCACTTACTGTACTTGTGTAAATTGTAAATTGGAATTTGTAAAATGTATTATTCTGAATTGCTGTTTTAGCTAAATTGATTTTGTAATGATTGATGCCTTGTACTTCAATGTATTTTTGCACTTATGATGTAAGTCGCCCTGGATAAGGGCGTCTGCCAAGATATAATAATAATAATAATAATAATAATAATAATAATAATAATAATAATAATGAGATATTCACGATTTAATAAACAATGTACAAAAAATCCAAGAACATAATAAATGAATCATGAAAGGATGTTTATTCTCTTGAACTAGTTACAATTATATTAATTTAATTGGGTGTAACAATAATCATTTTGTAGATTTATAAGTTTATAAGCTTAAAAGCTGTTCTCATTCCATTTTTTTTTTCTGTTTTTCATTCTGTCAGCTTATTTGTCTGACTAATGATTACATTCTGATGTCCAAAATTATTACTTTTTTTAACAGAGCAACAACACCTCAGAGTCTATCTACTCTCTGCAACAGAAGGCCCAGCTGTCAGACTGGGCTGCAAATTAATCCTAATACTTCAATGATAGAGCTTGTGTGTGCCTGTGTGTGAATTCAGACAGGAATGACTATTGTGCTGTTTGGTGAATGGCCAATTGGCTGACCAATTGTGCCCTTAATAATGACTGCACTATGGGGAGGCTTTCTGAGAAGCAACACTACAGGAGGTAGTAGTAGCAACACTACTATGAGCAAAGATTTTCATCTTTTTATTTTATTCAGATATAAACCAGGACAGTTTTACATGCTATTTATTAGGTTTAAAAGCCATAGATATTTAATTGTTTTTCTGTATCACCTTTTTAAAATATCATCTCACCAGGTTAAGAATAGAGGAAAGATTGTTAAGACATTGACATTGACATTAACTTACCTTGTCATGGTAAAGGGCAGAGTAAAAGATATATTGATCAATTATTGGGTACTAATTTGAAGGGTTAAAGAGGCATGTCAGTGTAGTATACATAAATAGTAGATGTGGGCAGTAAAATCTAATATTTTTCAATGTCTTGGTTATATCTGTATAAATAAAATGAAAGTGTCTGAGCAGAGTCTTTACACAAGAAAAACTGAAATGTTTGGTACAATGTAGATTGTCTTAGATATTTTTACAAAAGTGTGTATTTTTATCAACTATGGTATAATTTACAGTGATCCCCTTATCTTTAGCCCAAATATCAGTATAACTGTACATTAAAATGATTGCATTTTAACATCGAAGGTGGTAGTCCACACAGCAAGGATCCGAGTCACTTTTTTCTTTTATAGAATAAAAAAGTAAAATATGACTTTTTATATTCTTATGGATAATGTAGCTGAATGGTTTCAGAGACTGGAAACTTTGATTTGCAATACATTGATCGTTTAGTTTTACCATAAGTAGGAGTTAATTCCTTTGACATTTTTGCTGTCAAATCATTTTCATATAACATAGTAAAAGGCATTGGAAATCATAACTGATATTTGAGTAGTCTTAACACCCTAACCTGTAAAACTGTGGAATGTGATTAAAGTGCATTCGTATGTTTTATTTCTAGAAACTTCATTTAATCAAGCACAATATTTGTAAATGCAACTAATTGTTTCCATTAAAATGGATGTCTTAGAATGTATCCCTTAGAATGTATTTAATTTGTATTCACTATTGATAATCAATAACATATGACTCATATATAGAAAATAACAGATAACTAAAACTAAAAAGCATATGAACAAATGTACTTTTTAAAAGGGCACTGAGAGAAATGGTAAATCAAACGATCATGTTAAACACATTTTTGACACTAACATGCAAACACATTTTTAGAATTATAGTAATTCAAAAAAATTAGATGGAAAGTTGAATTGCACTGAAAGCAACACAAGAAAAAGCCAGGAATCTTCTGGTAATTTCAGTAACAAGACATCTGTTTACACAAGAGACCAATCTGAAAATGATAAAAATAAGATAGCATAAATAAATAAACTGGAGATCTGCAATGAAATTGGAAAACAAGTCTTTGGCTTTAATTATAATGTTGGGGTACATCCTTGAATATCAATGCTCCCATTGCCCGCAAGCAATTTTCAAGTGGCAACACTTAGCTTCATTAAGTGAGAAAAATTACAAGGTAAATCAGATTAGCCTAACCTTTTAAACAATTTTGTGTGTCGTATGAATAAGGCCTTGTGTAATTTATTGGCAAATGCAAGTGACCTCACACCCTTTTTGTCAGTCTAAAACCTTGAGCTGTCAGTCAAATTACTCAAAATAATTGGAGCTCAACCAAAGGTCCCAGATAGTTGTGCTGGAGGGCCACAGTCCAGCAGGTTTTCTGATAGTCTTTAAATGACTAATGCTTTCAGAACTGTAAATAGTAGTTGAATTGTTTGAAATAAGACAATAATTATTTTAATTACATAGTTAAGTGGGTAACACTTTATAATAAGGTCCCAGTATTAATGCTTCATGAAGCCTTAACAGATCATGAAGAACTAATTTTTAAAGAATTATGTTGGATTTAAGGTGGTCTGAAATAATTTTGGTGCTTAAAGTAATGCACTACTAAACACATATGTCTTAATAGATCTATAAAGTCTCATTAAGGCAGTTATAGAATGCTTGTATATCTTAGTAGCCATCTATAGCCTATATGTAAATTAGCTACAGAGTATTGCAGTACCCCATGTAAAGTGTGCTCTTCATATCTACAATACATGAACGACTATGTATAAGCCCTTAACAGACATCTATAAAGTCTGTGTAAAGCAGTTATAGAGTGTTTTGCAGTACCCCTTGTAAATGTACATATACAATGATACAGTTTCTGTGCAACAACAGAAAGGAAGGCAAAGACTTTTGTGTTTGTGTTTTAATCCCAACAAAGGACATTTGATTATTTTACATTTTGTTTTACCTTGTTTGACATTAATTGAAAGGTCAACTTTAGAAAGCTAGCTTTGTATCAAGTTCCACAGCTGTACGGTCAGTTTCAGCAAAAAATAAGAATAAACAGCTAGTGTATCTTCTGTGCGAAGTTCCAGAGCAAGTGTTTTAAGAAGAATACAAAATTATTATTATTATTATTATTATTATTATTATTATTATTATTTCCTAGCAGATGCCCTTATCCAGGGCGACTTACAAAATATAAGAGCAATACAAAAGTGCAATACATTATAGAATTACTGATCAAAACATATATACAACTTCAAGAAACTAATAATTAATGTAGTCCCCAGAAAAGAGTAAATAAAAATGCATGATTGCGTTATACAAATTAATTAATAACATGAAACTATTAACAATATGAAGAAAATATAAAGAAAATAATACAAGTACATTTTTACCACACACCTGTAAAAGCGGTTTTAGGAAAACAAACATCTAAACACGTTAGTCCTTCTTAATGTCATGTCATCCAACAATCTACCTAGTGGTAGTAAGCGCACCACATAATAATGTATCATATTGAAAACAAATAATTGAATTTTTAAAGATTTTATTATAGTACATATCAATAAATAGCTTGTACATGTTTTTGCCATTTTTAATATGTTATAATGTACAAATGTATAATAATAATAATAATAATAATAATAGCACATTTCATATACAAAAATAAACAGAAGATAGTGTGCACATATTTTAAATATCAAACCGTATACAGTAGTAAACCCATATATAAAGATTTAATTCATTACTTCTATATACACTCACCTAAAGGATTATTAGGAACACCTGTTCAATTTCTCATTAATGCAATTATCTAACCAACCAATCACATGGCAGTTGCTTCAATGCATTTAGGGGTGTGGTCCTGGTCAAGACAATCTCCTGAACTCCAAACTGAATGTCTGAATGGGAAAGAAAGGTGATTGAAGCAATTTTGAGCGTGGCATGGTTGTTGGTGCCAGACGGGCCGGTCTGAGTATTTCACAATCTGCTCAGTTACTGGGATTTTCACGCACAACCATTTCTAGGGTTTACAAAGAATGGTGTGAAAAGGGAAAAACATCCAGTATGCGGCAGTCCTGTGGGCGAAAATGCCTTGTTGATGCTAGAGGTCAGAGGAGAATGGACCGACTGATTCAAGCTGATAGAAGAGCAACTTTGACTGAAATAACCACTCGTTACAACCGAGGTATGCAGCAAAGCATTTGTGAAGCCACAACACGTACAACCTTGAGGCGGATGGGCTACAACAGCAGAAGACCCAACACCGGGTACCACTCATCTCCACTACAAATAGGAAAAAGAGGCTACAATTTGCACAAGCTCACCAAAATTGGACAGTTGAAGACTGGAAAAATGTTGCCTGGTCTGATGAGTCTCGATTTCTGTTGAGACATTCAGATGGTAAAGTCAGAATTTGGCGTAAACAGAATGAGAACATGGATCCATCATGCCTTGTTACCACTGTGCAGGCTGGTGGTGGTGGTGTAATGGTGTGGGGGATGTTTTCTTGGCACACTTTAGGCCCCTTAGTGCCAATTGGGCATCGTTTAAATGCCACGGCCTACCTGAGCATTGTTTCTGACCATGTCCATCCCTTTATGACCACCATGTACCCATCCTCTGATGGCTACTTCCAGCAGGATAATGCACCATGTCACAAATTTCGAATCATTTCAAATTGGTTTCTTGAACATGACAATGAGTTCACTGTACTAAACTGGCCCCCACAGTCACCAGATCTCAACCCAATAGAGCATCTTTGGGATGTGGTGGAACGGGAGCTTCGTGCCCTGGATGTGCATCCCACAAATCTCCATCAACTGCAAGATGCTATCCTATCAATATGGGCCAACATTTTTAAAGAATGCTTTCAGTACCTTGTTGAATCAATGCCACGTAGAATTAAGGCAGTTCTGAAGGCGAAAGGGGATCAAACACAGTATTAGTATGGTGTTCCTAATAATCCTTTAGGTGAGTGTATATCCATATGGATTCGAAATGTTTAGTGTACAACTCATGTTAGTCAAACTGATATTAAATGGGAATTATTTATATATGTAAAACATTGATATAATATGTTACTCTTCGTTTTCCACTTCACACGGATGTGTCACAGTATGCGTATTCTTCCAGCTTTGTGCTGGGACCTTACTGGACTTACTGCTACCAGCTGTAGTAAACTGCATTGATAAATATTTACCATATGCTAAAGGTAATGCACAAAACAAATTCAAATGCTGTTTTATTATTTAATTCTGATAAGCGGAGATCTAATAAATAATATACCGCACAGTTATAGCTACGCTATGCTGTTCACAACCACATCTGGGACCTTGAGCATCAGCACGTGAGAGGGAGCCAATGAAATGCTTTTGCAGGAGACAGGAGAAGGGAGGCCTCACGGACTGCAGCTCAGTCATGGAGGAGCAAGATGTTACTTTAAAACGGCCTCTTCGACACAACACCGCCAGACTTGTGTCACAGGACTGTATCTCAACAAGAGGCAATAAAATCAACAACTGACAAGCCCCAGGAATTATTGTGCAATTTGTGTTTTTGTCAGGCTGACGATGTTTTTGGCAGAGATATTACATTAACATTATATGGATATTTATTTAGCAATTAGTTGAATGTTAATATATTTAATAGTCAATCAGATATATATTTAATATTATATTGGGCCACATAATCTGAAGTTTGTATTTGTATTTTTATTTAATGATCTGAAACAGTACAGTTGGTTCACATAACTTAAATTGAGGTTGAGTATTGTTAATCAAAAGTTGGAAAAAAATGTTATTTTCTCTATTCTGTTTTGTCTTTTGCACAGGTGTGAAGTTTGTCTGTTGCAAATTCCCATCCCTAGTTATTTTCTTCACTTCATGTGAGAGGAGAGCTCCAGGTTTACCTGTATTTTAATTTTATTTTATTTTGTAATAAAGGTGTTACAACTTCATCAGTGTATCACAAGCATTTTCTAAAACATCTGAAACATGGTCTGAAACATTATACCATAGTTACACTTGACTTTTTTATTTGTTGTGCTGGAACTTGGTACAGAAGATACACTAGCTGTTTATTCTTATTTTTTGCTGAAACTGACCATACAGCTGGGGAACTTGATACAAAGCTAGCTTTCTAAAGTTGACCTTTCAATTAATGTCAAACAAGGTAAAACAAAATGAAAAATAATCAAATGTCCTTTGTTGGGATTAAAAAACAAACACAAAAGTTGTTGTATTTGCCTTCCTTTCTATTGTTGCACAGAAACTGTGACGTTTCTTTTGTGATGTCTGTAAATGTTGACTAAGGGTTTATTTTTTTTTATAATGTATTGTACGTATGAAAAGTTGCACACTTTACAAGGGGTACTGCAAAACACTCTATAACTGCTTTACACAGACTTTATAGATGTCTGTTAAGGGCTTATACATAGTCGTTCATGTATTGTAGATATGAAGAGCACACTTTACATGGGGTACTGCAATACTCTGTAGCTAATTTACATATAGGCTATAGATGGATACTAAGATATACAAGCATTCTATAACTGCCTTAATGAGACTTTATAGATCTATTAAGACATATGTGTTTAGTAGTGTATTACTTTAAGCACCAGAATTATTTTAGACCACCTTAAATCCAACATAATTCTTTAAAAATTAGTTCTTCATGATCTGTTAAGGCTTCATGAAGCATTTATTATAAAGTGTTACCGTTAAGTGCTGTGGTACCGTGAACACCTTAAGGCACTGTGGCCCTCTGCCAATCCAAAAAGAGTTTTCTGAGTTTTCTTTGTTTTTCCTCTGCAAATGGATCACTAGGAACCTTGCTGATCATTTAATATTTTTTTCTAGCATACAATGTTGTATTGCAATTGGCAAGGGCAAGTGGCATTGAATAGCTTAACTATGTGGATATTGGGGCTTTATCCTTGCACAATGACCGGTGGTATACATTCACCCAAACTAAAAGCCCACCTGCAAAAGATAATTAGTGATTAATATTATTATTAATATTATTATTAGATTTAAGAGAACAAAAACATGACTATTACTAGGGTGTGTAATAAACCACCAGTCCTTTATATATAAATATAGATTCCCTTGATTTAACCAATGTCTTTGAAGGAGGGAAAATCCACCAAAGATATAAGCTTGCCTCCTTAAGTGTTGCAGTCAGTTCAAACAAGGCAAAGTGATCATTATATATCTCTGTGGGGACATAGTATCTCCCTTTGACAAATAGTTGAGGGAGGTTTTTGTCATGTTAAATTAGCCCCTGGTTTTGTATGTACTGGGTTGTTTTCAATGCAGTCAGACAACTTATATTAACATTATCTCTGGACATTTGGTTGGAGGCTCTTAACTGAAAGAAGATTGGGATGTGGCAGGGTTATAAGTTAAAATAATATTCAAAATAACAACAAAAAAGTTAAATGTACAATAAGAATGAGGAAATGCACAGCAATGCGGCTGGAGTGAGGTATTTATTTAAAGGAATTAATTTCTGAATTTCTGGCTTTGACAGTAGACACTCTGACACTATGTATACTTAGGGGTAGACAAAATCTAAATGATGACCTACCCACAAATCCCACAAGACGATGATCTGGTCTAGCCCTTATTGCAAATCCCAAGGCCATTACATGATCTTGCATCAGATAGATTAGAAAGTAAAATTATTTTTACATTTCAAAATCTATGGACAATTCATAAGGCAAGATTGTTGTGTTTTTACAAGTCCTGGTTATTTAAATGATTCTCAAAGTATAATGTTGCACATGAGAATAATACAAACAGATCAGCAATGCCTAGCACTGATGAAAAACAAGTGTAGTAGGATCTGTGTAATGCTTATCAATTACATTTTCTGAAAGTTCAGAAACAATTGAAAAATGGTGGTCATATTTTCAATTGTCTGTTTTTTAGAAAATGGAAACATTTGAGTTTTTAATATCCTCTCCCACCATTATAGTCTAGACTGTTTCTTAGCCTTTTACTTCTCAGATAGACAGATGTATTTATAATTCAACCACTGTTCCGTTCAGTGAAAACAACAGAAAAATAGAAATTGCACACTACATACTGATTTTTTTTTTGTAGAAAAGAAAAAGATTAATATTTATCCAAAATTCAAATGTTTCAATTTTCTTAAAAACTGAAAATCAAAAATATGACCACCATTTTTCAAATGCATCTGAACTTGCAGAAAATTGAATTGATAAAGCATTACATGGACCCAGTGGCCTGTACAACTTGTCTTGCAGTTGTAAGTTTTAAAATAATTGCATCTATTTCTGCATTGGAGTTATGATCTATGTGTCATTCTTTGATGTACATTGTGTGAGTGCTATATTTGGAAAAAAATGTAACATGAATTTACAGAGAAGCTAATACAAATACATGTGAATTAGTATTCAGTAATCATTTCGACCACTCAGCCCTATGATTCCTCTGCAGGTTTGCTCCCAGCAGTGTACTTGTTGTGCTGATTTGTGATGCAAATACTATTCACTTTCTAATATTTCCATAGAAACAAAAATCTTTCTACTTTTGTCCTTTTAATATTTGCATTATTACTAAAATATATAATAATGATCTTACTTATATTCATATGTTATTATTTAGTTTATGTTTTAGTGGTTAATGTATAAAATATAAATACTGAGGTAGGATTTTAAAGCTGCTTTCTACTTCTTTTTTCTTATAGATTAAACACTTGAAATTGTATCTAAAGCTTCAGTACCTCCATTGATATATCATTCTTTTTATTCTTTGATCTTGCTTGGGTCTACAAATTCTACAAGTGGAAACTGAGTGGTAGGACACAACACAAACTGAAAAGTGCTCATTAATGTCTTAATAATCTTGTCATATTTTACTGTAATTTTATAATAGATATTACTATTATTATTATTTTATGATATTCATATTATTGCTATGAAATCTCCTTGGTGTTTAAGAATAATCTAAATGGATTAAAATAATTAAAATTCAAAAATAAACACCAGGGATGATAAAAAATAATCGTTCAATCACAGGAAGGGGCTAGAAATGTTGTTTGGACACTCAACAACATCAAAATAAATAACCCTGAGAACAACTGTACATATACAATGATAAACCAATATCCCTGCCATCTTGAAAATACATTTTGTACAAGCTATTACATATTACATAATAGGGTAGTGATGCCAGGATAGGTGCAAAATACTATGACCGTAAAATCAGAATTGCCATGCAGACAGGCAATATGTCATCTTGAGAGCAATGCAAATTACTTAAAGTACCCTTTTCAGGAGGTGCAATTATGTTAATGATAATCACAATAAACAGCATAGGCCCAGAAGTGAGGTGAGTTTGGAGATCTGAAAGCAGTATGTAAATATGATACATCATTTATCTGTTTTTATTTACTAGGATAAGCCTTTGTCATTCTGAAACAATTATTTTGTGGACTGCTCAACCCAAAAAACGATTATATATATATATACACACACACACATCAAAATAACAGTTTAAATAGCAGTTGAATTATGTGAGAGCAAATGTAGTTTCTTAATGCCTTATTGGTACATAAAGCCATACAAAGACCCATCTGCCTCTTACTGTTAAATATGTTCTAAAGTTGTAACATAAGTTCTGACTTTATCAGCTTCTATATTTTATTGACATATTGAGGTTAGCATTAAAATAAATACTTTGCCATACTCCTAGAAATTGGAGGGAGAGGAACTACAGTCCTGTATCACTAAAACTAGCTTTGACAAGTACCTTGTTTTCCAAGAGGTTTCTGCTTTCATCTGATGTCAAAGGGGAAGGCGCTCAATGAACTGAAGTAATCTATAATGTCAGGCAGTCAAGGAACATTAAGAATTACAGAATCTGCCCTATTCTTCATGTTGTTCTGCCAGTCAGTTAAGTGGCTGTGATACAGTCTGGCTCCAAAGATCAATTTTAAAAAAGGACTGTCTTAGGCTTTGCTGAAGGTAGTTAAGACCTCTGTGTTTCAATGGTTGGGGTCTACATAAATCCTTTGTGATTTTTGTTTTAGTGAATTTATATTCAGGTAGTCACCTATGGGTTATCTCTTATTGACCTTTCAAAAAGCAATCCAGTAAAACATTTTTATTATTTTCCCCCTAAAATACACTAGAGAAAATTCACAGTATTATGTCTTTGTTTTATTTATTTTGGGAGTGCAGTTTGTTTGCAATAAATACAATGTACACATAACTGAGTTTACTGAAGCTGCTTCTACTTAACTTGTTACTGCTTTTTGCATTGTGAGTTGTTATGTATTGTTGTTGCATTTTACCAACCTGATAAATGCCTTGGATTTTTTCCACAACCCATAAGCATTAAACAGTTCAGTGGCAGGGATAGTTAAATTACAACAATAAAGGAACACCTGCATATAGAAGTGTTCCCAGTGTATTCATGATCACATTATATACATCCAGCTGCTTTTCACGTACCCTTTCAAGTCTGATCCATTTATTTTCATTTTAAGATTAAGTGCTTTAACATTTTACTAAAAACATCTTAATGTATCCTCATCCATTACTTGGTAATGTAAACATTTATTATTTAATGTGACAGTCTTTCATGTTCTTTATATTGGTCCACTTTTTCCACTCTTATTTGTGTGTGGAGGGGGTCTGTAATGAGCGACACTTATGCCAGCATTGTTCTAGTTCAGCTGCAATACTGAACAAGTTCTATCATCATCAAGCAGGCAATCTATGGAAGCCTTACTGGGTCAAACATAAATAATGTGTATCCTTATAGGGTCCAGTCCAGATTTACCTTGTCACAATTTGTATCCATTCCTCTTAGGCTGGGCCCCATGCCATTTTACTTTCTTCACTCTTGCAATTATGTCACATACATATCTCCATGCTTATGAACATTATGTAAAAATAAACTTTGTTAATGAACAATTATGAATTATTGATACTAATGTCAATATTAAAAGCCTATAAGGCCTTTATTCTGGAGCTCTCCCAAAACAGTCACTTAAGGTAAATAGCCTCTGAATGCAAGACTTACCCAATGTCCAAGGCATTTGGCACATACATATGGTTATTAGGTTCTTGGCATCCCAAACAGTCTGGATAATTATGGAACAGAGTATTCTTTCCAATTATAACTGGACAGCTGTCATCAACATGTGTCAAGACAAGCGTCTTTAGTTTTCTTTGGTCAAAGTACAAACATTAAGATGTACATTTTTGGACTTGTGAAAACAGGATGATTAGACTGGCGCAGGGGGGTATACAATGACATTTAGAAAAATAGTAATTTAGATTTTCAGGTTGCAGAGAGATTCAGGAAGTTTATCGTCCCAATTCAGATTCCAAATATATGTCTGTGCTATTATAATAATGTTTATATTCAGATATATAACTCAAATACTAACACACATGCACATTCATTAGAATATGTACAGTAAGGGTAGATGACAGTATTGATGATTTTCACCTTGGATTGCATTTTGAGTTATATGAAAATAATATGCTGTATTGAATACCAGAAATATATTTATAATAAAAATGTGTAGCTCAAAAACATCTGCATGTTTAACATCTACAGTTGTCAGGTAGATAATACTCAATAACTGGAACACAAAGACGGTATTATGATAACAATTATTGTATCAAATGTGACCAATACTGCTAAGCACATCAGACCACACCCAAATGGTGTGCTTCCCAGAACTACATTAAGAATAGATAGGTGGATGGCTGCCTTAAAATCAAACTCTACATCACTGGAGTAAATAACCATTTATTACATATCAAAGTATTTGCTCGTGTAAATGTGTGTGTGTGTGTGTGTATATATATATATATATAAATGCTCGAGATTAATTATTAAAGTGCAATGAAAATGCAACATTGTAGCAATGGTTATTTGGGACCATAACAGCCATCAATAAGCAGAATTTCCCATCAACCCAAAATGGCATTAACTGCACCCGAGATAGTCCAATGGGATGTGCGTATGTCCGCTGCAAATATCCCCAAAACAAGCCACATTGATAATCAATGCCAGCCTAATCAATGCTAGCCTACTGTATATTCATCAACGTTTTTACATTACACTAATTCTATATCGTTTTTTTTTACAAAAATATAACTAAAAAATAAGCCACAAAATGAATGAAAAATTATCCATTCATACAAAGCATATTCATAATAAACTGTATGTTCAGTGATGAATGCATGTTAACTTTAATTTGTATTTCACTCGAAACAGAAAAAGTGTCTGAAATAGCGACCAGATCTGTGCTCTCCTGGCCGCATAGGCAGCGCAAGCAGAGCACCAGGCCCCCCCCACACCATGACACCCCACTGCCGGCCCACACTGTGCCACTGGAGTCTGAGGGGTGTCTGTCTGCCCCATCTCCGCAGGAGGACCACCCTGTCTCTCAGTCTGTACATGGGCTCAGAGCTGGAGGCGGATCTCGTGGAGGAGGAGCCAGGTGTGAGATAGGTCACCGCTCACAGCGGCCCTGCTGGTCCCGGATCTGCTTGACAAGCTGAGAGCGACCTGGGACCATCCAGCAACAGCTCCCGCTCAGGCAGGGAAGGCTTATGCCAGGACCCAGGATGCAGCTGAAGCAGGCCAGGTGGACTTCCTGAGGGTCAACTCCACCATCGCGGTGCTAGTCTCCTTACCTCTGCTGTCTGTGGAGCCTCAACAACCTGGCCTACCCCGACAAGCAATGTCGCGTAACAGAGACCCTGGTCCGGAGGGCTTACGAGGCAGGAACCCAAGTGGCTCTCCTCCGTAACTCAGAGAGCCTGCTGGCCCTTTACGTGGCCCAGCTGGCTGAGCCCTCAGATGCAGCCAATGCATCACAAGCCCTGCTCCCTATCTTGGAGATGGCAGCGGCAGCTGACCTGCTGATCACTGTGATGTGTCACAGGGTAAGGGTGACTGGGTGCTCCTTGGCAACCCTTGTGGTGGCATGCCGCTAGCTCTGGCTGTCTCAGGACAGGACCCACCTTATAGATGCCCCCATTTCGCTGGGCTTCACTTTTGGCCTCTCCATGGAGGAGATGCTGATGCACACCCTCTCGGAGAGAGAGAAAAATCCCTGCAGCTTGCCCGTGTTTACACTGTTGCAATGTCTAAGACCCTAGGGATTGATGTGCTAGCTTACACGTGGCTGTGCTGTGTCCTCTACGCATTCCCACCCATGGTTCTGAAGAAGATCAGGCAGGAACGAGTGACAGTTCAGCTAGTAGCAAGGTGGCCTTGCAGATTCTGGTTCGCAGACCTGACCTCCTTCCTGAATGGAGAGCCTTGGCAGCTCCCAGTGAGAGCAGACTTGTTGTCCCAGGTGCAGGGCATGCTCCGGCACCCCAACCTGGGCCTGCTGCAGCTCTGGGCCTGGCCCCTGAATGGGAGCGTTTGATTGCCTGGGGTCTGTCAGACGTGGTAGTAGCCACTCTTCAGTCGGCAAGAGCTCCCTCTATGAGGTCGCAGTATTCCTACCGCTGGCAGACATTTCGGACTTGGTGTCAAGACGGAGGTCATAACCCAGTCAATTGCACCATTGGGGTCATATTACAATTTCTACAAGAGCTGTTAGACCAGGGCAGGTCCGTGCCCAAAGTGTATCTGGCGGCCATCCCCACATGTCATGACTGGATTGATGGTGTGCCCCCTTTGTCTCCTTTCCTCATTTTTCACTTTTTTAATGGAGCCCGATGACTACAGCCTCCTATTGCCCCTTCACTACCCGCATGGTGCCTTGATGTAGTGCTGGACGCACTTTCCCAAGCCCCATTTGAGCCACTAAAGTCAGCTGATCTGAAGCTAGTGTCACAACGTCGTTTTTGCTGGCAATCACCTCTGCAAAATGTGTGAGAAAGTTACACACCCTGTCTGTACACCTATCAAGTGTCTGTTTTGCTATGGCCTAACCCTGTGTTCCTCCCGAAAGTGCTGTCTCCATTTCATGTCAACAGGCCTACTGAGTTCTCTTCAGAGAAGGAGAGTCGGCTTCACCTTCTCTGCCCTGTGCGGGCCCTCAGGTGCTATCTGGAACGTCTTTCGGTGCTTGGACCAACTGCTTGTGTCATATGGAGTGCAGACACAGGGCCAGGAACTTTCAAGGCAGTGCCTCTCGCATTGGATTGTGAACTCTATTACCATGGCCTGTGAGCCCACTGGCACACTGGTGTCTGGACACCTGGTGGCCCATTCGACTGGAGGCGTGGCCACATCGTTGGCCCTTTTCCAGGGTGCCCGCTTTGCAAACATGTGTAGTGTATATTGTTTGTTTGTATGACATTGTAAGTTAACAGTACAGTGGAGCGGTCTGCACTGTACTATTCAGTTGAGCGAGGATGCTCCTGTGCTGTGCGGAGGCAGCAAGAATGGTCCAGTTACCATGGTGTATATACTGTTGTGTTCAGCTTGGCTACTCCAGTTCTGACTAGCCAGTTTTGTATTATGTTGTTTTGCAGTTGGTATGTGGCCCCACTCCTGCCCCCTTGTGGTACACCTTGGGCAGTCTCCCTTATCAGCTCACTGCCTCCTCCCTTGCGACAGTTTTCTTATACAGTAACCCCTCCCCCTTGGGCAGTGCTTCCAACTTGAAAGATAACGATAGATTGCGAATGCAACCCCGGTTATCTGAAAAAGGAAGCACTGCCCAAGGGTTGCAAGGCCCTAACTCCCAGCAAAAGAGGATCCTTTGCAGATATCACCAAATAGGAAGTGGGAGTTTGAGTGACGGGCACAGGGGCCAATGGCAGCTTTGATAAAGTGATGTTTTCGATCGGGTTCCTACGGAAGTGCACAGAAACCCCTCCCCCTTGGCTAGTGCTTCCTTTTTCAGATAAATGGGGTTGTATTCGCAACCTATCATTTTTTGTTTTTCCAAAATGAAGAAAATACATCACAGTGGGAGTAATTTCATTCCTAAACTAACTTTTAGCGTGATTCCTAGGAGTAATTCTGAGATGTTGTATGCATACGTGCCCTGACTAAATGTGTGTCTCTAATACGTATCAGGCAGCACAATGCCACTTAAGACATAAACAAACAGTGGGAGAATATATATATATATATATATATATATATATATATATTCAGCAAAATAAATTGGAGAAAAGTCTACATGAGGAAAGAATATTGTATTTTAACAATACCTATTCATCTGTGGACAAAATGTCTATTCTTGTCTCAACAATAACACAGCTGAACGTCTTTTGGGGGTCTGTACCTTACAGATTTGAGGGAAATTAAATGACTTTTTCAGTTAACAGTTTCAATCAAGTTGAGTAAAACTGCATACATTCTAATCTGATTATTTCCATGTCCTCAGCAGAGTTTCAGCTTTGCCAATAAAGTATTTGTATTAGAATTTGTTTGAGGTCATTTTTAAGTTTGGAGAAATGGATAGTTTCATATTTTTTTGTTGTTGTTGAACTCTTTGAATTTAAATAAAAATAATAATCTACAGCATATGCTATAATTAAAATTCTTTAAAAGGTTTTTCCTTGGAAGAATATAAATGAGTGATGAGACACTATTTTTATCAACAGCAGGGAATTGAGAGGTGGTAGAGTAGCTGGCCAAAAGGTCTGGCATGCTATAATAAAAGTGTTACTGCTGGAAAATCTGAATATTACAGATTACTGTTTTTGCATTTCAACCTTATGATGGGGCCAATTTTCCAGTGATGTGAAACCTGAGATGAGAGACTGAACTGTGCTATAAATAAATGCAATTATACTCCGCATAATAGTTTAATTAGGAATTTACATTTTTGTATAGTATTCATTATTTTTCACCAAAAGGATACATTCAGTAGTTTGTAACGTTTACTAATGTTCTTTTTGTTCTGGTGCAGTAACATTTACTTTGCTTTGTGGAAGTATTTTGTGCTGTATGAATATTAATTTAATTTTGCACTTTGGGGCCACCCTAAATCCCAGTCACGCAATGTTTTTATTTAGGTTATGATCCTGTGGGGAGTGATACACCAGGCTTAGCTTTGCATCAGTCTTGGAAATTAAAAAATAAATAAAAATCTGAATAGGTTGATTTACCTCTTCCATTCACCATGACAAGAAGCACGTTGAAGTTCAGTGAGAAAGAGTCTTCAGGGAAATAAGATGGCCAGGATCGGCTGATTAGTTCTATTTGTTGTATTACGATGTATTGCTCAACAGTGACATAATACATATATGAATTATATATACTTTTTATTCCAACTTTGAAATGCAAGAATGAAAACAAAAACTGAAATGCCTAATTAATAATAATAATAATAATAATAATAATAATAATAATAATAATAATAATAATCTAATCTGTAAAGTCAGATAGGCAGAGTAGATTTGGTAGAAATGTAAATTAATTATCAGTGGTAGCTGGTGGCCAGAATGTTTGGGTGTTTCAGATCTAGCTGGTGCCATCCAAGGGGCCAACTTGTGGTAGATGCATTTCTAAAATGGCCCATAGTGGTAGGAAAGACTGACCTAATATTTAGAAACATAAGAAAAAGACCTGATGTAGACTGACAGTACTTAATATTGATTAATTAACTGATTTACTCAAACAGGCAATAGTGGCAGAGAAGACTAGTGATCTAATATTTAAAAACTAAAAGGGGGAAAAAAAGAAAAAAGGCCTGATGTATCAATAGGATTGCAAAAAATATATAAAATATTATTTATTATGTTTATGCAGTCTGTATTTAGCCTTGGTTATTTTGACACATGCCTGTTCACCACCATGTTGTACGCTGGCTGTTTGCTACTGCGCATGTGCATAGCGGGTTGAGGTGCTTGCATTTCAGCCCTTATTATACAAAGAGGATGAACACAGTTATATGAGTGGAGCTGCAGTGTTGATCTGCCAGTGTCATGTGAGTGGGGGGGAAGAAACGCATGTCACCCATTTATAAAAATACAGAAAAATATCAGACTAATTTAATCAATATTATGTGCAAAGTGGTTGTGATGGACTTGAAAGATTACACAGGTTGTAAACATGAACTTTTCAACACATGCTGTCATGTGCAATCTGCAAACTGGCTTTATAGCACATTGACATAATTGTGACTGCTGTCCTACTGAAAGCTACAGGATTTCAAAGTGTCTCATTAATTTATTACATTTTTAAATAATTAAAAATAATTGTCACTAACCTGCTACAAAATATGACATAAGACAACAAATTGAATATATATCTTCTAAGTGTACTTAACTAGCATCAATATTTTAAAAATACTTATGAATTGAATGAATGTAATTGTAAAGATCTGGATTTGACCTTTAAATCTAGAGGTGCTGGAAATAGTGAATACCTCATTAGAAAGCAAAACTGTAAAATCAGGTGTAAAATCTGGTCATATCATTTCATATACAGAATTAAATGGACAAATGAGTCCAAAAATAATAAGCACATTTACATAATGCTTAGAGTGTCTTTGATAATTAGACACACAGACACACACCAAAAAATGAAACACCTAATGACCCCCACAATGCCAACTTATACAATAGTATTCCTGGAGATAATGTTGCTCCTCTCATTGATGTTTTTCATTGATATGATATTCCTGAAACCATTATGGAAGCTAGTGCCAAAATACAAAACAATACATTCTGTAAAACTTCCAATAGTTGCCGGGTCTCAAATAGCAGCCAGTCTCCAATAGTCATGGGTTAATTTGCATATTCATGTAAACAAAAGCCATTCTCTAATAAACGCCAGGTTACTTGACAATGTTTTATAAATAAAGAAAAGGGAAATTGATACAGTGTCTAAAGATGCATTAACACATTTCAAAGAACCTTCCACAACATATTTATGTAAACTTTTATTTTTAGTTTCTGCATCTTTCTTATTTTCAATAAATATATATACTGTATATTAATTTAAAAAAAACACCATCATGTGTGTTTTTATTTATTTCTCACTTTAACACTTTATTAAATTTACTTCTTTATTTCCATGGAGCTCATGCTGACATTGAGTGGTGCTTGTCTAAAACCCAAGGTACAAATGCCCTGAAAACCTCATTTTGATGGTTTCATGTGAGTGCTGATATTCCAGGGTGAACCACGCCCATAACCCCGCCGCCCCACATGTTAATCACATCCAATCTCCGCCCCCACATTGTATTTTATTTTGTCTCACTTCACGCAGGGCCATCGCACTGCAATGCAATGTGTGTATTGCATTAAGTTCAGTCGCTACCATCGCACTGCTTTATGCAATGTAAAGCATTAGTATTACATTTAATTGTGGCATTAAAATACTATGATGCTATAAAGCAATTCAGCAGGGATAAGACAAAAATAAGCTTGTATTGATTAACAACATGTGTATTGTATTTAATTATGGCATGACAAATCGATTTCAGCATATTCATTGTTTTGTACTTTGGCACTAGAAGGCTTCCATAAACCATTACTATTTACATTCACAACCTTTTTTCATGTTATTAGAAAAAAGCAACAACATTTAATTGCTTTAGCCTTCTGGTGCTGCTGACAAGAAAAAATATATGTCAATTATCACAGTGACAAATTGACTAATAGATTACTAGTTATACAACTTTTAGGTCTTGACAGACAATATATTATTTTAAAAGTGTAACTGAATCAGTTGAATTAACCCTATTCTCATTGTATGCCATTAATATATTTATAGATTTTTTAATGTGGACAACACATTGAACAGTTTCTCAAATATCCTATTTTTGCATTTTATAATGAGGTCCTTTTTAGACTGACATAAAAAGCACTTTCTTCAAAACAGATTTTTAAAATGTATCCTTTGATTTTCAATTTTAAAAAGTCCAAAAACATACTTTGACTATTCACCAATTCTCGTATTTATCCATTAGTACCTGATAGCACCACCATATATAGTAGATGATGAGATTCCTTGATATCCAATTATGTTTTGCAAGCAAGTGTAAACATACATCATTCTGATCACTTAATTAAAAAATGTGGCCTAATCAGTAATGAAGGGTTAGTAGTAAATACAATATGTTTATATGAACATAATTTTAATAAAATTAAACACTTTTTGCTTTTGCTTTTGTAACAAGAGACAATACCAATGTTAATGCTAATCTCCCCAATACACCAATTTCCTAACTTTACAGAAACACCAAGCATTTAACCTGTAACAAGCAGTGTATGAAAGCCATTGGGGACAGACGGTATATGTTACTGGCACCATTCAAGCATAATGTTGCAACTTGAAAATATGCCCCCTGTTGCGTTTAAACTTCAGCAGATTGACATGTAGAGACTACTCTTGTTAACAGTGCTCTTCAACCTGAGCTCTTTTAAGATACAGACTTAAAGGTGAGCCGACATTTAAGCAGTGAGCAGAAACTTACTGTATAACAACTCAGGATCTGCCTATTCGGATTATCTCGCTTCGCACTACTGTGGCTACAGATAAAATAAAATACGTAATGCCTTATTTTTGTAAACCAAAAGTAAGTCCACATGCACTTAAAAAACTAACAATTAATATTGGATATGCATTCCATAACCAGTTTGCTATAGATGCCATAAATATTATATGGGACCCTGTTATACAGGCAGTGTATCCAAAGCTTTTCAGCTGTTGAGGCAATACTAATGTAATGTGCTTTTTCTGAGTAGATAATATATCTAAAATGTATATCTTGAAACACAGCAGAGGTTGTAATAGAAAAGCACTAAAATGTTAACAACTGGCATAATGGAACTGCTGTACAGCTCTAACTTTTCTCTCCAAGGCAGACATTTAATGTTTAGTAAGATAATTTTCAGAAAGATTTCAGGATGAATAAAACTGAAACATAAATGACAAAATAACATTTTCATTTTAGAAGAGGATGGTGTTAAAGTTTTAAATCGTATACTATGTATGAGTAAGGTACATTAATCAGATGATCATCATAAGTGTGTGTGTGTGTGTATGTATATATATATATATATATATATATATATATATATATATATATATATACATACACACAGTGAGGGAAAAAAGTATTTGATCCCCTGCTGATTTTGTACGTTTGCCCACTGACAAAGAAATGATCAGTCTATAATTTTAATGGTAGGTGTATTTTAACAGTGAGAGACAGAATAACAACAAAAAAATCCAGAAAAACGCATTTCAAAAAAGTTATAAATTGATTTGCATGTTAATGAGGAAAATAAGTATTTGACCCCTTCGACTTAGTACTTGGTGGCAAAACCCTTGTTGGCAATCACAGAAGTCAGACATTTCTTGTAGTTGGCCACCAGGTTTGCACACATCTCAGGAGGGATTTTGTCCCACTCCTCTTTGCAGATCCTCTCCAAGTCATTAAGGTTTCGAGGCTGACGTTTGGCAACTCGAACCTTCAGCTCCCTCCACAGATTTTCTATGGGATTAAGGTGTGGAGACTGGCTAGGCCACTCCAGGACCTTAATGTGCTTCTTCTTGAGCCACTCCTTAGTTGCCTTGGCTGTGTGTTTTGGGTCAATGTCATGCTGGAATACCCATCCACGCCCCATTTTCAATGCCCTGGCTGAGGGAAGGATGTTCTCACCCAAGATTTGACGGTACATGGCCCCGTCCATCGTCCCTTTGATGCGGTGCAGTTGTCCTGTCCCCTTAGCAGAAAAACACCCCCAAAGCATAATGTTTCTACCTCCATGTTTGACGGTGGGGATGGTGTTCTTGGGGTCATTCCCCCTCCTCCAAACACAGCGATTTGAGTTGATGCCAAAGAGCTCGATTTTGGTCTCATCTGACCACAACACTTTCACCCAGTTCTCCTCTGAATCATTCAGATGTTCATTGGCAAACTTCAGACGGGCCTGTACATGTGCTTCACGGCGTAGTGTGTTACCAATAGTTTTCTTGGTGACTATGGTCCCAGCTGCCTTGAGATCATTAATAAGATCCTCCCATGTAGTTCTGGGCTGATTCCTCACCGTTCTCATGATCATTGAAACTCCACGAGGTGAGATCTTGCATGGAGCACCAGATCGAGGGAGACTGACAGTTATTTTGTGTTTCTTCCATTTGCGAATAATCGCACCAACTGTTGTCACCTTCTCACCAAGCTGCTTGGCGATGGTCTTGTAGCCCATTCCAGCCTTGTGTAGGTCTACAATCTTGTCCCTGACATCCTTGGACAGCTCTTTGATCTTGGCCATGGTGGAGAGTTTGGAATCTGATTGATTGATTGCTTCTGTGGACAGGTGTCTTTTATACAGGTAACGAGCTGAGATTAGGAGCACTCCCTTTAAGAGAGTGCTCCTAATCTCAGCTCATTATCTGTATAAAAGACACTTGGGAGCCAGAAATCTTGCTGATTGTTGGGGATCAAATACTTATTTCCCTCATTAACATGCACATCAATGTATAACTTGTTTGAAATGCGTTTTTCTGGATTTTTTTGTTGTTATTCTGTCTCTCACTGTTAAAATACACCTACCATTAAAATTATAGACTGATCATTTCTTTGTCAGTGGGCAAACGTACAAAATCAGAAGGGGATCAAATACTTTTTTCCCTCACTGTATATATATATATATATATATAGGCTATGCCTTAAAAAGTCAAATGTTATTGTACTGTTTCTTAAAATAACGTTGCTACATGATGATGTATGTATTTTATTTCCCTTAGCCCAGATTCAAGTATCCTCTCAATAGGATTCATGTCTGGGGTTTGTGGCCCCCAGAGAAAAAGGTGAATTGTGTGATTCCTCTTCCACATGTGAGATGCCCATATTTTGAAGTAGCACTGCATTAAATTAAAGTGTACTTGATGCAATGCATAGACATTTTTTATATGAATATGGCATACAGCTCACAGAAACCTGTTCTACTTCTGCTTCTCCCTCTGTGTATATATATTATAAACAGGCTTTATTTAACCATGTACAGTTCAATTTACAATTTGGTAAATAGGCCACTTTCTATAGGCCACAAAGTACAGCTTATACTGCTCCTATGCAGTAGGTTGTGGCTCAAGTGAGAGATACAATATATAAGCCTGCAGAAACTATAAATAGGTTTAAAAATGCACTAAGAATAAAAGTTGTATAATATATGTGATATTAGTACACACAGATAATGTGTCTATACACTGTACATACATTGATATTATATATATGCAATGTAAGAAATAACAATGATCTTATTTGTGTCTGGATCAAGAAAAAAACAAAGGAGCACTGGTGTACCACATGGTTTGTTTAACTGAATGTACAGTACTGGTATCTTAAGTTCACTTCTCTGTCTAAATAATTTAGAAAGCCTGACTTTTATAACTTGGACAAGCTGTCAGATTCATTACATATCAAAATATAATACAGGCACTATAACTAGGCGATGCCACCTTTCATTTAAAACAGTTATTGATCATATGAAACAGGCACTACAAAGTGATTTTCTTGAACAGACGGGAGCTGCAGTGAACAGGAGAGGCTGTAGGATTGGATACCCTCCGAAAACAATATGGCTTTATTCACTAATGAAAACACTTGTTCAAACCAGGTTACTTTAAAGCACATTATGATGCCTAAAGTACAATAAAGAAATTAGCTTAGTTACTTGTAGTTACTGTTATTCTGTTTCACTCTGCTCAGTATTAACATAGTTGTACCTCCAAGAAATGCTCCAGGAAACTTTGTTTGGAAGAGCTCTTTAAGATTTTCATACCGTATCGATCTCCTGTACTGACACACTTGCATGTGATTGAGTGCATCTTTCTGAAACTAGTGCTGTGCTCAATCTTCCTTTGAATAAACACCTAATATTCATAAGAAATAAATGCCAAAAGAATAACAATTGATACATTTGTTTTAATCATATCTCTTTACCTACATAATGACCAACTATAGGTTATCACAGGTAAATTGAAGGCAGTTTTGATGATCCTGGTCTTTTTTCACTTTCCAGGTATAAATTATTTCATACATATTTTTGATGAAATGTACACAATACAAAATCAATTACAGCAATGTTGAAACCGGCTCAATATTACAACTGAAGTTTATTCACACAATATCAATAACACACAGGGACGGATGGACAACAGTATTATTGATGTGACAAGCTAATGTCCTTTTTAACACAGGTAAAGGATGCATGAGGCCAGTCTATTGAAAATTGGAATTACAGCTGGTCACTGAATGCTCCAGTTTATAGTTTGGCCTTAAAATTCACAACAGTGTCTTCCTGGAAGTTTGTTGATTCCTGAGCTGAGGGCCTCAGTACAGTCCACATGTGGGTCTTGAATGAATTAACTTATTATGTATTTTCCGGTCCTTATAAAACTGCTAGCTTCTCCACTCCAACTGAAGTAACCATTGCTTCTTCACTTCCAGCTTTCCACACCACCCAGACCACTTCCAGCTGATGCAGACAGCATATTCATATAAGCCTTTAGTGTATAATTGAGATATATTTCCTGAAGTATATATAGTTACAGTGTCCTTCAGATTTATTTGTACACATGATTTGTAAAGGAACAAAAAACAGCATACAAAAAGAAAGCTTTATGGATTGTATAATGTATCCTAGTGAACAAAGGCTAAACAACTTAATACTGTAATCTTATTAGCATTACAAAGTCATATTATGAATAAATAAGACATACCTATGAATGCAGTGTATGCAAATGCAGAGTTTCATTAAACAAGCAACACAAAAACAGAGCTTAAAAAATTAACCAGAAATGAAGAAGACCTAAAATGGAGGATTTCTCTATTACATGGGTGATAGACAGCAGAAATGAAAAAGAAGGCAACAACAGGAACAACAAGATAGGTGGAAGTGGATGTCAATGTTCGTTTTAATGATCCCCTTACTAGAAAGAAAAGCCTGTCAAAGTATTGGGATTCACAGCTGTGCATGGCATCCCTGAAAGCATGGATGGTCTCTGTCCATTAACAACAACAAAAAAAACTGCCTGTAGCAAATAACCGCAGGGCACTCAGTTTCTGAATCACAGGGGTTAAGGCAACATTCATTTTTTATGCTGTATTAAAGTGAAGGTTCCAGCAGCTCAAACAAATTCAGTATTTGAATGCAACACAGTATGTAGGTTCAAAAATGTGTAATGGGTTTCAGTTATCCCCAATATATGTGTTGTTATGAGCCTGGTTAGAGGATATACAGTATGCTGATATAAATAAATGATATAAATCTAGTATTCTGCTCAGGGTCCAGTGCTGTTTGGATTGGAATCACTGCAGTTTCTAAACTTTAATATTCCAATGATATACATTACAGCGTGAGCTTTTAAAAACACCCACAGTTGGCCACTGCATCACTGTGGTATGTCTTTAGAAAGACCTTTTCCTCTGTATTGACAGAAACATAGATTAAAGTATTTTTGATTTTGAAAATAAAAGGCTCCACCTGGCAATACCTATGGCTACACATTAACTAGAGTCATTTTGTGTAATGTGTTTATTTCCAATAAATGGGGCTTTTCTGGTTATACTCTAATTTGGTTGTCAATGGGGGGGGGTTGGAGGAGTTACTGGCGTTTTCTTGACTGGGAAATGGCGTAGGCAATTATAAGATCTTCCAGAATTAAATGGGCATACACCACTGCTATATAATATATGCATATAAAATATACATGTAGGCACATTTGTATGACACCAAGAACACTGACCAAAACATAAAAGCACTCCTGATCTTTCAGACCTCGGTAGGTATTTGAGTATACTACATAATGAGATTTGTACTTCATTTTTGCAATAACCATGCCAACTATGTAAAACATTTAAAGCATTTATCTGCTTAGAGATGCTAGAATGAACTGATGTATCAGACAGCACCCTTGCCATTTGTAGAGAGCACAAAAATATTTTACAGAAATCTTTCTCAGAATAAGAGGGGCAAGTTGAACTGTCAGCACACTTCTGACAAACTTTCTCATTAAACATAATTTATATAAGTTCAAATTCAGTGATCTGTTCATTTAAGGTTGCCAAAGTAATAATGATCACAATTGCCTTCTATGAACATCTGTTGTCCTTTTGATAGTTTGTTTTGATTTTAAATTTGGAATTGCCAGTTATTTTTTGTATAACCTCCCAATTTACAAATGTTAATTAACTTGGATTAGAACTCAGAACATATAAAGATGAAGACAACATAAACATATCCTCCATCCTCTGGGCCATCTGTATCTTTTCACATGTTTCCAACTAACAGAGTTGTCAGTGATAAGTAACACTGCAAGCTCACAGGCACCCAGCGAGTCACTTGTATCACCATTGAGCAGCAAGGTGAGGAAACCCTGTCAGACGTCCAGCCCACCCAAGGCCACTAGTGTGTTGACCCTGAGGGACTGTTTGGATGACTGTCCAGCAAGTGACTAGGGATGAATTCCATGTTCTCATTGGTTGGTCAATCAGCCAATCAGGCACTTTGGGGACACCAGCAGATGTATTAAAATCCAGACCTGAACTCTTTTTGGTTCAGAATCTTGATTTTAAGTAAAGAGTTCTTGTCTCTGTTACCCCTATTTTAGCGGTTTCCATTTAATTTTGTTTGTGATATTTTTTTAAGCATTTTGGAAACTTTATTTTGATTAATACAAGCATTCATCCCATCTGATATGAGTCTGTGGGCCATCCCTGAACACCAGCCTGTCACATGTGTATAAAGAAGGGGTATTCATTAAAATGTCAGGCAGGGGGAGTGAAGGTGCAATAACAGCCTGCACAGGGGCCTACCTTTCTGCTCCTCTACCATTGGATTGACCTTTAGTCTGAAATAAACAATGAAATAATATGAAAAACAGGAGGAGCTGCATTAGAGGAGCTGCAAAAGAAAGTTTCTCTCACCAAAATATTTAGTTGCCAAGATAACAGCACTGACAGTATCACAAAGGAAGTTCAGGAGATTTTAAAAATAAAGCAGCTTATGTATTTTAATTAGCATTTTCCCCCATTAATTCCCTTCACAATGTTTAACCTCCAATTTATAATCGGCTCAGCTTGCCAATATGAAGAGATACAAACACACACATGTCCTCTAGAAATGTATGATGTCCAGTCATCTACTTCTTTTCACATTGCTAGTCCACCACAAAGAGGAGAGCTTTTGAATCATATTGTAGTTCTCACTAATGCAAATGTGGCCTCGCTTGCACCCATTATGCAACAGGAGTCGCTGTTACTTGGCAAACTGTAACCCAGGGGAGGTTAATACCTGAGGGAGCACCTGACCTGCTATTCCCTCTGTGACTGTCTAACCTCTTCAATGAAACAGGAAGTGACAGTCTTCCTGATGTGGAGTTGCAGGTAGGAGTGAGTGAGTGAGAGAGAAGAATTAAGTAGGTATTGAACTGTATTTGTGAACTTGGATTTGGATTGTTTTAGGCTGGTAACTGTTTGTCATGTGTTTAGTTTTTTGTGTAGTTAGGGACGTTTAGTTAGTCTCAAACAAGAGCTAGGAATTTATTTGCTATTTCTGTATGAAGCTAAATTTTAATCATGGAGCACTATAAATAACCCTGCACTTCTTTCACCGTAACCTGCCTTTGTGTTTCTTACACACTGCCTTACAAGTCCCGGACATCATATACATCCCCACCTAGTGTCACAACATATATATCTTTCCTGACTGACTGACGAGGTGAATCTAGGTGAAAGCTTTGATCCCTTATTGATGTAACCTGTTAAATCCAGCCTAGGATTGTCCAGGAATGGTTCCATGAACATGACAGTGAATTCAGCTCACTGCAGTGGCCGGCCCAGTTGCTAGATCTCAATCCAACTGAGCATCTGTGGGATGAGATGGGTCGAGCTATTCAGAGTAGAGATCTACTACCAGCCAACTTGACACAACTATGAACTGTAATGTTCACAAAAAAATTGTGCACATATTTTTATTTGTTTTCCTTTCTTTAGTAAAGCAAAAAAAAGCACGCCCCCAGGACTTCTTTTCACACCCACATATTTCTACATCCATGCGTTGCTTTAGGTTACACTCTTTGTGGCCATGCAGTGAGATTCCATGTCTGCGGATACTCAAACTGTCTCCAAAACCTTATCTTGACACAACTTGTGAAAAGTGTGGATGCAGCAACATTTCGTTTTTTTTTGTAAGAAATTGTTTTGCGATGGGATAATTACAGGACCCGACAGTATAATTGTGCTCGAATATCACTTGCCATTACACATATGGCTTAACTTTCCTTTGGAGGTTTTCCACCTTAACTGCTCTATTATTTCAAAACTACATGACCGTAGCGGTGCAAGTAACCAAGTTGATTAATAATCTGCAATACAATAATTTCAGTCATTCAATTTTTCAACTCTCTGAACATTCAAAGAATGAATTAATTCTCCTAGCCTATATAAAATATCAGGAATGAAAATAGGCTAATAGACGTGGAGTATATTGCTTTGTAATTGTTCAATCTTCCTGGAATTTGTGGCTTAGCAGTCTGCTTCAAGGAAACATCATTCGAAGTTCTGTCACAGTTCCTTAGAAAATGTGAAACAAATGAATTGTATATATCGCAACGGTTGTGTTAATGTGCACTATTGACGATATTAAATTTCTGTCCTCTGTACATGCCCATTTCTTCACTGTTGCTTTGTTGCCATAACAACTTTAATATACTTTTAGTTAATCAAAAGCCTGCTGCAGGCCTTTTATGGGTCCACTAGCATTTACCTCCACAATTAATTATTGTATTTTGGAAGAGACACATTTTTATTTATGAAATGTAATACAACGAATCTAGAGGCCAGTTCAATTATTTTCACAACCTGTATTACATGTTTAGCAGATATTATTTAAAAGTTTGCCTTTAATGCAATGCCAGGGTAGCCAGATTCTACACATATAAAAAGTCTGCAGCACTAAGCAGTCCTGTCATGTCTTTTGGAAGCTTTTAGTTACTCATTATTTTCCAGAAGTAAAACAGTACACATAGCACTCTGCAGTTACAGCTCCCATACTTAATGGCATTGAGCAGATCTTGGAACCCCATAGCATGAATCCTTTTCTTTTCTTGTCAATCTCAAACACAATTATGCTTTGTGTGACATTCTATAATGATGGTCTGATTATATATATATATATATATATATATATATATATATACACAGACAGATGACAAATTAAAGGAAAAACCTGAATAAATGAGTGGAGGAACATAACAAATGCAGATGCCTCCCAACAGGTGTACTGCATGATACAATTAAACAATTAACATCCTATCATGCTCTGTGGCATAAACACAAATGCTGAGCAGGCCCAGTTGACGTCGATTTTGGATCAGGATGGCAAGAGAAAAGGATCTAAGTGACTAAGGGGTCATTATTGGGACACGAATGGCAGGAGCTTCAGTTACAAAGAAGCTCAAGTGGCTCGTGTTCTGGACAAGTGGGCGACACCAAGAGAATAGTGCAGGCCTGACAGCTTGACCCCTACAGTGAGGGGGTCTGGAGGCTCTGTTATGCTGTGAGAGGCATTTTCCTGGCATGGTTTGGGTCCACTTTTCCCCTTATAGGAAACGGTCACTGCAAAGTTATTCTGAGTGATCACCTTTATCCTCTGGTGACACATTTCTATCCTGATGGGAGTGATCTCTTCCAGGATGACAATGCCCCCATCCACAGGGCATGAGGGCTCACTGACTTGTTTGATGAGTATGAAAATGATGTGAATCATATGCTATGGCCTTCACATCTCAACCCAATTGAACACCTATGGGAGATTCTGGACCGACGTGTTAGACAGCGCTCTCCACCACCATCATCAAAACACCAAATGAGGGAATATCTTTGGAAGAATGGTGTTCATCCCTCCAGTCCAGAGACTCGAAGAATCTGTGCCAAGAGCATTGAAGCTGTTCTGGTGGCTCGTGGTGCCCAATACCTTACTGACACTGTATGTTGGTTTTCCTTTAATTTTCACCCATATGTATGTATATATATATATATATATATATATATATATATATAGAGAGAGAGAGAGAGAGGTCATTATAACAACATAAGCAACTGTTACTTTTAGTATCTATTATTATTTAGTAACTAGTATTAAAACATTAAGATCATGATTATAAAAATGTATATATTTTAAGAAGAACATTCCAGTTGAGAATTTATTCAAGTACCCATGCTCACTGAAATTTACTGCCTAACTCTATGAAAGCTTAAAACCTTGATCTTAAGGTTGAAATCTAATGGTCTGCGTAAGATTAAAACCACATATTTATCTCTGGGTTGTCCAGTCACAAAGAACTATCAATGAATCAGAGCTGCCCATGAACCCATTTAGTTTCCGGTATTGAGTCGGATCACATGAGAAGGTGCTGCTAGTGTATTTGACTGGAATCGAATAGTGGCACCCACAAAAAAGTTAAAAGCTACAAATAATAATAATAAAGAAACAATACTTGATATTAAGGAAGTAGTAAGTCATAAGAACTAGAGATTTTCCATAGACTACCACCAGCATTGGTATACTTGAAGACCCCGCTTTAAATAAATGCAACCAAACAGGATGCCTGCAGTCTACCCATAAAAAAACACAAACACAGAAATCACAGAACCTATTTCTTATCTTGCAGACAGCTTTCCTTCCTATGGGGAATAACTGTACTTTTGAAGCAGCTCCAATCTTCTTCAGGTGAAACCCGTGCTCTGGTATCATCCTCAGCCTCTGGCTTTGCCGCTGCGCTTGTGGAGATTCACACGGTGTTGCAGCGGCTTGCAGTCATATTCACTTTTGGCTGCAGTCATGTTTCTCTCTCTCACCAGTTCACAGCATAGTGTCAAGCTTATTCTGAAAGGGCTGTTTTCTTGCTGAGTTCCAGATGGTGCTTCTGGGTATTTTTTTCTCATCCCTCTCATCTTCCTGGTGTCAGATGGTGGCCTTTTCCCATTAGGAGACCTGGAGACAGACTCTTTATTATTTTGTTTGGAGTATGAATTTCATTCTTCTATATGCAATGGTCTATACTCTTTGTTAAAGTGAAAACAAAAGGACAAAGTTTATGTTTTCACTGCGTACAATAGGGACAACAACAACAACAACAACAACAACAACAACAACAACAACAACAACAACAACTATCATGGTTTATGCTTTGTTTAAACTATTTAAAAAAAAGTGAATGTATCTATATTTCCTTCACCTTAAATGCAATTAAAAATGCAGCTTGATGTTTCTCACTTAATAAAATAACTATAAATAAAGAAATTATAATGTCTGGCTAATCACTTTGGTTAAAGGACCTTTATAGTCACAGTCCACTTGTTTAAGAGCATTTGATTCTGTTTGTAACCTCTCCAACTGTTGAGTATTATTTAGAGCGCTCGATTTATCTTCTTACTGATCTGGAGGAAAATAAGAGCAAAGCAGACAGTTTTCCAATTTATGATTCTATGGTTTATTTAACACCATTTATTGTGGCAATATACTGTAAAGAGTGGAGAACAGGCATAGAAGCAAGGAAGCACAATAGGTATTTTGTCCCCAATTTTCACAAAACGTCCTCAGGCCAGAATACAAGTATAGTCAAAAGAGCGGTAAGTGCAACCAGAATTGTATACCAATTTAAGTTCCCCTTGCCAGAAGAAAGCAGTCTTTAATTTTCTAGTCTGGATCTTGGTCCAAATATAAACTGCTCCATCAAATGATTAATCATATGTGTTGTCAAACTATGTAAAAAAAAAACACAAGTAAATTGGCTAAACGTTATCAAAGTCTATTGATTAATTTAATCAGATATCAGTGTTTTAATTCAGAACAGGACGAAGAGGTTTAAGCTGTATTACTTTATAAATGCATAAATAGGACATTCATAGGATGTTGTCTACTTATTATTTGGTTTGGTGCTCAACAGAGACAAGTAGGAACTCATGGCTAGTTTGTCTGAAGAGAACAGCTTTATTACTATGTGGGGGGGGATCCTTGTAGTGCAACTTAACTTGACTCACCAAGGTTGCAAGTATTGTAATATGTGAGCAGACTATGTAAATTCTGAAAAAGTACTCATCATCCTTGGATTAATAATACAAGCTTTCTATTTCACAGATAAAGGTAGCTCTGTTGAATTATTCAAAATCCTTCCCCTAACATTAAATAAAGGAAATAAAAAATAACTACTTTTGCAATTCTCAGTTTTTAATTTAAGAACTCTTATTTCTGTGAACACCTACAACATGCATAAAAAAAAAACATATTTCACTTTTCAATATCTGACGCTCTGCTTTGTTTTGAAATTAATCTTTTTTATTCCTATTCCCTGATCTTTGTATACAGTGGCTAGATTGAACACAAATAATGTCAGTCAGCATGGTTTCCCCTGGTGCTTCAATTGGAAATCAGTCCAACTTCTGACCACTAATGAAGAAAACAGATACAAGATGGTAACAAACACACTTCAACCAGAAATTGTAACTTTATTCCTAGGTCAGGTAAAGAAGGGTTTATTTTTAGTTTTATACATTTATATTGCACACGCCTGAATATTTATGTAACACTTCATAATAAGGTTACATCTAGGATAATCACTATCACATTACATACATTCATAGAGGCATTTGGCATTTGTTATAAACCTTTATAAATACATTTCTTACAGGACATGAAAAGTACTTAAAAGGGAATATACACTCACCTAAAGGATTATTAGGAACACCATACTAATACTGTGTTTGACCCCCTTTCGCCTTCAGAACTGCCTTAATTCTACGTGGCATTGATTCAACAAGGTGCTGAAAGCATTCTTTAGAAATGTTTTGCCCATATTGATAGGATAGCATCTTGCAGTTGATGGAGATTTGTGGGATGCACATCCAGGGCACGAAGCTCCCGTTCCACCACATCCCAAAGATGCTCTATTGGGTTGAGATCTGGTGACTGTGGGGGCCAGTAAAGTACAGTGAACTCATTGTCATGTTCAAGAAACCAATTTGAAATGATTCAACCTTTGTGACATGGTGCATTATCCTGCTGGAAGTAGCCATCAGAGGATGGGTACATGGTGGTCATAAAGGGATGGACATGGTCAGAAACAATGCTCAGGTAGGCCGTGGCATTTAAACGATGCCCAATTGGCACTAAGGGGCCTAAAGTGTGCCAAGAAAACATCCCCCACACCATTACACCACCACCACCAGCCTGCACAGTGGTAACAAGGCATGATGGATCCATGTTCTCATTCTGTTTACGCCAAATTCTGACTCTACCATCTGAATGTCTCAACAGAAATCGAGACTCATCAGACCAGGCAACAATTTTCCAGTCTTCAACTGTCCAATTTTGTTGAGCTTGTGCAAATTGTAGCCTCTTTTTCCTATTTGTAGTGGAGATGAGTGGTACCCGGTGGGGTCTTCTGCTGTTGTAGCCCATCCGCCTCAAGGTTGTACGTGTTGTGGCTTCACAAATGCTTTGCTGCATACCTCGGTTGTAACGAGTGCTTATTTCAGTCAAAGTTGCTCTTCTATCAGCTTGAATCAGTCGGCCCATTCTCCTCTGACCTCTAGCATCAACAAGGCATTTTCGCCCTCAGGACAGCCGCATACTGGATGTTTTTCCCTTTTCACACCATTCTTTGTAAACCCTAGAAATGGTTGTGCGTGAAAATCCCAGTAACTGAGCAGATTGTGAAATACTCAGACCGGCCCGTCTGGCACCAACAACCATGCCACGCTCAAAATTGCTTAAATCACCTTTCTTTCCCATTCAGACATTCAGTTTGGAGTTCAGGAGATTGTCTTGACCAGGACCACACCCCTAAATGCATTGAAGCAACTGCCATGTGATTGGTTGGTTAGATAATTGCATTAATGAGAAATTGAACAGGTGTTCCTAATAATCCTTTAGGTGAGTGTATTTCATATTTTTTTTCCATAACAATCATAGTCAAGATGTAGTCATTGGACCAAAACAGTCGTTTTGATGTTCAGTCACGTTTTCCTTCACACCTATAGATTATTTATATATTGTATTAAAGTGTCATGGATAGTGGTTAATAACTACATTATACATGCTGTTATAGGTTGTTATTCATCATCTACTACTCATTATGTAATCATTTAAGATTGTGTATTAACTCCTATAGATAAGCCTATTATAAATAAAGCAAATATGGTTTACCCTGTTGTATCAATGGGATAAACAAACAGGTATAAACTCTGTGTGTGCATAACATTCTATTCAAATCCATTCTGTAATTTCTCATCTCATTGCTTGTCACCTGCAGTTTCAGAACATGTCAACATCATTGTACATCTGGCTTGATTACAACTCCCAAACCGTACACTGTGTGTGTCAAACAGAGATATTACATTTACTCTTTGGCATATCAAGTTTATTTTCTTTTATTGAGATTCATGTGAAAGGTGCGTCGCACTCGGCTCCCTAGATAGCATCTGTGCTTGTCAAGTTTGTATCGTCCAGCAGGGGGTTAATAGGAAATTCACTCTAGGGTGCTGTTTGGATGTCCACTAATTCTCCACTGAGGTCAACTCTAATTATTATCTCATTGAATTTAAGAAAAATAATCTGAAATAAGGCAGTTGGAACTTTTTTGTACTATTATAACAACTTTTATATAAACAGATATTCATTGTATGAAACAATATACTAAGGACAGAGTTATTGTGCCTTGGTTATGTATAGTACATTGCGAATAGTGAGGAAAAAAAGAAAGAAAGAAAGGATTTCCTTTGGTGCTATTTTTTTAACATCAAGCATCAGCCATTAGGGATACATTCATAACATTGTATCAGTTTTCAGCTATGTGAGGAGGGATACAAAATATAGGTTTGACTGGGATTCCCAAAGGATTGTCTTTGCTGTAATAAGATTACTTTCAGTCTGGACATATCTGTGTTTTCAGTGTAATAACATGGAGGGCATATTGCTAAAGGAAATTGCCTGAACTACAGAGTGATGTCTTTTGTAGTGATTGATTTGTCTTTTATTTTCCAAAATTTGCCATGCATAGCTGAAGAACTGCAACTTCTATTTTCTCTTTAAAAAAACAGTAATGCTGTTGTTGTTGTGTGTTGTTGTTTTATCCCTCATAGACAATTGAAAATATGTGGTAGTAATCTATAGCTGAAATTTGAGTTGGCTATGTTGAAGTCAGTCAGTTTTACTTTAAAATCATGAAGCCTTTTGCATTGTGGGGAGTCTCCCAGTAACTCAGCATTGTTTCTGGCCTCCCCTGGATTCAAAGGCCTGCTTTTTGATGTTGCTGGTTTGAAGTGGGACTACAAAGATATGATTTGACAATGCTTATGCCTAGGAGGATATACAGGGGGTTTAATCTCACCCAGGCTGCTGTGGGAAAGTACTTGTGGGTCAGGTTGTGTGGAACTCGACTATTCCAAATTGATGAGTATAAATAGATTTAAATTGAGCCTTTTCTTTCTTGCTTTTTGATCCAAAGCAAAATTGTGATCAAAGGAATACCAAAATAATTTAAACATCATCTGCTCTACACCTTGCCAGAAACTGCGACTAAGGGTGGAGATTTTTATTTTTCTTGCTGACACAGGAGTAGGTTCTGTGGAAGATCTTCTGAGAAGTGAATTGTTCACTTGCGTTTCTCTGTCCTGATCGAGCTTGATAATTAAAGATAAGGGCAGAAACAAAGAATGGAGAACACTACGGAAGACACAAAGGGGTATTGAATGGTAAGAATTTGACACAATGTTGGTCTTAAATGGAAATAAATGTATTTGACATTACTAGGTATTAAATGGCAAGAAAATAATTGGTTTATTCAACACGAGACCAACTGAGATAAAAATCTAATTTCCAAGGGTGCCATGAGGATTTGATGTTTTAAATTAAAAAATCATTTTAAAATGCTGTGTGTGCAAGGACATATTTACAACGAAGTTTATAATTTCTTACAATCAAAAAAATAAAATAATCTTGCACTTCATAACATATATCATGCATATAATTGCATTTAATTAGATAGACATGGCAATATTTGTATTTTATTTCATGACTTGTACATTTTCAATTCCATGCAAGTTTTCTTGAATATTCTGGAATTCATTATGTCAAAACATCATCACAGAAATATGTGAATGGAGCTGAAAATAAAAACACATTATTATTAAAAAAACGGACTCAGGTATGCTAGCAACTAGTGTGCCACTGAAGGCTGCAGATGCAAGACTCACTTTAAAAAGGTTAATCACATTCAGAAATAGCATAAGTTTATTATTAAAATTAATACAGTTATTCAAATTCAAGCAGCAGAATAAAAGTAGAGAAATTACTTTGGGGAATCGGCTCCTTCAGTGGGAGTAGCACTGAGGTGGAAAGGAAAGTGGCATCTTAATGAAAACAACCAAATTGTATAATGTTATTATTCTCATGAGGTCTTTCCCTGAATAATTAAACCTTAACAGGTGCAAAACCCTGATATTTTCAACTTCAAAAGGAATGCACGCACACAGAAACAAACAAACAAACAAACAAAAACTTCCAAAACATCGTATTTTGCTAATTTCCATGGTATTTCATTACTTTGGACTTAGAATTTCAATATCCACATTGCCTGACCTATGTAGACAATATGTTCATGAATGTAATTTCTTCTCTAAACCTCTGAAGGGATGAATGTTATGCTCTGAATGCTCTGTACTCAAGTACATCTATGGTTCAACAAACCATTCTCTCAATTTCTGTGCTTTTTGTTTCTTAAGAAGTGTGTAGATGTTTGTTTGCTTTCTTGTGACAAAACACTGTTTTCGGCACAAGAAAAATCAAAGCAGTCAGTGTGGATTAACACAAAATAATGCTTGACCGTATCATGTTTGCTCATCATTTTCATGTGATAGTGTCACACACAGAGATAATGCTTGGTGCATATTTATTGTACTTTGTTATTTAATTGATTAATTATCTAATTTGAACTTCTTTTTCATTATTTGTATTGTTGTTTATTAACGCTTTATTTTATTATGGTTCAGTTTTCTTGTATTATTATTCTTCTTATTATGTGTATTTCTGGATTGTTCATTGCACATGTTCTTTATCGGATGGAGCAGTAACAGCAGGAACAACAACAGGTAGTAATTCCACTTCCAGAGCCGAGCGTTTACAGATTGAGATGATATTGGAGTTGGGACCCTTAGGGAAGCAGGTGAGCCATGGAAGGTTTCATGCTGTGAATGGGCAGAGTTGCAAGAAGAGGCAGCATCATGAAATGTATGTATTTTTTTAATGATTGTAAAGCACTCAGCGGCTGCACTGAACTTGACATTGGAGCCTATTGAGATGATGATTTTACAACCAGTACACAGTGGGGAAGGAAAATATGGTTTATTGATTATAAAAATACACATTTGGCTACTCCTGTGCTTTGGTTATGGACAGCCGTTGAATTGCTGTGAACCAAACTAAAGAGACGATGGATCATCCAGGTTGTGTTCTGAAGCAGATTTCTGTGGGAGACACAAGCACAGCCAGGCAGTGAGAAAGGGATGTTCATCAGCTTGACTAGCAGATGGTGTGAATGGGAAAAGAGATTTAAAGCCATTGTGTTGAAAAATAATTGTACTGTTGAGCCTGTCCGTGCCCTCTCTCTCCCAGATTCCCATTCCCCTTTCTGTCATGGAGGCACCAACCTGGACAACCAAGGAAGCAAGTATATACCCGGGTGGAGAGCACTGCTTGGAGGGGGTTGTGCCTTCCTACCAGGAGGGTAATATTTAGCTGGAACAGTATCTGGGTGGACAGACCTGCAGAGACAATACAGTTAAAATGGGGAGACTCTGTTCCCTGAGCTAATTCATGTCAAATGTAGAAATCCGTGTAGAGAAAATATAAAAAAACTGGTTTGCACATACATGAGTCATACAAAAACATTTTTAGGTAAGCATCTGATTTTCTGAAGCTGTTATCTGAAGCTTAAGTGCTGGTAATTCATAATAATGTACTGCTCACAGAAAATAAGGGCTATCTCATAACAGAATTTTAAAATGACACATTAATCGAACTAGAATTTAATTGTAGAATCAAAATAGAAATGCAAAGAGGGTCGTATTCAAAGTGTTTGCTTTACATCTGAAGGGACAAAACTTCCAGATACTGAAACATGGGCAGAGTAACAATAGCATGTTCACAAAGTGGTGTTTGCAGCAAGAGTGCATGCAATGCCTAACAATATAGAGTGCCAATGATGAAATAAGTACAGGATATTCAATGTCTTTGGTTGGAGTAAACATGCAAAGGCCAAGTAAAAATGAAAGGTGAAAAGTCATATGAATGCTTAGAAGAGAAACAACCCAAGCCTTAACAGCTACACTACATGGTTTCATTTGTTCATCAGCTGCTTGTGGTTGTGAACTGTGCAAACAAGTAATTTCACCAATGTACCCCAAAGTATGTATCTGATATGGACCACCTGCTGTCTGGACCATCTGCTGGTCACTAGGGTACACTGTTACTGATCTCAAAATGCAACAAAATCGCAACTAATGCAACAGAACAAATGGGTCTATATTTCACACTTTTTGAAACACACTTCATACTGAAATTAGACTGGTTTAGCACAAATCAGCATTATGTGATAATGCTAGACTTCCTTTTTTTAAAAAATGCATACATTTTAAATATTTTTCTAGTTTTTTTCTTTTCTTTCCACCATAGAGGCAGAAATGTCTATTTTTATTTAGCTGATCTCACCGATAAAATTGGAAACTTTAGGCTTGGAAGGTTCAAACACTCTTCTACTTCTTCCTTTGCCATTTTATTAACAATAAGACAGTTTCCCTGCTCCTAGTGGGGTGGAGCAGAGGACCTTGTCACTTCTGTTAGTGTCCTGGTTAGTGTCCTTCTTTATAGAGATTTATTTTCTGTGCTTCTTCTAGGAGATACATCTTCAATGGATGGAGAAATCCCTGGTCTCTCCTGGGCTACGATAATCATCCACTGAGTCTTTTAGCATTCTTTCCAGCCCTCTCGTGGTCTTTGCTTCTCATAGTTCTCTGGATCTACACTATTCTACACGCCTTTGTCTTTCCAGCCTTGGTTTCACATATTACCATTGTGTATCAGTCAAAATGTAAACCCCAATCTGATTACTAAACATCCAATCCAACAGGTTACATTTTTTCTTGCATGTAAGGTTTGGGATTGTAACCTGCTGGATTGGATGCTTAGTTATCAGATTGTGTTTTACATGTTGACTGATACACTCAAGACGCCTCTATTCAGAGTCTACTTGTAATTTAGTCATTCATTCTCCTGTAAGACAGCACTTGCACAATGTTTTGTCATACTCTTGTCTTTGTATTACTAGTACTGGTATTGTTTATTTTGATTTCCCCTATGCTCCCTTTCCCTTTTCTCTTAACTTTGACTTAACATCTTGTCTGCACTTATCAGCATTCTCATTCTAGGATGTAAGACCTTATATATTGTTTACTGTATATCTCATATACATTTGTGTAAACTGTGAATTTGTAAAATGTATTATGCCTTGAATTGCACTGTTTTATTGCACTTTGTATTGTGCTTATATTTTGTAAGTCGCCCTGGACAATGGCGTCTGCTAATAAATAAATAAATAAATAAATAAATAATAATAATACACAATGGTAATATGTGAAACCAAGGCTGAAAGACAAAGGCGTGTAGAACAGTGTAGATTATACATTATATTTAAATATAATTTACACATACAATATTCTTATATGATTTTTAATCCACATTGTACTCTGTTTATTCATATTCTACAGTCAATACCAGAAGACAGGTATTCATTTCTTAAATGTATTAATATAATTTGTCATATGACAAACGTATAACTTGTGGTGTGTGTGTGTGTGATTTTTTCCTTCAGTGTATAAAAATAGTATTTGCTTCTTATCCCTGATTTATGTTCATAAGGACACCTAATGAATAAATCATAAAGAAACATCTTTCAGTAGGTGGTTTTAAGTAGTTAAATGCAGGTTAAGGAAAAGGTCAAATACAACTATTAACATTGAATTTGCTTTCCTTAAAAGGAGAAAAAAACAGGCCCAAGAGAACATGAATAACAAGTCTGTCTGTCTTGGTCTAATTCTCAGGAGGAAAAGCTAAATAAAATAAGAGTAGTTTTTCCATGTTATAATTTATTTTACATTAGGTTGTCTGATTTTAATGTATTTAGATTGATTGGATTGCTTTTAATTTGAAGCAGGATTTTTTATGTACATACAGGAACAGTTTTTTTTTCTGTTATGTGTACATATATTATAAAATAGAGGGAGCATTAAAATGTCAATATAAAATAATCTTCAATTTAATTTGTCAAACACGGTCTTAGAATTAATTGACTAGCTTGTAATTTGTAACATCAGACACCTTAACAGTTTTCAACCTGGTAAGGCAACTCCATATCATCACGCACATAAAATGTGACCAGTGCACCTAACAAGGGGAATTCGGTTCCCATTTATTCAACTTGAATGTGAGCTCACTCAGGAGAGTATTCCTATCCAAATACCCTTGGCGTATACACAAGTCAGTTGTAATTACTGCCCTACATGGATAAATACTGTCACCTTGAAAGTTTAACCGTGTTCCTTGATCCTAAGGAAATAGCACCAGTGCAGAATGAATGTCTTACCAATGGAAAACAGCAGTGACACATTCCCTGAAGGCGATCAAGCCAATTGTGTTGCTGAGTGATGCCACCCCCCCATTCCTTCCATCTCTTCTCTCATGCTTAAAGTGCAGGCTGAAAATTGAAGTGAACTGAAATGAAAATGTTTCGGAAACCATGATATTGGTTCATTTGTTCCCCAAAAAGGTCTCTTTCTGATCTATAGAGCATGGAATCATCTGATCTCTTGACATGTGATTTTTCATCGTCGCTATCAGTCACCTTTGATCATCCAGACAGGGCTTTGTTCTCTGGGTGGTTGGTTTACTGAAACATGATCTTCTGTTTACTGTCAGTTCTCTAAATGCTACACTTCTGGCCACAGTCCTCTGTATAGTCATTTCAGAGAATCTTTTGTAAATCTTTACACCCCTGACACTGAAACTTACATATAATGATGTCTAAAATGATCCTTGTTTACTTTTGCACTTATAAATCCTAATTTTAGTGACCTAAGCTCCAATTAAGCGATGACCCACTTTGTGCTAAAGTAGAAGACCCTTTCCATATGGACCTCCTGCAGCCAACTTTTGAATTTGTTTCCTTGTGTGATTTAAGGTTTTATTGAGAACTCTAGACAACGACTTTTATTTCCCCTGTGGTAAATTACTGGTTTTGTTTCCAGGAAGAGATTGTATTGGGTTGAACTCAGACAAGGTAGAAAGCCTCCTTGAACAAGAAAAATAGATGTTACTTTATATTTTTAAAGCTCTTGTACTGAAACAAAAAAAAAATGCCCAAAACCTATGCACAATATCTGAGCAACTGAGCCTATTTCCTCTGTGTAAGTTGACTCTTTAGTAACACTCACAGGATGGTTCCAACTTTAGAATGCCTGCATTTACATACTAATGTTTGACAATTCTAGTGATTATATTCTTTCCTCTGCTAGTTCCCTGTCTTGTATATTGAGAAGGCAAAGACAAAAATTGATGAGAAAAGCATAATGATCTTGCTCTACCAAACAGAGAATTTGTCATGGGCAAATTGATCATGGTATCTCTATATTTACTTGGCACACCCAAAAGCTTGTACAGTATGATTAATATCAGCATCATGTACTCTCCTAGTTATATTAAAATCCCAATTAACTACTTCTTTATTAGACAAACACAAGGGGATATTCAAGATTAAAATAGATTAAAGCTTTTAGAACTTCTCTTTTGTCTCTCTTAACACTATGTTTGTAGCAGTGAAACCATTATTCAGCATACTGTAGGTATTGTAATGTCATTGAACCTTGTATTATACTTAACATTATATAACTTACTTATGTTATACTTATAACATTTTGTAATGACTGTGTTTTGAAATGACATATTTTCAGACAGTAATGCATCTGTGTTTTTTTTTACTCACATGCTAAGAACATATCTGAAATGTAGACTGCATAGAGATGTAACAATCATTTGAAACAATGTTATTTGGTCATTTAGCTTTATAAATATTATTAATTAAACTGCAGAAATCAGTTAAGTGGTACATTTTTAACTCCTAAAACTGTTCAAATAACTGGAATCTTTACAGTTCTCAAACTCTAAGAAACTGATAAATAAATATAGTTTAATTTATAGACCAATCACTGAATAAGACCACTGAAGGGTGTGCATACTTAAAACCACAACTATTTCTATATACACATAGCTAATGTATGATCTATCCATATAATAATTGTTTATGCAAAGGAAAATAAGTAAATTCAGTATTTATTGTATTCTTAGGGCTGGTTTTCACAGACCCAAATTAGCACTATCTGTGGACTCAGTGTTATTTTAGGTATAGTAGTCCTAGACTAGTGCTAATGAATCTCAGAAAGCAGGCATTAATATCATATAAAGTAATCAAAAACCATAAGCTAAATATGGATATGCTGCTGTTTTGAGTTGATATTCACTTGCAAAATAATGATCAAATTGTGCCATTAGAAAAACAACAACAAGTATACACAAAATACACTGAGATTTGAGAGAATCTGACAACTAATCCAATACATACTTAAAATGACTTTTGAGGAATTTAAAACTATAGTTAGAGGATATATATATATATATATATATATATATATATATATATATATATATATAAAATGCATTGAAAGGTGAATTTCCCAAAAAGGCTTTTTTATATGCTAACCTCCTTCTTGTGTTCTATAAATAAGGTCAAGGTCATTTGTGGATAAACTGCATATTGTGAAGTGATTTGAAACATTTACATTAATAATACTGTTTTAATATACATGAATTATATTTTCATTAATTGTCAATTTATTCACATTTTAATTAATGCTTAATCTTGGTTTGAGATTTACTGAGACCTCCAGTTATAAGGCCTAGCTAATATATATTCACCTGATCCCCACCTTCCTTCTCTCCAACACTCATAAACAAAACACAAACGCCTATCTTTGTATGTCACTTAAAAAGTCACTTTCACTTTTCACTGAATTTCTAGTATCTTCCATTGTTTTAATAAACTTAAACCTGGAAAAAACTATAACCCATTTGCCAATTGCAGCAGTTGATTGTGGCATTCCATTGTACAGGTAAAATATGTTTTAACATGTAAAATAATTGGATTGAATACAGTCTATGTACTTTCAAAATATTTTGTGGTGTTTTTGGAATGGTTAACAGGGCAACAGTGTATTTACTGTAGAACAGTTCCCAACACTGAACACAGTATTCTAAGTCTATTATGTACACGTGCATTGTATAGTTTAAACTTTAATATACATTCCACTATTTAAGCTTTCTATGGCTGTGTTTCCATGTGTGGTTGTCTACTTTATGGTCAATGGCCACAGAAATGGATAGGGTCAAGATTCAGTACTCATAAGGATGACAGAAGACAAGGGTAATTCACACCCACTCCACATGGAAATCGTGTTCCTTGTGCATGCTATTGCTCTTCTCAGTCAAATTCCAGGGAGGGAATGGGAGGCTCTCAGCATGGCAAAACCCTGGGGGTACTACATTAACACCACATCCGTGCATTAACAGACACACATGGATATATCCCTGTACACCTTTACCAAACTGCTCTGCTTTTCTCTCCCAACTCGTGTCCTCCATTGAGCTGGACCCGAAAGCCAGACCGTGAGGCATCACCATGCCCAGAGGAGCATCGCTCGCCAGGACTGCAGGTCAACTAACAATATCAATATCTCCTTTTATAATCAAAACACAAGTCCTACAGGAAGGCAAAGACCTCCCCACCGATCCAGCGTTTCAACAGTGCATTAAAAGTTCTCTTCCCCACAATATGTTTCTCAATGCTCATTTCAATAGGATTTCTTCAGTCTCTCTTATCAATCCCTCTCAATCCTCTATTATCAACTCAGTGTATTCACATCACTTTATTATTTTATCATAGAACAATACTTAGCTTCTCTGTACGATCAGTCCATTCATCCTGTAGGTGACCAGGCTCTTTAAGAGAATCGTGCAAGTTTTAATCATTAACAAAACCAAGCCTTGCTGGAGCAAATTATGCATAAGATTGAAATAAATACATCCAAATATTAAAATAAAAATCTTCGGGGATGACATTTTGCTCTGCAAAGCTAGTAAAGTATCCTTGAAATACAATCATTCAGTCTATATTGTTTCCACATTAATTTTCATATCCCGATTGTCCCATTTCTTTGTAGTAATGTTTCCAGAAATCTGTTACCTGTTGTGAAATAAAATATAGTCAAAATGATAACATATTGTGATCACTGGTCCCCAAGGGTTTTCATTTTCCTACCTTTATTGCACCATCTTGGTTGTTAGGGAACACTAGGCCAAGACAAGCACCGCCTCTTGGGAGTTCCTAGACAAATTGGGTTAGAATGCTATCATTAACCGTTTGTGAAATTTCTGTTCCACTTGCAGAATTCCCCACTGTGTCTATCTTAGGGAATATGAAATAGTGTTACATGCTGTTGTTATGCAGGGCAGTCAAATCAGGAAACTGCAAATGTAAAGGAAAAAAGTTGGCTCTGGAGCAAACGGAATCCCAGAGGAAATATACTAGACAGAAAGATCCTTTGAAAGCATTGTTCCTGCTCAACTCTTCATTGATTCAATCTGTAGAAACTAAAAATCTAATCTAATTGACCCCTCCCGTCAAACCACCAGGGAAGAAAATAATATAGGTTACTAGGTAACACATTCCTTTCTATCAAAATATATTAAATTATATAGGCTTTCGAAATAAACCTCCTCTTGAACAGCAACATTTTGCAAGCAACTGTGTATCATAATTAAAGACTGAGGGGAAATATAAAGTATTGTAACATGCTAAGGGTGACTTGGCATGTGCCCCCTCCAAAAAAAAAAAAAAAACAAAAAACAACTAAATAAAATATGTAACTTGTAAGGTGAAACTTATTTGCATATCAAGTTGAGTTAAAGTTTTTTTTTAAAAGCCTCAGACTTGATTGTGAGGAACTGTGATGAGAAAACAAATAATAGCAGAAAACTATTACTGAATGAGTCAGTGGAGGAGATGCTCAGTTTGGGATCATTTTAACAGTCTAATTGAAAGCTACAAGCTGCACAATGATCAGGGGAATGGAACAGTGGGTGGTCGTGAACTCTCTGGAGAAACAAAACACAAAAAAACAACTGATTTAAAAAGTATTTGCAATCTGTACACAAGGAACCATTTTTACATTGTGAGGAATAATTGGCAGAATGGGGGAGGGGGTGGGGGGGGTAGGCATTCTAAACTAAGCATTGCATTATTAAAGTGAAGAGCTGTCACTTAACATAGAAGTATTTGGATTCAACTGACCGTTCAACTAAAATGGTTGTGTTTTTAATTTAGTAAACTGAAAGTGAAAGTAAAATGTTATCATATCATATTTTTAAATAGAAATTACAAAACAAAATACTTTTTAAAATCAAGAAAAACTTAATATATAATTAAATCTATAAAAAAAATAATGCTGAAAACAGTTAATGACAGATCTTTCAATTATCAGAATCCTATTAGAATTACATTCTTTATTTGTATAAAATGTCCTGAGGCTAGTACCAGACAGGAGGGATGATACAAATGTATGTTGAATCATGCTCTATTATATTTATTCTAATCTTTTTATTTTCTAAATGTTTTAAACATATTTTTGACTTTGCTCATGATTGTTATGCAGTGCAGAATATCAATTAAAGATGCTTGATTGATACTGCAGAAGCTGTTTTTTTGCCAGGTTGAATAATGTGTTTGTGGGTGTAATTGAAAAGGTGTTGTAGTATCTATGCAGGGAACATGTATTTAATTATTTAAGTATCTACTTCTACATATGTAAGACAACTGCACTATTAGTATACCCCTATCACATTGAATTAGGAATTCCGGATTTCTGAATATCTAGCATTCACCATGTTTCAGTGTATTGTGTTTCTAATTTCTTCAGATTCTGCTTATTAAGAAAAAAAAAAAAGTGTAGGTTGTCATAGAAATTAAAGACATCTGAATTGATTCAGGACAGATATTTATATACACAAAAACAAACCTCTACACAAGAGGTGGGGGATAAGCATGGGGAACCCCATAACGCTCAGTAAACATAACACACCTACTAGGCCAACATTATTATTAAAATGAGGAGGGGAGCCATACGGTCACCATTCCCTGTGCAGTTTTGTCAAAGGTCCCAGTGCACATAAAGAAGCACTCTTTTATTTTCTAATAATACACAGGTCACAGATTAATGCAGGACATGAAGTCTGCAAAGATGATACACTCCCCGGGAAAACACAGGGGAATATACTAAGCCTAAAACTAATACAAAAATCACCTTTATTCTAAAAGGGGTGAATAAAACTAGCTAAAACCATACACTATCTGTCTGTCCTGTGACTCACTCCCAAATTCTTACTTAGAGCTTCTCCCTGTATACTGTATTATCTTCAGAGAGGGGAACACCCAGTCATGGGGTGGTGTGGGGTGTCCAACTGTATCTCCCCCTATTTCCTTGAGCCCTATGTGGTCAGGGGGCATGGAATCTCAATTATTTAACTACTATTCAGTCTGACCATTTGACTTTTAACTGTGCTGATACAATAAATAATCACAATGCCATATAAATCACTGCCGTTTCCTAGTACTGAGATTCATCACATTATTAAATGGACCATTTAAAGTGGCCCGTTATAACAGCCAACAGTTGCTAAATCAGTCCAACTAGTGCCCTTTATGTTCACAGTGTTAAGCAATTATTATAAACAGTGTTAATGGATTATACTGTATATGATTCATCTCTATAATTTAACTAGGGGCTTTCAACATTTTTATTGGGGGTCATTTAGCCCCAGGGCCTGTAACTAACACACCCAACTGCTCTCTAATCATCAAATGTTATCTGTCTGATAGAAATCACAAGCATTTACATGACTATTAGAATATGCATCACACAGAGAAAAGCAAGTATTCAACTAGTATAGTTAAGGACACTTTTATGCAGTTAATAGTTCTGAGGATATTTGTCAATATTTTTGTTTTATTTATGTACTGGTCTTTTGTGACCCACGGCATTGTTGATATGTAGTTTAAACCCATTATCTTAAAGGAAAAGTTGAACTTGAAATGCCATTGTCCAGATAAAAATATGAATGTCAAAATCAGAGAATTTATTGTTGGCATTTTTTCAGCACTGAGATTTGAGAAATGAGACCAGTGAATGAAAATAATTTAGCTTACAACCTTGTATATTATTGTCAGATCAAAGATTTGGATTTATTAAAGGCCACATGGGCAGCTATTATAGGTTTTGTGCATGCAGGCTTTGACTCAGTCAGGCACAGGTTTATTTGGATAGCACAATCATATAGTTAAACAAAACATAATTATATGAAGAACTCCTCTATTTCTGAGATAAAGCAACATCTGGGAGATAAAGTTAATCAATTTATATTTAATGCTCATAATAGTTTGTGCCATTTGAATTAATAAGTGCCATCTTCACCCAATAGAACACACTCATTCAATCTTATCTTCGCCTCAAGAAGCAATCTTGTTAAGGTGTCTGTTACATAGCCCAAATTTTATGCAAGGTTTAGTTCTGAGCCTCACATTGTTTCAAATATATATATTTCTGAGAGATATGTCATTAATAGGCATGAAACGCATCCAATTAGGCTTCCACTCCATTGCTAGTCTAGTTCCCCATCCACCACTGCAAGACGTATGCAGTGAAAAGCACTTTGTGTAAAATAAATAAAGAAATGGTTGCACAGAATATCTCCTAAAAAATGTTTTTGGGATATTTCTGTATGAACATTTGCTTCAAAAATCATGCAGCATAAGCAGTCATGAAAAGTACAAAATTGCTACTCTTAGGAGCTATGCACAATCATTCTCCATACAGTACAGGGCTCAGTGAAGTGCACACTGCTTTGGAATATACACTAAACCTCTGGTTATATAAATAGGATTCAAGGAACTTATGAGGTTTCACAGAAATATAAAAGGGTTTAATTTAAACATGCTTATGCTGGAGAAAAAAATGTTAAAACAAGACAAAATGAAACTTTGTAAACTCTTATATGTACTTATAGTCATGATGTTGATAGAGAATTCATATTGAAACCAACCTTTACTTCAAATGGCTATATTATCTCAGAGATTTGTATGCAGAAAAGAATAGAATAGAAATATTTTTTTGAGAAAATAATATACTGAACATCAATTTCTAAGCTTTATATAATCAATCAAAATTATAGCATCAAAGGTCGCTATTGCAATGCTCAGTGTAATGATTATTACATTAAACTAATTTATTGTACTAAGTGCAGTGATAATGTATCCATCTTATTTTTAACAACTGAACAACCCTCTGGTTGACAAATGGTGCAAATGGTTTAAACGATCACGGCTGTTGCTGCTGTTCATCATTCTTCACATACCCTCCAGTTTTCAGGCTCTTTCCATGTTGTACAATTAATTTAACACCCAGGGCTAGATTAATAAAACTTTTACCATCGTGCTCAATTAACACCTGTTTTCCTAATCAGGAAAACATTAAAAAAGTGTCACATATGACTTTCAGTGCTTATTTAAGGTATTAGTAAATGCAGTGCTTTCTTGTGTTTGTTTTTTCAAGGTGTGATTAATTAACATGACGTTCAAGTTTTATGGTTATGAGTCCCTGTGTGCAATTTTGTTCACCACACTATAAAAAGGATATTGCTTCCCTGGAAAAAGTCAAAAGAAGGGCCACTAGATGAATCCCTGGTCTCAAAGTATTGACTCATTAATCTTTAAGGGAGGGAGTTATGAAGGAATATGATTCAGGTATACAAAATCTTAAATGGAATTGAAAATGTTAACCCCTAGGTCTACTTTAAGCCCAATAATGAAGGTCCAGAGGATGAAAGTTGTAATGAAAGTAATTACATAATTAATGAATACATAATATAATATAAAGGCATTTCTTTCAAATAGAAAAATGTAGTGGGTGTCTGGAACTACCTATCCTGCTATGCAGTTAAATTATGGGCTGAATTAGCTGCTTAAATCTGAAAGACAGACCAAATTACATCTAAATACATCAATTTGAATTCCTATAACTCCAGTGCCAGTTCACACCTTCAACACAACTGATGCTTGTGTTTCTGTTTAAGTTTGTGTAGCTGACTTGTCCTTTACAGTGCACCTTCTACTGGATACAAACCTGAGGTTGCAGCCAGCTGGAACAGCTGACTTGGACTTTTATGGCAGAATTTAGTGGGAGCATGAGGTATAAAACCAAGAAGAAAAAGGACCATGGGTGGGAGACAAGCAGTACTGTACGCCCACAGCATTTAGAGTCTACAGCTTAAGAGCTGGTGAACTGCAGCCAAGCGTTAACCAAATTCTCATTTAAAAAGGCTATTGCTTGAACTCCAGTGTTGCTCATAAACTCTCAATGATTCAGATGTTAGAGGCCTGTTTTATGTCATCAAACATGCTGGTGAGGAACAGCTCGTAAAACTATAACCCATATCAACAAATGCTTTGTTTGCAAGGTTGGTTAAAGGTAGGGGTATTTTATTTAAGGAGAGATTAAGCTTAGATGTAGCTTTTGGAAAGTTAATGATGTGTTTATCTTTACAGACATGTATTAGTAAAAATGCAAAATTGTCTGACTCATAATTTGTATGGCCAACATAATGTATTGCAGGTAAATGTCTTTTTGCAGGACATACTTTAAGACATAAAATATAGTAGTAGTACCAATAAAAAACTGAAGGAAAAAAATGACATTGACAGTAGGGGAGGTACAACCTCTGGCTCACTAATGTAGTTCAATCTTTTGCCTCTCAGTAGCTGTTCACACTATGTGTGTGTGTGAGCGAGAGATTGATGGCTATGAGATATGGCTTCTGGACTTGAGGCTGTTTGGATCAGTGAGCATTCTTTCTCAAGGTTTCAGTAATGAACAGATAGAGTTGTTATCATCACAGTACTGAAAAAATGACAGGGACACTTCATCAATAGAACTATCATTAGGAAACAGTCACCTCGAAGACAAAAGTCTACTTGAAGCTAAAGAAACAAAAATCGGAACTGTTTTTTTCATTCCAAGGTACTTCAACTATTTTCTTTTTTGTTGACTGTGATTCAGTACCATCCTCCTTACTTGTTGAAAGTAATATCACAATCATTGATAGTTGAATTAAATTAATGTTTATATTATAACATTTCAATTTTATGTTTTTAACATTACCAAGTGGAAACATCCTGAAGAGACCTTCATCCAGCAGTGGATTGACAATGTATATAGTTATTAGTAATGCCTTGCTGGATGGTATGTGGAGAGACCACCCCAGGAGATGCTGCCCTCCCCTGCCCAAGAGGGAGGTGGATTAACAGGGGGAAAGCAGCTGACCCTTTGCTTTGCCATGACTGGCTCCCCATTCAATAAAACAGAAAGAGACCTACTTCCTGTCAAGAGAGACAGGGATCAAGATGCTTCATCATACAGTAACATAGGGTTTTGTCCAACAGGGGCATCTGCTGCTTAGTGTTCTTTTCAGTTCTTTTGCACTCATAGAGCATGTTCACTGCCCAGTTTGTCTGCTGCTTGGTGTTTACCTCAGTTGTATGTATTGCAAGGTTGTCTCAAGCTGTAGAATTTACCTCTTTATGGTGAAACTTTGACAGTTGTTTTTTATTTTTCACTTTCCCAGATCTCTGTTCTGACTGATGTAAGTATTTTTTGATTCAGTACCCCAGGTATACGCAGTAGGCAAATTGATTTTGTTTGCTGTGATGATGCTGAAAGAAGTGCTGATATCATGAACTTGGTCACAATCACAATCTAGTATTTTCACATTGTTTTCACCCACTTCAAAATATGCAATAATCGCCATAATTAAACTTCACTTCATCACTCCATCATACGTGTTCTTATAATCGCAAACCCTTTAGAGTCTGAGCAGAAGAAAAAGCCTGACTCACATCCATAAAGTGATACAAATAAAAACAGAACTGTCAAATATTAATCAAGACGGCATTGCAGGAATACAATACCTGCCCATATGGAAGAACCATATACAGTTAGGTCCATAAATATTTGGACAGTGACACAACTGTCATAGTTTTGGCTCTGTACGCCACCACAATGGAAACAACCAATATGTGCTTTAAGTGTAGACTTTCATCTTTAATTTGAGGGTAGTTACATCCAAATTGAGTGAACAGTGTAGGAATTACACCCATTTTTATATGTGGTCCCCCCAATTTTAGGGGCTCAAAAATAATTGGACAAACTAACATAATCATGAATTTATGTATATGTATATCACAGTATGGTTTAATATATAGTATATATAAATCATTGAGTTAAAGCTTATATTAAAATAATGTTTAACATATCTATGCTAGGTATGCACTAGGCTTTGTAGACTAAACGTTACTAATATTTCATTGAAATATATCTGTAGAAAAAATATGGTAAAAATATAATACAATTCTAAAACAAACAAGATGCCACACTTTCATAAGTAAAGGAAAACTGACAAATTCAATTTGAGTCCTGTAATGTGTATTATGGCATAGCCTTCCACAACAGATTTAATAGCCTGCAAAATATTTCTGGTGTCCCTCAAATGAATCAATTTTTCTAGAGCATAGTATGATCGAGGGGTTGAGTTATTGTTGGTACAATAGGTAAGACAACAACGTTTCTCATCTACACCTTAAAAAATAAAAATTCAATGTGATCATTTTAATCAGCTTGGCATGGTTTTCTACTATAACCCATTCTGCAGGATTTATATTTCCACATAGAGCCAATTGTGTACATCTGTGTACCAAAGGATCACAACAAATAAGCGTAATAGCATGTGCAATCTTTCTTTGGTACCTTTTCAACTAGAGAATTGACTTCAGACATATCCTACTCTTCATAAGCACCAGATTGCAGTTCTCTATCTGAGAATTCTTGTAGTGGAAGCATAAAACAGCACAAAAGCCTATGTTTTATATTACAGAAGGAAAGAAGTGACAGCAAATTAATATTTAACATAGAATTTTCAAGTGGAAATTATGTATATTAAATTACTCTCTCATAACTATCAGACTATAAGTCAAAAATGTAAAACGATATATGGGCATATGTTAAAATTAATACAAATATAATATACAAATACATGCTCCAAAAATGCAGTGGATCCAATATCATTCAGTTATCCATAGTAACGCAAAACAGGTTCAATTTAAAGAATGATGTACCCTCTAGAGTAATATGTTATTTCATTTATAACAAAATTATTCTAACCAATGTTTCTGTCTGGCAGATGGCTGTTGTGGCTACCAATTATTACACTTTCCTATTTCCATATTAGTCCAAGGTCTAGGGCAGGATTTAATCAAAAATGTTCGCAAAGTGCGAGTGCAAAAAGTCACGCAAGAGTCGCAGGTGGGGATCTCGCAGCTCAGCTCCTCGCAGAATTAAATCTATAATGTGCAGACCTGCGCACTGGGAGGAGCCTGTGCTTCTGTCGTGGCTTCTGGGGTGGGTGGGCAACGCGAGAGAAACCGTGAGCCAATCACAGTGTCTGAAACTGGAGAGACAGTGGAGCCAATCACAGTGTCTGAAACTGGAGAGACAGCGGAGCCAATCACAGTGTCTGAAACTGGAGAGACAGCGGGGGCGGGAGAGCAGGACGGGCTGCGAGAAGAGCGACGCGTCAATAAAGCAGAGAAATCACAACTGTGACCCGCCCGCTAATAGCAAACTACACAACTGTACTCAGTTGCAGCTTCATTTTCAGTAAGATGACACTTTTGTTCTAATCATAAATGTAACTGCTGTGATAAATGTACAGGTGTGTAGTTTGCTATTAGCGGGTGGGTCACAGTTTTGATTTTATCTGGCACCACGATGGCGCATGAAGGTACAGAAATCTTCCACTCCGCGCTGTAAATCGAAAGCATGAAACACAATTACACACCTGTACTGTGTAGCGGTTACAAATATGAGTAGGAGAAAAAAATAATACAATAATAAAAACAAAAGCTGCCCTTGATGACAGCTGTGTATTTTCATTTTTTTATGTCTTCGCTGACAGCCTTATCCAGGCGTTATCTATTAGTCGGTGGATCAATGCTGGTATCTTCGGTTATATATAACGTAAGGTACACTTATAAATTTCAATTAAAGAAGTGAATTTATAGTATCACCTTATCACGAATCCTGGAATCTTGTAGAACTCAATTTCTGTAATACTTGGACGCAGACACCAATTCCAAAGATATGAATTGTCAAATTTATTCAAAAACAAAGACTAAATGTAGCACTACACTAATTATACAAAAGGGAAAACTAATAAAAATTCAACTCTAGATCAACAAATCAAAGACAAATCACTTCCGTGACCAAATCAAAGACCATGGGATCGTATATGATAACACAAATCGTTAAACAAAAAAGGTTATAAACAAATTAACTACAATACCGGTTAGTAAGACGAAGGTGAGTCTCTCATTAGTATTGTTAGTCAGACATTAAATAACTACGCAGGTTAGTATTTATGTCAGGTAACTTCTCGTTATATATATATCAGTCTCATTTACGTTTAGGTGCCGAGAAAGATCCTATCATTACTTGTTACCACAATTTCCCTTAACTGATTATTATTCAATGATTAAGGATAGGCAGGGCCACCTATAATCTAATGTCTATTAACGTGTGTCAATTTCAGACTAAACAGTTAAACAGGAATGAGAAGATATTTCTCGGCATTGACAGATTTTATTTCTAAAATTATCAACAAAACCGTTTAATGCAACACACATTTATATTTAAGAAAACTAAATGATATTACACATTCTAGAGTTATGAATCACAGATGAACATTTCTAATTGATTTCTCAAATGTCATGAATCACAAACTCCAAACTGTTAAACTTATCTGAACTTCGTCGCAGAGAGGCCTCTCTGTAAAGTTCTTTATTTAATAAAGTCCTTTAAAATAATTCTTCGTACGGCTCAATCTCCTTCTCCCAGTTGAACTCTTCTGTTGCCGGCAAAGACTTGGTTGGTTTCTGGTTTCGGTTCGGGCTCAGATTGAGCTGTGGCAGTTACTGGTTCAGGTGAGAGAGAGAGAGAGAGAGAGAGAGAGAGAGAGAGAGAGAGAGAGAGAGAGAGAAAGACTGTCCGCTGTTCCTTATAGTCTGTCAGATCAATAGGTGATTGGTTCTTGAGTTTTTGAGATTGGATTTCGGTTTCAGCCCCCAGTGTCCTATTGGAGGGGGGCTTGATTTATAACTGATGTCAATCCATGCCATCTTTTGGAAATGCCGGTTGGCCCGGGTTCGTAGCTCTATGTCGGGATTTCAGCTCTCGTCTTTTTTTATCACCTACAGGCCCCTTTCTCCAGACATCTCATAGCAGGATTCCAAACTATTTGTCCTCTTCTCGGTGCCATCCTCCCCAAAACTGTCACTTTGATGTAAACCAGTTCCAAGCTGACCAGTTAAGGAAATCTGATAACTTTGGGGGGGGAGAGGTCTTCTTTAGATACACCCAACATAACGCTACAATGTGAATACCAGAACAATGCAAGTATCGTATTCAGGGACGCTTTACATCAGCGTTTACTTGTCATGTGCACTTTGTATTGCTCTGTTATGTAAGACGCCCTGGATAAGGGTGCCTGCCAATAAATAAGAAATAAACAAATAATATACTACTACTACTACTACTACTACTAATAATAATAATAATAATAATAATAATAATAATAATAATAATAATAATAATAATATGTGTAGCGCGGTGCATTCAATAAAAACTCACTCACTGGCTAATACAAAACTACTAAATGAACATCATGGTTGCATTAATTATTATAATAAACAATCAACTGAAGAATGAAGCCGCGACTGAGTCCAGTTCTGTAGTTTTGTATTATCGGGGGTCAAAGATTTGATTCAATCCGGCCCCTATTGCCTGCATAATGTCGGTTGATGTGTAATTGTTCACTGGATGTGTCCCATTGTGGTATGTGGTTGTGAAGCAAATATATATTCCATGGAGATATTGATATACGTTGTTCGCTCATTTCAGGTGTTTAATTTTCTACATTTTGTGGTGGAGGACCCCCAGACCCCCGCCGTGAATCCCTCATTATGCCTCGCCCTCATTTTCCTGGCTACGCCACTGATCCATACACAAATACTCTTTACAGTACACGTTGTAATATGACATTGTAATATAATTGTGTATATGTCAATGTACATCATTGATTTTCCACAGTGCCAGCTGTGATAGCGGTGCTGATAGTGGCTTGGCACAACGTCTCCTACTGTAGTTTGAAAGGAGCCTGTGGCATAATAGGCTAACGCGGCACATAATTGTCTCCACAGTGAGAGGATGGTTGCGTGCAAGTCTATTATTCAATGTATCCTTCAGCAGGTGACACAATAACGATATGCTGTGTCTATCAAACCGATAACGTCTTATTAAAAGGTGATCGGAAGGTCTAGAAAGTTCCGATGGATCTGAAAGTGTAGGGCTGGCATCGTCTTCCACGCCTTCAGGCATCGATATCTGCCATTATAATTTTAATTGTCATAATAGTCCACTTTCTCTGTTGTATAGATGGCGATGTGGTGCGCATTCAATCCAATTGCGTCATGCGTGTGTGATCTGTGATTAGTAATGAATGATTGACTGATGTTACATTATTACAGGTTTCGTTATAACGGTGCGTAAATGTTAAATACACTTATTTATATATGAAATTGGCCATATCTCCCTTTCGAAAACCTAGGAAACATTGAATAGTTTTACGGGTTCTTGTGGCAACTAAATCGACCATTTAGCGGCAATTGCTATTAACATTGCAACCTTCTTTCTATATTGTGTGTGTCCATGTAACGGTGCAGAGCAGTACAGTAGTGTATCGTTATCATTCCCGTGTTATATAGGCTGATGTGTCGAGGATAAAGGCATAACGTTGGCCACCTGCTACTAGATAATTGATTGTTCGGATTATTCAATATTTTTCTCTCTATATATATATTTCTGTGTGTGTGTGTGTGTGGGGGGGGGGGTTTGCACCCAACGTGCAGTGCACAAACTGCATACACTTGTATGTGTACTGGCTTACAAGTTATACAACCATATGTGCCTGTAACAATATTCTATAAATGTCATCCAGACGTCTCCAGATGCTTTACCTTTTTGTGTACATATTCATAATAGCAATTATACAGCTGCTGACAGTGTAATTCGATGTAGTGTTCGTGTCTTAAAAGTCGCCTTCCTTCCCAAATATACCAAGAGCCCACGGGTGTAGCTGGACCCTAGTTATTGGGGCTTCAGCCCCCCTATATTTTCTGTCAGCCCCCCTAAAAATATTACGATCAAAGACGTACGAAGCAACGGAGAACAGCGTCCAAACTCCAGCCCCCTATAACTGTCAGTGAGAAGCGCCGAGCAGCCTGTAGAGAGATGCGTGAACTGTAGAAATACTGTACTGTCCCAACATCGGCTACAAAATGCATCAATCAAAATCCACATTCAATCCGTGTATCCAAATGTATCAAGCATGGAAACACCCCCGTTACACAGGCTATAGGCTAAATATACATCATTATAGTGAGTACGAGTGAGGTGTAATATACACTCGATAGTAGCACTTTTCCCACGAAAGATCTGATAAGAAGGAATCAATTGTTAAGACATGAAAGGAAGAAAGCAAGGGCAGATAAACGAGTTAAACAAGTCATGAAACCAAAACGAAACGAAACGAACACTGACACATTGCTGAACAAAACACAATATAAAATGACATTCAATATCAACACATTTCGTTTGTGTGGATGTTGGGCGCAACACCTAATGTATTATTAGCGCACTGTACACAGTTATTTCACTGACACACACAGCCGCACTGTGAATAAAGCCGGAGCTGCGCTGTCTCTCACTGCGCCTCAACCGCAGAGGCTTTAGACAACTCCGCAATGTCTGAAACTAGAGGAGCTGAAATTTTAATCAGCCACTAATAGCAAACTACTCAACTGTACATCATGGGAGTTACTTTACAAATTAGAAGAGAGTAGCATCTAACTAAACATGAAGGCGCGACTGAGTACAGTGGTGTAGTGTTGTAGTAGCGGCTGTGTGAAAGCTGGGTTTTAGAACTGAATAGGAGTTGCTACATGAGGTCAGTTGAGGGTGCTGAACGAGTTAATGATAACATCTCTGGAGTTCTTAGATATATATCCAAGGATTCTATTATTTTTTGTTTATTGCTTTTCTACATTTCCTAGATACTGACAATGACAAACCCCCAAAACTACTTAAAGTCGTCTTGCTTTTTTCTTTGGACTTTTTCTGAGGCATCAATGAGCATTTCAGAAGTCAGAATGTGGGATGAGATCTAATTGTTGTATGTGACCAGTTATATTATACAAATAATGAACAGGGGTTTGCATGAGGCATTATGCTAGCACGTGTGCAACAGTGGTTCCTGAGTTCTACATTAAACTACAATGCTCAAGTGTACAGAGCCGTATGGGCCGGTTCATCTCTCGCTCAAGTGCTAGGGTGTAAGAGTTGTTACCTAGGAAAAGTTTAGGTTAATAAGTATGTTTGGGGATTTTCTAAGTTGTGGTATGTCAAGAAGAAGTGAGCATGTGGCAGCACTAGCAGAAATGCACTGCTCTTCTTCCCCTGTTTGTTGTACAGAGGGGATATTGGAGTAAAACAGGTGTGAGTGACATGAAAACAGCTGTCACAGTAGCAACCTGGGGTGTACAAGGTGCTACACTACCTCAATATAAATCAAACATGATACTCTGGTGAACATGACTAAATATAAAATCTAAAATAACTACAAAAGCTTAAATTTGCCTTTAATCAACCGAGCATAATAAAAGTACCACTAAAATATGAAAAAGAAAAAAAAAGTCCAAATAAACAACAACAAAAAAACAGCAACAACGTCTAACAAAAATCCAAAGGCATAAAACTGTCTATGAAAGCAGCCAACACAGTTCTTAAAAGAAGAGGAAAAACACACAGTTCTCGCAATGACTGACGTAGTTATCTACTGTTTTGCAGCTGTCTTTTCTCTAGTCACCACCAGCAATGTAGGCAACTCTGAAACGTTGCAACCCACACTGTCCCTCACTATCTGCTTCTCTCACCAGTGTAGCAACCCCTATCAGACCAGGCTCCCTCCCTGAATTACAGGTAGGTCTCAGTGATTGTGAACATAACTAATCCCCCTACTCTCTTCCAGGACTCTATGGAAGTGCAGAATAATAGAATGGCAAGTGACAAAAATAAAGGAAAAACACAGCAAGGAGTCTAGAAACAGTCACAAATAAAGCAATCATAGTAAAAGTTTAAATCTCTCCAAAAACTGTCCTTTCGTCCAATTATATAATTCTAGCTGCAACAAGTCAGAGGAGGGGTGGATACTTGCATGTCTATCTCTTATCAAAAATTAATAATCCTATTTATTCAGTTTGTACTTCTGTTAGCCTCCATAATTCACTGCACTCCAGCATTTTCTCTATTCCTCGATGCATGAAAATCTTTCAAGCTATGAATTCAGAAAAAAGGAAAAAGAATAAAAGAACAAAGACCATAAAACACCCACTCCTCTCAAGTGACTTCTACCTTTGTTTAGGCTAACACTTTAATCTATACAGAAATAAGGGCTTTTTCATGGGGTCGCTTCCATTCCTATGGTGTAGTGGATGTGGGCAATCAGGGGTAATCACTGCCCGATTGCAGAGCAGGTGTGCCACTGTGGTGATCACTGTGAAATAATAAATAAATCAAACAATTAGTGCTTCCAGCAAAGGTAATATAAATACAAACATTTGTAAATATAAGTAAATTAAAATAAAAGTATAAATCGACACCTAAACCCAAACACATAATAGAAAACTAACAATAATGCAATAAATTAATTAGTAAAAATAACTACCGTTTGTCACCTCCCATGACACATTGTTCCAATTCTTTTTTTTTTAAATACAAGTCATGTAAATGTCACCTGGACAGTGCAATTAGTCTTCCCATGTTAGAGTGTGAAAATATAGCTAAACAATTAGAAGACGGCTACCATGTATTAAAACAAAAAACACATGAAAACATTTTGATTTTCAATTTGTTTTTCAACCTGTAGTCGGGTCATTCCACGAGTAGAGGAACATTTGCATTCCTTGTATATTTTCAGTGTAAATCCAGTGAAAATGTTGGATAATTTGTTTATTTAAAATCCATACTATGTTGAAACAAGTGTCATCTTTCATAATCTGAGGTCAGAATGACATAATAATGAATTTAAAGATTTGTAAAGAGTTTATTGTTTAAAATGACTTCCAGTTTAAATATATGTGATTAAATCCTCATTAAATCAATACATTTGACTGTTATTATATACACATAATTGTCTATTTTTACTATACACATACAATTTCAATGTTATTGTATGATAATTAAGCAAAATTTCACAATTTACTTGCATCCCGAAATCTGCAGTCAACCCTGTAACTCTGATATATCTACCCTTACAAAATAATGATGCATCACTGACAGTGATTTATTGGCCGACCTAAGCCTCAAACCTCAACCCTGTCAACCCTGTTACTAATCCAAGTACTTTAGACAGCTGCAAATAGTACTAATGTTGTTGAAATGTGTTTTAAATGATTGGGGATATCAGTAATATAGATTACTTAGATTATATTTTCAAGATAGACCCTATTTTAAAGGAAATAATAGGCATACAAAACATCAATTACTTACTTGAACCTCATAATAATTAAGTTTTCATAATCCAAAGTGTATAATTTGCATTTGCACTAAGGACACTTTGGTTACCAGAATATGTATATTACTATACGTCCAAAATATGTCCATAACATGGTTGATGTAGTCCATGTTGGTAAAAAAATGAATGCAGTTTGAAGAAAATAAGTGCCTGAGATGGGAAAACATCTGGTTCTGGAGGATAGATATATCCTACCTTAAATACAATATTGAAAATTGGTAATTTGTAAGTGAGTTTTGAAGAATTTGCAAACAGTAAATTGTTCTCTATTTGTGGAATGAGCCTGTTACCACTGTATACGGTGCATAACGTTGAAAACAGACTCTTTGAAAACTGGTCCTTCTTTATATATATATATATATATATATATATATTTAGATTGACTCACCTATTTTAAAATTCACCAGCCACTACTGAAAACTAATATTACTGTTTATAGTTGTAGTATATGTACTCAACTCTTTATATTCATAGCATTGGCTGTTAGCTTATAAGCTCTATGCTTACTGATGTTACTGGGGCAGAGAGGGAAGTTGTTTAATCAGTCCTGCCCTGGTTCAGCAGTACATTCACATAATGATGAGTTTGAATCACAAGTGAAACATTATTAAACAGGTGAGGTTCTTTACCCAAGGGAGTCAGTATTATTCCTAAAATAAATATTACATGGTGAATTGCATAGCCTATATATTAATGTATACATCCTGTTTAAGATGTTTAAGATGAAAATCAAATCTTCCACCTAAATAAATAGTATACCGTACAGCAAGCATGGGCTGCAAATTTGCTATATATAACAAATATTTTCTGCACGACTAGTGACAAAGCTATATTAATACTTGCCAATGTATATGAAGTCCTTTGATAGACAACAGAATACTTCATATGACCTTTATTTGTTTGCTTGCTTTGAAGCCTCAACAGCTACACAAACAACAATTTCTCTCAATTAAGGCTATATTTTGAAACCTGGTGGAAAACAAATTCTGATGGTTAAAGGTTGTTTCATTTCAGCTGTTAAAAAAGCAGCCAACTATTCTACTATTTGAATTGTAGTGCCATAAGTGTATTCCACTATCATGTCCTCTCATAGAGGACATGCCTGATTGATTAGATCGAGGGGAAATTTTGTCAGGTTCACATTCTTAAGTAGATTCTCCAATAATAAATTTCCCTGTAGTCCATGACACTTGTCAGATGCAGCATTACTATGAAGCATGATTCCAACTGATTTGAGATAATGTGCATTCCAAATCCCAATGTGCTATCCATACTAAAATGCTCCCACCTGTGTGGGTAACAAGCCATCCAAAATGGCCTTTTCACATAAGAATAGTGTACATATCAGGGGGATTGCAGAGAGAAAGTAGAATTAATTTTATTGGCTAAATGTCTTGACAAATTGATTTTCTCAATTAAAGTCAAGACAGAGGACAAGAAATTGCAGCTGACTGTTTCTACCTAAGTGGGTCATTTTCTTTTTCCTTCACACATCAACAGCACAGGCTCATTAAGACTGAGAAGGCAGTGTGCAATCAAAACACTTTACAATGCAAAGAATACAGGCTTTTCTGACCTGTCACTTGTCATGTTTACTATACTATGAATCGAATGCTAGGGCATTGTGTATTTACTCTGTACAGTTACCCTGTTTCATTCCAAGTGAAGTTAAAGATGATTTTTAGTTTATTTGATATCAAAGGGGGGTTAAGACATTGATTACAGTCAAGAAAGTGTTAATTACCATTTTATTCCCTTACAAAGTATAATTCAATTATGCATGACATGTGTGTCCTATGTAGAAAATTAATTTCCACAGGTAGATGTTCAGATTCATCATAAATCCTCAACTGGTAGGACATATATCATGAGTCTGCCCCCAGGGGGAACAATGTTGCCATTAAGCTAAAAAAAGGGGAAGGACATTAACCCAGAGAAATCAAATTCACATAGAACATTGTCATAAAAATAGTTACTATAATGTAATGAAACATACATTGATATATGTGACTAGGAAAATATGGAAAAGGTGATACCAAGTTCATATACAACTTCACTATTATGACGTAAAAAAAACACACAAAAACAGCAACAACAACATGAACATTTGATATAGATTATGAATATGTAATTGTATATAATTCAAAACCCTTCTTTCTATTACTTACAGAATATTGAATTGTATTGAATTATTTTAATGTGACAATGTTTATGTAATAAAATAGGTTACACTTCATAATAGTTCTCACAGTTTATTAACACAGTAGGCACTCAATATCTACATTTTAGTTACTCATAAGAACAGTGTAATTAAGCATTTGTTAACATGTACTTAATGTGTAAAAAGTGGACGATGCACGGCAGCGGTGTAGGTTTCGTTTTGTGTATTTGCATATACCGTTATTCATTTTGATCTTTAACTATGTTAACATCCCATCCAAAACTTCAGGACACCAAGCACCTGTAGGTGGTATGGTTGTAGAACTTTCTCAACCCTTTTATAAACGTAGGCCCCCATGATTGCTTTTTAGCTGTCTGATCAGCCGTAGTAACTGAATTCCTCAGAAAGATCGTCATTAATGAATTACAGCCTTTTACATCTCTGTGTCCTTTTTCTACAGAACTCTAAGTAGTACAATAAGTGAAGGAACACTGCAGTGAATTCTATTCTGTCTGTGGGGAACTGATAAAAGACCATCTTGTCAAGCCTTTCCAAAGCTGTCTGCTTTCATTATAGTTTAACTTTTCAGGCCATCAAGCCCTATTATTAATTTTGTTTATCGGGCTGCAGTTTTTAATGTCTTCTTTCTATATATTTAAAAAACACTTTGTTGCTCTGATATATATTCCAGATTACAACCATGTGTTATATATATATATATTTCAGATAAACAGTGACATTTAAATTTATGTTAGACCTTGGGTGACCTGTCATGACTGTTGTACTGTTTAATCCATCTGTGAATACGCATCTGTCTTTATTCAGTTGTTCAAATTGTTGATCACAGAGGGCAATACACAACTGAGGTATAAACTACACACAACAAAAGTTTCAAAAAGACAGCAACAATGTTTGCAATTATGGACATGATTATGAATTGTATATCAATAAATAATAAACAAATACAATAATGTGACCATTCAAACTGTATTGTTGGATGGAATTAAATACAAATTTACCAGCCACTAATAGCAAACTACAAAACTGTACATCATGGCGTTTACATTAAAAATGAGAAGAAAGTAGCATCTAACTAAAAATGAAACCACGACTGAGTACAGTTGTCTAGTTTTCTAGTAGGTCAAAGTTGTGTTTATTGCCTTGCGTTGTGCAATAAAAGATCTGCCAGAAAGTCATTCTGTGGCCCAAAATCATGTTTGATTTAATACCTCTAAAATTTAGCAGTGCAATATTAATTAGCAGATATGATTTTTAATTTTTTATTTAATCAGGCCCCAGGTTATTATCAAGAAAAAGGCTGAAGAAACCCAGTGTTTTAATGACCACACCGAATTAAAGACAATTGGAATTAAATAACACATTTCATTTTAATTCATATTAGATTATCAAATGCACCCATATATAACTATTTAGCACATTAATTTAATTCACTCTTCATGAGAACCATTACATTTCCTTTTAAAGAAATATTCTCTAATATTCTGCAGATAAACAGTACTTTACAGTACAATTTAAATACTAAGTATATAGAGAGCCTATATAATGGCTACAATTAAGAAATTATCAGTTCAAGAGTGATTAGAAATAAAATAAGCAGCTTTTGTATGATGAATGGATTGTATTTGGCTTCACACTCCCTACCCATTTAACTCGACATTATGAGTTTTTTTTTACGACATTTCTGCAGGCACATTCCCAACAGTCAAATTGATTTTGCAACAAATATAATTGATAGGTCTGCTGAGCTGTAATTTTAAGAAGAGAAGAACGCTTATTTATGTTAGAAACACCTTATATTACTTGATCATCTGTCAGATCAACGAATTCAAATTGAACTATGTTGCTGGTGTCCATTTTTCTACACATGCATTACATTTCAGAAGAAAGAGGTGATAATATGAAAAACAATTCAACATTTCATCACCTTTTTAAAACATGTTTATCAGATACAGTAGCTTTTTTTCAGGGCTGAAGTAAACTGTTTCCCCTCACCTTAGTGGATATTTATATACCAAATTATGTACATTTTGCAAATAGGTTAATATAGTTAAAATTCATAATCTTTGACTAGAAATGTTCTTCTTAATCAAAGTCCTAATTTCATTCTTTGCTCTTCTCCTTTCTGAAACTGTCATACGTTAGATTTAAACTGGCAAGCAGAGAACATTGCAGAGGCTTAAAACAAGTTAAAAGACATCCACATTTCAAAGAACGAGATATAAACACAGACTATCTTCAACTGGGCATGCATTCCAGTTTTCATGCAGATAATTGAATCCAATGTCTTATTGTTCTATAACATTACTTTTAATCTATATTCATATCTTCCTGTTTAACCCCTTTTGATTAAGGATTTTACATATTTTAATTGATACACTTCCTAATGTATGCATACTCTTCACAGACAACTGTGCAAGAGAACGTGGGTGTATATTCAATTTATCAGTACAGCTATGAGTAGTCTGTGATCTAAATTAAAAAGAATTGCTTATATTTATAAATATACACTATTTAAATGTAATAATGTCTTCATTATTGGAGACAATGTACCCAGATAATGCCAGAACTTCTCCATCCCTATTCTTCTTAGGTCTTGTTTGAGTTAGACTCCTCAGTTATTTTCCTGTTGAGCTCTTGGTATATTTTGTTTTTAGAAGACGAAGAATATAAGTAATTTAAAGCCCATACTGATTTAATCATAAAATGTGCCGTTATTGTATGTGAATGGCAGGCTTTAACTGATTGGTTTACTGTTTGTTTGTCTTGAATGGCCTTGGCAGTTCTACCTATGCGGAAAGCACATTTGCCTTGGGATGATTCCAGTTCTGTCCTCACCTGCTGCCTTCAATACAGTGTTAAGCATGCTCATTTATCAATTCAAAGGATACTTAAATGGATTTTCTCTATCAACATACTTTTGTAACTCCCACTAATGTACTGCTTGTTCATGAGATAATATACTTGTTATTGGCTCTGCAGCTTTATAATACATTCACATTATCACAGCCAATAATACATACAAGTAGTATATCACAACTGGAAGGCAATGCCATCCCAATACATCTATGCTACTATCAATTCACTACTTACTTTCAATTAGAAGTTGAAGCATGAAAATATGACATAATATCACTGACCTTTCTATGCAGGAAAGAAAATATCACCACAACATAACCTGTAAACACAGAGGACAAAATATATTGTTACTTAATTACCTGGATATAAAGCGTGGTAAAAACAAAGGAAATATGTTAGACATATCTACAGAAATCCCACACTCTTTCAAAATATATTTAGGAAATCATAAATTACAAACCCTGTTGACTTCTCAGAAACTCATCTATCTAGGCAACAACAGAAAAAAATCCATTAGGTTGTCATTTCTTGTTTTATTCACTTACGTGGTATCACCTTGAGAAAGAAGCTTCTTGACAAGAAAGAATGAAGGGTATGATTTATGAGAGGGAACTAAGAAAGGTCCAAATTACTTGAAGCTGATAAATTAGACAATGGCATTCTGTAAATTTTAATTCTGAGTTTTAAAAGAGAAGATTTTAAATTACAAAATGTTTCGATTCATTAACTTTAAGTATGACAAGGCTGATATGGGAATTTCTTAACACATTCATCCCAGCTGCGTTGTGCATGCTTGGCTTAATTTATTTTGAGTGTCTTCAGTTACACAGTTTTTAAGGTTCCTTTCTCGGGTGTGCAGGGTATTGCAGTGGAGAGAGATGAAACAGAAATGTAAGTCATATCTTCAAGCATACAATATAACCTAGTATTTCTTATTTAAGCAAATGAAGAATACTTTTTAATTTGTGGAACTTCCTCATTATCTGTAGGATGTGTAAAGAAAATAGTAATTTTGAAATTGTCAATAAAAACTAAATTCTGATTATAAAAAAAATGTATTATTAAACATATCTTTAATCAATTTTACTGTTACCAAATGTCCTTTTAAATTAAGCTAAAATCTATCAGTCTGATTATGTATTCATTTATTAGCAGATGCTCTTATCCAGAGCAACTTACAGTTTACACAAGAAACATTACACAAGTGCAATAGTACAATCTGTCCAAAACACAAAAAGCACAGAAATACAGTTAAGTCCTATCAAGGCAGAGAACACCAGATGAGCAGCAGGGTTCTGGAAGAGCCGAAGCGGGCGGATAGCAGATGCAGGCAGGACGGCCAGAAGGGAGTTGCAGTAATCCAGGTGGGAGAGGAGCAGGGTCTGAACGAGCAGCTTAGAAAAAGTAGTTGATGACGAAGAGACAGAATCTACGTATGTGGCTCAGGAAGATTCATCTGGTGAGTGTGGTGATTTGCTAGGAGTAGGATAGAGCAGGGTCAAGGGTAACTAGGGGGAGATGACTGGTAAAGAAATAAGTCCTAAACATTGAGTTTGTTTTTGGTAGCAGGAGTTGTAGTAGTTTTTGACAAATGCATCTATGCTAACCTTCTTGCCCCCCCGCCACCCACCCACCAACTAAAAAACATATAATCAAAAGCCACGAGTATGAGTAGCACAATTAAAACAAATGGTACAAATGTCCTGCTATGATAAAGGGTGCATACTTAAACAATTGACCTCTTTACTACATCTACAATGCTTGTTAATGATTTGATATAGTACTGTGTAACACAGATGCAATATATCTGTATGTCTGGAGGAATTCACATAGCTTTGGGTTATGTATTTGTTACACACCGTGGGCACGGGAACAGGGGAAACCAGTTGCAGTGCTGGTAGGATGGTCAAGACAGGTGGGGGTCGGATATCGGCAGGACAGGGCAATCGGTGGTAAGGCAAAGACGAGGTCATGGTCACGGGCATGCATCAGACAATCAGGCAAACGGGCAATCAGGGGAAGAGCAAAATCGTGGTTGGGATATCAATCAGGAGGTCACAGAAACAAGGCTGTAACAAGGCACAGTGAGACTGTTTGGAGATGTCATGACTTGTGACAGACAGTGAGGGGTTTATATGTGGACAAGAGGGAAGCAAGGAACCAGGTTTGGGAGGTGCAGGGCAAATGGGGGCAGAGGGTGATTGAACAAGTGCACATGGTGTTCAGGAATGCTGATTGATTGATTGATTGAAGGGAGCTGGGAGAAGTGACTTGTAAGGAAGGTTGCCCGGCAGGGGTGAGACAGGCACTGGGAGAAACAGCTCTGTCCCCATGATATTATGTTCCCATCAGTCCAGGAGATGACTGGGTTATGGTGAGCGAGCCACGACAAGCCGAGAATGATGTCCACTCCAGGAGAGTCAATCACCAGAAAGGGAAGGTTTTCTGAGTTCAGCAGTGAGGGGGCTTGTCTTTTGGGACACCAGACCGGAACTAATGGACTAGTTGCTTGACAGCCCAGACACGCAGAAGAGGAACACGTGGTGAGAGAGGGATGTGATGTTTCATCACTGTCGCCCCGTTTATGAAATTCCCCACAGAACCGGAGTCCAGCAGCGCATAAAGAAAGACGTGTTTATCGCCAAGCTGGATCCGAGGCTGGACATGGCACTGAGCCGAAGTGACAATCGGACACAGCGTCGGCGGGGGAAGTGATGGAGGAGCAGAGCACAGCCCAATCTCCCTGTCCGCTGTTCGATGCCAGAGTCTGGTACCTCAGGGCGTAATCTGCAACTGAAGAGGAACCCTGGTGCAGCGTGACGAGTTGTTCGGCAGTATCTCTCCCTTCCACTGGGTGATGAGAGAAATCCAGGAAGTGTTAAAGGAAGGCACTCAGGGACCTTGTCATATCTCCCTGTTGCTCCCAGACAGAGGAAGCCCATCTGAGCGCTTTCCCAGTCAGGATGGTGACAATGAAGGTGATCTTAGCCTCCTCGGTGGGGAATGACATGGGCAGGTGGGCAAAGTACAGCTGGCACCGCAGTACAAAGCCCTCACAGTGGTCTGGGGAACAACCAGCTGGACCTGAGCTGGGTAGGCATCTGAGCAGCTGATCGAGGGCAGTCGCGACGTGGCGGAGCATCCGTTCATGCTCACCAAGAGTGGTCAGCACCGCTGGGTCCATTAGTGGCAAAGTTTTCTGTTACATACAGCGGGCACGGGAACAGGGGACCCAGCTGCGGTGCTGGTGGGATGGTCAAGACAGGCAGGGGTCGGATATCGGCAAGACAGGACTATCAGTGGTAAGGTAAAGATGTGGTTGTAGTCACGGCAAGGGTCATGCGATCAGGCAAACAAGCAGTCAGGTACAGCAAGGTCATGGTCGGAATGTCAATCAGGAGGTCACAGAAACAAGGCTATAACAAGGCGCAGTGAGACTGCTCGGAGATGTAGCTAACACTGACAAAACTTCATGACTTGTGACAGACAGTGAGGGGTTTATATGTGTACAAGAGGGAAGCAAGGAACCAGGTTTGGGAGGTGCATGGCGAATGGAGGCAGAGGGTGATTGTGCATGTGGTGTTTTGGAATGTTGATTGACTGATTCATTGATTGATTGAAGGGAGCTGGGAGAAGTGACTTGTAAGGAAGGTTGTTGGTGACATCTAGTAGGGAAAAGTGGAAGTGCTTGGACTGGGAGAAGAGTGCTGGTCTGTGGCCGTGACAATTTTCTTCTTCTGACAGATATTAGAGCAGAATATACAGTAGGTCTGTCACAAAAGCATACAGCATTATGGGATTTGTTTTCTCTAGCTTCCATTAATAAGAAACACTAATTCATAAAAACTGTCATAAAAAAAGGAAAACATTGTAGAAGAGAAACATGTGTGCCTCATTATTGTAGGCCTTTTTAAAATTAGGCAGTAATGAATGTGACTATTATCATTATTTTCCCCAAGTTTCACTAGAGCGGTCTGTGAGTGATCTTGGTTTCTGACCCTACCCAAGATTTTCACAGTTCTCTTTTATTTAGGGAGTCCTCTATGCCTAGTGTTCAGTTTTCATTCCCCTGAGACCTGTTCTCACTGCCTTTGAATTCTACAGATTTTCTCTGAATCATTTAATTAATACATTATTAAGACTGGGGAATATTGCTATTTGTTCTAATTAAGCAAGTAATTGCACCATTCAAAGGTAGTTTTGAATGGCATTCAATGGAGGATAGGGCCCCAACAGGACTGCCCTGTTTCTGTCTGTCCTGTTTTGTCTTATTTACATTGGCTCCTCATTAAGCTATGCATTGACTTTAAAATCCTGTCACTCATCTATCAGGTTCTACATGCCCTGTCCCCTAGTTATCTTTCTAACCTGATGGCAGTATTACTTATTGAAGTGTCATTATGATAATCAGAACTCTCAACTGTCCCACTGATTTAGCACTTTACGTTCTTTAAAATAAGTACATTGTTAAAAAGACAATGACAATGGCCTCTTGACATTCCACAAACTTAAAATACATGCTTTTCCCTTGGTTTCACCTTACTTAGCATCCTAGAATCAGATAAGCTTTGAAGGCTAAAGATGCATAATAGAATTTGACCTTGCCTACTCATCTAACTGATAAATGGATTGACTTGGAAATTCCACAAGGATGTGTTTCCATTGAAAACAACCATAAACCTTAAAACATGTCCAGTGTTTAACTGTTTTTTTAATTTGTTTTTATTTGTTTAAGTTTTGTAAAAGCAAAAATCTAAAAAAAATATAGATTTGGATCAATCTCCAGATACAATCTGCTAATATATTCAAAACCATTAAATATTAAGTTAAGTGAGATCTATGCATGTCTGATAGTGCCTTTTTAAGATATAATTAAATGTATAACAAAAACTATTTTAGATTATACATCAGTGGTCAGACATGTGGTAACATCAACAATTATACTGAAATGGAACTAACAGAGGAAGAATAAACTTAATGTATATGATGCATAATGAATATGCATGAACATATGCAAAGGAAAAAGCAATATAGGATATATACATATGTAGAGTTCGGTCCATAAATATTTGGACAGTGACATAGTTTTGGCTCTGTACGGCACCACAATGGAAATAATCAAAATGTGCTTTAAGTATAGACTTTCATCTATGATTTGTGGGTAGTTACATCCAAATTGGGTGAACGGTGTAGGAATTACACCCATTTGTATATGTGGTCCCCCCAATTTTAGGGGTTCAAAAGTAATTGGACAAACTAACATTAACATGAAAAAAATTGTGAGTTTCAATACTTAGTTGCAAATCCTTTGCAGTCAATGACTGCCTGAAGTCTGGAACCCATAGACATCACCAGATGTTGGGTTTCTTCCCTGGTCAGGCCAGGAAGACCACGGAAAACAACTGTGGTGGATGACAGAAGAATTCTTTCCCTGGTGAAGAAAAACCCCTTCACAACAGTTGGCCAGATCAAGAACACCCTCCAGGAGGTAGGTGTATCTGTGTCAAAGTCAACAATCAAGAGCAGACTTCACCAGAGTAAATATAGAGGGTTTACCACAAGATGTAAACAGGAAAGAGGAAGACCAGATTAGAGTTGCAAAAAAACATCTAAAGAACCCTGTACAGTTCTGGAACATCATCTTATGGACAGATGAGACAAGATCAACTTGTTCCAGAATGATGGGAAGAGAAGAGTCTGGAGAAGGGTAGGAACTGCTCATGATTTGAAGCATACCACCTCATCTGTGAAGCATGTTATGGCATGGGCATGTATGGCTGCCAAGGGAAGTGGTTCCCTTGTATTTATTGCTGATGTGACTGCTGACAAAAGCAGCAGGATGAATTCTGAAGTGTTTAGGGCTATATTATCTGCTCAGATTCAGCCAAATGCTTCAAAACTCATTGGATGGCACTTCACAGTGTAGATGGACAATAACCCAAAGCATACTGTGAAAGCAACCCAAGATTTTTTAAGACGAAGAAGTGGCATGTTCTGCAATGTCCAAGTCAATCACCTGACCTGAATCCAATTGAGCATGCATTTCACTTGCTGAAGGCAAAACTGAAGGCAAAACAGCCCAAGAACAAGCAGGAACTAAAGACAGCTGCAGTACAGGCCTGGCAGAGCATCACCAGGGAAGAAACCCAGCATCTGGTGATCTCTATGGGTTCCAGACTTTAGGCAGTCATTGAGTGATTGAAACTCACAATTTAATTCATGATTATGTTAGTTTGTCCAATTACTTTTGAGACGCTACAATTTGGGGAACACATAAAAATGAGTGTAATTCCTACACCGTTCACCCAATTTGGATGTAACTACCCTCAAATTAAAGAGGAAAGTCTACACTTAAAGCACATTTTGATTGTTTCCATTGTGGTGGCATAAAGAGCCAAAACTATGACAATTGTGTCACTGTTCAAATATGTATGGACCTAACTGTATATGTATGTGTCTGTGTAGTGTCTGTGTAGTTTCTGACCCAGAAAGACCCAGAGGAGATCTACACAGAGTATGATATTGTTCTTCAATATCATTCTGCTGGTGTGGTGGCTGTCAATGTCTGCATGGTCCAGTCCTCTCCGGCTGAGGGCTTGGTCCAGTGGCCCAGAGAGATGCCCTCCCTGTTGAACCAATGGGAACATCTGGAGGCCTTGCTACAGTGGTGGAGAGGTGTCTTCACAGTGCATTAAGACAACTTCTCACTCCATGCTGGAGCCAAAATCTTTTGCAGTGGTGTCCTTGTTGGGAGAAAATTGACTTATCGAATTCGACTGGAAAAGAAGCAAGTGATGGAACATACTATTAATCACTGTAATTTGTGAGTGTGTCAGGTAGGGGTAGAGTTACCGGGGGTAGTCGATCAAACGCATGATAGAGGGGGACAAGAGGAATAGGTGGATGGGGGGGGGGCAGGGCTGGCTTGGTGGTCTTTTCCCTTGCAGGTAATCCGTTTGCCACCTCCTGCACCTGTTGCAGTAGTGGATCCCCCTTTGGGACCCAAGATCAGTGAGTCTGGTGCTGTAGCACCTGAGGGGCTTGAGGCAGAGTGGGTAGTTGCAGATGCCGAGGCAGGGGAGGAGCTAGGTTCAGAGACAGGAGAGGAACCACCGAGAAGGTCCTAGTGGACATACACTGAGATGCTGCAATCCGAGGAGATGTGGGCCTGGGTAAGCAAGCACTTACAGTGAGGCTGAAGCACTTGAGCAGCCACTATACCACGGGAGTGAAGCATATGCTAGACCAAGCACCGACACAGCCAGGGGAAACTGTGCAAACGCACAGTAGATCACAGCACACACATGCACACACAGACACACAGAGATGCAGAGGCCTGACGGGAGACTGGCAGAGCACTACCAGACTGCCACACACTTACACACAGACAGAAACTCTACAGGCTTGCAGCCATGGACTGGAGTACAGGTTTTGTCAGGCATAAGTACAGAGGCCACAGGCAGGTGAAACATTTTGCCCAGTTCCTAGGCCTAAAGGAGCCACAGAGATCGCATCTCTTGCAATGGGAAAAAGGGGTTGGCAGAGCACCCACCACACAAAGAGCACCCACCAATCTGAAGTCCGGCAGGAAGGTGTGATAAGTAGAAATTTTACTCCCTCAATAGATAGGCGGACAAGGAATACTCAGGGCCTCATTTAACTAAAATGATACCGAAATAGTTTATTCAGCTACAACGAAGCGCTCCGGAGATGGCCAGTCAGGAAGACACATCTGAAGTTTTTTTAAAGAACATACTATCATATATAAGATGACTCCCATTGGTTGCCGGGAAACTACATGACGTCAGTGAGGTACCCCAAACTTTATCACACACTTCTTTGTCTTATGTTCTCTCTATGGCCTTGGATAAAAATGTTTTTCAAAAAATCAGTTCCACAGAACTACTGCAGCTGGCCTCTCCAGAGCAATACACAAGGCTTAAATTAATACATGGGTTACACAATCTTACTGCAACAATGATGCGAATATAATATATTTGGCATCTAGCACAGGCACTGTCCCACGTGAGGTAGAAGTGAATTCAGAACCCTGTATTCACATACTTCACCACAGGAACCGAGCCTGGGCCTGAGCAAAGTATGTTGTCTGTATGTATGTTGTATGTTGTATGTTATCTCTGGAAGGAGAAGCTGCAGACTTCCAATCCGTACACCATGGATTCATGAGTGATGGGTAAGTACAAAGAATAGATCACTATATACACCGATCAGCCATAACATTAAGACCACTGACAGGTGAAGTGAATAACACTGATAATCTCATTATCATGGCACCTGTCAGTGGGTGGGATATATTAGGCAGAAAGTGAACATTTTGTCCTCAAAGTTGATGTGTTAAAAGCAGGAAAAATGGGCAAGCATAAGGATCTGATTGACTTTGACAAGGGCCAAATTATGATGGTTAGATGACTGGGTCAGAGCATCTCCAAAACTGCAGCTCTTGTGGGGTGTTCCCGGTCTGCAGTGGTCAGTACCTATCAAAAGTGGTCCAAGGAAGGAAAAGCAGTGAACCGGCGACAGGGTCATGGGCGGCCAAGGCTCATTGATGCACGTGGGGAGCGAAGGGTGGCCCGTGTGGTCCGATCCAACAGACAAGCTACTGTACTGTAGCTCAAATTGCTGAAAAAAGTTAATGCTGGTTCTGATAGAAAGGTGTCAGAAGACACAGTGCATCACAGTTTGTTACGTATGGGGCTGCGTAGCCGCAGACCAGTCAGGGTGCCCATGCTGACCCCTGTCCACTGCCGAAAGCGCCTACAATGGGCATGTGAGCATCAGAACTGGACCACGGAGCACTGGAAGAAGGTGGCCTGGTCTGATGAATCATGAGTTCAAGGTGTTGACTTGGCCTCCAAATTCCCCAGATCTCAATCCAATCGAGCATCTGTGGGATGTGCAAAAGGGGGACCTACACAATATTAGGCAGGCGGTCATAATGTTATGGCTGATCGGCGTATATATATAATAACTGTAATATAAAATATGAATATTATATATAGGTGTTATTACTGTGTGAGAGACAATTCAACACAGGCAAAAGAGGCAGTTCCACATGCGCACAGTGTACTTGGAATGTAATAGGGCCAAGTGGGTCACTGCATGCAAGGGGTCTGTTGGCAGATTTGTTGAAGGCTTTTCATGTTTTACTGTGTCAAAGGTGATGACCCATATTCCTTTGGGGAACTGTTTTGGAATTGAAAAATATCTTGATGGTATACTATGCTAAAACATGAAATAAATGCTGCAGGCTCCCGAGTGGTACATCTGCTTGAGTGCAGGTTTTACCCATTGGCTGGAAAAGCTGGTCTCTATCAAGCCTATGCAATTGCTGCCTTTGGCCTGGAGTTCCCAGGGCGCGGTGCACAACTGGCTGAACACTGCCTGATGGGAGTGATTGGAAGCCAACTGGGGGTAATTCAGTTCACTAAACATAAGCAACTCCTGCAGCTACTCAGGTGCCCACAAATGTAGGCTGTTCCATCTGCATTACATACTTTGGATGATTGATGGACTGTAGGCACTTGGGCTTTCAGTGGAATTTGAATCTGAATACATTGTGTGCCTATTGCAAACATTTTGCTGAGGCCATGTTTCATATGTCGTGAATGATGACAACACTGGGGACCTTTTCTGTAACTGGAACAATTCAATGAACTGGTCAACCTTCAAGGCTCTATCTGCCCCTGCCTGCTTCTAATACTGTGGAAATATATATATATATATATATATATATATATATAAAGTATCTAACAAATCTGTCTTCCAATGTATGATTACATTTATATAAAATACCTTTATTTTAGTCATATTGTCAATTTGCACAGAAACTATGGCTTCTGATTAAAGGGGCTTGAATATAAACACAATTTATATTAATTGGATCTAAGGTGTATGCAATGCAATACATTTTGTTCTAAACAAGGAGGACATTTTAATACTGTATTTTTTTATAGTCATGTGTTTATATTGTGCATATTTTTGTGTATCATCCAGTTCCTAAAAAAAAATCAAGTAAACCGAGTCAGTACAATCCTCTGTGCAACTGCAAGTAAGCTTAGTCACTGCCCTCAGTCTCGTTTATGTCAGGAAGCGTGGAGTCACTTTTGTGGTAAAAGATTGCGACAGGAATCTTTGATCAACCTGAAAATAAACCCCGGGCAAGCCTGAGGGTTGTATATTTGAAGTTATTTATGGAGTAGGTAGAATGGGACCTGTATATCTCTCTCTCTTTCTCCCCCACCCTCTCTCTCTCTGCATCACAATGATGCCAGTATGCAGCTTTCAACAGTTAGCCTTTGTGCTGACATGAAACCTGTCCCCTTTAAGAAACAAATTAAGAAAAAACATAGTTATTTACATTAGGTAAACTACAGGCCTAGAGTTCAAGTGGAATTCAATGCACATTTATACACTTACACTAGCTTACACTATACACTAGCTAAGACCCAACATACCTTTTATAAGGGGCTGAGTAAACAGTTGTCCCTCTTAAGTTACAAATATACAGTGAGGGGAAAAAAGTATTTGATCCCCTGCTTATTTTGTACGTTTGCCCACTGACAAAGAAATGATCAGTCTATAATTTTAATGGTATGTGTATTTTAACAGTAAGAGACAGTATAACAACACAAAAATCCAGAAAAACGCATTTCAAAAAAGTTATAAATTGATTTGCATGTTAATGAGTGAAATAAGTATTTAACCCCTTTGACTTAGTACTTGGTGGCAAAACCCTTGTTGGCAATCACAGAGGTCAGACGTTTCTTGTAGTTGGCCACCAGGTTTGCACACATCTCAGGAGGGATTTTGTCCCACTCCTCTTTGCAGATCCTCTCCAAGTCATTAAGGTTGCGAGGCTGACGTTTGGCAACTCGAACCTTCAGCTCCCTCCACAGATTTTCTATGGGATTAAGGTGTGGAGACTGGCTAGGCCACTCCAGGACCTTAATGTGCTTCTTCCTGAGCCACTCCTTTGTTGCCTTGGCTGTGTGTTTTGGGTCAATGTCATGCTGGAATACCCATCCACGACCTGGCTGAGGGAAGGAGGTTCTCACCCAAGATTTGACGGTACATGGCCCCATCCATCGTCCCTTTGATGCGGTGCAGTTGTCCTGTCCCCTTAGCAGAAAAACACCCCCAAAGCATAATGTTTCCACCTCCATGTTTGACGGTGGGGATGGTGTTCTTGGGGTCATTCCTCCTCCTCCAAACACGGCAAGTTGAGTTGATGCCAAAGAGCTCGATTTTGGTCTCATCTGACCACAATACTTTCACCCAGTTCTCCTCTGAATCATTCAGATTTTCATTAGCAAACTTCAGACGGGCCTGTACATGTGCTTTCTTGAGCAGGGGGACCTTGTGGGCGCTGCAGGATTTCAGTCCTTCACGGCATAGTGTGTTACCAATTGTTTTCTTGGTGACTATGGTCCCAGCTGCCTTGAGATCATTAACAAGATCCTCCTGTGTAGTTCTGGGCTGATTCCTCACCGTTCTCATGATCTTTGAAACTCCACAAGGTGAGATCTTGCATGGAGCCCCAGACCGAGGGAGACTGACAGTTATTTTGTGTTTCCTCCATTTGCGAATAATCACACCAACTGTTGTCACCTTCTCACCAAGCTGCTTGGCGATGGTCTTGTAGCCCATTCCAGCCTTGTGTAGGTCTACAATCTTGTCCCTGACATCCTTGGACAGCTCTTTGGTCTTGGCCATGGTGGAGAGTTTGGAATCTGATTGATTGATTGCTTCTGTGGACAGGTGTCTTTTATACACGTAACAAGCTGAGATTAGGAGCACTGCCTTTAAGAGAGTGTTCCTAATCTCAGCTCGTTACCTGTATTAAAGACACCTGGGAGCCAGAAATCTTGCTGATTGACAGGGGATCAAATACTTATTTCCCTCATTAACATGCAAATCAATTTATAACTTTTTTGAAATGAGTTTTTCTGGATTTCTTTGCTGTTATTCTGTCTCTCACTGTTAAAATACACCTACCATTAAAATTATAGACTGATCATTTCTTTGTCAGTGGGCAAACGTACAAAATCAGCAGGGGATCAAATACTTTTTTCCCTCACTGTACATACATACTGGATATACATATCTAAACATAAATTAATCATCAAAAAATATTGGCCTCTTCTTGGGCAGTGCCATCACACCATCACATGAGTTGTCCTGACTGAAAGAAATTAACAAAGAAGTGATAGTATGCACATTAGTAACACATTGCTGTAAAACAAATGATACTATGTTACTATGCAACAGAACCACATAACACATAGCATCTGCTTTGTTATCTGTGTTTTTTTTCCCAATCTAAAAAAATGAGTAAGATGATACTTTAGACATTCTCTCTAATATATATATATATATATATATATATATATATATATATATATATATCAGCAAAGTATCACAAGCCTTTGTATACAAATGGCTATTAAAGACAAGAAACAGCGAGTTTATGTGAATTTCAGCTCAAATGTAATTAATCAAATGAAGTGGACAATAGCTTAAACATTGGGGATGACATACCAGATCCAGTATATAAAACTACATGGAAAAAAAGATCTTTAAGCAGCTGCATTGCTGAAAATGTAAGGTTAGTAATGATGTATTCCACTTATATGGATCAGTTCATGTTAATCCATTAACACACCGCATATTTTACTCACATAATTTCCTATGCATAAAGTGTCTATGTGACTGAAATATTCAGCACAGCTAGAATATGAAATAGAAACCACAGCACAGCCCCTCAGGCCTCAAACGTCCAAAGAACATAGAGAATAATGACTGTTTCTGATTGCTCTTCAATGCCAGTGGACATGTCTGGGTAGAACACTAGGAGACCACCCAAGCCTTGTTCCTTTATCCTGGTTTCAACATGTTTGCAGCCTGTGCTGACTACATTTACTGGACAAAAATGGATTGGGTCACATTTGTTTCGCTGTCATTTGTCTATACTCAAATCCTCCTCTCCTCTGTGATTGTTCAGGCAGCTACAAGTGAAGTTACATTAACTGATTTAATTGGAAAAAAACAGAAACAAACTAAATGCAAGAAAAGCAAACTAATATTAACATCAAAATTATCATTAGAAAGAGACTGTTAATCATCATAAAGCCTGGATTAGGTAGATGACCTTGCCTATACCTTTCTAACTCTGTCACCAACCAGATGGCAGTTTTTTTTTCTTATGAGGATTCTTTTATTTAATTAGCACTTTGCATACCATATGTTGTTTGACTCAAATGGTTGTTCTTTATTTTGTACTATAATGGATACCTTTAAAAATGTTTTTTTATTACTCTGACATTAAGCAATACATAACATTTTTTTAACACTATACCTACCATGAATAGAGATATTGAAAACAAGTATAAAACTTGAAAAACATAAACAAAAATGTTTGTACTTGTCATGGTCCGAAGGCCAATGGATGACAGGAAACGGGACCCAAGCGTGGAGCATGGTAGAGGTGGTCAAAACAGGCGTGGATCAGATACCGGCAGGACAGGGCAAACAAAGGCAAGGCAAAGATGTGGTCATGGTCACAGGCAAGGCTCGGGCAATCAGGCAAACAGAGAATCAAAAAAAGTTCAAGGTCGGTGTCGAGGGGTAAAGCCGGAGGTAAAGGATTTCAAAGGTATCTCAAGGCACAGGGAGACTGCTCAGAGTTGTAGACAGAACTGACAAAACTTTGTGAAGAGTAAGTGAGGGGTAAATATGTGGAGCAGAGGAAAGCAGAGAACCAAGTTGGGAGGTACAGGGTGAATGGTAGCAGAGGGTGATTGAGGAAGTGCACAAGGTGTTCAGGAACCTTGATTGAATGATCCTGGACAGACAGCAGAATTCAAACACCATTCCGGGACAGATGCTTGATGTACTGAAGGATATGAGGGAGTCACAGGCATTGCTGGCAAATGATGTACACAGGCACACAAGTGCTATTCTTGCATTGCAACTTGTGCGTATTCCAACACCAGCGATGTCCAGTGAGCAGAGTGCCTCTATCAGTACATCAGCATCTTGGCCACACACCACTCCACCACATGCCCCAACAGAGCTGCACCCACACACAGCCATTGCCCCTCACATAACCAAAGCACGATATTCATATCCCTGCACCTCCCATCACTGTCCTAAAACACCCCCAGCCCCTTCCAGCTGTCACATGGAGTCTCAACTACCTTTTCCCATCTCCCAAGCCCCACACACACATTGCCAACTGTTTCCCATCAGCAGTATGTCCCTCAATCACCACATTCACAGCACAAAAGTGGTGTTAACTCATAAATAACATGTATGATGTTTATTTTCTTGTGGTTGCACTTTTTTAGGGGCAGATGTCCTTGAATGCATGTCATCTTTATTTATTGCATATAATGTAATTTAAATTTCATTAAATATATTATTTATTGCAAATCACCCTTTGTTGTTAATTTCTGGGTTCAGGGGATGCTAAGTGTGCTCCAACAGAAGGCAATTGGTCAATTAATGGACACAAAGCAGGGACAATTGTTTTACAATAGTTATACATAAATATATCAAATGTATCCAACTACAGTCTTCATTCTGAATGACTTTTGAACTGCAAGTAGCAATACAGACAAAACCCAGACAGATGGATGAACATTTGCATAGTGATGCAGATTTTAAATAGAATCACGTCTTGTGCAAATTAAGTTAATGAATGTACAATTTCAGATTTGCTCAGATTTTAAATACTCATACAATCATGGGTAAGCGCAATTTCTGAAAATTGAGAAAGCTTATCATCTAGGGGTGTAAAAATCATCAGAAACACAAATGTATATCAAATCAGTGTATTCTTTAACATGTAATTTATGTTAGCTAAAAACCTAATTAAAATGTTCCCATTAAAACGTAAACCCGTAGTAACACATTACCTCCATGGTAGAGTGACTAAAGAGATGAACATACAATGGCATTAGGTATTTTTCCTACAGCTAATATAACATTGAGAATCAAGAAGGAACATATTTCAGTCATTGCACATAGTTTGAAGACTACTTATTCAAAAGGCATTTTATATATATATATATATATATATATATATATATATCACTCTATTTCAGATTTTTTTACAGCCCTTACGCCTCCTATAGTTTACAGAAGAGCCTCATTCTTGATCCTCAGTAATGTGAGGTGATGACTTGAGATGAGTGGATACTTATGGAAACTGTTGAGTTTATTCTTTCCAATTTAAAAAATGTTGAACTTTGTACTTTATATTTATCAAGCTACAATATCCCAGGGATCAGCAAAATGTGCTGGAAAAAGAAATGATGTCACTTTTAAATATAAAAGCAATAAATCTAACACTACTGGTTTTCAAAGAGACAGGTTTCTCTTCCGAGCTCTTATCCATCTTGTGAATGATGGGAGGCACTTAAATGACTTTGAACCTCAGGGCATTTTACAACTTTATGAAAAAAGAGAGGAAATTAAAAATGTTATGCCTAAGGGTATCAGTGTTGACTCTTCTAAAGAATTACATGGCAAATTTTTGGTTATTAGATTGAGATAAAGTTGATCCACACGAAGTACCTAAAGTGACCATTGGGACAGAGAGTTTTGCTTTAGGGGCATACTAGAAGTTAATTTAAGGAGCAGCATAACTCCCATAGTGATTATTCCAAAAACTGTTTACTTTGCAGGGAAAGAACTAATCATGCCAAACACTTGTGGGTGTCCTGAAAGAAAATACATATACAGTTTTATATGTTCCTATGCAGTTTGTGTATAGAATTGTCTAGAAAACAGCATATGTCACGAGCAATGCCATTTGCTTTAAGCTAATGCAATCGATTTTTGGTAAAGTATTCTATGCTGAGTTTCAATTTAGCAATACAAGTTGTTTCAAAGTGCCCAATGATTGATTGTCCAAAAACAAAAATGCCTCCAGCATATTGCTCTAGGTTAAGATTTGCATAATAAACTAGTGCATGCAAATGATGGTCAATGACTCCCTCCTGTGTAAGTGAAAACCTTATTCAGATAAATTATTTCTGAACAGCAGGTTGGGATAAATAAATAATAATTATTATATTACAATATTAAAGTCAAAATAAACTTTTACAAATTGGGAGAAGTTTGATAAGTACTCAACAGGGAAATTACTGTCAAAAAGATAAATACCTGGGGTAGCAAAGGGGCTTAATTAATGTAATATAAGATGCCATGACCATCTGTTTAAAGATGACAGAAAATTTGACTAATAAGTCTCTAGCATTTATAAAATCCTGTGGGGTGATTAAGGCTTTGTATTCCTCATTTATGTAATTTATTTCTAACATATTTACCTGCTCAGTGGAACTCCTGTGGACTGGTTGTTTACAGTGGATATAACTATGCTACTACACAAACAAAACTCAAATTAAATGTTATTTTCTCTACTTACTTTACATGTATTTGTTAATTCAACTTTCATTTCAAAATAATCCTATGAAACAGGAGGACAAGTTTAATTAGTCCAAAATAATATCTGAATTTCCCTACCTTGAGTAAAGTTTTTCTACCTAGGTTGGAATTAAATCAAAACTTTGACCCACCCAATAATAGAAAACAACAAAACTGTACACAGTGGCAGTATGTCTTCTTCTCATAAATGTAGCCACTATATGTACAGGCTTGTGGTTTTCTATTAGTGGGTGGGTCAAAGTTTTTATTTAATTGGGCCCCTAATCAGTTATTTGAATTAATTTATCAATATGCAAGTCAATATACACTCACCTAAAGGATTATTAGGAACACCATACTAATACTGTGTTTGACCCCCTTTCGCCTTCAGAACTGCCTTAATTCTACGTGGCATTGATTCAACAAGGTGCTGAAAGCATTCTTTAGAAATGTTGGCCCATATTGATAGGATAGCATCTTGCAGTTGATGGAGATTTGTGGGATGCACATCCAGGGCACGAAGCTCCCGTTCCACCACATCCCAAAGATGCTCTATTGGGTTGAGATCTGGTGACTGTGGGGGCCAGTTTAGTACAGTGAACTCATTGTCATGTTCAAAAAACCAATTTGAAATGATTCAACCTTTGTGACATGGTGCATTATCCTGCTGGAAGTAGCCATCAGAGGATGGGTACATGGTGGTCATAAAGGGATGGACATGGTCAGAAACAATGCTCAGGTAGGCCGTGGCATTTAAACGATGCCCAATTGGCACTAAGGGGCCTAAAGTGTGCCAAGAAAACATCCCCCACACCATTACACCACCACCACCAGCCTGCACAGTGGTAACAAGGCATGATGGATCCATGTTCTCATTCTGTTTACGCCAAATTCTGACTCTACCATCTGAATGTCTCAACAGAAATCGAGACTCATCAGACCAGGCAACATTTTTCCAGTCTTCAACTGTCCAATTTTGGGGAGCTTGTGCAAATTGTAGCCTCTTTTTCCTATTTGTAGTGGAGATGAGTGGTACCCGGTGGGGTCTTCTGCTGTTGTAGCCCATCCGCCTCAAGGTTGTACGTGTTGTGGCTTCACAAATGCTTTGCTGCATACCTCGGTTGTAACGAGTGCTTATTTCAGTCAAAGTTGCTCTTCTATCAGCTTGAATCAGTCGGCCCATTCTCCTCTGACCTCTAGCATCAACAAGGCATTTTCGCCCACAGGACTGCCGCATACTGGATGTTTTTCCCTTTTCACACCATTCTTTGTAAACCCTAGAAATGGTTGTGCGTGAAAATCCCAGTAACTGAGCAGATTGTGAAATACTCAGACCGGCCCGTCTGGCACCAACAACCATGCCACGCTCAAAATTGCTTAAATCACCTTTCTTTCCCATTCAGACATTCAGTTTGGAGTTCAGGAGATTGTCTTGACCAGGACCACACCCCTAAATGCATTGAAGCAACTGCCATGTGATTGGTTGGTTAGATAATTGCATTAATGAGAAATTGAACAGGTGTTCCTAATAATCCTTTAGGTGAGTGAAAACCATTAAAAAGAAACAGTTGCCGCTGGTGATTGAATCTGGTGTAACTTAATTCAGGAAGCTGTAAATTCTGAACTAAAACATTATACCTCGAATCTGTATGCGCAGATTTACGTTTCCTTTAAATGCATAATATGTGACCTGAAAAAGTGCTCCACCTATATAATTATTAACGTGTACTAGAACTCCCACACTACCATTGGAAGCTAATAGTTTGCTATAGGACTCTGCACTGCACAAGATTCTGAATGTAAATTGCAGGTTCTTTTCTTATAACATTTTCCAATTTTTATTTCTGTTCAATACAGAACAATTACACTGAAAACATGGCATTCCCTTTCCTTCCACTTATGTTATTCATTGGAGCTACACATAAATTACAACATCACACAATGCAATGAGCGTTTAGAGGAAAGTTACTAAGGTCATGTACTTAGTCATGTACAAGCTACAAACAAGTTTGTTTTATTATTAATTGTGTAAACAAACTGCAATATGATTAGTGTATGTAGTAGACATGAATATTATATTTATATATATTTTGTAGTGAACAAAATCAAATAAACTCAAGATTCACACCTCTCACTACAAAACCCATCCCTTGCTTCACACAAAGAAATAAGAGCGTACATCTCAGACATGAGATGGAGTAATTGATAGCCTTTATATATATATATATATATATATATATATATATAGACAGCCTTGACCTTTTTAGTAACATGATCGATCTCTCTATATATCAGTATGCATGTTAGTTGTTACATAATATTATGTCCAAACCATCATACTTTTGTATTAGCATAGAACATGATAATGTTAATTTCTCTCTCCTGAGTTTTCCAATCCTACATTCTTTGCTTTCTATCTACACCTAAATGGCAAACAAACAATGTCCTTATACAATGTCTGTTCTGTGGACCCCTTAGTATTGTCTGTTTTTTACACTAGAACAGTTTATGTATAAAACTTATTAAATAACTTATTCAATAATCAGTAGCTGTTTAAACCTCTGTACTATGTTCCCATAGTATTCATAAATGCAAAGTTAAGGTTTTTATATCATTATTATGGAATATTGACACACTGAATTTTGAAGTACATTTCAGGTTCTATGCTAGATTTCCAGGCTTTAAAATATAATTAAAGTGAAATAAAGCACATTCCTTTGGACAATAGTGAAGATGTGTTAGAATACTTTAGAAAGAAGAAGAATATCTTTGCTATTTATATTGTTTTTTAACTTTCCATTAGTGGAAATGCTTAGTGTTAATGTTAATGTGTTAACTCATTTATATTCTTCTGACATTATTGCTGATGGGAACTTGTTAGGAGGAATAAAAGCAGCAGACAAAAATTTAAGTGAGCCCAGTATAAAGCGCAGTTTCTAAGTATACTGACACAGGCATAAAATCACAGATCTTTCATTATTTATCATGTCAGCCTTATTCTCCTGAAATCAATAGAGATGTCAGATACCTACCCTATAATTGTGAAGATAGTCTAAGTCTTTGCCTTTGGATTGTATAGAACAAAAGGTAGAAGTATAATTTATTTCTGTCAAGGATTTCAAAATGTCAAATGTCAAGTTTAGGGTATCGAGATGAGTCAAAGGGACAGCATGAATACCTATATTGAGTCATAATAAAAGCAGGAGGTCTCATGACTGTTCACCTATCTTTTTGTATTTCTCCAGCTGCTTGCACAATCAGTATTCAATCCAACAAGTCGTTTTGCATGATAACGCTTACATAATTGACTAATTTAAGCTTTCCTCTTTTGTGTCTTAAATATAATGACATGGGTTGTATTAAAACTAGGGAGCTCTCAGTAGAAGAACATGTGTAAAGACTTGAAATGTCATTCGTTTTTATTCTGCCTTCTAAACAAGTTTCAACCAACTTTAATTTCCCATATTTACGACATGCACATGAAAGAAGAAGAGGACACCAAATAGGTCCATGACAAAGGTGTTTTACAACTTCGATGCCTCCAGAGGGAGCTGCTGTGGTGAAGTGTGGCAAGGTAATTAAGCCAGCATATTTCCCCTTCGCAATCCATTAGAAGAGCACGATCATTGCAGTGTTCCCCATGGGTCTCTGATCAGCAACATTGCATCAGACACATTTATCACAATTAACAAAACATCAATCCTATTAAAGTAGAAGTCTGTTACAAAAATACAAATTGACACACACTGCTACATGTGGTGCAAGTTATTTATTTATATCTCAAATTACCATAACAAACCCATTTCCTCCTCTCACTGTCTCAATGCAGTCCACATTTATGTAAAAAGGTCCAGTAGTAGTTTTTCAGACATACTGAGGTCAAGTCTCATCTCACAACATGACTCTGTGTTCTCACCCATTCCGAAATACTGCATTAATACACTACTGTGTTCTGCTCTACACTTTGATGTTGAAAACGAAAAAGTTGATAAAGGTGTGCCAATCTTAACTAATTATGCATCTGTGTTATACCCAGTTGATATTGATATTGTTTATTGTAATAATTGATTTCTATGTGCTATTCACTTAATTGCGTTCCATACACTATACCTTCCAGAACAATAAATGATGTGGAAAAAGCTCACATTTTCCACAGTATATATAATTCACGTTTCACGTTTAACGTATGAAATGAGATGAGGAAGAAGGGGTGGTCAGGGATGCTAACTTACTATGTATCCCAGACCCAGGTGATGGGTAATACATGTGTTCAAATGAGTTAAAGCTGAGGATTAGGCTAGCTACAGTACGTACGACCTGCCGCCGAGTCTCCTACTCAACACGTTCTGCTTCAGTATGGGATCAACAGCATGCACCGATGAAGAAACCCGGTTACACATCACCGAATCAATCAATGAACAGTTCATGTGCACTGTCTTTGCCAGCCCAATGTTCATTTTGTTTTGCAGTGGGCTCAGAGAGATTCCAATTATCTTTTTCCTAGTTTCTCTTGTAGTAATAAACAAGCATACGCCCTATTTTAACATAAACATCATGATTAAAAGCAATAAAAATATATTAAAAGAATAATTTACCACCGGGTAAAAAACAAGTGCATCTGCAACCTGCCAGGGATTTATTTATATTTTTTTATTAAACCTTGTGCAGCATGATTGAAAAAAATATGACCTCAGGAAGCAGTAGCATAGATAAACCCGACAAATACCAATATGAATAGAAGTAAGACTTAACTGATGCTATGCACCCAGGAGTTCATAGCCTCGTCCACCACAGCAGCGCATATGTCAGAGGTCGAGGCTCATCAGTGTGTTTTCCTGACATTCGGAGAGGAGTCTTTACAGGGCTTATCTGCTATAAATAGGAACCTTACTTGAACTGCAGGTGGTACCACAGACTCATTCCTCTGTGCCTATAGGTCTTCTTAATTTATTTCCTCAGACTTGGTACTCTAAAATAAGGTAGGGTGCTATTTTTTTTTTCAGGCTGTAGCTCTAAGGCCTGGTTCCACCTTTATCCAGTGCAGATACGTCCTGCCACTCTGGGTGTTCAGGGGTGGAAATGGGTCATGTTACTTGATCAAGCATTTGGAACATTCACTGCCAGCTGCACAGTAAATCTTGAAATCCTTTTACACACTTTATTACAGTGTAAAGTTTCATTCACTTCCCTTTGTACACATTTTGGTGTGGTGAATGAAAAGAGCGTACAATGATACAGGCAAAGAGAAACTTTAGAGCACGGAGTGCCCCTACATTTCTTTGCATTGACATTGGAAAATTAATTTACTTTTCAGTTTCAAGATTTTCATAAACTGTGAAGCCAATGTTCGGCAGATTAGTCTTATAAGGAAGAAATGTTTAAAAGTGCAGAGTGGTGTAGGTCAGAGTTTAAATCCCTTTGATCCATCTGATAAGCATAATGAGACTGAGCTTCGTTCTTAATAACCCTATATATTTGTGGATGGTATCTTGCCTTTTCAGTCTTCACCTCTAATAATGTGGTTTCACACTGGACTGTCTGCACTTGTTACAGTTGGACATATTCTTATCAAAAACCTCAGAGCATATTTTAGTTCTTAATAAGGTGGGTAAAGAAGCTAATTTTTCTTAATCAGTGACTCGACTACAGATGTCAGACCTTAAGTAATCATAGATCTTGCAAAGAGAAACCTTTGAACTATGTTTCCACAAAAGTCTTGATGGGGAGTGACAGACCCTGGTAAGGGGACTAATTAAATTCTAGACACAAAAGCAGTATTAAACATTTTTAATGTCAAGCATAATGAAGAATGTTGAAAATGCCTGCCTCTTCTCTGCATTTCAAGTGTTCGTAAATTAAACAACTGGCAACATGTAACTAATTTTCACCCCGGTATGATTTTTAGGTGCTCTGATTGCTGAATTATAGTCATCCATGGATGGCTTTATGATGTTCTCTAGAATGCAAATTAGGCTCTGCATGAGTCCTAATGCTTTTTTTTTTCAGAATTTACTCATGAGGCCCTGTCACAATTAATTCTTTCTTCAAACAGATGTATTCTCCAAAATCATTGGTATGTTGGAATGTGTTTCCCACTGTAGAATGTTATACATGAGGAATGCTTAAATCATTCTTTAGCAGGCTGGCCCTAGCTCCTGATTTGGAATGAGCAGATGTACAAACATGGAACAAAAGATTAAGGTTGCCATTGGTATTATTGATATTCACTTAAATTAAAAAGATATACAGTACTGTGCACAAATTTTAGGCAGGTGTGAAATGCTATAAAGTGAGAATGTTTTCAAAAATAGACATGTTAATAGATTACATTAATCAATAAACTAAATGCAAAGTGAGTGAACAGAAGAAAAATCTACATCAAATCAATATTTGGTGTGACCACCCTTTGCCTTCAAAACAGCATCAATTCTTCTAGCTACACTTGCACACAGTTTTTGAAGGAACTCGGCAGGTAGGTTGGCCCAAACATCTTGGAGAACTAACCACAGCTCTTCTGTGGATTTAGGCCGCCTCAGTTGCTTCTCTCTCTTCATGTAATCCCAGACAGACTCGATGATGTTGAGATCAGGGCTCTGTGGGGGCCATACCATCACTTCCAGGACTCCTTGTTCTTCTTTATGCTGAAGATAGTTCTAAATTACTTTCCCTGTATGTTTGGGGTCGTTGTCATGCTGCAGAATAAATTTGGGGCCAATCAGATGCCTCCCTTATGGTATTGCATGATTGATAAGTATCTGCCTGTACTTCTCAGCATTGAGGAGAGTATTAATTCTGACCAAATCCCCAACTCCATTTGCAGAAATGCAGCCCCAAGCTTGCAAGGAACCTCCACCATGCTTCACTGTTGCCTGCAGACACTCATTCATGTACCGCTCTCCAGCCCTTCGGTGAACAAACTGCCTTCTACTACAGTCAAATAATTCAAATTTTAACTCATCACGCCAGAGCACCTGCTGCCATTTTTCTGCACCCCAGTTCCTGTGTTTTCATGCATAGTTGAGTCACTTGGCCTTGTTGCCCCATTGGAGGTATGGCTTTTTGGCCGCTATTCTTCCATGAAGGCCACTTCTGACCAGACTTCTCCAGTAGATGGGTGTACCAGGGTCCTACTGTTTTCTGCCAATTCTGAGCTGATGGCACTGCTGGACATCTTCCAACTGTGAAGGGAAGTAAGCATGATGTGTCTTTCATCTGCTGCGGTAAGTTTCCTTGGCCGACCATTGCGTCTACGGTCCTCAGCGTTGCCCGTTTGATTGTGCTTCTTCAAAAGAGCTTGGACAGCACATCTGGAAACCCCTGTCTGCCTTGACATGTCTGCCTGGGAGAGACCTTATACATCATTGGCAGTATAACTACCTTATGTCTTGTTGCTGTGCTCAGTCTTGCCATGGTGTATGACTTTTGACAGTAAACTGTCTTCAGCAACCTCACCTTGTTAGCTGAGTTTGGCTGTTCCTCACCCAGTTTTATTCCTCCTACACAGCTGATTCTGTTTCAGTTTCAACCTACATATTGAATCAATGATCATTAGCACCTGTTTGGTATAATTGTTCAATCATACACCTGACTATATGCCTTCAAAATCCCTGACTGTGTCCAAGTGTACCTAGAAGAATTGATGCTGTTTGGAAGGCAAAAGGTGGTCACACCAAATATGGATTTGATTTTGATTTTTCTTCTGTTCACTCACTTTGCATTTAGTTAATTGATAAATATAATCTATTAACGTGTCTATTTTTGAAAGCATTCTTACTTTACAGCATTTTTTCACACCTGCCAGTACATATACATACTTGTCTAATTTCCATCTTAATCTTTGCACATATGTTAAAACACTTTGCCTTTTTAAAAATAGGTAGCTTAGCAATACAAATACATATTTATGAAAAACAAGAAAAAACTGAAAGTTAAAAATAACATGTATTCTTATGGCAGTATAATACTCAAACTGGTAATATATCCTTATAGGTATGTGTAATTCACAAATAAGGAAAGATTATTTAAATTTGAATTGAAAAAAATGTTATATTGCAATATTTAAGTATTCTTAAATTATTAAGTAAATTAACATATGTTTCTGCAAATTGTGTACGACTGAATTTCGGTGTGGGAGCTATACATAAAAGTTCAAGCTCAATACAAGACTGAAGAAAGTGGAGTTCCCAGCTTGAGCAGCTATTAACTTTATGACTAAGACCAGACAACTGATGAGCTGTTTATTTTTAAAAATCTTTCCCAAAATACAGAAAATAATTGCAAATGTCAGGATAATTAAACTAATTTAATCCAGATGCAGGAAAATGCTATTTTTCTATTTGTGTTATTTATTTATTTTTTATGTTATGGTAAATTACTCATATTTTAAGTGCCACTTAATTTTTTTAAACATGCATTACATTTGTTCTCTTTTCTGTCACTAGGACGGGAGAGGAATACAAATACAGTGCTAACAAACAGGTGCCAGATTATTTCCAGCTGCTCATCAAGAACTCAACAGTTTGTGTGCGTCTAAAACTATAATAGACTGTGCATTAGTGTCTCTGGTTATTTTTTATATTATTGTTATTTTTACTTATCATGCAGGGCATGTATTTACTCAGATTTGTACCAGTGCACAAACTTATTGTTGACTTCCTCAATCATATAGGATAAGGATGCGCTGGTGCAGGATACTAGAAGAACTATTGGATTGTTGTATTAAATTAGTTTGTAAACACCTTTATTTTTTAGTTCACATATTAATTTATTGATTATTTATTCATTCATTTTTCAAAATGAAATGTGTCCTTCAAAACTTTGGCCTATCAACCAGTTATAGAAAATGTAGTATTTGATGCAGAGCTGTAACGATTTTGAATGCAACCCCGGTTATATCAGAAAGAGAATACTACCCAAAGGGGGATGGGAAATTGCTCATTATCATGGGAACTCATAAACATATTGTCTAACAAAGCTGCCTGTAGGCCGTTGTGCCTTGTGGCCATTGCCTATAGGAGCCAGGGCAACAAGGCTCAACTGCCCATTGAAATCATAAGTTCAGCCCTGGTAAACAAAAACAACATCCAAGGCTGATATCCAACTAGGATACACAGACAGAGGCTAGCAGATAGGTACAAATGTAATAACAGAGGCAGGAGATGGGGAAACACGCTTCTCAACCACTTCTCAACTGAAGCCAAAACCAGATTCCCAATAGAGCAGGCCAGTCCTGTCACATCTAGTCAACAGAATTGAATGAATGTGTGCAGTGAACACAGATTTCATTCAGAGGGGCACCTTTAAAAAGGGCACAGGACAAAGCTATGCCATGAGTAGAGTGCACCACCAGGTGCTTAGGCATTAACAATAGTGTCTACAATCCAGTGAACAGGCAGTGTTTAAGCAGGACCTGCCCCATTGTCTGCGCACCATAAGACAAACAATGGGTCTGTGCAACAAACCCCCCTTGTACAGTCCATATAGCACTGCGAAGCCAGCACAGGGCTCTCCTCCTCCAATGAGAAGGGGGGAGGAAGAAACACCATCAACTCCACCAGCCTGGTAATATGGAATGGGGGAGAGAACTTTTATGAGAAAAGCAGGCTGAAGCTTAACCCTGGAGCCATTGCCAGCAAAGCAAGCACAAGAAGGATGCACTGAAAGCCTCAATAACCTGCAAAAACAGAGTCTTCAAAGAGGGTAGCTTCATCTGGGAGAACAGGAAATGGGCTCCCAGCAACTCTGCATCAACACAGACATCACAAGCGGAAATGGGCACTAGGTACAACTTGAGCGTGGATGGTGACTTGCCAGCATCTAACAGCTCTTGCAAGACCTGCAGAATCACTACTATAGGGCAAGTGACCTGGTCATGTCCTCTGTCCAGACACCATATCTAGATAGACTTCCAGTGGTAAGAATACTGCCACCTCATTGAGGGAGCTCTCACTGACTGACTGGTGGCCACAACCGCATCAGACAGCCTTAAGACTGTGAGGCATTCCCATTCAGAGGCCAGACCCAGAGCTGCAAGGGGTCTGGGTTTGGATGACACAGCATACCCTGAGTCAGAAGATCCATGCGAAGGGGAAGCTGCCAAGGATCCCCGATCAAGAGGGAAATGAGATCCGAGAACCAAGGCCTGTGAGTCACTGTCACTGTTACTTTCTCTCATCTGAGAAGAGGAAATGTGTAGAATAGTGTGTCTCGGATGGACAACCATATTGTACAATTTGTGTGGGCTCCGCTTCCATTATAGACAGCGCCCCGGCCATGGATGGAGGTGTATATCTTAATAAATTAATTAATTGGTGATAAACCAGCCCTGTGGCCACCCCGTGGGTCATGTCTGACCTCATCCCTCCAAGGCGCCAGGGGGACTAGCACTCGGCACTCGGCCATGACGGTCACATTGCGGGTGCACCAACAGGGCACCAAACCATGCCTGCATCGGCCTCAGACACAGGAGGCATCATTTGACTTAAAAGTTAAAATTAAACCTTGGAATTATCCTCAATCCAAAGAAGGTTTACACCTTGTTCATCTGCTGCTGATAAATAGAGCATTTGATTTAGTCATAATTTTAACATTTGTTAAAAAAAAGAAATATATATATATATATATATATATATACACACACACACACACACACACACACACACACATACATTACATGAAAACAACTATATTTGTCCAATGTCTCATTTGATGGGAGTATATAGAGATTAAACTGCATTATATAATTAATCTTCAACCTACTTACCTTTTTACTGATCATGAATAACAGCTGACCAAACTGTGTCTGTCTTTAATTCTGTAAATTGTTAACCAATCCTTATAATGTTATCATTTTACTTATGTGGTCCATTTAGTCAACATTTCCAAATGGAACAATATTATGATTTAATAATGTCGAAACATTTCTCAGAGGGCTGTTGGAGGGCAAGCATGTAATCTTACTGGAAGGACATTTCTGTATTTTGAGATAGGCAGCTGTTGTCACTGTGTCAAAAAAAAAAAAAGAAAAGTACATAATATCCCAATATGCTGCATTTGACAATAGACATCCACTCAGTGCTCATAAAACCGGAAGTCTTCAAAGATTAAGAAACAATCTAGAGAGCGTTTATATTGCTAAATACTCGCCTTATCGCAGGAGTGCGGACAGGCTAAAGATTTTATTTTAACTCTGCATTGCTTTCCATCAGGGTTTAATTTCCTATTTTATTTTATTTTATTTTATCAAGCATGGCAGCTGTAAACTGCTTGGGTTAAACAATGTCAGGTTAAAGTCATTTCACACTACACTACTTGGTCATGTAAACTGACAAGTTTTATATTCCTTTATGTCCTTCCTTAGTCACAGGAATGCACTGCGTGAATATTTTGAATGCAACACAAGAGCCATTCAATTGGCAAAGTGTGCTTATTTCAAGCATCAAGAAATCCGCAGAATATATAACACAAACAGCAGATAAACTGTTAAAGGCACCATGTATTGTCAAATGATTTTACATTTCATAATGAAAAGCATATTAAATGCATTGGTGCTTTTAAAACATTCTGCATTAAGCATTGCATTGGATTCATTTATAAAATCAGTATAAAGGGAAGTGGGCCACGTTCTTATTCAATTAACCCAGTGCCTCATCCTATTCAATCTGACAGCATTTGCCCGACCTTATATAGATTTATTGTGCAATGAAACTGATGAGGTTATGAAAATATGTCCTGCCTCAGGACAGAAAGCCTTCTGACCAACCTTTCTGTCGTACTAGTGTTATAAACTGTTTCAAATGTGGCAAGGAAAAATTGCATTGCCCCTCAAATGTCCACACGAAATGCAATGATGAATGTGTAATGGTAAGTGGGAGATTTATGGAGGTCTCCAGTTATGTATTAACACAATGTATTAGCAAGCAAACACACTTTCTTTGTTCTAAAAATCAAACCTTGTTTACATATTAATATTGTTGTCTTTCAAACTTATATAGAAATGTTAGAAAAAAGCAAAACCGTTACAGAACTCTACTTTTCATAAAATAAGTGTCTCCAGGTGTTACTTAATTTTTTGGTTTGTTTTCAATTTGAAATTAATAATAGTCTTTGGTTTATCTTGTTTTTAAAATGACTAGGCTTACATAGCATACATTTGAAAATTATTACTGTAGACTGTTTTTTCAGGTAAAAGTTTGCAATTTAGTTTTGGGTTACCATACAGCATTGGAATTGTAAATAGAGTATGCTGTTTGGGCCGTAGCTATCATCTCCCTGAGATTCTGTCAGTTGTTTATTAAATAGGTTTTAGACTAAATCCGGGAGCTTTTGCTCTCAACTGGGTGAAGAATTTATAACAAAATACTAAAATACATAAATATAAGAAAACAATACCAACTGCATCATGTAAAAAATAATAATAATAATAATAAAATGAATGTTTTATTTGTTTTTATTTATTATCATAATAAAATAAAATAAAATACATTTAAGTATCTGGATTCAATTCCAACCAAATTGTATTCAATCACAATACCTGAAGGCATAACATTTAATGTGCAATAGTTAAAATGAAAAAAAAAAAGAAGTAAAGATTCTAAAATCACAGGGCTTCTTCTTTCAATATTTGCACGGGTGCTAACATGAAAGTAAAATGTATCATGGATACCTCCACTTTCAAAGAAGTCAAATGCATTTGGTTTGAACCCTGACATTTCTATGAATTTCTTTTTCTTTTTTTTTTATAAATCTCCCAAATGTAATTTGCTTTGCAATATTATGTTAATATGGTATCTGCCAGCATAAATTTAAAGAATATAAATAGGATCTCAGTAGGAAGCACATTAAAATACTTGTTCAGTTCAAAATCAATTCTTAAATTATATATTTGTGACTTTCATGAATACATCTTTGGATTGGTATGTACTGGCACATTTTTAGACTTGTTAAATATCAATAGTTTTCATAAGTCTCCATATTTGTAGTAAATGTGTCATAATTCATGACCAGATGTCAAAAGGACAAACATGCCTCTTAAAGCTTGAGATTTATTGTGTCTCCATTTCATTATCCCAAGGGGCTGTGTTTATTGATAATGTAATGAGTCGAGGATGCTACCCAAAGGGGGAGAGGCCTATGTTGTTACCATGAACACCAGTGAACACATTCACACATTTTTCCACATTTTTAAGAGTTTAGTTGCGTGCCTGCATATGGTCAAAGGTGGAATGTATCAATTAATAATCAAAACATGCACAACTATCTATTAAGTAATTCAAGTTGAAAATATTTGTGATTTGATAATGGGTTATATGTGGCCCTATTAAAAAACGTTATACCTAGTCATTTCTCTATTTAGTTTTACATTTATTTACTATATTGTTGCTATGCATTATTACCATTTATAAGAGGCTCAGGGTAAATGTAATAATTTCAAATAAATAAACAAATTAGGACATAAACACAGTTTTATATATAAAAAACTCTAGTCATTTAGATCAGTGTTGAATGGCAATTAAATAGCTGTTTTACTCTTTTCTCTTATTACTATCACTTTTTCTTTTTAGCTTGTTATGTATTTTTGTTCAGTACTTTGGAATAATCCCCATTAAAAAATGTTTGTGTAAGAAAGTTTTTTTGTTTTAGTTCAAGATAATCCTGCAAGTGGAATTCGTGAAGTCTGTAGGGACACTTTAGTAATTGAATATGTTAATTCCCATAACTGTTTTGTCTTATATTTAGATCACTTTCCTCCCTGGTATGAACAAGACGTACATACAGATAATTTAAAAAATGAATGCAGTCAAACCAGTCATGAATTTTAATAAGTCTTAAGTTAGACTTGAAATCCTGCTTGTAATGTAAAAGTCTCCACTGCCCTCACACTAAGGTTGCTGGATTGTGAATTGGAAATTGGTATTCCCTTCCCAAGTTTGACATTACATTCATATGATGTGCAACTATGAGGCCCTTAAAAGATATCAGATTCAAAGCATCAATCACAACCAATTTAAGCAAGCAAGATTCACAGCAATAAGTAAATGCATTTTAAAAAAGGAACTCCCTACTTAATGTGTGTAGAATTTTCTAATGTATGTATTAACAAATTACTCTCAACTTTTTAATGAAAAAATTAAAAGGGTATGCATGAGGTACATTAGGTTGAAATATATATTGTAATGATATTGAGAAAAGTTCTTACAACAAGGGTGTCACAGTCAAAAGGAAAAAAACTGAGGGGTAGCTCCAGTCTAATGCCCCATTTCCACTAGGTGCACCTCCGCCTGTGCCCGAACTAGTTTCAGGAGGCACAGTTTCGTACATCGTATTGTCTGAGTCCCAAACTGGTCTGGTGCACATACTGTTACATCCCTTAATTAGCCAAATGCAATGCCATGGAATTTTGAAATTGTAACTATAGCAATGGTGGCCGCTATCGACTCGAGATAAACTATTTCCAAGAAAGATGTGTGTTTTCTGTGGGAAGATTTTGAAATTTGAGCACTTAATGTATGGTCTGAAACTGCAATACAGGATGAATTGCTTGGAGCAGTTAAGAATTTAAAAGTATTTGAAAAAATTGCTAAAATACTGCTGCAGAAAGGACTGCATCGAGACAAAAAAAACATTTACAAAAAGGTAAAAGATGAAAACAACAAAAGTGGCTTTGCAATAATGGATAACATACTGGGTTGCCATCCAGTACACATGCTGGAAGGAATTGTTTGTTCCAGTTTGGCGGAAAATGATCGTGAAAAAGGTATGTGGACTTTTTTTTAATGTAGACTTAAAAGTATTTTGTTCTTTACAAAATGATTCCAACAGAAATGTTAAACTGTTCACCTCCCAACAGATCTTCCCCAGCACATAGCTGGAAGATCTGTTGGGAGGTGAATCCCAACAGATCTCCCCCAGCACATAGCAGAGGTTTTTAAAAATTGCATTTTAAGCAAAAAAGTGGCACTAGTTAAAAACAACTTTAAACCTAAAAAAAACCTTCAGACACTGTTTAATATTCACTGAAGACAGGCCTAACTGCACACTAGCATCATACAATTTGTAAATGGTGGACAGGCATTGCAGTATTGTGATGATCAGCTATATAACAACTTATAAGCTTTGTTTATTTGATTATACTACTTGGAACACAAATGTAAACTAATATTCTATCATATATTAAATGTGTGTATAATTAGTGCATATAGTTTGTAGTTATTTTTAACATTCATATCCTTTCAGAGCCATCCACTGCATCAAGGCATTCAGCTTCCCCAGAACCTGCTGCATGTTCCCGAGGTTAAATATACACATATAGCAAAGTATATTTATTTTGTTTTACATTCTGTAATTGATGTTAAATTTAATGTGTCAAGTTATATTTAAAAAATAAATAAAAAACAATAACAATAATTGTCTGGTATCTTATTTTGCAATACCCCATGAATTTCAAGTTTATAGTCAACTTTTTATTTAAAACATACAATAATATAAATACAATGAACTCTACAACCACCAACAATAACAATGAGTTATTGACATGTATTGCTCCAAGTGTAATAAACGAATGTCCAACTGCAAAGTGAAATGCCAAAGCATGTCTGGAGTCCACTTCTGCAGTGTCTATGGTTTGTGACATTATGCACACTTGTTGCGTTAGCTGCTCAGAACCTACAACCTCAAAGTACCTTTCCCTTCCTGCACACAAATGTTATGCAGTGTGCAACAGCCTATTACCATCTGGGTTATCAGCTCCAGGTTACAGTCATTTCTTTTGAGTAAGCACCTCCATCTGCCCTTAATACATCCAAAAGCATTTTCAACCACAGAGTGTGCCCAACTTAGCCGGTAATGTCTTCTGAATGTCTGTCAATCTACTGGTATCTGAATAAGGTTTAAGCAGCCATGGTTGTAGAGGATAAGCTGGCTCATCAATAATATGCAAGTTAACATCTGTGCCACCTATGTTGGAAGACCTATTTGGAAACCGTTTTCCTTTGCTAGCAATTGTCCACAGTCTAGACTGTCGTAGGACACGGGCATCATGACCACTCCCTGGGAATCCAACACATCGTCGAATCCATCGATGACCTCCTGGAGACTAATTGAGTACCAGCCTTTTCTTTTGAAGTAGTCATGGTGAAACTCTTCAGGGGCAATGACAGGAATGTGTGACCCATCAATTGTTCAACAAACTCATCGTGGTTAGGTCTGCGAGGGTGTCTGGGCTATAAATGTCTGTTGATGGCATAACAAACTTCATGTATACTTCGGCACACTGTTGTGCAACTCACACCAAACAAGTGGCCAATTGTGCGGTATTCCACAATTGTTGCCAGTTTCCAAATAGTGATAGCCACTTTCTTCTCCACTGAAACAGTACAGCGAAACCAGGTATCTCTCCACTGTAGCACAGAGCAAAATTCATTACAAATGTAGGTATACGTTTCCTTTGGCATCCTAAAGTTTTCGATCTACTCTAGTTTTATACAACAGTGAAACAATGCAGAACTCTCTGCAATAGAGGTCAAGAAATTAGAAATGTTAAAACATGAGGTTCCCAACAAAGATATGTACAGGACATTTCTTATTATTGTAATAAACACATAACAAATGTACTTCCAATGTTATATTTTTTATTTTAAATAAAAATACAGCCTTTATTTGGCAACTGTCATTGTCTACAAACAGTAGGTTATTTATGAATGCAGAATAAATGCTCTGATTGAACATGATTTGGGGACACTGCACGCATTTTCATCAATATTTGTAGGACCACATATTTCTGTGATTATATATGTATCTGATAATATATCACGACATTTCAAATTCAATACTACAACGGGCAACAACATTGTGTGCTTAAAGACACCGAGTGCTTCGAACTGGACGTAGGGAAAAAAACAAATTAAAACTATCTATATCAATTAATGTCATATCAGTCTAAATTCTGTTCTTAATGAATAAGTAAGGCAGACAATAATTCTGAGCCATTTTAGTTAAAAAAAAAAGAAAATCTTATCTTTAATTGTAAGGATTTCACTATTGAAACTAACATATGTATTTCTTCATTTTGTGATTTTGCTAACAATGTACACTGATCAGCCATAACATTATGACCAACTTCATTCATCAGACCAGGCCACCTTCTTCCATTGCCATGTGGTCCAGTTCTGATGCTCACGTGCCCATTATAGGCACTTTCGGCAGTGGACAGGGGTCAGCATGGGCACCCTGACTGGTCTGCGGCTATGCAGCCCCATACGCAACAAACTGAGATGCACTGTGTGTTCTGACACCTTTCTATCAGAACCAGCATGAACTTTTTCAGCAATTTGAGCTACAGTAGCTCGTCTGTTGGATCGTCTGCCAGCCTTCGCTCCCCACGTGCATCAATGAGCCTTGGCCGCCCATGACCCTGTCGCTGGTTCACCACTTTTCCTTCTTTAGACCACTTTTGATAGGTACTGACCACTGCAGACCGGGAACACCCCGCAGTTTTGGAGATGCTCTGACCCAGTCGTCTAGCCATCACAATTTGGCCCTTGTCAAAGTCGCTCAGATCCTTACACTTGCCCATTTTTCCTGCTTCTAACACATTAACTTTGAGGACAAAACGTTCACTTGCTGCCTAATATATCCCACCCACTGACAGGTGCCATGATAACGAGATTATCAGTGTTATTCACTTCACCTGTCAGTGGTCATAATGTTATGGCTGATCAGTGTATGTTAAGGTATTTATACATGTTTTGGAAGGGCAAACATTTGCTAAAACATAACAACTGATCATGTGTAGCTGCACATGCTTTTTTTATTTGTTGTAATCACGAGCACAATACAAACCAACGATTGAAAATGTTCAAACTAGCCACTGTTCAGGCAAGAATGCTAGCTTGAGGAACACAAAGTTCGAAGACTGTCTCTGTGGATGAGGCTGGTCTGCTGGCTAGGTTCATAGTTCATTGTGACATTCAAGAAGCACCAAACACAGACTTGCATTGCATCTTGAAGGGAGTGGAGTACGTGGCTGAATCTCAGCATTCTGTTGTCCTAGGATTCATTATCTCATGTCCTCTTTGAGTGTGAATGCAGTGGGGGTGATATATACCTTCCAGAGCAGATTTTGATTATGTGAGAAAGTCAAATTGGTGCTGAGCTGGCTGGAGCCCCATCTCCTGAACGATGTTTTTCTATCAAGATGTCTGTATCTTCCTAGACTGTGGACTAGACTGTGGACTTTAGAGAGAACACAGCACATCTTTGATGCAATGTATGGCTAGAACTGACCAGTATCTGAAGGGTCAGAGAGAAAAGAGTTAATGAATCGCCACCTAGGAATATAATTTCCTATTCAATAAACCAACACAATATGCTGGTTGTCACATCTCGCTCTCTGCTTTAATTGTTGTAATTCTTTTTTCAAGGATTTATACCCACTTCAAAAAATACAAAATATTATAATGTAATCTTTCAAGTCGGAAGCACTGCCCAAGGGGCAGGTTTTTTTTGCTCCTTTCCATTGGAACATCATTGAAACATCTCTCTGTCCAAGCTGCCTATTGGCCCCTGTGTCAGTCACTCAGACAGTGCCCTTCCTGTTTCCTGTCTGTATATAAGATGTCACACACACAGGAACTTCCTCTTTTGCCTCTTCGCCTTGAACCATCGAGACGTGAGATTGAGAGCCCTCTGTGCATTTGTCTTACAACCACAAACTTTTTTGGTCATCTGGCTGCACAAATAGTGCTGTTCACCACCGATTCGCTACACTCGTCTTGTCCTCTGTGCGTATTTTTAAATTTATATTAACTAGACTGTCCTGTGCCGTCCACGTCCCGGCAGTTTCTCTGTCTTCCCCTGTCTGACTACCTTGGATGGAGCTATGCTGAACCGTTTCCCAATCCTCCAGATTATCTCTTCAAGTCGAACACCCATGTGAGCTGCTCCTGGTCTTTGTGGCGGCCCTGTAGACATTGCTCACAGGGACTGTCACGTGGCCTTTAGGCATTATGCCTAACAATGGTGCCCTGTATATAGTTGTTTATGTAGTTTATTATTGCATAGATTGCTTGCATTGTGTTGCGGGAGTGCATGCGTGCATGCGTGCATGCGTGTTGCCTGTACGTATGTATATAGTTCCTTGGACAGCAGGTCTGTGGCCCCGCCTTAGCTGTGCTAGTAGAGTGTATGTAGTTAATTTGTTACAATATTTGTTACAACATGGTAGAGCTTGCTGTTGTCCTGCTTTAGCTGCACTAGACAGCAGGTGGCAACTGCAAAAGGAAGCACTGGCCAAGGGTTGAAAAGTCACAGGGAGTTCAAGTCTCCTTGCAAAAGAGGAAGATCCTGTGTGCTCGTCACCTTCTATACAAACAGGAAGGGGACTGATACAGGGGCCAATAGCCAACTTTGATAGAGAGATGTTTCAAAGATGTTCCAAAACCCCTTCTTCCTTGGGCAATGCTTCCTTTCAAAGATAACTGGCGTTGGATTCATAACCTATCACTTTTTACCTGCTACAAGCAGTGGACAATTATGTTTGTGTTTCATATCAAAGTAGGCGGAATTACACTTGTCATTAAGCATTAATTATCAGCAGATTAAAACTGAAATAGTGTTTACTTGCAATGAAGGAGTCACAAGAACTCAATAGTTAAAAAATAAATGCTTGGAAGAATAGGTGGCAAATGTTCTGATGATGAACAAGAAAAGGTCATAGCTGTGGATAAATTGGAAAACATATCATGTGCTGTAAGGATAGTTAAGTCAGAATGTAAGCTTAAAAAATAAATGTGTTATTATGATTGTCATTGGTTTGCTCAGAAGTACTTCTTTGAATTTCTTAAATATATTTTATAGAATGGATCTTAAGAACACCCTGCAAGATCCTGCACAATATGCTAAGGAATACCTGTAGATACTGCACCAGATCCTAAGATTCCCTTGTCAATTCTGGCCAGAAATAAGTATAATACAGTGTGGCAGGAAAGCTACTTTAGGCTGCCCTAAATGTGCTACAAGGGCTTGAGTGCTGTCTCCCGGGCATGAACTGGTTGATCTTACAAGATTAAAAGAAGATGTCCAATACCTTACAGAATCCTCCAGATGATGCAGTAGGATGCTGTAAGGCAGTGCTCCCCAACCTTTCGATCACAAGCTACTGGTTTTTGAAGCCTTACCAAGTCATCTCAAGACAGACTTCAGATTCTTAGGAAAGTTATTCCTTGGATTTACCAATAGACCTTCCACTTCTACCTGTATTGGTCTTGAACTGCTAGTTATAATGATTATTCTCCAAGTGCATTTATTTATGTGCATTCTATGTACAAACTGTAACAAGACGTTTGCTAATTTGCAATAAATAATGTATCACTCTGAAATGATTAAATTAATAAATAGAAACAGATTACCTCTCACTGAACCCAAATGTCACTTGTGTGAATGTGTCACACAAAAGTGTTTCAGAAAATTGGTCTGATTAGGGCATCATAAAACATGTCACTTAAAACAGTGTTCTTGGTGTTTTAACAGAAATAGACACAGTTTGCTGTTTAAATTCCTTTATTATATGTATTTGATTCTAAAAAGAGAGACAGAGCAAAAGCTAAACTAAAATATACTCTTGTACAGAATTAATTCTGAGTCCCATTTAAATTTGCATTAATATTAAGCAATTATATTCATGATCTGTGACAGCATAAAAGTGAATTTAATAGAATCACAACTCCAGTGTGTGTTGAAATGTAAATTGCCAGCTGCTTGATGCTGAATTAAATGTAAAACTTAAGTAAGCAAATGCCTGCCATGCATGTGAATGTCAAATATTTGCACTCAATCACAGAATTCTGGGAGCAAAAAATACTTTATAAGAGCAATATGCATAGTTATTTTAGATTATCCTGGTTTAAACAATACTTAGTAAAAGTAAAATCTTTAGTAGCTCCAGGATTCATGGACTGATCAGTGTCAGAGGACCACACCTGCCTGTGGGAAGTATTTCGACTACAAACAACAACCTGTAGAAACAAATTTAAGAGAAATTGGTGTTTTTTCTTTATCACAAGGAATTATTATTATTATTATTATTATTATTATTATTATTATTATTATTATTATTATTATGTATTTCTTGGCAGATGCCCTTATCCAGGGCGACTTACAACATAAGTGCAAAAATACAGTTAAGTACAATGCATATGCATGCATATGTTACAATGACGTTTGGACTATAGAAACACTTTTGAAGAGTATCGCAACCAAGCCAATGTCCTCTATGTAGGGGGTTTAATGTATTTATTAAAGATTAAATACTATATATATATATATATATATATATATATATATTATTTTAGCTATTTGAAAAAGCCTTTATTTACACAAATTACTAACACTTTCTATGAAGTCTTTAAATGCACCCATTTTATCTTAGTAATGAACAGTCTTCTCTTTGATGAGAAAACAGTGGCATCTTATTGATTCAGCGCTTCAGATTCTATAATATTGATTACCTCTTGGCTGTTCTTGAGTTTAAAATAAAAATGCCCCATTAACTTTCTGAAAGGAATATAAAATGACACTGGTAGAATTGTTTCACTATTGCACAGGTGTTTAAAATTAACTTTGATTAACTATTCTTCCATTAGTTGATTTGTTCACCTGAAATGCATCGAATCTTATTAACTTGAACATCCTGCTGTCTGCATTCTGTATTTCTCCTGCATTTCTTCCTAATGAATCCTAATGGAACCCTAGAAAACTGAACAAGTGGACACAAACAAATGCTAGACAGGAAATACGAATCTGCCAAGAATCCCTGCTGAAACAACTAATGAACAGAGTTCTGTAAATGTAACTATATCTATTTATCAGTGGAGTCAACTACAAAAACATGTGTATCTACAATTGAATGATGGCACATGGCACAATTTGTTTTCAAATTAAGCAACACTGGTTTAAACAGACCTGCTACAGCTATAGCTTTAGCATTATCAGAATCACAGAACAATATTCAAACTATTGCATTTTCTTCAGATAAAAACAACCGGACATTTACACTTATACTTCTTATGTACAGTAGCTACATTTAATTTGCATGTTAAAGACGTAATGTTAACCATTACTATTCCATTTGAAATGTATTGTTACATTTTCAGGTAAACACCTATGCCACACTAACATACACACATACTGATGTATATTAAGAATCATTCATATATATAATATAAACTTGCTTGTTTAATGCATGGCTTTATATTTGAATATTTCAAATACATTATATTTGTATTTGTTATAGAAATGACTCTTACTACTTTATTCTATCATTCCAATTATTGGAATGTTTACATTTATTATAATTCTATACATTTGCTTTTGTTATGTAGATTTTTGAGAGTATTAATATTTAGCTTGAATGAGTTTTTCACTGGGGCAACTCTGACCAGGATGAATTGCCTGAATTGTGCCTATTTGCTTAGGTGTCCAATTCGGCTAAGGTGCCCCTTGTCTCTTCTAATGTTTAGGTATTTCACGTTGACAAAATGTTTGCTCTGGATTTTATAATCATGCAGTTGTTAAGTTGACAAGTGAAATATTATTTGTGGTAGCAGACTTTTGAGCTTAGTTATGTCACAGAGGGTGCCAAGGCTCCATGTGTTTTTCTAATTGTGTTGTTTGCACTTGTATTGTTTTTCTATTTTGGTTGTTAATTTAACCCTTACATTAATTAATTCTTTCTTTTCACTAATTGTTTCTTTTGTTTCACTTATTTGGATTGATTGATTGTTTCACTTGTTTTCACTTACACAAACACAAGGGACACTGTCCTTTCTCTCTCTCCCCCTTTGGTTGGTGTCGGCTGCGTGGACGAGCAGGTCCGCTGGGGTGGAGTGCCACTACGGAGGACCGTCATCCCCCGAGTCTTCTGCGGGTTCTTAGTGCAAGCACCTGACCCTGACCCTGACCCTGACCCATACCGGTACCCGTACCCGTGCATCGGGACTATTTTTCCTTTTAGCTTTTCTCTCTATATTGCTGCTATTTGGGTTATTTGGGGTTCTGGGCAGGTTTTTAGATAAGGGTTTTAGTATAGTTATTGTTCTACCTTTTAGCTTTTGTATCGATTTTGAGTACCTTTTATTGCCCAGTTTATTAAAGGTAATTTTAATTTGTTTAGCATTTAACCCGGGACTAACAGACTTTGTGCCCTGCTAGTTGCCCCCGCTGTAACTGTTGTGAATTACATTTTACTGTGTAGAATAAAACATTTATTTTATCGACTAACTTTCTGTGGTGTATGATCTGAGATCTTGCCGAACCTGTACGGGGGACTACGGAGTGGTAGCGAGTCCCCATAGAACCCCATAGAACGACTATATTGGATCTAGCCTTCACTGCCACTCGTGACACTGATAAACAACTCTACTCAATCTTAAGCAGGTGCACAGACTCCAAACAACTAAATCAGCCAATTAATCAAATGTCTGCAGTCATAAAACCAGTAATAAGAAATATTTCAAAAATGTTCTATGATTCGACCCCCAGTGCATGTGAGGTTGAAACCTGTTCATTTATTTGTAACCTCCTATCATAATTCTGATAAAAGGAAACCTAATAATGTCTTTGGATTTATGAGTGCAAACATTTGATTAATTACTCGTGTTGCTTGATTCAATTCATTGGAGCTTTTGATTGACATGGGGAGGATTCAGAGTGAAAACAAAGCTATCAAGCTTTTCAGATTCACCCGTGTATGGTTAGAGAGGGACTGACCTATTTTCAGAAGTCAGAAGATATAGTGAATTTATATGCACATAAATCATAACAGGGCCATATAATATTATTTAATTAAAACAATCTTGAATATTTCCTTCAAATAACTAGACAGGAAATGTTAAGAACCCTTATAAATGTTCTTTATCTTGTTCTGATAACATACTATTGCAACTGCCTGGGATTATATGGAAAATATCATGATAATTGATTAAAATAAGTCTCTGTGGCCCAATTTCATGATAGTCCTTTTGACTAGTGGGCCTACTGACCAGTGGACCTTCTGAATATAGGCATGTCACCTGGTTAGAGGCCTGTTTTGAATCCACCATCTAAGGCACACTTCTGACAATACTTTTATTAGTATCCTCACATCCATAATTTTCTTAAGACTGAAATTGCTCATAGTTTAATGTTATTTCCTGAAAAGTATCTCCTCTTACATATCTGCCTTGGACATGGATACCATTTTACTCAGCCCGACTGAAACCTGTCCATTTTAGTGTCTTCCTATCTCTACATATGTTAAACTCGAGTAGCTGTCTAATAAAATGGTCTTATCATTGTCATCATTATCATCACTATCAGGAGCAGCTGTAGCAGTAGCAGCACCTATTAAACGTCCACTGTTGAGCAAAATCCGGTAATAGCCAGTGATAAGGGCTGACAGTCTTTTCCATTTAACTGTCAGGCCCTAATTAACCAAGAAGACCTTGAAATAATAGCGAATAGGTTGGAAATGAGAAAATAAGAAAACGTGGTTGATCAGGCCATAATGAGATTAATTCGATTAATTTGTGTCACGGGAAAAAAAATACACTCTATCCCCTTTTAACCACGACTATGCCACCCAAATACTACAATAAGGATGGGGACCTCCACAACCTCATCCTTATATGGTTCTCCACACAGACTCTTATGGCAGGAATCTCTGTTTGAATATACTCTGTTCAAAGCAGAAGCCAATTTAAAAGGAGGTTTTAAAACAATGTAGAAGATGTGGTATTCCTCTGGTTGGAGTTCCATTCCTGAAGACATTTTCTGCATGTAATAATCACTTAACATTTGATTCCACATGAGATTGGCTCTAGAGAACCAGTATATGCTGGCTAATACTGGAATGTTGATGTGATTGTACATTGTAACTTAGTAATGTGGACTTTTTTATTGTCCCTGTCAATCTTGGGTGCACTGAAGAATGGATTTTTGATCAAATTCAATTGGTGTAATATATTCCCTGCTGTGCATCATAGTTGGTGATCTTGAACCACTAAAACCCCAGCACTGTCAATTATTTTGCTGGTCCAACTTAATGTCATCGAAGGCCAAAAATTAACCCCATCAAATTTAAATATGCTTGTCAGTTTTCATCTTATATGTTGTTTTTCAGAACACATGGTATATATTTGTGTTTCGGGGGGTATTTTCTCATCTTTACCAGTGGCAGTTGCATTACATTTCTTCAACAACTTTGTGTTCATTCTGGGCTCTGATCAGTGTTCCAGTGGGACTGCATCCCCAATTTTGTGCAAGTGTTTTAATTTGTTGATAGTTTTTTTTTTGGTTTGTTTGTTTGTTTTCAGCTGTTATTGCTTTTGTTGGTACAAAATAAATGCCTATGCAAAATAATCAGAGGTTGTGAAAAAACACACCAGCAATCAACGATAACTAGATTTAAATTAAACCTGTGTTGTTTGAAATACATGTAACACTAGTACACTGATTGCTGATAAGGAAATGGTTGATGAGAAAGGCACATCTTCTAAATGACCGACAATAACTGTGACAGCTGAAGGTGGGACCTTGCAACCTGCCACTTTCTAACCGAGTGTTTAAAAGCAAAGCTCCTGAACAAGCACAGTTGAAATGGCTCTTAATAGCTCCCTTCTGCCACCTGCAGTGCAAGAATCACGTGTTTGTAACACTACTGCACACAGATCAGCAGTTGTCCCTTTAACTATTTTTCTTTTAACCTTGACAAACACCATTCAGTCCATCAGTGGAAATCCATGAACCTAGTAGTCACCTGCCTCCGGCCATGACAGCTTTGCAAAACAGACCACCCTACCAGTGGTCAGAGGGCCTCTTAATTGCCCTCTTCTGTCATCAAGTGGGAGAGTAATTTATTTGCAACAATAGAGTGTGACACAAAACACCACTAGTTTGCTGATTGCCTTTTCTTGACATGCCCTGACATCAGACACAAAAGGAATACATTTCAAGTGGGATATTAAACATTCTTATTCTATTACTTGCTTTTCTGCACATTTCACTTTATATATATATATATATATATATATATATTTGATTCCAAATCAAATTAGTTATTTTATACTCAAGTGAAAAGAGTAGCCTTAAGATTACCGCATGTCTTTCACATGCTGCAGAAAACTGTATTTCAACATGAATATTTACTCTTTGATCAACTAAAATAAATTACCATGCAGGTTTATTATTATTTGTATTATTTGTATTATTATTATCATCATTGCTGGCTACTACTGACTGAAATGTTTAACCTGTTACACAATGAACATGGTGGGATCAACTGTGAATCGCTTACAAATTGCTGTAACACAGTTGCTGTAAGATTGCATTTTGGTATTCAAATACAACAGCATTAACCTTATCTCAAGCCTGTCTCTCTTCTTCTCAGTCACTTCACTGCTTTGTAGCAGCGCCGAACACGAAGCCTGCATCATTCTTCTTTTTTTAGTCCTTGATCAAAACAGGATATTTAATTTCAAACCAGAATCTAAATGACTCATGCATACAACTGGGATTTAACTGGAATACAAATTAGACATTAGTGCTGCAACGATTATTCAAAGTATTCATATAGTTTTATAATAAAATTAGTCGATTTTAAAAAATACTAGTGGTTGAGACCACGAAGTAAACAGAAGTATTTACAAGTTGCCACAAACAGACACAGAAGAGTACAGGTGAGAGGCAGCCATCTTGTTGTTTTCCTAGTTTCAGACCAGTCTTAGCATTCCTCATTTTGTTTTAAGTTTGTCTTAATTGAAGTTAATCCTGTCTGTAGTTTGCTTTAATTGAAGTCAATTATGTTCAGCTGCTGTGTTGGTGAAAGTAAATAGGTTGTAGAAAGGAGATTTAGTCTAGGACTAGCAGGAATTCTGTTGCAGGAGGAGTCAGGTGGGGCCAGTGTGAATTGGAGGCAGGTAGACAAAACCTACTTAAAGCAGCTGTTGAGAAAGAGCTGCACTGTTTCTCAGTCACAAAAAGTTAAGCAGTTGAACAGGAACAGGATACTGAAAAAACTTTAACATTTAGAAGCATGTGGCCACTACAGTGTCAGGATTGCAGAATGATTGCCTTCCTGGATAAACTCATCCAAGAAGGTTTCATTTGTGAACGTTGTCAGCATGTTGAAATCCTAGAGATCATGGTTTGTGATCTTGAGGATCAGCTTGATCTGCGCTGTATCAGTGATATTGAAGAATTAGTCATTCTGCCTATGAGAGAGATGGTGTGCACCCCAAAACCTAGGAGAGTTGAGACCTTAGAGCAGGAAAGTGTACAGAACTGCTGGGTTACAGTAGGTCGTAAATGCAGAAAAGGGCGTGCACAACCCCTAGAGACATCCCAAGAGCTAGAAATGTCCAACAGGTTCCAGCTGCTGGACACCGAGTTGGACAGTGACAGCTACGAGGATTACGGGAGGGCAGTTGAGCACCAGAGCACCATGGTGCCCACTCCCCCCAAGAAGAGGGAGGTAGTTATAGTAGGAGACTCCATTCTTAGAGGCATAGATCACACAGTGTGTTCTAGTGATAAGGAGACCCGCATGCTATCTTGCCTGCCTGGTGCTCAGGTTGCAGATGTCCCTAAACTAGTAGATGGGCTACTGGCCAAAGCCGGGGGGAATCCACTGGTCATGGTCCACATTGGAACCAATGACATAGGAAAAGGTAGGACAGAGGTTCTGCAAGACAAATTGAAATAATTAGGAAACAAACTAAAGAGCAGAACCTCCATGGTAGTTTTTTCCAAAATACTTCTGGTACCATGTGCCATGCCAGGGAGACAGGCAGAGAATAGAAAGCTTGACACGTGGTTGAAATCCTGGTGTAGGGAAGAGGGTTTTATGTTTATGGAGCATTGGTCTTTCTTCTGGGATAGATGGGACCTGTACAAACAGGACAGTCTACATCTAAACAGAAGTGGGGCTAATGCATTGGGAGAGCGTATGTGCAGAGTAATTTGAGAATCTTTTAAAATAAGGACCAGGGGGGCAGGGAGCTCTGACAATGGGAGATGTTCCACTAAGGAAAGAAAACCAAGGGAAACCTACTAGTAGGAAAGTCCTGAAGTGTTTGTACAGTGAGGGAAAAAAGTATTTGATCCCCTACTGATTTTGTACGTTTGCCCACTGACAAAGAAATGATCAGTCTATAATTTTAATGGTAGGCGTATTTTAACAGTGAGAGACAGAATAACAACAAAAAAATCCAGAAAAATGCATTTCAAAAAAGTTATACATTGATTTGCATGTTAATGAGGGAAATAAGTATTTGACCCTTTCGACTGTCAGTCTCCCTCGGTCTGGGGCTCCATGCAAGATCTCACCTCGTGGAGTTTCAATGATCATGAGAACGGTGAGGAATCAGCCCAGAACTACACGGGAGGATCTTGTTAATGATCTCAAGGCAGCTGGGACCATAGTCACCAAGAAAACAATTGGTTACACACTATGCCATGAAGCACTGAAATCCTGCAGCACCCGCAAGGCCCCCCTGTTCAAGAAAGCACATGTACAGGCCCGTCTGAAGTTTGCCAATGAACATCTGAATGATTCAGAGGAGAACTGGGTGAAAGTGTTGTGGTCAGATGAGACCAAAATCAAGCTCTTTGGCATCAACTCAACTCACCGTGTTTGGAGGAGGAGGAATGACCCCAAGAACACCATCCCCACCGTCAAACATGGAGGTGGAAACATTATGCTTTGGGGGTGTTTTTCTGCTAAGGGGACAGGACAACTGCACCGCATCAAAGGGACGATGGACAGGGCCATGTACCATCAAATCTTGGGTGAGAACCTCCTTCCCTCAGCCAGGGCTTTGAAAATGGGTCGTGGATGGTATTCCAGCATGACAATAACACAAAACACACTGCCAAGGCAACAAAGGAGTGGCTCAAGAAGAAGCACATTAAGGTCCTTGAGTGGAATAGCCATCCTCCAGACCTTAATCCCATAGAAAATCTGTGGAGGAAGCTGAAGGTTCGAGTTGCCAAATGTCAGCCTCGAAACCTTAATGACTTGGAGAGGATCTGCAAAGAGGAGTGGGACAAAATCCCTCCTGAGATGTGTGCAAACCTGGTGGCCAACTACAAGAAACATCTGACCTCTCTGATTGCCAACAAAGGTTTTGCCACCAAGTACTAAGTCGAAGGGGTCAAATACTTATTTCCCTCATTAACATGCAAATCAATGTATAACTTTTTTGAAATGCATTTTTCTGGATTTTTTTGTTGTTATTCTGTCTCTCACTGTTAACATACACCTACCATTAAAATTATAGACTGATCATTTCTTTGTCAGTGGGCAAACATACAAAATCAGCAGGGGATCAAATACTTTTTTCCCCCACTGTACCTCAATGCCAGGACAGGAGTATAAGGAAGAAGATGTTAGACCTAGAAGCCACAGTGCTGGCATGTGACTATGATGTTGTAGGAGTGACATAAACATGGCTTACACAGGGTTCCCATGCAAATCAGATTTTCTTTTTTCCATGACTTTTCCATTATCATTTTCTGATTTTTCAATTATTTATTCGTTTACAACAAAAATTTTGGAAAGTTGGAAATGCACACAGAAAATAATTAATATAGATAAACACAATAGGAAAGAACCACATAATCAGCTTTTGTCATAACGGCCTCCTCCTCCCCTTACAGCCATCTAATCCACACACTTTAATAACATGCTACCATCAACTAATAAAGAGTACACAAATATGTAAATGCAAAATTTAACTTAGTACTATCTGATCAATGTATATGTAGTATAGATATTAATTACAGTAGACATTAACAGTCGGTATTTGAATGATTTTAGAAGTAATTCTGAATTGCCTTGAATATAAACTACTATAAATCAGCTAAATTAATTAATAAAAACATACATTCAAACATTACAGTATACAAATGGTCAGTTCAACTTCATAAAGTTTGAGCATTTAATGTAGGTAGGGGTTCTCAACACTGGTCCTGGTGAACCCCTGTGTCTGCTGTTTTTTGTTCTAACAGAGCGTTCACTTGTTTAATTCTATCCTTAAATTGACTTATCAACCAACACGAGAGCTGAAAATAACAGGAAATGTCTAATGAATCACTTAATTTGTTCAATTACAGTTATGCTTAAATAACTGAGAGCTGAAAGCATAGGTGAGCGAACATTAGAAGAGACAGTGGTTTGTCAGGACCTGGGTTGAGAAACACTGATCTTATTAAACCCAATACTTTTTTTTTGCACCAATTTTCACCCGGTTTTAGTGTTTGTTTTGTTCTTTTCAAAATCAAAACCTAAAAAACAGAACACTGTGTTATGATAATGAGAAAATAACAATTAAAACAGCATTTCAACTTTATTTCACAAAAAAAACATTTAAATCTACAGGATCCATATCCTGATGATGTGTAGATTGAAACGTTTTTGCCAAGAACCTGTGAAGCATGGTTTACAAAAACACTTTTTATCTGTGCATTGGAGCTGTGGTAAGTGTGCGGGTATTTCTTTTTGGTTTATATGGATTTTTTTGTACCCTGCACCTAATAAGTAAGTTGGATGTGCGTGTGATTAACTTTTACTATTAACTTTATTTCATATAAAAGGGCGATCATCATTCTGGCAGATCCTGACCAATTTAGTCATGATCGCGTACACAGATTTATGTCATTCTACTCAGAATCTACACAAATACTGTGAATTTACTGGCTAAATGGTCAGATTCTGTTCAGAATTACGTACAATTGTAGTACAAGAAGGCAATCAATTATATTGAGAATCTGTGCAGAATGACGAAAGTCTACCTGTTGTGAACGCACCGATCTTCTTTGTGTAACTATAAGGTTATAGGAGTTGTGCTTAGCGTATATGCGCTTCACACGGACTCTCACAAGACTTGGAAATCCCTGTGTACATAATATCAGCACAGATCAGAGGGGTTTCTGCGCACTTCAGTGGGAACCCGATCGAAACGTCACTCTATCAAAGCTGCCATTGGCCCCTGCGCTCGTCACTCAGAACAGGTCCCTTCCCACTTCCTGTTCTATAAAACATGATGTCAGCACAGGTTCGTCCTCTTTTGCCGGGAGCCTGGACTCCTGCGCGACCTTGCAACCCTTGGGCAGTGCTTCCTTTTTCAGATAACCAGGGTTGCATACGCAACCTATCGTTATCTTTCAAGTCGGAAGCACTGCCCAAGGGGGAGGGGTTACTGTATAACAAAACCATCGCAAGGCAGGAGGCAGCGAGCTGATAAGGGAGCCTGCCCCGAGGTGCACCGCTAGGGGGCCTCGGCAACACAACTCCAGACAGTAACCTCAGGGGCCCCGTAGGGCCACACCTGAGCCGTCCAGGAGTGAGGACCATAGTCACGCTCTGCCGGGAACTGTCTGCAATCAGCATATACAAAGCAGGGCTACAGAGGTTAACTCCGCTTACAAGAGCAAGGCCGGCTGCTCTACTAGTGCAGCTAGGAGCGAGGCCGTTATCTACTTGCACAGATGTCTGGCGCAGGCAATCAAGCACTTGTGCGGCCTCTGCACAATATCATGGCAGTGGACCCCTGATCCAATAGGAGCGGGGACACAGACCCAATGAGAAAAAAACAATATAATACATAGTCAACAGAGTAGCCGAGCTGAACAATATACCATATCGCGAATAAATGAACTATGTACACAGCGGGGCACTGGAGAACTCAAGTGCCCTCCGCTGGAGGACAACAGCAGCGTTCCCCTGCTCTATGGCGTAATACAGCCAGAGCGGGCCACAGACCTGCTGACCAATACACAGAATGGGGTACAGGCCAAATGCATGCACCACCGCATCACAATTACAATGAACGAACTATATACAGGGCGGCCTCGTAAGGCAACATGCCTGTAGGCCGCACGACAAGCCCCGGGAACACATCGACAGGGCTGTCTGTACATCCAGGAGCAGCTCGCGTGGGTGCTCGACTGGAAGGCATAGTCCGGTGGAAGGGAAAGACACGGTTCACCAGATCCCTCAGGATGCACTTACAGGGGCAGACTGGGAGAGGAAAGGCAGGGGCCAGAGCCTGCAGGCTACTGGGGCTTGACTGCAGCCAACACCGGGTTCCCAATGGAAGGGACCGGTCCCATCACATCCAACCTGTAGAACCGGGAAAATGTAAGCGGCGAGGCCCAAGAGGCTCGCCATCAATCCAAACATGACATGTGGAGATGGCCGCCAGATACACTTTGAGCATGGACGGGGACTTGCAATATACTTTGTAGAAATTGCAATATGACCCCGATGGGGCAATTAATTGAGTCTTGACCGCCGTCTTGGCACCAGGTGCTAAACGTCCGCCAGCGGTAGGAATACTGCGACCTCGTAGAGGGAGCTCTCGCCGACTGAATAGTGGCAACTACCGCATCCGACAGACCCCAGGCAATCAATCGCTCCCGCTCAGGGGCCAGGCCCAGAGCTGGAGGAGGCCCGGATTGGGGTGCCAAAGCGTGCCCTGGATGGGGCAGACAGACTCCCCTCAGTCTCCACCGGCGCGGTGTGAGCCAGCGGCGGACCGTCATGGTGTGGGGGGGGGGGCGGAACCTGTTGCGCTGCTTGCACTGCCTGTGCGGCCAAGAGAGCGCAGATTTGGTCCATCCTGCTGTTGAGAGCAAGGATGGCCTCATTGCGCTCTCTGTCCGCTGAGCCTGACCTCCTTCGCCGACGGCGAGGCGGGGAGGAGACCAGCGAAGACTCAGAAGAGGGGGAGGGAGCCCGGGGGCGTTGCTCCACCGCTCCTCCTCATCGTTCGCGTGCACATGCGTGGGCGCGCACCGCGGGCATGTCAGGCAGGGGCATGTGCAATGTGGCAAATGTTCTCAATTAGTATTTCACAGAGGTTTTTACAAAAGAAAAAACAGATAACAGGATAACATGCCGCAGGTTAACAATCAGTCCAGTCAAACCCTAAGAGAGATCAGGATAAATGAGGAGGAGGTACTAAAGGGACTAGTAGAATTTAAAACAAACAAATCACCTGGGCCAAATGGTATATTTCCAACAGTACTTAAAGAAATTAGGGAAATTATTTATAGGTTACTAACTCAAATATTCCAAATGACACTTAGAACAGGGGATGTGCCAACTGACTGGAAGGCAGCAAATGTCATACCAATCCACAAGAAAGGGGACAAATCTGAGCCAGGAAATTACAGGCCAATCAGTCTCACTTGCATCACCTGTAAAATTTTGGAAAAAATTAGCATCTAATGAAAACCATATTCTTGGAGATAGTCAACATGGGTTTAGATGAGGCAGATCATGTCTTACTAATTTATTAGAATTTTTTGAACATGCAACTGCAGCTGTAGATCATGTGAAAGCATATGATATGATATACTTAGATTTTCAAAAAGTGACTGATCCTCAAATTGGAAGCTGTAGGCATTCAGGGTAATGTAAGTAGATTAATTATGAACTGGTTGATGTATTGGAAACAGAGGGTGTCAATTAGAGGAGTTGCTTCTAACTGGAGTGAGGTTGTTAGTGGAGTTCCACAGGGATCAGTATTAGGGCCTTTGCTTTTTCTAATCTATATTAATGATCTGGACTCTGGGATAGTTAGCAAACTTATCAAATTTGCTGATGATACTAAAATAGGTGGCTCAGCAGATACAATCTCGGCAGCACAGGCTATTCAAAGCGACTTGGATAATATTCAGTTGTGGGCCGACACCTGGCAGATGAAATTCAATGTGGAAAAGTGCAAGGTTTTACATGCAGGTAACAAAAATGGCCAGTATAATTACACTATGGGAGGAATAGAACTAGATGAAGTAACGCATGAGAAAGACCTCAAGAAAGACCAGACTTATTCCAGGTCTGAAGGGAATGTCCTACTCAGAGACTGAGGGAACTGAACCTTTTCACCCTGGAACAGAGGAGACTATGTGGGGACTTAATTCAAGTCTTCAAAATCATGAAAGGCATCGACCACATCAAACCAGAGGAGCTTTTCCAGATTAGCAGAGACACATGCACCCGGGGGCCACAAATGGAATTGGGCTTCAAGGCATTCAAGACAGAAAACAGGATACATGTCTTCACACAGAGAGTTGTCACAATCTGCAACAGACACCCCAGCGATGTGGTTGAAGCTGAAAACTTGGGAACATTTTAAAATAGATTGGATAGGATCCTTGGATCACTTAGTTACTAATGGACACCAAACGAGCATGATGGGTCGAATGGCCTCCTCTCGATTGGACTCTTTCTTATGTTCTTGAATATTAAGTAGATTAATATTAACTAGATGCTCAAAATGGTGGAAGACGAACAAACAAATAACAAGTTACTCGGCATGAAATAAATCTAAAAACAACAGCTCAATAGTCTCAAATTATTATCTTTACGGGCATTAAACCAAGTATCTTTTTTGCTCCGTAAGCTCTGTGTCTGATAAGCGGTTTCGAAAATGGATGGATGGATGGCTCTTTTTTGCTTTCAGCTGTCTTTTCACAACCATTCACAAAGCAGGAAAACATCCACACATCTACTTCAGATGAAGATCTTAGCCAGCAAGTTTTACTTCTATTTTTGTCATAATTGTTTCTGCATCCGTTTCAAGGAACTAGTCGTATTATACTACAGGAGTGCATTGCTGAAAAAAACAATGTCAAAATGCTGCCACGAAAGGATTTTTTTTTGCAAGGTGTGGAAAGCGTGATGCTGTGAGACTGTGGTCGACGAAGAGACTGAAGGAACTGAGTCTATTCTAAATATATATTGTGGATTGTTTAGTGGTATTCTGTGATATTAGTTGAATATTCCCTCATTTTGCTATCAGTATATTATTGTTATAATTATTCATATTATTTAGTAGTAGCAATAACAGTAGTATCAATCCTTGAAGGGGCTTAATAATAAAAGGAATTAAGAAAACATGCCTTAAAAGCATTTGATTACACTGGGATCTTCAGCATGAGGTAAGCTGAATAGATGACTCCCTTATTTTGAACGACATGTCATGTTGGTAGTACAATACATTGCACAATAAGGTTACACAGAAAATACTGTGACCACAAATGAGTGGACTAGAGGTTAAAGAGACCAATAAGCAAATATTGATGAGGATAGACAAGGCTCCATGCCTTCTGGGAATAGTTTGAAACTCCAGAGTTCATTTGTTACAACCCTATGCATATGATTTACAGAATGAGAAGTAGATTGCTTGGCGATTCCACTGTTGAAGTGAACCATAATTTGCTGAGCAGTTTCTCTTAACTCTGGTAGAGTATACCTGTGGGTACCAATCAATAACAGTGAATATAATATATAATGCATTTTGATTATTTGAGTTTTATAAAATAAAGATAACTTTTTCATTATGGATATTGAATGGATGAATACGAAATAAACAATTTATAAGAAAATTATGACATTCTCCACAATGCAATACAAATCCATGGCAATTTTGAAGACAGATTTTTCTTCATGCCACTATAGATTTCATTAGCTTTTAGGAAATAAACATATAGTTAATTTGATGATTGCATAAACTATAGATATGTACCATTAATAGTTGAAGAGTTCAACTTTTCAATGATTTTCCTAGATATAGAGAAGTTTATAAACTATGTTCTATACAAACACAAAAACAGGGCATTCAAATCAAGTATTTGAATTTGTGAATATGTACAAATATAAGATTTGTTTTTCAGAAAGACATGGTTCATATCTAGACAAATTGATTTAATGCAGTGATTCTGATCAAGCAAACTTGAAAAAAAATGTTAATATTGTATCTTTAAAAATACAGTTGGACTTTGAGAGTACAATTGATTTTTCAATAAGAACTGAATTCAAAATCCATTATCCATCTGAGTGAAAAACCGCTCAGAATGCTCATCAAGTACAACATGATCAATATGATTGAGAACAATGCTAGGTATCTAAAGAGAATTAAAAAAAAAATAGGAAAAAAATCCTACAATATATGACAGATTTTTTTTATAGACAAGTAGATTTTGTATTAAAGTTTCATGCTCATACACACAATTATCTATGCCTATTTAGAAATACATATAATTGAATTCATTTAATTATATACTTTAAGGTACTTTAACTACTGTAAGTAGCAACTCTTATCAGAGAAATTGAACACATTTTTCACTTCATTAACCTTCACAGAAATCAACTGATATTTGCTGACTTTGTATGTGTGTATATACAGTTAGGTCCATAAATATTTGGACAGTGACACAATTGTCATCATTTTGGCTCTGTATGCCTCCACAATGGATTTGAAAGGAAACATGTGCTTTAAGTGTAGACTTTAATCTTTAATTTGAGGGTGGTTACATCAAAATTGGGTGAACGGTGTAGGAATTACACCAAATTTTATATGTGGTCCCCCCAATTTTAGAGGCTAAAAAGTAATTGGACAAACTAACATAATCATGAATTAAATTGTGAGTTTCAATACTTGGTTGCAAATCCTTTGCAGTCAATGCAATCTGCACTGTGAAGCGCCGTCCAATACGTTTTTAAGCATTTGGCTGAATCTGAGCCGATAATATAGCCCTTTAACACTTCAGAATTCATCCTGCTGCTTTTTTTAGCAGTCACATAATTAATAAATACAAGGGAACCACTTCCCTTGGCAGCCATACATGCCCATGCCATAACATGCTTCACAGATGAGGTGGTATGCTTCAGATGCTTGGGAGCCGTAGAAGCTAGGGGAGTCTTGACATGCGGAGCCGTGGAATCCTCGGGAGGCGGAGCCGGCAACGCAGGCGCCGGGACGGGCGATGGCGAAGGCGACAACTGCTGGCTGCTCGGGCTGCTGGGCTGCGGCGGTGGCGACGGCTGGGCACTCGGGCTGGGCGGCGGCGGCGGCCGCTGGGATCGGGATTGGACCTCTGGTTCGGAGGCGGCCGGGATCGGGAACGGGATCGGGACCTCTGGTTCGGCGGCGGCGGCCGGGATCGGGACCTCTGGTTCGGCGGCGGCGGCCGGGATCGGGACCTCTGGTTCGGCGGCGGCGGCCGGGATCGGGACCTCTGGTTCGGCGGCGGCGGCCGGGATGGAGACCGGGATCGGGACCTCTGGTTCGGCGGCGGCGGCCGGGATGGAGACCTCTGGTTCGGCGGCGGCGGCCGGGATCGGGACCTCTGGTTCGGCGGCGGCGGCCGGGATCGGGACCTCTGGTTCGGCGGCGGCGGCCGGGATCGGGACCTCTGGTTCGGCGGCGGCGGCCGGGATCGGGACCGGGATCGGGACCTCTGGTTCGGCAGCGGCGGCCGGGATCGGGACCTCTGGTTCGGCAGCGGCGGCCGGGATCGGGACCGAGATCGGGACCTGTGGTTCGGCGGCGGCGGCCGGGATCGGGACCGTTTTCTTTTTCCTTCTTTTCTTCTGGACCTCTGGCTGGGCGGCGGCGGGGGCGGCCGGGACCTCCTCTGTCTCTCCCACAGTGAAGACCGAGCCACTCAACCGCAGCATCACGTCAAGATACGCGACCAGGGTACAGCTGCACTTGCTCTCAGGCAGCAAGAAAGCTATGGGCTTGTTTAGCCCCCAACGAAAAAGGTCCTTAAGCGAACTTTCATTGAAGTCCACCTCGGCAGCCAGAGCGCAGAAGTCCTCCACATATTCCTCTTTGGGTCAGTTGCCCTGGCGTGTCTCAAAAAGCAGCGCTGCTGGGTCCATTTTGAGGCAAGGTTTTCTGTCACGTGTGCCTCTGGGGCTCGGGAACAGGGGACCCAGGTGCAGTGCTGGATTGCAGGATGGTCGGACAGGCGTGGGTCAGTTACCGGCAAACAAGGGCTGGTCGAAGACGTGGTCGTGTTCACGGGCGATGCTCGGAGGAGGAACAGGGCTCGGAGGAGGAACAGGGCTCGGAGGAGGAACAGGGCTCGGAGGAGGAACAGGGCTCGGAGGAGGAACAGGGCTCGGAGGAGGAACAGGGCTCGGAGGAGGAACAGGGCTCGGAGGAGGAACAGGGCTCGGAGGAGGAACAGGGCTCGGAGGAGGAACAGGGCTCGGAGGAGGAACAGGGCTCGGAGGAGGAACAGGGCTCGGAGGAGGAACAGGGCTCGGAGGAGGAACAGGGCTCGGAGGAGGAACAGGGCTCGGAGGAGGAACAGGGCTCGGAGGAGGAACAGGCAGCGCTGTCGAAACTTCACCCCGACTGAGGGAAGTGAGGGGATTATAAAGGGGAACAGAAACCAGGTAGGGAGGTGCAGGGCGAATGGGAATCGAGGGTGGAACAGGAGTGCACATGGGTGACCGGAATGTTAATAGACTGATTGATGTGAACTGGGAGAAAGCAGGGAAATGGTGACCCCTAGTGGGGATAGAGGGGGAGCGCTAGGGGACCATGACAATTACGTTCAGCACAAGAGCTGCATTGAGCATCAGGCTGACGCAGTGTTGAGTCACTGCTGTTGAGCACTGACATTGAGCCCAGTGTCAGGTGAGACCATTGCAATAATCAGCTCAAGGCAGACAGTTGCACAGTGGCGATTTCAGAGCCTTAGCTGCATTTCTGTGAATGGGTTTCGCACTGCTAATCTTTTGTGGTATTCAATGCAAATAAATACAAATTATGTACATATTTATGTAAATATACTCATCAATGAGGTGCTCTGTGCCAAGGTGCTCACCACTGCAGTGTGCAGCTAGTGGACTCTGCTGCAGTAGGTAGCAGTCATGACAGGACCTGTGAGTTGTATATTGAAGGTGTAGAAATGTTTTTGGTTGAAATAACAATGCAAGTCTTCTGTAGGCACCCTGATTCCTACATGGGTACAATCAATGACACCTATTGTATTGGGAAAACCCGTAATCTCACAGAATTGTTATTTCACCCGACAATGACACTCAGGTGTATGACATTTAAAAATGTCAGAGCTGTGACAGCATTGCTGATGGTGGCTTGGCATGCTTTGCACAATCACACTTGTGTCGATATCTGCCATGATGACAATATTGTCATAATAGTCCACTTTCTCTTTTATAGATGGCGATGTGGGTGGGCATTCAATCAGTTTGCATCATGCGTGTAATGTGTGATCTGTGATTATTAATGGATGATTGACTGTTGCTACATCAGTACAGCTTTCGTTAGGCTGTTATATATAAGCCTATATATATAGGACATACATATACATCACAAGAGGTAAGTGCATTTATTTGAAATTCATAGAGTTCACACTGATGTTCTCTGAAAATGTGCCACTGACATTCTCCAAAAAGCAGAGATTGCCCCAAACAACATCCTCATATATACATCCCCCCTTCATCCCTTGTGTCTCCTGCGGCCCCTGCCTGCCTCTCCCTCTCACTGCCACAGCCTGTTGCTGTGGCTCCACAGGTGGTAGTGGAGACCAGCTGCCCTGTCCGGATGTTACTGGCTGGGGCAGTGGAGAGAGGTGGTGAGATGAAGCAGGGACCTCAGGCAGTTGCTACAAATCCTGGACAGCAGTCTCAGACAGGGAGTGTTATAAGTGACTTTGTTGTGCCATTTATGGGGGTTGTACAGTGCCATGACTGTGGTGATTGAGGGACATAAAGATGATGGGAGACAGTTGGCGATGTAGGTGTGGGGCTTGGGAAATGGGAAATGGGTAGCTGAGACCCCCTATGTGCACCTACGTGACCATTGGAAGGGGCAGGGATATGAATATCGTAGTTTGGTTATGTGAGGGGCAATGGCTGTGTGTGGGCGCAGCTCTGTTGGGGCATGTTGTGGGGTGGTGTGTGGCCAAGATGCTGATGTACCGATAGAGGCACTCTTCTCACTGGACATCGCTGGTGTTGGAATACACACAGGTTGCTGTGCAAGAATAGCACTCATGTGCCTGTGAACATCATTTGCCAGCAATGCCTGTGAATCCCTCATATCTTTCAGTACATCAAGCATCTGTCCCAGAATGGTGTTTGAATTCTGCTGTCTGTCCAGTATCTCTTCCAGCTGTGGAGACACTGAGGCGACCCAGACAATGGGGTGCAGAGGTAGTGGATCTGGCTGTGGAAGCAATACTCCCACAGTGCAGCGCTCCTCGGTCACTGGTGGGGCACCGGGACTGCACCAGGACTGCTAGGACTGAAGAGTCATCATTGTATATTAATACACACATTGTTTTTCCTCGTGTCTCACTTGTTTGTATCATGTATTACATCAAATGATATGATGAAATACTCCAGATATAATACTCTTAACCTTCTAGTATTGAATAGAAATAATTGTATATAATACAGTCTGCCTTATAATTAATATGATAAACAATTGTTAATGAGTGCATTGTGCAAGTTTTTGGTATTTGGTATTTGTACTTTGAATGTTATGTATGTGTAACTTGCGGAAAACCATGTCAGGAACATCAAGTCCTGTGTTAGAGGACTCACTGGTCCAGGGGGGTGAATTCTGGCACAGTGTTCAGGGTTCTAAACTGAGACCAAAACACTTACATTTGTGACCTTTACTCTGGCAATGCATCACCAATTTTGTATTGGTTACAAGGGTGCCAGTGAAAAAATTGAACTGATTTGCTTTCGAAGGTATATGATTGATTAGACCTGTGCCGGTAAATGGTATACATGCTGTGACACACTCTCAATGCAGTTCAGTATCAGCTTTTTTATATACAGACATGCTCAAATTTGTTGGTACCCTTATAGCTTATTGAAATAATGCTTCATTCCTCCTGAAAAGTGATGACATTGAAAGCTATTGCATCATGTATACTTGGATGCCTTTGGTATGTCATAGAATAAAGCAAAGAAGCTGTGAAAAGAGATTAATTATTGCTAATTCTACAAAGGTATTCTAAAATGGCCTGAACACATTTGTTGGTACCCCTTAGAAAAGATAATAAATAATTGGATTATAGTGATATTACAAACTAATTTGTTTCTTTAATTAGTATTTCCAATCTTGTAATCAGTCATTCAGCCTATTTAAATGAAGGAAAATAGTCTCTGTGCCGTTTGGTATCATTGTGTGCACCACACTGAACATGGACCAGAGAAAGGAAAGGAGAGAGTTGTCTGAGGAGATCAGAAAGAAAATAATAGAGAAGCATGGTAAAGGTAAATGCACAAGACCATCTCCAAGCAGCTTGATGTTCCTGTGACAACAGTTGCAAATATTATTAAGAAGTTCCAAGGTCCATGGAACTGTAGCCAACCTCCCTTTGCAAGGCCACAAGAGGAAAACTGACCCCAGATTGAAAAGATTTTTGGCAGAAAAAGAACCAAGGATAACTGCGAAAGAGATACAAGCTGAACTCCAAGGTGAAGGTACGTCAGTTTATGATCACACCATCCGTCGCTTTTTTGAGTGAAAGTGGCCTCCATGGAAGAAGACCCAGAAGGACTCCACTTTTGAAAGAAAAACATAAAAATGCCTGGTAAAATGCATATTGACAAGCCACAATCCTTCTGGGAGAATGTCCTTTGGACAGATGAGTTTTTGGCAAGTGACATCAGCTCTATATTCACAGACAAAAAAATGAAGCTTTCAAAGAAAAGAACACCATACAGTGAAACATGGAGGAGGCTCGGTTATGTTTTGAGGCTGCTTTGCTGCACCTGCAGCTGGAGCAGTTTGCTCAGGCAGAGTCATCCAAACTACCTGTTAACAGGTGCAGAAGTCTCATTGAGAGCTACAGAAAATGTGCAGTGATTGCCTCTAAGGGTTGTGCAACAAAATATTAGGTATTAGGTATCATTTTTGTCCATGACATTTTCATTTGTTTTATTATTTACAATATTATGTTGAAAACCAAAATCAAAAGCAAGCTTTGATTTCTATAAAATATGGAATAAACAATTAACAACTTGCACCTGCAATAGAAACTAAATCAATTTGTGGTGTGGGACAGTGAAACATTGTCCGTCAGGCTGTTCACAGCTGTAGGATCAACACATTTCCATGCCAACTGTCTTTGAACAAAATTCTTTGAAGACACTGGTGTAGCTGCAGTAATTCTGGGTGCGTTAACTCACATTTTTTCATATCATAGTCTAATAAATTCTCATGATTCTCTTATGTTGCCATTTTCTACTATGTGGAGCTACTTCTTATAATTCAACATATTGAAAAAAATATATTACTTATATGGATAAGACCTTTTCTGTTATTTACATATCATTATTTTAAATATTTATTTGAATCTATTGTGTATTTCAAATGGTCCTTTTAAAATCATGACTTTAAGTCAGCAACTTTATAACACTTAAAATGCAAATTTGCAATGGAGTCATTTGCACATCGCTATTTTAAATCATTATTTTATTATATTTGTGTGTCATTTGTTAATATTACATATATGTTGTATTGGTGTAGTTCTATTGTTTGCTTGTTTTTGCTGACCTTCTATTGTTTAATATTATACATTGATTGCATTTACTTTACTAGTTAGAGTTCAGGAGAACAGCCATGTCATCCCATCTCAGAAAGTAACACATGCCAGACTGACATCTGCAATAAATACAATTTGACTCAGTATATCTATCCAAATCAGTGTATTAAAGATGGCTAGTCATTCTCCTGGTTCTGTGTGGAATTCAGGTACATAATGGAACACAGCCGTTTCAGTTCATTATTGTCACACATTGGCAAAAAATTGGTGTGACCAAATCATGTGATGGTGCCACCAACTGAAAATGTTAGCACCAGTGCCACTACTGGAAAATGTTAGTCTAGAACCCTGGTGTTGGATTATCCACCAGTCTGGGCAGTGAACATCTGCTGGGCATCTGCTTTCTGTTTCATCCTCTCTGCTGAATCGTGCTCTCTTCTTGAGCACTGTGGAAAATCCATTATGTTGACTGGCATGCTTTCCAAGGGAAACATCATATTTCACTATCATATTACAAGGTGTACTGTAAAGAGTTTTTATGTACGGATGATATACAAATGTACAAGTGTAAATATAGCTGTGTAACACAATCAAATATTTAACACTGGTTTTTGCATCTTAACTGTCAGTGTGGCCATTACAAAGTACAATCATTCTTTGGAGAAAATATTATAAGTGTGCAGGTGTGCTGTATCTGTAGGGCTCTACTTTCAGGTTAAGGACTGCTCCTTGTGACACAGATCAAAACTTTTGTGCTTTAATTGCCTGTTAGTTAACAGTAGATTACTAATACAATAAAGATCTGAAAATGACCGAGTGATATTAAAATTATGTATTTTGTAGTGATCTACATATCAAATTGTGGGGGCTCCGCCACCAACGGAGCGCCTTCCAGCACGCCGGAGTGACTGTGACTCGATCGCGGTGAGGGTGCATCCTGAGAGACCTGAACCACCACTGCAACGGCCTCAACTGGAGGAGGCCAAGGGGGAGGGTCTGTGTTCCAGCCGCTAGGAGGCCCAGCAGCCTCTGGCAAAGGGACACCCTGACACGAGCTCTCAGTCGGAAGAGGGAGAGACACGTGTGAATTGAGGCAACTCTCTCTGGCGCCAGCGTGGCGAGAATGGCAAAGGAATCGAGGTGCAGTCCGTGGAACTGAGCCTGCTGAGTTGGCGTTTATCTCAATTTACCCGAAGGCCCAATTCAGAGAGGCGGCCTGAAATCAGGTCTGTGTGAATCCGAACCTGCTCGCTCGAATGAGAACAAACTAGCCAGTCGTCTAGATCATTGAAGATGCGGACCCCCTGGTAATGCAAGGGGGCTAACATGACGTCCATGCACTTGGAAAAAGCGCTATCTTTCTTGGGCACAAGGAAGTATGGGGAATATCCCTTGTGCGGGGGCACTTTGCAGATTGCTCGCTTCTCCAGGAGAGTGACGATTTCGATGCGAAGCGAAGAGGCAGGTTTAAAATTAAGAGATTTATTTAGACCAAATAGTGTTAGATCAAAAACTAAAGATGGAAACAGAGGGACGGGGAGCATGGAAGTACACAGATCTTCAAGAGGATGGCAGCAAGTTATATTGTACAGTCTGTAACAAAGTCCTTGACCTCACAAGGAAATCAACAATTGATGATCATCTCAAATCATATCAGCACACAAAGCAAAAGTCCTGTTCCTCCCAGCCTGAACTAATTTTAAAAAGCCGTCCTTGAAGACAGAGAAATGGTAGATAACATGCCCTGTGTATGTGCACACACACAATCATTACATCTAAATCATTATCAGTGTGCTATGCATTACAGTTGATGCTATGTATTTTGGATTCCAAGCATCACTGTGTGCACATGTAAATTCACATTAAAATTATATTAAAGTTATGCCAGCAAACATATGCCTCGGTTCCACTGGCTTAAGCGTCCGTGTCGTGCCATGCCGTGCCGTGCCGGAGTCCCAGAGCTTTTTTTGCAAAACCAGGCCGCTATGAAGTCCGTCCCTCTGATGGAGGAGCAGCAACTGTGGGTTTGGTTTGTGTTTCGTTTTAAAAACAGAGACAGGAAACAGTACGAGTGACACAGCCTGATGTGGAGAGGACTTTTGTGTCTGTTTTATTCTTTGTGCTTTACATTAATGTAAACAGCGTAATAAATACACGTTTCTGTTCATAGATATTAGGAAGAGCTAAATGTGTAGAGACAACATTATATTCAGACAAGCATGTCCCCAAGAATACGTTTCAATGTGCAACAATAATACTAAATAGCGAATATGTATGGTTATTATTATCGTCATCATTTGTGCTAGTATATATGTATTTTAAATGGCACAGCGTGACTCCCTTAATTTATTACTCTTACTACAGATTTGTAACTGCAAACGATACTATTTGCCGTATTATTTATAATTTACTTATCAGACGTCCTTAACCAGGGCACGTTTAACGATTAATTATCCAGCTACAATATAGCAGGTTATAGTTTAACTAAAGTGTGCATGTCTCAGTCGTGGCGTTTATGGACGCATTTATTAAACCAGTCCTTAATGTTTTAGAGGGAAACCCAGATCTGCTGTATTTATTTATTCAGTAATTTATCTTGTAAATGGACACACGTTAACTGAATCGTGTTCGCCTTCATTCTGATTGTCTGCGGATTGTCCTGCACACCATTCACACAACACAGCCTGAAACACCGGCCAGCTGTTCATACAATATTAATACCATCGGCTGCTACCATCCGATTATTATCCTTCAGTTTATTTTAACTAGTCAGTCACTGCACCCGTCCTGTGAAACCTAAGTTTTTAATACACTCGGATATATCGGATATTGTCCGGACGCGTCCGCCAGTGGAAACGGGGCAATAATGTTCACAATACATGTATCAGAGAAAGATTAAAACTGCAGCTTATGGTTTTTGTTTGTTTTATTATGCAGTCACAATTGACTATTTTATAATTACAAGAAACACATCTTAATCACTGCCACAGAATTCTGTAGAAAACACCTTTTTAAATCACAGAATTTCAGAAAAAAGTTTGCAGATTTCTGTGGGGATTAATAATACTTTTGATTCACAGGACAGAATGCCAGATTTCTGTACCTTCATGACTATCTCTCGCAGTGATAATTTGTAGCTTTACACTCCGTTTTATCTTGAATAACAACTGATGTGATTGAATCACAGTGCCTTTCATGCTACCTGCTCAATTCGGAAACCACACCAGTAAAACGTGTCTCCTCCCCGTTTGCAGGTTCTGATATTTTAGATTTAATACAGCAGGAAGTTGCGATGTGATTTTCCCTTCTGCAACTTTTCGTGTTTGCATTTGTTAAAATTTTGTATGTAGTTAATCGGGCCCCTAATTAATAAATAAATAAATACATTTTCAAGAAGAGTAGAACTGAGTGAATAACTAAATATGAGCTACAGTGTAAATGAAAATACACTGGCCAGGGTTAATCTGCACTGCACACAAGACTGTACAAAAGGTTCTATCGACAGCTTTGCCATGAGTTTTCAGCCTTTCTTAATTGTGATAATGTACAATATCCCATATTCCTTCTTGGGAAGTATTTTTTTATGAAGGAGGACACATATTAGGGATAAGCCAACCAGTATAACTACTTGTATAAATTTAAGGAGATAATTATCTCCAAAAAAATCTCTAATCTCCAAAATCTCCCAAAAATGATTAACAAATATTTCATCATTTCAAGCATCCAAAACTGCAAGTATATTTGCTGAGATGACACTTTCGTGCTGGAGAGATTATGGGAATGATGTTGTACTGTATTCAGAATCATCCAATGTTTACTATATTGACAAATAAATCCAAATAATGAAATGTTCATTTAATTATGGAAAATATGTTTTTGCATACTCTTCAACAATGATAACATATTGTTTTTCTATATATCAGTCCGTTAGTTCATTTTGCTTTGCTTTCTGTCTAGAGATGCTCATGTTTTAAGGCCATTGCATACTGGATCTGATCCTATGACCGATATTAATATGTGTAACTGTGGTAAATTAACTTGAATAGTACTGTGCATTCCCTAGTGGTCCTTGTACACTGGAATTGAATCAATTGATCAATGAGAACCACCTGTTGTCATCCTTTGCACAGTGTGATAAAACATAAATTGAACAGAATTAGAACTGTGTAGTAAAATGTTAAATACCACAAACATACAGCAAGTTAGTTTTCAGCTTGCACAGATCAGGTTCTCCTGCATTTAATAGCTAAAATGTTGAAATACACATAGACTATTTAGGCACCCAGTTTCAGCTCCAATATCAAGATATGATAAATCCCCAGCTCTCCCTGTCTTTGTTGATATTGGGTTGCCTTGGTTTTCTACTCTATAAATACTATATCTTTTTCCTCGCTGCTGCAGCTTCTCAAAGATATAAGCAATCATCTTGAATATTCACATCCAAAAATGTGCATTTTGTAGGGCAGTTTTAAATTATTTAGAAATGTAAACATAAACCTATAATTTAAAAACTTCTTGAAAGTACTGAAAGCAGTGTGGGAATTGACCTCTTGTGTAGATGCAACTGAGGAGTCCAAATAATCAAGAGAGAGATGTATTTTCAAGTCTTAGAGAAGTTACAAACTACAGGCACTTTTATGCAGATCAGACAGGAGAGAAAGATAACAGGACCCACATGTCTGTCCCGTGATGAGTGTAAGTCCAGTTTCTGCCTGACAACTGCTCAGGAAGACCCATATATAGTCAAACCGCGGAGAATTAAGGCATACGTAATATAAGGGGGGATTATACAATGTAATTCTTACATCTCCATATGTGAAACCCATTGTGGAGACATTTGTAAATAAAGTCAGCTCCTGTAAGTGTGATCTAGTACAGTGTTGGAGTTTTCAGTAACATGGCTGAATGTAGAATATATCCACCCAGAAATAAGCCATTATGAAGAAAAATATCACAATGATGCTCGTTACCAGGGGATTTACTGTAAATGTTTTTGCTTTGGATCAAAATGACCCATAGGTAATGTGTTAATGTAAAAAGCAGGAGCAGTCATTGACAGTATGCTGTAGGAAAGGAGGGAATATACTTGCTCCTGGGTATTCATGGTCAAAATGTCATAAAACAAAAAAGACTGTAAAATAGGAAAAGGTCTGAGGTACTTCAGACTCATATTGTGCCTGTACTGAATACAATTTGCGGACTACCAAATTAACTTTTAAACAGTGACAATGAATCAACCTTCCTTAAATATTGGCAGCTGACGTAGACATTTTAAACCAACAGTGTTTAAAATGCAAATCCAAAAAGACATATTCAAATGATCTAACTTTTAATAAATGGTCAATTAGTAATACATGTTGTTTCTGAGTCATTCATAAGGTACAGAAATTTCTCAAAAAAATTTTAAAACCTTGACATTTAAGAAGTGTGAAAAGAAAGAGTGTATCTGTTAAAATAGAAGATGGAGCAGTGACATTGAAAGAGTAAAGCAGATTATTTGTCATTTACCTAAAAACAATAATTCAAACATAAACAAAAGCCAAACATACACACGTTTCAGAATAAAATGGCATTTGTTAGGGTTCTACATTGTTTGCATTGATTCACTTTCTTCATTTGGGTTTGCTCGTACTGCTTGGCTGTCTACAAATTATATTTGTCATCAACAAGACTTCTTGGACATATTCCAGAAAAAATTAATAGGTTTGACAAAACATTTGGAAGGTTAATATATTTTCATATGCGTTTTAGTTTCTTCCGTACTAGTTTATTTCATGAAGATTGTGCATGTGACCCAATATTTTTAACCACAAGTCCATCTATATCTATATCTATAGATATAGATGGATAGATAGATATAGATATATAACCCGGTAACCTCCATTAAGGTAGAACAAAATTATAAGGGGTAAAGATATATAACCAGTGTGTTCCCCTATTGCTGTTTTTTTTTTTCTTTTACCGTGATACCTTTATCAGGTAGACACTCTGTAATGTTTATACATTAATGTGTAGCAAGCAAGTCATGCTTTTATAATATGTACCATATGTTTAACTTTTAAGCCATAAAAATATGCCATTATTTGGCTTGTTATGTCAAAAATGTGATTATAAAAGTTTCTGAAGTACTGATCCCATAATCCACTGCACAATATCTCCTTAAATAAGGTTTAAAGTTGAAGATCCATGTCTATATTATTTGCTTCAAAGCATATTTTTAAAACAAATAGCCCCTTCAATCTGCAGCAGTAGCTTGATTGTTTAACCCTCATTTTAGTACATTAAAGTATTTAATAGTATTATACCAGTAGCAAAAGCTACCAAGTCCAATGTCAACACAAAGTCTATTTTTTTCATTAAATGTCTCCTTAAGGTAGGTTACAGGAATATATATCTCAGTGAGTGTAATTTTTAACAAAGTTATTAGCAGGAGTTGCTAGGATACACTGGCCTTGTCAGTAGTGGATTAATTGCAGGCAATTAAGTCCAAATTATTTTGAATTCATATTCAGGCATGCATATGGAACACACAAGACTGAATTCACTGCTTCAATTTTATGAAATTATTAAATTAATCTTTAATAAGTTAGTATCACAGATGTTCATGTTTTATCTTTAAAAAGTGAGAGTAAGTGTGTATTGTGATTATATTATGTTTAAGAAAATATTTAGCAAATTTGATTAAATACATAAAACATCTACACTGAATTTTGGTATGTAATGATACACCCCTTGTAGACATGATGGTGAAATGACTAATGTATATAATTAAAATTGTACTCTTACAAAGCCATATTAAAAATGAGCAGACACCAGCACATCTGTATTTGGTATGCTGGACATGCATGGCCAAATGCATAAATCACACAAAAGGCTAATATTTATACCACTGAATGCAGAGTTCCTTGAATAAAATGAGAGAATTACATTATTTTAGGTTATACTTTTCATATATATAGTTGCACTATTTTTCACTGAATCCTGGTTCTGTGTCTCATTGTCAAGAGTAAAACACATGTATACAGGGTAAATTATACAAGTTTCATTATATTATACTGTATTTTCAGACCTATGCTCTCCCATTGTTACAGCACACATCAGTGTCAATGGCAACACTTACATGACAAGGATCACTAGATACTTTCTGTTAACTTGGGATGAGTTTCATATGCTGATTCACTCTATTACTTTTGGTACTAATGGAATAGAGGCAGACATCAATGATGTTATTTGGCAGTGGTTGACATTGATCTTGCAGACAGTACTACAGTACTACAGTGTTTGCCATCTCACATGTTGGTGTATCTAGATCTCTGATATAGTTAGGCAGAGCATTGGGTAATTATATTACCCTGGGCATGTTCTTAATTAATTCTGACACTCCAATAATATTTCTTCCACATAGATAACATTTCTAAAACAGGTTTGTGACTGTCCATAGCTGAACAGATACAAGAACTGGCTGGTCGGTGTATTGGTAGTCCAGTTGTGTCTTGCCCTGGCAAATCATTACAGAGTAATTTATATGAAAACTCTGAAACCAACAATAGATACAATACATGAATCTCCTAACCCTGATGAAAATGTATTAGGAGGCTGATGTGCTGTAGAGGAGGAGGATTAACATTTGGCACCATGCAAAATTGTTAAGTGTTAAAAAATAAATAAACTGAATGATGATGTATATTATATATGGTGTGTCAGCCTATACATTAAGCAACAGATATCTGAAGTCTTTTTTCTATTGTGGAATAATGCATTTTTCTGATTAGACCTATGAGTTAGAATGAGATTTGGTAACCATGACAGCGTTTCTGGAGGCTGATATGAGAATAATATTTCAAGGTAATTCATATAAAAGCACCTATAACTATACAGTAGTAATTATCTAAACTAATACTTTTGGAGTGCAGTATCAAATTCAGTGTTTAACTCCATATAACATATTACTGTTATAGTCACATAGTATTAAAGTATACTTGTATTACTTTCTTCAGGACTACCAATGTAAGATTTTAAAAATATTTTCATCTGAGTTCATCCCTAGCAGTACAACCCTAGAGAGTAATGAACTCTTTATCTCCAACAAATGTGCTACAACACAGCTCTTGTATTGTTCTGCACTCAAATTCCAGACCCACAGTATTGTTCACCCATGTGTCAGATTTAATTTCAAAACCTAAAATGCAATTTATGAACTCTGTCTAGCTTTAAAGCACTGCATAATTAAATACAGCAGGATTTTTCAAATGTATTCAGATTTTTTTTTTTTTGTATACACACATATACAGTATCCACACATATATATATATATATATATATATATAACTATATCTATAAAACACTGTATACAGGTATAGATCAAATATAAATATTACCCACTTTGGTAAATCCCACATTCAGGCCTATAGAATTCTACATATTGTAATAGTTTAGCTTGAACTGTCTGATTTCTTACAGCAAAGAACACAGAAGTCTATAATTTAGTCAACTCAGGAACTGCTCTTGATTAGTGACACGCACATTTACTGTCTTAATAATGACAATCAGCTGACACTAAACCTGACAAGACACAGAGGAAAGGGAGGAAGGTTGTGACAGGTGACCTCCTGCACTGCCAGGGTATATAGACAAGTTAAACATGAAGGACAGAGTGGACACAATAATAGTCCATATTACAACTATGTACAATATATACTGCCCAGTCCTCCATCCGCACAGTCCAGCCAAAGTCCCCCCCACACCCACAATGCCTTGTGCTCTGCCGAAGCTGAAGGGAGGAGGGTACAGTAGATATCTATAATAAATTACAAAAAATGATGTCATATGTGTCTGGAAACATAAACTAAGCAGTAGGCAAAAGGTAGATTACTACACCTTAGCCTTCACTTTGTCCGCTGAAAATAAGCCACTTCATTTTGGATTGGAAAAAGAGCTTGGTTTATGCTGGATGTTTTTCCAAGGAAAGCCACTAGCATTTGAATCATTTGAATGACATAAAGACATTATTTTAGCACTATCAAAACTGCAATCTGAGGATCTGCAGCAATGAGAAATGGAAGACTGGCTGGCACTCATGAACCTCTTTGCTCATGTAGTGCTTGATTTTCTAACACTAGTAGAGGTGTTAACTCATGAGTAAAGGCATTTACGAGTAAAATTACTATATATTTACATTTTCCAAAGATAATTTACACTTTATGTTCATTTTTTTACTTTACTAGCTGCATACTCACACTAAGTAAAGTTTTTTTCATATTTACCAAGTGATTTTCAATGTTGTTATAGCCATTTTTCATTTAATTACAATGTGTACATTTACACCTTCACTTTTCAGAATGGCCCCAATCAACAAGTGTCAAGGCACTATGGATTTGATAAGCAAGCCATTTATGACCTTTGTGAACTAATTAAAGCAGATTTGCATGTGTATGGCTATGGACTAGCGCAGATGTCCAATGCTGCAAGACAGGGAGTCTCCCAGTCTTCAGTATGCAAAATATTGAGTGATGTAACTGAAGCCCTAATTAAAAGAGCTGTGGCATATATCAGATTCTCATTATCAGTGACTGATTTTCTCCAAGATGCTGGAATGCCACAAGTAATTGGACCGATTATATGCACACATCGCGATACAACCTCCTGCAGAGTCTGAAGCAGTTTTCAGAAACCCCCAAAAAATCCAATCTTTAAATATCCCATTTATCTGTGATGCCCATGGTTGCATAACAACTGTATTTGCCGATTTCCCTGGATCTTGTCATGATTGCCTACAATAAACACCAGTAAAATGCATGTGCCATATTGCACAATATAGGAATAAATAGAAATATAACGCTGATTATGAGAAAGACAGATACCAGCTTTGGAGGTTCCAGATGAGGTACATTGATCAGCCAGCTGTGTAAGCAACAAAACGCAGACAGATATTAATTGAAAATATTTTTTCATAATATTCACATGCCATCATATGTCCCAAATAAAAGAAAAAGCCACAAGCAATTAGAATGTTATATTTGTATTTCATTAATCTTTTCAGTTGTCCTCAGCAGAATGTTTCAAGTCTTTTTAATTTTCTGGGCATTAAGTTTCTCTCAGTTTGAGTTTCCTTTGAAATTACTTTATCCAATGTATTTACTACAATTGCTTTGATTTTTTTTTTCTTTAAGTGTTTACTATCACTTTGAAAAGTTCAAGACTCTGAAAACACTGTAACTGCCTTGGTATTTTGTTCATGCAAAGCAAATACGTCTTCATCAGTATATACATATTTTTTGTTCCTTTTTGCAGATGGTTCTTCTTGTAGTTCTGCAGTTGCAGGTGTCACAGATATAGTCATCTACGCCACCTAGCTTTAATATTAAAGGGCTAGGATCTCTACAATAGGCTTTACAGCACTATTCTCCTTTTGCCCCGCTAACAGGTTTCTTTGATTGCTGGTTCTGACACATACAACACACACCCACTATAAAACTCCCATTTTTTGAATTTGTATGCTTTGATGTTTTCATTATGTATTTTCCAGGGAACCCCATCAGTTTGACCACCCTATCTACAGATTATATGTGCAGTTGGTGTACTGATTTAAGGCAAGGATTCTCTCTGATTATTTTTTATCAATTGAGTCATTCTTATTAACATGAAGCTTTTTTTAAATAACATTATTTTTATTATATTGCATGTTATAATATTAGTATCTATGTTATAAAAGTTACTTATTGATTTTTGAAAATGTTGCTTAGAAGTCGGTAAAACTTTAGATTTTGTGGCCCAATTTAATATTACATAGATATTTAATTGAAAATCTATTAACATTGAATTTCTAGATAATTCAAGTTCATTAGAAAGTTAATGTAATATCTATGTATTCCAAAAACGTTGTCAACGTGGAAAAAACAATGGCTCAGCCATCTAAAGTGGAGATATCTATGTTTGCCCCAATTATTTCTTGTAACTTGGCTTATGGGTTTGATATCTTCACTTTAGATGGCAGATCTATTTTGTAAGTTGCTGTTTTTTCAAGCTGATGTGTATGGTATAGATATATATTATATTAACTGTTGATTTTTATTTACAAAATAATTGAATGTTAATAGATTTTCAATTGAATATCTATTTTAAAATTAAATTGGGCCACAGGATCTAATTAGAAATTACTTTTAATTGGCACATGAATGCAGGGGTTAAATGCCAATGAAATGGTGAGCAATAATGAGTTTGTTTTGTTGGTGTTGTTAACCTGCATATCATTCTATAAGGTAACACCAGATACAGTACACCTGCAGATTTGAGACCTATTTTACCTCAGTAAACTGATACAGCCAAACCATTCATTCACCAATTAGACATACTTCAGATTGACAATCTCAGGCACATCCATGATGTATGCAAACCGACAGTGCCATCTTCAAGATGCAGTACCTTTGAAGACGACAGCATCACTCTTTATCAGCTTCATGATACTGTAGCTCCAACCTTATGCAAACTTATGTGCAGACTTGTACAAGAGTTGGCCCTTGGACAAATATACACACTTTTTTTTGCCAATTAGATATCCAGTTCCTGGCATGCCATGTATACGTCCACAGAATGTGTCAACTTTTGAGAGCAGAATTGCATCTTTGACAGCTTCCTGTCAGTTATGTGTACTTTTTTTTTTGTTTAGTTCCTGCTGGAAGTAGAGTATTTAACTTTCTAACTGGGAAGTCTCTGAATTACTTTTTTTATCATAAACATACTACTTGTATCTGCAGGTAGAATCACCAAGTGCTGAATTTCTTTATTGCCGTTATGACCACTGTCTGCTTAACGGAAAGACTACACACACTTTTTGTTTGGATCATGTCACTCCTGATTGTCTCTGGCCTAAGGACAGACTTAGTAATTGTGTAGTAGTAATAACAGATAATTAACTCATTGCAGTAAAAAAAAAATCCTTTGCTTTGTTAAAAAAATGATTTTGAAATACATAGGATTTAAAGGGGTTTAGATTATTTTTATATTTTGTGTTTGAAATGCATTTATTTTTTATTTTTTACAAAGCATATTATTTAGCTTGTTAGTTGATGGCTGTTATAGATTGTTCTGATTAGCCAAATATGATAACACACCATGTCACAAAGCTGTCAGTGTAACACAATGGATCAAGGTAAATAATATTAGGAAATTTAAAGGAGTAACACATTACATATTTTAAGGTTACATTATACACACACACATACCCATCTATATATATGTGTGTGTGTGTGTGTGTGTGTGTGTATAGATAGATAGACAGATATGTAGAAATGTATGTAATGTAGATAATAGTCACACACACTAATCTGAACACGATACACCCTCTAAGTAACCTTGACAGTTCATTAAATCTCTCAGCCTTCAATATTGGTATAATAACCTTCAATACATTGTTAACTAGAACTCTGTCCTTGGTATTCAATGGCAGCTATATTGTTCTAAAGTCTGCTGTTATGGATATATATTTTTATAATTTTGACCCTGAACTACTTTTTACCAGTTATATTTATTGAATCATCAATGTTTCATTCAACTATATAAAATATGCCTGTACTTAATCTTTCTCCTGTCCTCTCAGTATTGAACTATGCTACTTTCCTTATCACAATACATCACTACAGATTGGTTTGTATATATATATATATATATATATATATATATATATATATATACACACAATTGAAAATCATGTGAAGTAACATGCAATTTAAATGTACGCAGTCCTCAAGTCTGATTGTACATTTCTCCCACCCATAATAGCAGCAGCACACGCATCGTCCCACTCAAGACCTTTGTTCATTGTACAGGTTTGCTTGAGTTACTGAGTCATTATAAAGGGCATGTGAAATGCCATCCACTTTTTCTAATTATAAAAATATTTAGTAGGTTATTTCATGTGTAAAATAAGGTTTACCACAAAACATCCCTGTCTGTTAATGATAGTTTGAATTGTCTGTATTACTCAGAAAACTATACATCTATTTATTAAATTCATTATTATATGTAGACTTCTAAGCCAGACCAGCTGGAAGCTTAATAATATTGCTGTAATTCTTCTCATTTGTTATGGACAACATGTTGATGTGATTTAACTGACTGATTATTTTGAAACTTTGCAGATTGGACCAGTTTCTTCTGAACTGATACATATGACTTATTGACCTCACTGTGGTGTTGGCAGCAAGTTGCAAAATAATTAAATCTCCTTCTCCATAATCAAAGGAACAGACATTTTAAGATTGTTGTAGATAATCTATAGATAAATATCCCACAAAATTGAAAACAAAACAAAAATATATCATCTTCCAATATGGCCACTGTGGTGCAATTCAAATTGTGTATTAGCAACCAAATAATGATAACCTACTTCAAATAATAACACCTTCTTCTCCAGACCCATTTACTTAGCAAGACCCTGAAACTTAGTATGTAGCATCTGTAGAGAATGGCCTTTTGAAAAATAAATGTACCTACATTATATGTGGATACAGTCCAAACTTCATCCTATTACTCCCATGCTGGAAGACATTATCCTTCTGGAAATTGACTAACGTATTTAAAAAGGGTGTTCCTATTGCATATTATATAAACCAAGATGGTCACCTGAAATGTAATCAAAATATAGCTGTGTTCAAACTGCTTATATTCAACAACCAGCCAAGTAAGACCAGGCATGGTTGCAATTATGGAGATTTATTTTTCGTTTTATTTGTTTCCTGTCCTTCATTGTCCAAGATGGCAGCCAGACATGTTTTTCGAAAAACACTTTTTGGGAACTGTTAAAATCCTCCAAAGGGTAACCATATGGCTGCATAGTCTAAAAAATAATGTTCCTTAATCTAAAAGAAATGTGCCTAACATTTACCTAAGACAAATGTTGATGCCTATTCACTCTGATCAACTCTATCACAATTCACTCAGTTATGATCAAAATACTACACATGAGAACGATGTTAATAAGAACCAGAAGATAAATGGTGATATTGACATATTTGTGACAACAAAGAAGATAAAGATAATAATCAAAGTTAATATTATGCCAGAAAGGAAGGCAGTTCTTCCACTATGGGCACTACTCTTCCCACAGCCAGAGCTAATGTGCCCAGAAGGGGAAACGTCACTGAAAGGCTCAGAGGAGGAAGAAAAGCAGCAGCTTGAATCAGCCTCCAGGATCAGAAAGGCCCTATAAGGAAGAAGATGGAGGGATTTGTTGGGGGGGTCCTTCGACCTTGCCCCCTGCCGCTCTCCCTGTCCTCTCTCCTACTTGACCCTTGGTGAGGGGTCTCGGTTGCTGCTCCAGGCTGTGAGCCTCCTTTGCCTTTCCCTGTGGCCCCCTGATATTGTGCTGTCACCTCTTTGTCTGTACTCCATCATCCCCTTATCCTGCCATTGCGCCCTGTCAAGGTGATAGCAAGGGCACAAAATGTCCACAGACAAGCACTACATCTCCCAGTAGCCCTAAGAGACTGATTCATTGGTCAGGGATTTGGTAGTGTCAGTTTGAATGAAGGAAACTGGCACACTTTTATTGTTCATATAAAAATGAATTAAAAAAAACTGATCAGAGTGCACTATTTATCAAGGTGTTATTATTTTAAGTGTTAATGCCTTTCAGTTTAAGGTAAGATATAAAGCCCTGTCTGGCCTCAAAGTATCCCAAGGATTATGGAGCCATAATCCTCCCCACTCCTCAGGATGTAATGTTGCTGAAAAACTTAGTAAATTGCACACAGTTCAGCTGTTGTTTAATGTTATCAATTGAAGAAAGAAAATTATTAAATTAAATGTAGTGTGTGGTCAACACTTTAATGTAACAAATTATATAACACATTGAAAAAGTTTTATTGGATAGTTTAATTAAGTGTTTAAAGTGGATAATCAAATGCATAATTCCCCCTCCAGGTAAGTATATGTTAATTTCAGCCAGAGCTCAAAACAGAAATGAAGAAAAGAGATGGTCAAATTGACTAGGAGAGGTAAACCCTTTGGGTGCAAAACAAATACAAAAAACTGTCGAAGGTGGAAGTGAAACCAGCTTACAACATTCAGGAGGCTTATGTAAATGTATAATTTGAAGGCCTGTCAGAAAGTGATGCACACAGTCAACCAGCCTTAAAATAATATCTGTCCTCACTATAGTGATGAAAGACAGAGGAGAGTACAGCAGCACCTCTGCCTGTATTGTGGACAGTCTGGCCATTTCCGGGTTGTTTGTCCAAGTCGTCCTGGCTCCTCCTTCACTTCCATTGAGGACCTTGTGAGTGCGACACTGCGCCCACTTGTCACTCTGGCTCAATGTCATGTCCGGGCCCAGATCCATCTCGGCGATAAACACGTCTTTGTTTATGCTTTGCTTGACTCTGGCTCTGCGGGGAATTTCATTAACTGGGCAACAGTCATTAAACACCACATCCATCTCTCACCATGTGTGCCTCCTCTCCATGTCCAGGCTGTCAACAATCAGCCTATTGGTTCCGGTCCCAAAAGACGAGCCCCATCACAATGTCCATTGGTCTGCTTCATTCAGAAAAAACTGCCTTTCCTCGTGATTGATTCTCCTGGAGTGGACATCATTCTCAGTCTGCTGTGGCTTGCTCACCACAACCCAGTCATTTCTTGGACTGATGGGGACATAATGTCCTGGGGGCAGAACAGTTTTTCCAGGGTGCATTTACCCTCTCTCTCTCCCAGAGTCACAGTCCATGGAGGAATACATCAAGGAGGCTCTGGACCTGGGAATCATCTGTCCGTCCACATCACCAGCTGCGACCAGCTTTTTGTCTGTAAGAACGCAGTGACAGTAAAGTACCGGTACATGCTGCCCTTGGTGCCCGCCGCCCTGGAGCAAATAAGAGGAGCCCGCTACTTTACCAAACTGGACCTGCAGAGCGCCTACAGTCTCATCCGGATTCAAGAGGGGGATGAATGGAAGATGGCGTTCATCACACACACGGGCCATTATGAATACCTGGTCATTTGGTCTCGCCAATGCCCCTTCTGTCTTCCAGGCATTCGTGAATGAGGCTCTGAGATCCTTCCTACATCGCTTCATCATTCTACATTGACAACATCCTGATCTACTCCTCCTCCCTCTCTGAGCACGATTCCCAGGTGTGCCAGGTGCCCCAGTGTCTGCTGCGCAATGGGCTCTATGTCAAGGTGGAGAAGTTTGAGTTCCACCGCCAGCACATGGGTTTCATGGGTTACGTCATCGATGCCAGCAGCGTGCACATGGAGATGGAGAAGATGAGCGTTGTCACCGACTGGCTGCAGCTCCGCACTGTGAAGCCAGAAATTTCAGTTCTGTTGCCTCTCCATTAACCTCTCTGTTAAAGGGATCTCCCCGGCCTGGATGGACTCTGCCACTGCTGCATTCACCTTCCTCAAGACACTGTTCACGACAGCCCCCATCCTGAGACACCCAGACCCCTCTCTCCCATTCATCTTAGAGATGGATGCCACTGAATCCGCAGTGGAGGCTGTGCTTTCACAGCAACACTGACAGCCGCCGAAGCTTCACCCCCGAACTTTCTTCTCCCGAAAGCTGTCACCGGCGGAGCGCAACTATGACATTGGCAACTGTGAGCTCCTCTCTGTCATGCTGGCTTTTGAGGAGTGAAGACAATGGCTGGAGGGTGCCGTGCATCCCTTCCTGGTTCTGACTGACCACCGGAACTTGGAGTACATCCAGCAAAACGACTTAACACCCGTCAGGCACGCTGGGCGCTCTTCTTCACCTGCTTCCAGTTCACGCTAACCTACTGCCCGGGATCACAGAACATCAAAGCAGACTCCCTCTCTCGCCAGTTCGACTCCTCTCCTACTCCTCAGTCTGTGGAATCCATCCTGTCTCCATCCTGCATTCTGGCTCCCATTCAGTGGAGCATCTGGGACCAGATTCAGCGCGGACTCGCCTCTGATCCGGTGCCTTCCACCTGTCCAGGGAACTGGACCTACGTCCCATCATCAGTGAGCCCACACTTGCTGTGGTGGATCCACTCCACTCATGCCTCCATTCATCCTGGTGTCAACCACACCGTTGCCTTAGTCCTGGGAAAATTCTTGTGGCCTGGTTTTGTGCATGAAGTCACCAGGTTCATCCACCTGTGCGCAGTCCAAAGCCTCCAGACACCTCCCTGCAGGTCTGCTTGAGCCGCTTCCTGTCCCTCATCATCCGTGGTCCCACATAGCTGTGGATTGCATCACGGATCTCCCCAAATCACAGGGCTACACCACCATCCTGGTAGCAATCGACTGGTTTTCCAAAGGCTGCTGGCTCATTCCACTGAAGGGACTCCCCACAGCTCTTGAGACAGCGGAGATGCTTTTTACCCATGTGTGCCACGTCTACGGGCTGCCAGAGGACATTGTCTCCGACAGAGGTCCCCAATTCACCTCCCGTGTCTGGTCTGCCTTTTTCTAAGGCACTCAACATGAATGTCAGTCTCACGTCCGGCTATCCTCCCCAATCAAATGGACAGACAGAGCGCCTCAATCAGGAAATCAGTAGGTTTTTGCTCTCCTACTGCAGCAAGTCCAGACTGACTGCAGCTGCTTCTTACCCTGGGCAGAATACCCGCATAGCTCCCCCAACAGCTCCTCCTCCAGCCTCACTCCCTTCCAGTGCACCCTCAGATACCAGCCTGCTGTGTTCCCCTGGGATGAGGAATCCACAGATGTCCCAGCTGTGGTCTGGCAAGCGCCACACACACAGCTACAACATGTAATTCGTCGACAGAAGACCACTCCAGACCGTCATCGCCTCCCAGCACCGCAATATCTGCTGGAACAAGAGGTCTGGCTTTCCACCCGGGACATCAAACTGAAGCTCCCTTCGAAAAAGCTCAGTCCACATTACATCGTCCCTTTCCGCATTCTCCGACAGGTCAATCCAGTCACCTACCGCCTGCAGTTGCCCCCTCACTACCAGATTGCACCCACTTTCCATGTTTCCAGTTGAAGCCTGTAGTGTCGGATCCCTCACACTCACCTTCTCCTGCTCTGCCTGTCACAGCTACTCTTCCTCCTCCCTGGATTTAGATGGTGGCCCTGCATACGCAGTGCACTCCCTGCTCCGCTCCTGTTGCCTCTGGGGTCGACTGCAATACTTGGTGGACTGGGAGGGTTACGGTCCGGAGGAGAGATCCTGAGTTCCTGCCTCCGAATATGCTGGACCCATCTCTCATCATGGACTTTCATGCAGCCCATCCAAATCCTGCTGCCCCTCGGCCCCGTGGCTGTCCCCGCCATGTCCAGTTGGGTTCGGCTGTGGCTGATGATGGAGAGGGGGGTAATGTCACAATCCCTGTCTAAATGCACTTCCACATATCGTGAGTTTGACATTCATGCCATTTGAATGACTTGATCGATTCTCACCCAAGGCCTTGCTGGTGTGTTGTTCAGTGTACATGTCACAGGAAGTGACAGAGCTAAGTACATTAATCATTGTTATTATTACCTAATATAATAATTATGATTTATTCAATTTTTTGTTTTTGTTTTCTTCAGTACACATTGCTTTGTTTGCTTTTATTATTATTATTGCTTGTTTCATGTGTTTCGTTAATGATTTGATTGCCTGCACGTTTTTCTTTTGTTCGCCAAGACACTGATTAGGGAGATGACTGGCTCCCGTTAAACAAGGGGCCTGATGAAACCAAAAATGTTTGTGCTGCGAATCGCTCGCAGAGGCGTAAGTGCCAAATAGATTTTGCCCTACTACTCTTTCATGGTATAAAAATGTAAAATGATTTGCAGTGCTAAACAAACTTTTCGTGGATCTTGTTTTGAAAACAATGCTATGGGAGTGGGCCCTGGCAGAAATGTCACAGTGTGTCACAGTGGGGTGTACAAGAGGTGCTATTGATTAAATATTAAGCCTCACTCGTTCTTACAACAATGTATATAATTGGAAAAATGCATCATGAAATAAAGAACCATGTTTTTCAACAAAAGACACTTGGCATTAGTTTACAAGTAATACATGTAACACAAAAGGTGGGCTGTGTGCTTAAAAGATGCCTTTGGAACACATTTTTACATCTGTACAGCTTTCAAAGTTCTTCAATTAATTATTTTGACAAAAGTGAGACAGATATGAAATCATCTTGATCACCATGTAATACTGCTTCAAAAGAGATACATATTCAGAAAAGTGTACTAGTCCAGTTAAATCATGGTATGGTACATGCAAAGCTGGTGATTTAATATCTTTAAGTTCTTCTGTTTAAGTTGGCCATTGACTGGTCTGCCTGCTTGCTTATTTTCCTCTCTTGCAAATATTTGGTGTGTATGTCAGTCATTTGCATTCTCAGCACTTCGTTTCATGTTCGTGTCCTTGAAGTCTCCTTATTTCTATGTTTAAAATTATATTATATTCATAATTATTCATACTTTTTAACATGGATTGAAATTTGGATTATACCTAACTAATGAAAAACTATTGTGGGTCATAAGGACAAACTGGTGTCCGCCATTAAGTGTTAAGGACACCTGCTAATGGAAGAATATTTGAATGTTAATATACACTTCTTTCCCTCATTTTAACAGATTCCATAAAAATGTTTTTAAAATTATGAAAAAAACAAGCTGATGCATATTAAGCATAATGTGTCTAGAGATGTCACCTTATACATATTCAATTTAAAAAAAAAGTTTTAATTTCAATTGCAAACTGAATCTGAAATGTACAATGCTTGAATTTTTGTCAGAAATAAATTATAATTTAATTTAAAACATGTATCAACTTTGATTTGAAGTCTTCCTCCACCACAATATATTTACCAAGTTGTTTTTCTTTGGTCATGAACTGTAAATGCATTTCTATCGCCTCATGAAATGAGCTTCATAGTCGCTATGTATATGCCCAAACTATGTCCTATGCTCCTGGTACAACCACTCTGTTGACACATGCCCAGCACCGTTACAGTAAGTCATAATGACGAGATACTATGTTGTTATTATGAGATACTAAGTCAAAATTATGAGATACTAAGTCATAATTATGAGATAGTAAGTCATAATTATGAGATACCAAGTCAAAATTATGAGATAGCAAATCGACCACAAAAAAGCGAATCCTGCCTTCCACAAACTAGTAACCACATTTAAATGTAAACATGTTTAGAAAAAATAATTAGCAAAAAATTCTAAAATATTTAGTATAATGCATTGATTGTGTCTTGTATTAACCCTTTTGGTATTGAGTTTAAAAACAACCTACTGTGTCTATGGGAGTGATTTTTTTCTATTCTGTGCGTACGTGCTTAGCTGTTTCTGGGAAGTCTAGCCTATAGTTATAGTTATAGAGCAAGAACCATGGAACATACATAAAGCTCAGTTTCTTAAAGAAACAAAGTACAATTAATCCAAATGCATAAACTGACAAATACAGAATAAATATATTTCTTCTAAATAATAACACGTTAAATAAACTAATTGGCTCCTACAGCTATCTTTGTCCATTCAGAAACCAAAACAAACAAAAATACAACCAAAATAAACATTCCTTTAGGCAAAGAAGGGTTCTAAATATGATGTCAAATCAATTCAAGTTGTAATAAATAACCACATAATCTAAATAAGCAGCAGAAAACTGTTCACAATCTTCCAATACTCGTATCCATACGTTGCTGGTAGGTGGCTGGGGCTCCATGCAGGCCAAACCGCAAGACTGTAAATTGATACAGCCCTCCAGGTGTCCAGAAAGCTGTATATGGCTTGGCACCTAGTGAGAGTGGGACTTGTCAATAGCCCTTACAAAGATCCAGGGTGGTGATGAAACTTGCTTGACCCAGTCATTACAGAAGGTCATCAATTCTGGCCATAGGATATGCATCGAAATTAGATAATATCAATGCACAGCCGAGGACCGTCTTTCTAAGGGACCATCATCACTGGACTTGACCATTCAATGTCTGAGGGCTCGATTACTTTTTGTTTTGTTTTAAGCCTTCCAGCATCCTCTCAGGCACCCGATATGATATGGCCATTGTCTGATGGGTGTAGAGATCTTCAAATGGATATTATGTTCTATTAAGTTGGTCCCTCATCTGCAGGACATAGGAAACAATGCCAACAGACATCTGCTTCTCCTCTTCCCAAGAGAACTAGGGGTCCTGGAACCTGTCAGCCACATAGGAGTTCAAAGGGGAAAACATGTCGAGGCCTGCAGAACGTCTCTATAAGCAAATAACAAGGAAAAATAACTACTTATCCCAATCTCTCCCTGTATCAGATAGAATTTTGTAAGCATTGTCTTAAGGGGTTGATTAAACCTCTCAACTAGTCCACCTGTTTGAGGGTGATAAGGTGTTGTCTTGATCTTTTAATGCCCAACTCCTTGTACAAAAGCTTCATAAGTTAATATCTCTTCTGGTATCCCTACCTGGGAAAACAATTGGACATGATTATTAACTAAGGCTGCTCTGTGAATGCTTCTCAGAGGAAAAGCCCCAGGGTACCTAGTAGCAGAGTCAAAGACAACTAGGAGATCCCTGTATCTAAATCCACCCTTTCAGAACCTGTCGAATCCGATTGGCTTAGACTTGTTGCCTGTCAGCTTTATTCAGTGGATCACACTTCAGAGGACTTAACCATTGTACTTTAGTGGTTGTAACTCCCCTCTGGATGAGGTATACAGAAATGCCTGGTATTGCTGGGAAGCTGAGAATTATTTAGCTACACAACCCCTAAACTGATTTGGATTTTTATTATGAACTATGTGTTGGTATTATGGATGTGGATGTGTATTCTGGGGACATAACCTGGACATATACATGGGTTTCTATTGAAATATGTTTCCAATAATGAGATTTCACTAAATTATGTGATGTAACTACTACATTATTTGAGGATTACCTGTATTTAATCTTTATTATAAAAATATCATTGTGCACAGCCTTTACACACCTTTTTATAGGGAAGTGGAATTTTGGCACATATTGTGTATTATTTGTTTTCTGTGGGGAAGTAAGATTGTAACATTTCATATATTTGTTTCACTATAATTGTATATATAATTATAACCACAGATTCATCCTACATATTATTGCTCCTACTTGCACCCTGAAAAATACATATTTTTTATACCCATTAAACATTAACACATATCCCCATATACCCATGATGTATTATTGCATGGTATAACTAAGGAAAGCAGTAAGTATGAATGTTATTACATAAATAGTTGGATTGGCAATGAAACTGCTTTCAGTTGTGACTGCCAAGGTGAATGGATAAATATCCATGTTCATTTTGTTCAACAATCATTTGTTTCTGTAGGGACATTATCACTAGAGGAACATAGTTTTGAATTATGCTTTTACCAAGACATTATGACTTTAGGCAGATTAATATTCTGAATTTTGTAATTTTAATAATACCCTGTTGGAGAGACAAAATGTGTGATTTGGACTCTTAATGTTTAAATATCTTGATAATGTAAAGTGTTTATTATATGTACTGTTTATCTTAGATTTTATTTAAACTGTTCGCTAGTCTTTGACACACTTTACATGAAAAGGCAATGTCTTGATTGTTTTATGGATAGCAGGAAATGGCTGAACTGTTCACTGAAAAATATCAGCAGTGCTATTAGAGACTGTTAACGAGATTTGGTGGGATTGCGGGGTATGTATTGTAGTTTGATTTAGTTTCCTAACAAGTGCAGAATACCAAAGGAAAATGTTTGTATATCAGAATCAAAGTAAATATAATGTTCTGTATGTAGTTAGACAAATGGGGAAATGTCTTACATTTTTAGCTGGTCATCCTAAATACAAGATTAAAGGATGTTTTCCACAAGCTAACATTGCTTTCTATTTCTTTATGTGGAGAAAAAAACATCTCTTATGTATTGCACAGTTCTTAATCCTCTTGTAAACAGATCTGCTAATAGGGATTATTTTAAAAGTGTCAATCATTTCAAAGACCAAGATTTTAAGAGATTAAAAATAATAACAATAAGAAACATTTACAAATCAGCATAGAGTATATAGTGAAGCCAATTATGCAGATGTGTTAAATATTAAATATAAATAATTGAAATTAACATTTCCAATCATCAGGGGGATCTTTTTTTTCCCCTTTAAGATATGACGGTGGAAGTTCAGTACACATGAAGTTTAAATTAAATGCTCAGCAGAGGGCAAATTACGATCCCCATGATACAACGACGGGTTCTTCATAAACCAGCTAGACAGCTAGCTTACTTAAAACCACATTTTACAGTGCTAAATGGGAATCCATCCAAAAGTTATTTTTAATTAAAGATAATATTAATAAATGTGCTAATACTCTTATGACGATACAATATGTGACTTGATTCTGAACAGAATTATTAATATTAATGCCTTTAATGCCTTAAATAACTTCGGATTTGTATGTCTCAACATATTTAGTCTAGGTTAGTCTAGGTCTATTTTAGTCTAGGATTCATTAAGCTAAAAATATATTCAGAAATGACTCAGTTCTGCTTTATCCAGACACAAAAAAGTTTTTAAAAAATGTCACTTAAATTAAATTTACAAAGTTATGCAATTTGTATCAGAAATATAAATGGCCTGAGTGAGTCACAAGGCTGGAAGTCATTGTCCATTACCTAGCCAGCCAGTGCTACAAAGAAAGACTGAAGGGCTCCAGATAAGAGATGCAGGTTTGAAAATGTATACTGTAAACTGTAAAATCTTAAATTAAAAAAGATATATGTTAGTGACCATCTTTAAAGTTGCTTGGAACAGTGGCCAGTAGACCAGGTTATGACTTTAAGTAATGTGAGGGATGATCAAAATGATTAGTGCATCTCCTGCTCTGACCAATGGATACATAGTTCCCTTTTCTGAGTGTCGAACACCAGTGAGGAATTCAATGGAGGGAGCAGACAGACGTATTTCTGAACTTCTGATTTCCAGTTGTGCTTTATGAAATAAACATTGCTTATGCAGCCATGCATATAGTGTATGGGCTTGTTTGCAGTGATGTCGTCCCACTTTGAACCAAAATTCAACATAAGGCAGCAAAACAATTCCACCCCCTCTAAGAAAGTACTTTATTATTTACAAACAAATGCAGATGGCAAGGAGCATTTGGAAAACCAATCAGATGTCCTGGATGTATTTCCAGCACTTCGTTGGTGGCAGCACTGCCCAGTTGACGGCTGACTGAGGCTCCTGGTTTCCGACCTCAGTTGCTCCAAGCCATCTCTTCAGCTGTGAAAGCCAGTACTCTTCACACCAGGTCTTGAAATCTGCACTCTGAGACAGAGGATAATCCCAAACAAATGTTACCCTGAATCTTATCAGATTTACAAAAAGACAATTTTCTTTCATTTGCTCCAATGCATATCCCAAACCGACAACACAGTTCCTACAGGATGTCAGCATCCGTTATTCACCTCAGTCCTAAAGTTGTTGTTTTTTTCCTTTTCTTTTTGGTTAACCAAGTAATTCATGATTATGTTCCGATATTAAAGATGTGAATTAATCCTGAAATGTTCAATGTTAGGTGACCCTCATTTTAGTACCTGTAAAGAGATAGCACCCTCCCAAAAGACACAAAAAGTTACTCCTCTGTCCACAGGGATCACTGATGCCCTGCGGGATCACCCGTCTGCCTTGCTGGAGGGAGCCCAGCCCTGAGAGGATCGGCCCTGGCCCTGCCTGGCTGGCTTACACTGTCTCGTGGTGTGGCTGGAGGGGCCCTAGGTCCGCTGGATCATCTGGGGTCTCTACCTTCTGCAGGACCATCCTGAGAGAGCCGGGATTGGAGGGCGTCCTGGACAGGGGCCTCATTCCCCACGTAATAGTCCTGGAAGCGCCTGTTGGGAATAATCCACTTGCGGAGGCCATCTGTGGACAACCTTTAGGTTCACTCTGAAACAAATAATAAACAGAATAATAATGTGTATTTGCAGTTAATAGTGGAAATAATTTAATCTCTTGCTGATTCTTCAATGAGATGTAATCAACAATTTTCTAAAAGTAACGCTTACATATTTGGCAGCAGACATGATTACCAGCGTAAATGCAGTCTTCAGCGACTCAGCTTAAGGTCAGGTGATTGCAGTGGTCAAACAGGGCCTTGGAAACTGTGTCCAGTACTACATCAAGGTACATTGGGGGGGGGGGGGGTCACTGAGCCCTGGGATGTGAAAAGATGCCACAGCATGCTGAATGACCTCCCAGAATTCCGTTTCTTGTCCCATAGGACAGTGTCCCGAATGTGACTAGGCCCCAGTGTGCGCTGCAGCAGGGGTGGGGTCCTCAGTCATGCTGTGCTTCTAGTTGGGTCCCAGACACACGGGGCAGATCACGTCTCCACTTCCAGGAAGGCAATGTGCAGTGGCCGCAAGTGGCACAGCAGCATGGGCAAGAGGAGGATCGGGGCCTGTCCATGCCCATTGAGTGCCACTCACGCAGGATGTACAGGTGAGCGTGATCAGTACCAGAGGCACACAGCAAACTGGGTTGCACTCACGACAAGTGGAGCGCCTAGCGGGACTGGCCTCTATAAGCGCATCTCCACCTGGCAATGCTACTCTGAACCAGCAACGGGGTCAAACTGCACACCACACCGACCGCATCACAACTTTGCTGCACAAGGGCGCTGGGTCATACCAGGGAACACTACAAAAGGGTTGTGCCACAGCAACAACGCAGGAGGACCTGAGGAGTGACGCCAAGTATTGCCAAGGTGGGCTGAACAGAAACGCTGTGAATCCGAACACCGGAGTGCAGGAGTACAAGTGCCACGTAGGCCTGCAGCCTTAACCACACCGTGTGTGCCGGGGTTTCCGGGGACACCGGGTGACGCTACTACGGATGGTGGAGTGCAGCAGAGCTCGATTCCAGCAAGCTGGGAGAACGAGATCTCCTACAGCCGTGTGGTGTATTGCAGGTGCAAGCCGGCGGAGGAACCCCTCACATCGGCGAGATCTCTGATGGCAGACTGAGGCTTAGCCTCGGATTTACTGCCACTACTGACGCTTTCGCTGTGGAGGAAAAGCCCTGTGGACAAAACCAACAGCAACTAGTATGCAATAATATATCACAATAATTATATTAAAACGACTAGATAAGCCCTGTGTTTAAAACCGACCTCCGGCATGCGGATAGTATAGAACGGTGTTAGTTAATACAAAAAATGAACTAAAAATACACACAGACAGACAAATGTGGTGAATCGGTGGGTGAACAACACTATTTGTGCAGCCAGTCGTCCAAAAAGCACAAGTTTGTGTTGTAAACAAACACAAAGAGTCTCAAGTCTCGATAGTCCAAGGCGAAGATGCAAAAGAGGAAGTTCCTGTGTGTGCATCACCTTTTATACAAACAGGAAGCAGGAAGGGAAGTGTTTGAGTGACTGACACAGGGGCCAATGGCAGCTTTGAAAGAGAGATGTTTTGATCATGTTCCAACAGAAGTGAGCTTATTCTGTCTCCCGCATGCGTGGCTCTGCATGAATAGACAGATAGATAAACACTAAGGATTAATATTGCAAGACTTGAATGAAGACCCAGGCGCTGAAGTAAAGTTTGGGATGTTTACTTGAATGTAAACTGGATCCTATTATTTTGTGAACTGCAATGACAAATATAGAAACAATATTCTCAATTAAACGCCATACATCGGTTGTACAAAATGCTAATACAGGTAAGTATACAATGTACAACTTAAAGACATTACCTCTAAAAAATGTATAATTACTAAACTACATTCAATAACTATGCAACCCATGTAACAATGAGGTCAGCTGTTTATCTACACAGCATAACAAAATAAACAATGGAATTACCCGCAGCTAACTGATAATATAAACTATATTACTTACAAGCCAAGCTTCTCCAGGGTTTAACATGAGCAGATGGAAGAAGATTGCAAAGACAAGTTGAAAGGATGCTTTCTGTATTATTTTTCTGTGTAAAATGGCCGACTGCACTTTGACCTTGCAATGTGACCAAAGGCAACCAATCAGAATTGTTTTAGAACTAAGCAAGAATACAGCCGGTTGCAACAAGTAATTGTCAAAAGGGACCACTAGGTGGTGGTACCCCTGAACTAGATATCCTTTCATGACAGAGCTGAAACCCCACCCCCTTGGGCAGTGCTATCAAAAGATAACACTTTATTACAACAGGTTCTTCAAAATTCCCTTTTTTATGCATTTTACTTTATTTTGCTAATTCGTTGGCAGTTTGAAGCATATATATTGTGGTGTTTTTTTTTATTCAACATTTATTGTGGTAAAGTTCTGTTTTTAATCAGTATGCAATTGTCTCAAAACAATATTTAAGGAAATAAAAAATATATGAAGTTGTTTTATCTCTCATATTACTGTTTTATAAGTCAGTGATAACCACATGCGTCTATAAACATGTTATACAAAAATGCAATAAAAAAAGTAAAACTTGGGGTGTACTTGGGGTAACTGGGGTGTACAGCATAAATTCCTCTCAGTCGTTTTACTTTTGGTACTTTATTATTATTTAAGTGTTCAGGTGCTTTCATGTGTTTCAATTCCTAAACTTAAGGTAGCAGAAACAGGAAAAAAAGTTAATCTTGTAATACTACTAACTACACATACAGTTGCCTCCACAATAATTCACATCTTTTACAGATGACAGTGGGTTTTATGGACATAAATGTAAATGCACATTCAGAATTTGTGGCAATAAATGAATGACAACAGCACTATTTTCTGACATTCAGTATTGGGCTTATCAAAAATATATTTGTCCAACAAACTTGCATGTTTGTTAAAAAACGAGGTTCACAATTATTCATACCCTCAACATTCAAATCCAATAATCTATGGACTGCAATATTTTTGCAATATCTTACACTGATTGTCTCAGTGTTTTATATTTGGATGTATTTATCCAAATAAACTCACTGCACACTTTTTGTGTTGCTAAAACCAACTTTTTGTTACATTGAATTGGGTATCAATCAATCTGGAGGCCACTGTAGCTAAACAATTAGTGCAATGTGATATGCAACTGTGTGGAAATACATGTAGATGTGACTAAACTTTATTGTTATTATTGTTTGTTTTAGACCCTTTCCTCTTCAAACCCAAAAATAGTATGTTGAGCAAGGATGCAGAGAGGCATATTGAAGTTTTTAAAAACAGACCCTGTGACTGAAGTCTCTCTTGAAGCTGTAGTATCAGTAGTACCAGCCCCAGTGAGGGTCAGAAATGTAGGAGGTAGGAGGTGGTTGTTATGGGTGTTTAACAAGGGTGACACAAAAAAAAAACAGAAATAGTACTACAAGGCCAAATATATGCTTTCCTATGGGTGTAGTTAAAAGCATTAAATACCAACCATTTGTAACAATCATCATTTGTTTTCCGACTGTGCCCCCCTAAAACATTTAGCTCCATGACGCCCCTATGTGTGTGTGTGGGTGTATACATATATACAGTGGGGGAAAAAAGTATTTGATCCCCTGCTGATTTTGTACGTTTGCCCACTGACAAAGAAATGATTTTAATGGTAGGTGTATTTAAGCAGTGAGAGACAGAATAACAACTGAAAAATCCTGAAAAATGCATTTCAAAAAAGTTATAAATTGATTTGCATGTTAATGAGGGAAATAAGTATTTGACCCCTTCGACTTTGTACTTGGTAGCAAAACCCTTGTTGGCAATCACAGAGGTCAGACGTTTCTTGTAGTTGGCCACCAGGTTTGCACACATCTCAGGAGGGATTTTGTCCCACTCTTCTTTGCAGATACTCTCCAAGTCATTAAGGTTTCGAGGCTGACGTTTGGCAACTCGAACCTTCAGCTCCCTCCACAGATTTTCTATGGGATTAAGGTCTGGAGACTGGCTAGGCCACTCCAGGACCTTAATGTGCTTCTTCTTGAGCCACTCCTTTGTTGTCTTGGCTGTGTGTTTTGGGTCATTGTCATGCTGGATTACCCATCCACGACCCATTTTCAATGCCCTGGCTGAGGGAAGGAGGTTCTCACCCAAGATTTGACGGTACATGGCCCCGTCCATCGTCCCTTTGATGCGGTGCAGTTGTCCTGTCCCCTTAGCAGAAAAACACCCCCAAAGCATAATGTTTCCACCTCCATGTTTGACGGTGGGGATGGTGTTCTTGGGGTCATTCCCCCTCCTCCAAACACGGCGATTTGAGTTGATGCCAAAGAGCTCGATTTTGGTCTCATCTGACCACAACACTTTCACCCAGTTCTCCTCTGAATCATTCAGATGTTCACTGGCAAACTTCAGACGGGCCTGTACATGTGCTTTCTTGAGCAGAGGGGCCTTGCGGGCGCTGCAGGATTTCAGTCCTTCACGGCATAGTGTGTTACCAATTGTTTTCTTGGTGACTATGGTCCCAGCTGCCTTGAGATCATTAACAAGATCCTCCCGTGAAGTTCTGGGCTGATTCCTCACCGTTCTCATGATCATTGAAACTCCACGAGGTGAGATCTTGCATGGAGCCCCAGAGCGAGGGAGACTGACAGTTATTTTGTGTTTCTTCCATTTGCGAATAATTGCACCAACTGTTGTCACCTTGTCACCAAACTGCTTGGCGATGGTCTTGTAGCCCATTCCAGCCTTGTGTAGGTCTACAATCTTGTCCCTGACATCCTTGGACAGCTCTTTGGTCTTGGCCATGGTGGAGAGTTTGGAATCTGATTGATTGCTTCTGTGGACAGGTGTCTTTTATACAGGTAACGAGCTGAGATTAGCAGCACTCCCTTTAAGAGAGTGCTCTAAATCTCAGCTCGTTACCTGTATAAAAGACACCTGGGAGCCAGAAATCTTGCTGATTTTTGGGGATCAAATACTTATTTCCCTCATTAACATGCAAATCAATTTATAACTTCTTTGAAATGCGTTTTTCTGGATTTTTTTGTTGTTATTCTGTCTCTCACTGTTAAAATACACCTACCATTAAAATTGTAGACTGATCATTTCTTTGTCAGTGGGCAAACGTACAAAATCAGCAGGGGATCAAATACTTTTTTCCCTCACTGTATAATATATATAATATATATATATATATATATATATATATATATATATATATGTATATGTATACACACTCACCTAGAGGATTATTAGGAACACCATACTAATACTGTGTTTGACCCCCTTTCGCCTTCAGAACTGCCTTAATTCTACGAGGCATTGATTCAACAAGGTGCTGAAAGCATTCTTTAGAAATGTTGGCCCATATTGATAGGATAGCATCTTGCAGTTGATGGAGATTTGTGGGATGCACATCCAGGGCACGAAGCTCCCGTTCCACCACATCCCAAAGATACTCTATTGGGTTGAGATCTGGTGACTGTGGGGGCCAGTTTAGTACAGTGAACTCATTGTCATGTTCAAGAAACCAATTTGAAATGATTCGACCTTTGTGACATGGTGCATTATCCTGCTGGAAGTAGCCAACAGAGGATGGGTACATGGTGGTCATAAAGGGATGGACATGGTCAGAAACAATGCTCAGGTAGGCCGTGGCATTTAAACGATGCCCAATTGGCACTAAGGGGCCTAAAGTGTGCCAAGAAAACATCCCCCACACCATTACACCACCACCACCAGCCTGCACAGTGGTAACAAGGCATGATGGATCCATGTTCTCATTCTGTTTACGCCAAATTCTGACTCTACCATCTGAATGTCTCAACAGAAATCGAGACACATCAGACCAGGCAACATTTTTCCAGTCTTCAACTGTCCAATTTTGGTGAGCTTGTGCAAATTGTAGCCTCTTTTTCCTATTTGTAGTGGAGATGAGTGGTACCCGGTGGGGTCTTCTGCTGTTGTAGCCCATCCGCCTCAAGGTTGTACGTGTTGTGGCTTCACAAATGCTTTGCTGCATACCTCGGTTGTAACGAGTGGTTATTTCAGTCAAAGTTGCTCTTCTATCAGCTTGAATCAGTCGGCCCATTCTCCTCTGACCTCGAGCATCAACAAGGCATTTTTGTTGCCCACAGGACTGCCGCATACTGGATGTTTTTCCCTTTTCACACCATTCTTTTTAAACCCTAGAAATGGTTGTGCGTGAAAATCCCAGTAACTGAGCAGATTGTGAAATACTCAAACCGGCCCGTCTGGCACCAACAATCATGCCACGCTCAAAATTGCTTAAATCACCTTTCTTTCCCATTCAGACATTCAGTTTGGAGTTCAGGAGATTGTCTTGACCAGGACCACACCCCTAAATGCATTGAAGCAACTGCCATGTGATTGGTTGGTTAGATAATTGCATTAATGAGAAATTGAACAGGTGTTCCTAATAATCCTTTAGGTGAGTGTATGTCATGACATTTTTATAATGCATGGATTGTGAAGATGACAACAAATGATTCAGTGATTCAGAAAAAATTATCATAATTCTGTTGTGATTTTTTTGAAAGTCGAAAGTGATCAGATATATGCCATTATAATATATATATATATATATATATATATATATATATATATATATATGTATGTGGCGTATGTTTGGTTTCAGAATTGGGGGGTGGGGCATACATTTCGAGTCCTTCATGGGTGGGGGTGTGATTGCTTCCCCCCCAGGCATTCTGAAAATGCCTATGTGTATGTATATGTGTATCTATATGTATATATATACACACATACACACACAGTGCTGGAAGGGTTACTTTGAAAAAAGTATTTGTGATCAGAATACAAATGACCTTGTTTTTAAAATAATCTGTAATGTAATCCGATATAATATTCCAAGCTTGTCATTATGAATCCAGGAAGACAAAAAAGTATGGTTACAGATTCCTACCCAGTAAACCGAATACATGGGAAATAGTATGCTCACACACCATTTGTCCTTAATTGATGTTTCATTTCACACTGTTACCTAGTTTGAAATCTGCCATTTTGCTTATTATTATTTCAATACAGTAAATATTTCAGTATTCTTTTAAAAGTAAAATATTACCTGCAGATGGTGTACAGAAGCATACAGTTTTAATTTTTTTGTAAAAAGACAAATCTTGCACAAATGCTCCCCTTCTGTCATTCAGAAATAAAAAGAAAAAACATCCCTGAATACTGTCCTGTCATAACAATTAGCAAAGCTTAGCAAAGCAAATGTTTAAAATATACTCAATTAGATTCTTACTTAATAGTAATTAATAATAATGTTATATTCTGTTTGTGACATGTCTGATTTCTTCTTTTAAAATGAAGTTTGTACCTCTGTAATGAAAGTCAAGTAAGTAAGTCTCCATCCTGCTTACACAACTATGATTAATCATTTGCTTGCATTTTGGCTCGACTGCTTTTTATTAAAATCTATGTGGAAAAATATTACAAGATGACCACTACAGATTCCCAATTCCAGTCTTCTGCCTCTTCCTGTAAATTATCAAGAGGTCATCCTTAAAGTATCAGTATTCAGAATACTGGTCAGACTACTGGTCTGAATACTGGTATAAAAAAAATCTGAATATGTAAGGTGAATACTTTTAATCCATTACTACCCAACACAGTACATATGTATGGATTGGGAACTAGGGGATTTGCTCAGTTTGCATTGGCACTCAGAAAACATATGGATTCAGTGCTTCACAAATGCTACAGATATTACAGTAATGAACAATGGATTTAAGTTTTTACTATAACACAGTAAAGTGTGCATAATTTAGCCAGTTTGTAATGAGAAAAAGGCCACCATCTTCAATGGCTTTCTATACCACTGAAAGGAAAAAAGATTTTCAATTAATTTTGTTACCGTTCAATTTAAAGTAAAACCTGAAAATGTGCAAGGGAAGTACATTAGGGCATGATCTTATGGTTATCAAGATATATGATGGTGGAAGATTGAACATTGCATTTTGTTGCTTCAAGGCTTTTACCAAGCACTTTAAAGTTCATGCAGTGCAATCACACAATTATAGTTTCCATTCCATTAAGCTCTCAACCGACCCCAATGGATTATAGTAAAGTAACTTAGTAAGGGCAACAGCATTCTAAATAAAAACAACACTAAACTATGTATTTGTGTTACTAAAAGCAATATAACATCTAATTCTCTAATCAACATTAAAAGTATTTTTATGTTTTAGAATTCTAAACATGTTTGAGGTGTGAATGCCACTCAAGACAAATGTGTTTGAATTTGAGTTTTTAAATAAGTATATGCAACGTTTTAGTCTTAACATTTGCTCTGAAAAGGTTGTTGATGTTGATTTTTAAATAGGGCCGAAGGGTAGCTGTGAAATCGTGAAGAATGGACCTATAGAATCAGGGAGTATATCCCCACAGGTCCAGAACTCACAAATCAAAAGGGTTCATATAAACCTATCAATATACTATTAAATACTTTGGATCGATCGTGATTGGAGTGAGACAGATGGGTGACATAGGCATGGGTAAAACATGTGAGCTGAATGCAAAGCAGAAGTTCAATGTATAATCTCATGTTAGACATGTTAAACATATTAGACTGATATTGCTAAGAGCGAAATTTCAGCAGTACCAACATTGAAAGATAGAAGATTCTGCAGTTACTAAATTAATTGACCACTTGTAATCTATGTATCTACAGCACATTATCTGACTATACTACTCTGTTTGAAGATATTGTCTCTGTGAATCTCCTCGAGAGTGCTCAATTCAAATACCTCCTGGTTTCAGATAGCACGAGTAGCACTAGTATTCTCTTACCTTTCTAAAGTAACATTAGGATATCCAAGATTTAAGACAATGAAGGTTTGTCAAATGTGCCTGTTTTACATTTCAAAAGGAAGCTGCATGAATTGAAATCATAGGCTTAGAGGCTTAAAACGATAGCACATGTAGCACAGTCATTTATATTAACATGGCTGGTCTCTGCCTTCTTGAAAAGAATATTATGCCTGTTTGATATGCATTGACATTAACTTCAAGGAGATAAAGTAGCAGCACCATTTATTTATATTAAAGTATCATTCAGTCACCCCTTATCATTTCAGTATAACAAAAGGCCAAGTGTTGCAAGGTAAAAAAATAAAAAAAATTGCTAACTAGAAATGCCTGAATGTTGTTTTTACAGTAGTACTCAAAGAGATATGAAATGTTTCAGGTATGTAGGATCTTTATACAGTGTTCAACTGGGGATCTGTTAAATCATATACCTATTTTTAAGTAAGGGAAGATGATAGAGCAATGTAACTATAACCATTCAGTCGTTATGTTACATGTAGTTATGGTAAACACAGTCTGGTGGACAGTTACCTGAATTCAACAATACCTGATATTTGTTTAAGCACCTTATTAGATTTTACTGAACAAGCAATAGGGGGAGAACTCCTTTGTGGTAATTCACATGTGCAGTGTTGATGTACAGGCATGATTGGGAGAAAAGATTGAGCGAAATGGGAGACACAAAAAAGGCAGCAGAGGAGAATAAGGTATATTATATTCACAGAGGAGAATGATACACAACATGAAAAACACAGTCACATGGAATGGTGCACTTCACATAAAGAGGATGTTAGTTACTTTCATATAGTTTGGAGCTTCCAGTTTTTGAGGCTCAACATCCTGAAACAACAAAACACTGCTCTCCGATTCAGTGAGATGTGGTGGCATATTTGGAATTTATCCAGCTCTGCAATCCATGGTTTCTGCCAGTTTTCAAATCTGGGGCAAAAGCTGTATGCAATTGTTTTCTTAATAGTTTGCTTGGTAATATTGTTCTTCCAGGATATAATGTCATCACAATAATTATTCTGAGAGCTGTATATCTGAAAATGTGCCATTCAAGATCAGGTAAATCTGATCTGGCTGGAGTTTACAGTTCCTAAAAAGATGGTGAGAGACATTCTACAAGCTTTGGTTTATTTAAATAAATTAAAGCTTGATAATTACATTGAGTAATACACAAATGGTTGTTTCAAGCAGACATGAATAAAATAACCATGAACAATATGTTCAGTGTGCATAGGTCAATAGTAACAATAGCTGACATGTATGTATGTACCTGCAGATAAGAACAAAAAAATTGGTCAAAGGACATACTTCTTGCTAAATTACATTTTCCAATTGACCCAATTAAATAAAACAAAAAGTTACATGTTAATCATCTTCTATCAACATTATACTTACATTTATAACTACTTGCACTTGAATTTGTAACATGTATTTTATGTTTAGTCTTAATGCTTACACTCACCTAAAGGATTATTAGGAACACCTGTTCAAATTCTCATTAATGCAATTATCTAACCAACCAATCACATGGCAGTTGCTTCAATGCATTTAGGGGTGTGGTCCTGGTCAAGACAATCTCCTGAACTCCAAACTGAATGTCTGAATGGGAAAGAAAGGTGATTTAAGCAATTTTGAGCGTGGCATGGTTGTTGGTGCCAGACGGGCCGGTCTGAGTATTTCACAATCTGCTCAGTTACTGGGATTTTCACGCACAACCATTTCTAGGGTTTACAAAGAATGGTGTGAAAAGGGAAAAACATCCAGTATGCGGCAGTCCTGTGGGCAAAAATGCCTTGTTGATGCTAGAGCTCAGAGGAGAATGGGCCGACTGATTCAAGCTGATAGAAGAGCAACTTTGACTGAAATAACCACTCGTTACAACCGAGGTATGCAGCAAAGCATTTGTGAAGCCACAACGCGTACAACCTTGAGGCGGATGGGCTACAACAGCAGAAGACCCCACCGGGTACCACTCATCTCCACTACAAATAGGAAAAAGAGGCTACAATTTGCACAAGCTCACCAAAATTGGACAGTTGAAGACTGGAAAAATGTTGCCTGGTCTGATGAGTCTCGATTTCTGTTGAGACATTCAGATGGTAGAGTCAGAATTTGGCGTAAACAGAATGAGAACATGGATCCATCATGCCTTGTTACCACTGTGCAGGCTGGTGGTGGTGGTGTAATGGTGTAGGGAATGTTTTCTTGGCACACTTTAGGCCCCTTAGTGCCAATTGGGCATCGTTTAAATGCCACGGCCTACCTGAGCATTGTTTCTGACCATGTCCATCCCTTTATGACCACCATGTACCCATCCTCTGATGGCTACTTCCAGCAGGATAATGCACCATGTCACAAAGGTCGAATCATTTCAAATTGGTTTCTTGAACATGACAATGAGTTCACTGTACTAAACTGGCCCCCACAGTCACCAGATCTCAACCCAATAGAGCATCTTTGGGATGTGGTGGAACGGGAGCTTCGTGCCCTGGATGTGCATCCCACAATTCTCCATCAACTGCAAGATGCTATCCTATCAATATGGGCCAACATTTCTAAAGAATGCTTTCAGCACCTTGTTGAATCAATGCCACGTAGAATTAAGGCAGTTCTGAAGGCGAAAGGGGGTCAAACACAGTATTAGTATGGTGTTCCTAATAATCCTTTAGGTGAGTGTATAATATTGTATATACTTTAGCTGAATGGCACTCACTCAGCTATTTACTCTTCTGTGTTAACCTTCTATGTTATATATAACTGCCAAACTCTATGCAAAGTGGCACTGGGATTGATGATTCCTTAAAAATAGTTAATTATCTGTCTCACACAATGGTTCAATGATACATGCATTTTCCATAGTTCAGTTCTAGAGTTTCTTATTCATCACAAGACCTGAATGGTCACAATGATGTTGCTTCTGACAGGTTGAAACTAAGATGTTTACCACCATGGAAAATGTATTTTGGACAACTTGCATAGCTTTTGTTTTCCTCTAAAGTTAGTGGAATACAGCAGATATCAATGGTTCTATTATACTCTATGGTAATATGCAGCTTCAGTTACGGTCTGGTAATGAGGATATGGTTCTTTGGCCATCCAAACATGAGTTACATTTTCTCAGATTTTGTTTTTTGTAGATCTAGATTTTTATAACTGTACTTTGTCCTGGTTACTCTGGTCCAACGTATTCTGAATTCTTACAAATAATAATTTAGGTGATATATTTAAGGATTACTTCTTGATCATTTACAGGAAAAAATACTTGAGTAAGGAAATTGCAAGAATATATAGTGTTTCACTTGTAGTATTTTGCAACATTGCTTCACGTCAAAAAAGGGACAGTGTTCAGGGGTATCTTTTATTTATGAATAGAACATTTAAAGGCGAACATTTGTGCGAGGTGTGTCTTTAACTGGATACAAATGTTTTACAGATGTGTATTGCTGTCAATGCGAAAAAAAAAGATTGAGATGACATAAATAAGTAAAGCAAAATGTGCTTATCTGCCAAATATTACATAATTTAAAAAGTCTGTCACAAAATGAAACAAGATAAATGTGTTTACACCATTGTATTGTCTTCCTGGTTTCAAAATGAAAACGTACACGAGAATGTGAGACAAGTATCATACTCTCATTAATGTAAGACTCTGCATGATTTTTAAATAAACTCTGCTGAATAGATTTAAAATAGATTAACAGGTACAAAAACAACTTTAATTAGTCTTCCATATTAAAATTGATTTGAATTAAAATGTGTATATATCTTGTATATCTACTTAGATATTGAACTCAACTTCTGTATCCCAAACATAATCTAAAAGTGATCTGATTAAGTTACTGCTTTGGAGTATTGTACCATTTTACAATACAGATTACAGATCTAATACAGATACAGGTTTCAGATTTTATATTGGGTCCTACTTAAGGAGGATCAAAAATAGTCAGTATAACACCCACAGAGATTCTGACATGTCTGTTCTTTTTTGTTTACTCACATATTTAATTTAAGTAATTCATTCACATATTTTTTTCTGATCTTTAGCTTTAGCATCTCCCTCTCTGTATAGAAATGCACATATCGATTTAATGTTGCTGTTATAAATTCCTTTTCTTAAAGTCCTTTAAGAGCTAGACAAATTATTTCCATATTCCCTTTTAAGATAGTAGATCATTGTTTTGAACAATAACATTATTGTTGAAATGCTATTGGTAGTCCCCATGGAAATCCCCAAAAATGATCTATGAGAAAATATTCTGCAGCAATAACTTTTTAATATGAATAGTGTCCGGACGATACCGACGGGACACCTAACAATAGCAGTACATACAATTATATTTTTTTTCTAAAAAATGGGTTACACTTTAGATTAAGGTGCTGCTTATTAATGTGTTATTCATGATTCATGAAGTATTATTAAATGATTAGTAGATACTTTATAAAGCATGAATAATACACTATAAACTAGTTATACTACAGTTATAGCACTCCATGGAATGGTCACAATGTTTAACAGGTAGCTAAAAAGTGTCCCTTTTCACTACTGGTTTGACACATTCCTACTAAATATTTTTTCAGTTTTGGATCATTATTTTGTTTACTTTTTAGCCACCTGTTCGACAATGTCCATTCAATGTATTGCTATAACCGAGTTATAACTAATGTATAATGTATTATTCATGCTTTATAAAGTATATATTACTCATCTATGAAACATTTATAAATCATTAATAACATATTGATAAGCAGCACCTTATTATAAAGTGTTACCAAAAAATGTAAAGTCTGCAAGAGAGGGTATATTCCTTGTTTTTATCCACAATCACAGAATTGTGTAAACCTGGAGTACATGATGCAGTACATGATGATGCTTTGTTTACTTATCCTGTTTCTGCTACAAATCTCTGCTATATTTTACATTTTAAATTTTGGTAATATAATTTAATCAAATGTAAATCATTTGAAATCTCCAGAAAATTGTGTATTTGTCAAGAATGAATTTCCAGAAGTTCTCCATAAATACAATTATTTCAAATTTCAAGCTTGGACACAGCTTTATAAACTTTAGAGATGCCCCTCATTCTGAATGGATGTTCTCAGTGAAATAATGTAAGTATTAAATAGTTTGTATTGTGTGAATGTTAATGTATGTGCAGAATGTTAACATATTCTTGACTTGATAGTATATATGAAACCAAATTGTGCATGAAGTCACTCTCTATATGAAAAGAGAAGATGTAGCAGCTGCCTTTTACAGTCCCACTGGTAATGCTCTGTTTAAATGTATTTCTTAAATATACAAATCAAGGTCTGATTTATTCCTTCAACCAGCCCACTATTCTGAGGGATGATAGGAATGTAGTGTTTTGATACCAAAGAACTGATATAAATGTGTCCCTAAGACAACATTCTGCAGGCAATATGAAATCGTATTCAGATGTCAATATCTTTTAAAGTCTTTGTGATTTTTTTTTTAATTTAAAGTTATCTTTCAAGTCGGCCAAATGGGAGGGGTTTCTGCGCACTTCTATAGGAACCCGGTCGAAATGTCACTCTATCAAAGCTGTGCCCCTCCGCACGTCACTCAGAACACGTCCCTTCCCACTTCCTGTTCTACAAAACATGATGTCTGCACAGGTTCGTCCTCTTTTGCCATGTTACTAGACCCAAGAACGTGATCTTTCTGTGTCTGTGTATTGCATTAGACCTTAAAAACTGTGTATTTCGGCTGGCTGGCTTCACTAATAGTTTTGTTCACCACCGTTTCGCTACACCTCTGTCTCTATTGTGCATCTTATTAGTTATACTTATAGCTAATTTCAATCCTGTCTGTTGCCACACCGGAGTTCCGGTCTGTAAGCCTCGGTCTGTTGTAAGAGATCTTGCCCACAAGAGGTGCTCCTCCGCCGGCTTGACACTACATCCCGCACCTGCGGCTCTAGATCTCACTCTCTCAGCTTGCTTGGATCGAGCTCTGCTGTGCTCCACTGTCCGCGGGTGTGGCCTCGGTTCTAGGCCCCGCTTTGGCTGGTGGCCTACTACCCTCGTCCCCCCCAGACCCCGTGTCACCTGGTGCCAGAAACCCTGGCACCCACCCATTCAGAATGAGGGGCATCTCTAAAGTTTATAAAGCTGTGTCCAAGCTAATTTTAAATAATTGTATTTATGGAGAACTTCTGGAAATTCATTCTTGACAAATACACAATTTTCTGGAGATTTCAAATGAGGTACAATTGATTAAATGATATTACCAAAATTTAAAATTTAAAATATAGCAGAGATTTGTAGCAGAAAAAGGATAAGTAAACAAAACATCATCATGTACTGCATCATGTACTCCAGGTTTACACAATTCTGTGATTGTGGATAAAAACAAGGAATATACCCACGGAGTCCATCCACTGCCCACTATGGTTCTCTGTCCAAGACCGCTCAGGAACCCTAGGGATCGACACACTAGCCCAAGCGTTTTTGCTGGCAATCACTTCTGCTAAACGTGTGAGTGAGTTACACACCCTGTCCATACACCCATTGTGTGTCCGTTTTGCGGGAGATGGCTCCAGGGTCACGCTACGGCCTAACCCTGCGTTCCTCCCGAAAATGCTGTTGAAGCAAGAGAGTTGGCTACACCTGCTCTGCCCTGTGCGGGCCCTCAGGTGCTATTTGGAACGCACTAAGGACTTTCAGCACTCAGACCAACTGTTTGTGACTTATGGAGCAGGGACACAGGGCCAGGCGCTTTCAAAGCAGCGCCTCTTGCATTGGATTGTGAACACTATTGCCATGGCCTACGAGTCCACCGGGACCCCAGTGCCTGAACACCTGGTGGCCCACTCAATTTGTGACATTGCCACATCATGGGCCTTTTTTCAAGGCACCCCCTTGGCAGACATCTGTGCGGCTGCAGCTTACATTTGTCTGGTCCTACAGGTTGGATATGATGGGACTGGTCCCTTCCATTGGAAACCCGTTAAGTGCATCCTGATGGAGCTATTTGAACCGTGTCTTCCCTTCCACCGGACTATGCCTTCCAGTTGAGCACCCACGCGAGCTGCTCCTGGACTTGCTGACAGCCTGTCAATGTGTTCCCAGGGTCTGTCATGTGGCCGACAGGTATGTTGCCTTATGAGGCCACCCTGTATATAGTTAGTGTTGTGATGGTGCATGCGTATGGTTTTTACCCCGCTATATATATAAACAGCAGGACTGTGGCTCTGGTCTAGCTGGAGCTCACTGCCGCTGTTCCCAGCTAATGGCACTCAAGTTGTTCTCACTGCCTCACTGTGTATATAGTTCCTTGGGTTAGCAGGTCTGTGGCCCGCTCTAGCTGTGTGCCATAGAGCAAGAGACCACTGCTGCTGTCCTCAGCGGTTAGCACTTGAGTGGCCTCTCATGTTCCGCTGTGTATAAAGCTCATTTGTCAGCACAGTAGAGCTAATGTTGCCCTACATTTGCTGGTCCAATCAGCAGGCGTCAACTGCTCTTGTGTTCCAAGGGTGGCGCATTAGTTGGTTCCTGCATCCTGTGGTGTATATAGTTAGTTTGTACGACATTGTAGAGCTGGTGTGGCCTCGCTCCTACCTGGGGTAGTGGAGCAAGTGGTCAATGCTCCCATGTTATGCGAAGAGTGCATGAATGGTTTTCCTGCCCACCGCAATGTTAATGGTTTGATTGTCATGGTAGAGCCTGCTGTTGTCCTGTATTAGCTGGGCTAATAGGTGACAACTGCTCCCATGTTACGTGGTGGTGCAGGATCTGATTCCTGCACCCCGCGATGTGTATAGTTGTTATGACAGCATAGTGGAGCTGACCGCTCTGTACCGTTCAGTGGACATGATTTCTCCTGTGCTGCAGGATCAGGGGTTCACTGCCACGTTAATGTGTGGAGGGCGCACAAGTTGCTTGATTGCCCGCGCCATGTATTGTGCAAGTGGATATCCAGCCTCGCTCCTAGATGCACTAGTAGAGCAGCCGGCCTTGCTATTGTAAGTGGAGGGTGTAAGAGTTGACCTCTGTAGACCCGCTTTGTATATGCTGATTGCAGACAGTTCTCAGTAGAGCATGACTGCGGTCCTCGCTCCTGGACAGCCCAGGTTGTCCCCAAAGGGCCTCTGTGGCTCTTGTCTTGAGTATTGTTACTGTATTGGTACCCTAAGGGTACACCTTGGGGCAGGCTCCCTTATCAGCTCGCTGCCTCCTCCCTTGCGACAGTTTTGTTATAAAGTAACCCCTTCCCCTTGGGCAGTGCTTCCAACTTGAAAGATAATGATAGGTTGCAAATGCAACCCTGGTTATCTGAAAAAGGAAGTGCTGCCAGGGCTGCAATGTCCAATGGCAGCTTTCATAGAGTGACTTTTTCGATCGGGTTCCTATGGAAGTGCACAGAAACCCCTCCCCCTTGGGCAGTGCTTCCTTGTTCAGATAACCGTGATTGCATTCGCAACCTATCGATATATTTAAATCCAAAGTATACCTTTGTGGAATTTAATAGATGTGATCTAAGATCATTTGAACCAGAGAGTTCCCTATATTTTGTAATTGTAAACTTATACCATTGATCAGTCAGTATTTATTAGAGCATCCCCACCCAACTGAATCTTTTGACTGGTTCCTGTGTAATTTAATTTGCAGAAGAATGTCTATGCTCATGTATATTTGGTTACTTAATAATTTACTACCACTTAGTACTCATAAATTCTGGAACTGGGGAATAACATTTGGTTTGTAAATGTAGTGTTCCAGAGCAATTTTAAAAACAAGTTTAAATGGTAACTTTACACCTTAAAATAAAAACTTTTTTTTTCCTTAAACTGTCGTGCCAATATTACGATATTTAAATATGATAATTGTTAATATGTATTTATCTTTATTTTATCTTACTTCAAACAGTAAAGTATGTTCGGCAATGTCATGGGAAATCTACTTCACATTGATACATGATTCATGCTGTCACTGGCATTACCATTCAAATAGGACAATCAGATTTCTCGTTTCTTAACAGAACAAGAGAGTGATTCAAATGATACGCAAAATTTGGAACCCATGTAGTATCCGCCCACCCCCTAGGGAACCCACTATCGGCACCCAACTTTCATACTCAGAGTGATTTCCACTCATCTACAAGTGGGTTGCAGCCAGGGTCGTAATCCCTGTGTGAAAGAGGTGTAGAAGGATCTGATGATGTTGATAAGGTGGGTGACAGATTAAATACATTATGCAGTTGTTGCCCAGTTTGGCTTCTGCTTGCTTTAAATTTGAGCTGTTCATTTGCTCTTCCAATGTTTGGCAAAGTGTGAAACAGCTCTTATATATTTAATGGCCAAAACTGTTCTTCAACATGCACATGGAAATAAGTAGCCATTTCTGTAAAATAAAATCTGTTTACTGAGAAATGTATGATCATGCATTTCATTATAAGCGCTAATAATAATTCCAAATTAAGTTATAATATTTAATGGTGCTAATCTAAGTATTCATATCAGACAACATAAGTCTCCTGAAACTCCCAGTAGGTTGTTGATTCCCTAAACACTGCCTCCTCCTGAATATTGAGAGAAACACAAGGCTGAATACTCTTGTAGTTTATATTGTGTTGCAAAACTCCAAAATTAAATATTTACTTGTAATGCGCTGCAGGCCATATACATTATCCTATATGATTATTTGTCTTGTTTTTTGTAATTTCCTTTGAAGTGCTTCTGTAGTGATCTTAAAAAACAAACTCTTAAGCTTGAAGGGTCTGTCATAAGTAAACAATGAGTACAGTTTTAACACACATACATAATCAATACAAGATTTAGATGTCCTTGCAACTTATAATTCAACATTGTAATTATGTGAGTGAATATACATTCTGTTTATGTGAAATTACATTTGGGCAGCATGCATTTTCAGGTAACCAGATATGTCACTAAAGCACTGGGAGAACAAAAATAGAATGTTGTAATACAACTGCAACATTCCTGCAGCCATTTGATGCTTGTGAAATGTGACATTTTGTTGACAATGTAGATTGTAACACTAAAGTTAAATAAACAAATACATATAAGTCAATTAATATCAGCATTTGTGTATGATTACATAAACTATTATCTAGTAAAGTAAATTACTAAATTTATTTTCACATCAGTCTCCAGTAAGTAATAAATGAATGTATGTACCTATGTATGTATGTGTATGTGTATATATATATATATATATATATACACAAACACACACCCACACACATACAGTGCCAATAGGAAGTAATCGCCTCCCTTGGACTTTTTCACATTTTACAACCTGGCATTATTATGCGCTTAAATGCAATTTAAATATTTCCTTTGAATAACGCAATACTTTAAAGAGGCAAGATATTTTTTATTGTGAAACAACAGTTAATGAAAAAAAAAGACAGAAATGTCTTGCATTCACTTGGTAGAACCACCATTAGTAGCATTTTTTGCATACCTGGATTGTGCAATATTTGCCCATTCTTCTAAGCAAACTTTTTCAAGCTCTGTCAAGCTAGTTGGATAGTTGGAAGGGGATCGATAGTGGAAAGCAGTGTCTTTCCACAGATTTTCAATTGGATTAGTCTGAACTTTGACTGGGTCACTTTCTTGTTTAGGCCACTCCTCTGTCTCACTGGGTGTGTACTTCAGGTCATTGTCTTGCTGAAAGTTAAATCTCAGTCCCAGTCTTAAGGCCACGATACACTATGGAATTTCCATTAAATCTGATTGCATGCTATCCAAATGCAACCCACGATTTCCTCTAAATTACATCAAAATTTCACTGTGAAATTGTAAGAAATCCGATTTCTTGCGATTTCATCCGATTTCAAGCAATAGAGCAGAGTCCTATTTTCATGAAACTGTATGAAATCACCCTGGACAAGTATCCAATCAGAGAGCAAGAAGGAGTCACATGACAACATCTATGACATCACTTAAACAGCTGATAGGTAGGACAGGAGAGGTGAGCCAGAGAAGCACCAGTTTTCCCAGTTGTGTTCATAGTTGTGTATCTTACATGGGGTTGCTCTCTTTCACAGATCTTCTAGTGTTTTGATGTTACTGTGTTAAATATTTGCCCAATACTTACATTAAAAGTTATACATTTATATTTATAAATATTATTTTGTATACTGGTAAATTAGCTTTGAATAGTCTTTGTTCACTTTTTTTTTTTTTTTTAAGATGGTAATAGCAATATATTTGATATCTCTGTTTTGGATAGTGTATTGTTGCTAATAATAATAATAATAATAATAATAATAATAATAATAATAATACAAACTATACATTTAATTACAATAACACACACACACATATCTTAGGGCTGTCAGTCAATTAAATATTTGATTGGTTAATCAATGGGCATTAGTTGATTATTTGGACACTTATTAAAATAAGTGTAACAGACTTTAAGTGGTTGTGCCACACAATAATTTAATACATATTAGGCATTGATATTACAGTATAACAATGCTGTAACGTTAATGGTAAAAAAATAAAAAAATAGGAATATATATTTAAAAAAACAGTAAATCATTATAATCAGCAAAATTATATATAATTGCTACAGCAATTGCTACAGGGTGTTGTGCTCACAAATGATACTGTAAACTACCCACACTGCCCTTGTAAGAAAAGCATTGCATGCAAATGAAACAGAAAATCTTTCCATGTCTTCAATATTTCCTTATGAATCAAATCTGAATCCAAAGTTTAGTTTTCCCATTTGCGGTTTGTAACCCTGCAGTTTCCGTCCAGATACTGTACTCGTGATGTGATATCTTGTGTGATTCTCCTTTATAATTTAACACACAGAGTTGGTCAGTTTGACCAAAATAATTTGAATTACTGAATTTGAGTTCCTGAATACACTGTGCATACCCATTTGTGACTTTTCCTAAATATATGTATAAAATATACTTATGGCATTTTAGCTGCATAAACGCAAATCAAGTTCAAGCCGCAATCTCTACCTTGCCAGTCTACAGTCTTTCAAGTGCTTGAAAAACACACACATTGTATAGCATTACAAGTGTCTTCTAACAACTGTAATCAGATTGAGTGGACACTGAGAGTGATTACCCCGCAAATAAACACTTGTTTCATCTATGTGTTTTGACTGTGCAGTGTACCTGTTTATTTTGATTTAATTTATTTTGATTTAATTTTTATTTCATAATTTTTGTTTTATGTTCATATTTCCATTTAAATACATACTCCATTTGTGCTAGTTTTATTTGATCATTTGCCTATCATTATTATACTATACTTTTGGTTCTTGTAGGTAGTTCGAAATATTGGCATTTCTAGTGTTAACCGTATCATCGCCAGTCATTATAATGAACATTGTTATTTGTTTAAATCTGCCTGATAAATCTTTTAAGAAATATACTGTGACGACTTTGGTGTCATTTATGTTGTTGTACCATACCGTTACATATAGTGTGCCTTACAGATTTATGCATACCCCTGATTCAATGTAACAAAAATAGTTTTAGCAAGGAAAAGTATAAAATGTTTTTTTTTTTTGTTTTCATTTTGTATAAATACATGCACACATGAAACAATGTAAGACTATCAGTATTAGATATCACAAAAATCCAAAAAAAGTCAAAGTTTTGAACAAATATGTAAATATGTTGGACAAATATATTTTTGCAAAGTCCAATAATGAAACTAGTATTGTCTTCATTCATTTCTGCAAACAAATACTGAGTGTACACTTGCATAGACATGAGTGAAGCTGTCTTCTTTTTGCCACAATGTACAGCATGGCTGAAGCTGCCATAACTAAATATGTATTTACACTCTTGATCTTCTTTCTTGCTTTTCTCTTTCAAAACTCCAAACTTCACCATGTAGTCTCACTCCCAAATGCCCTTTATATAGCATGCGATTTCATCATGATTTTGTGCGATTTCATGCATTCAGATTTCATGAAATCCAAAGCATTCAGATTGCATGCAATCAGATTTCATGGAAATGTCATTATGTCAATTATGTCAATTGTCAATTATGTCTTTTGAACACCAATTCTGTAACAATTCCCTTTGATGGTGAATAAGCAACTAGGCCATACTCCATGAGAACTCATTGATTGATTTAGGGTTATACAGGATAGGGGGAAGACAGCTAAAGCGGGAACGTTGTGTGTGTCTACTCATTTGTATATCAGAGAAAATAAGCCTAAAATGAACATTTAAGAAGTGCAGAAGGTTGAAGAGTTAAATCCTGTATAATAGTATTAGAATGCTAGGACAAATCAACGACTAGATATGGAAGAAACTCAAGATTACAGGGAAATATGATACCAAATAAGCTCAAAACTAAAATAAAACAAAAACATACAATGACAACCATTCATAATTCTATAATTACTGTTACTTTTGTAAGACAAAACAGTGAAGAAGACAGAAAATAAAAATGTATCATCCCACAATTGATTAGTTGATCAAAATGGATCACTAAGGATGAATTCATGGTTGAAGGAAGTAAGGTAAAGTCCATCTTTGGCTGTTTCCAAAGCTGTTGAGTCCCACAAAGCAAAGTCGCCTCCAACAAAACAACTTCAACTCTAACATGAGAACAAGTCCATTAGAAAGGAATTATTTATCTTTGTTATATATGTGTGTAACTGTTGCCCTTCTTACTCTTTGGGAAAGGTCCCATTCAGTCCAAACACCAACATTTCTCCAGACTCCTTTGTAGTGGTGGACTGCAATAGGCCTGCAGGTTTTGAATTGGAAGGAATATACTCCTGGCAAGTAAGACAATCTTTTATATGGCACCAAGTGTCTTTACAAATTGTAGGCCACCAAACTACTTCCAAAGGGTTTTCATGATAAAGGACAAGAAAGGCACTAGTCAGCTGTTCCGGAATAACCAGCTGAAATCGATATCCTTGATGCATGGGCACCCGGCGATACAGAAGTCCTTGCTGGTAAATAAAGGAAATGTGTTTGTCATTAGTAGGGGTGGAAACAATGCCATTGATGAATTAAGTGAGTAGTGGGTCTTGGGATTGAGCAGCTGAAATTTAATCCAAGATAGTTGGAATATAGACCCTATATATCATTTTACTCACAAAGGGCATTGTTATTTCACTGTTTGCCTCTTTAAGAGTGATGATTGGAGTTTGGGAATTACATGATCCTGCTTTCTTGCATACAGGCAGGAGCTTCACTTTAATGAGGCAAGTCTTTGGAGGCAGATTGCTCATCCTCTTGACAAACTGCTTCCTGCTGAAGATCAGTATTTTTCTCTAGCTGATGGGAAGTGTCAACAAGCTAAGGGACTCATAAGACTAACTTACCATCTTCATGAGGAAGTCTGGTTTCTGTACACTTATATATTGGAAGATCCTCATTTAGCATTTCCACTTGTTCTGGGCTTGGTTCATGGAAAATACTTGTACTCAGATTGACAATGCTAATAGATGGTATGAGGTAAAGCATCAGAAGGTGTTCACCTATCATCCATTTAAGGACACCATTCAAGGTGTCCAAATGGGAAGCCTCATGGGACAGGTCTCTACACAGTCTTAACCTCCATGTTCAGAAACCCCATTCCTCCATGTTAAACTCGAGTCCCCTTCGCTGGAAGAAAACAATGGTGGTGTCTCTACAAACCAAACCATAACTCAGTGGTCCAGTGTCTGCACTGAACAGCTTAGAAGGACAAAAGTAATGAAGCACGTCATCTTAGTGGAGGACGAGACTCTTATAAGAGGTCGAGCCTATCGAGTTTCACCCCAGAAAAAAGTAATGATTCAGGAGCAAATTCAAGATATGCTCTTAGATGGAGTTATAGAGCCTTCTAGTTCTCTTGGTCCTCTCCAGTTGTTCTCATCGAGAAGAAATATGGTGGGTTCTGTTTCTGTGTTAATTACAAGGGATTGAATGCTCAATTTTCAATTCCATAGACCTACTTTCAGGCTATTGGAAAGCTGCTATGGATGAAAAAAATATTGCTAAAACAGCCTTTTCAACTCCTTTTGGGCTTTACCAGTTTAAAGTGAACAATCTGTGTTGAAAAATGCATCCACAAACTTTCCAACGTTTGATGGAGCAAGTGTTGGGAGACCTGCAAAGGAGAACATGTTTTGTGTATATAGATGACATTGTTGTGTACTCCCCAAGGTTGGATTTACACCTTGTAGATCTGGATGATATTTTTCAAAGACTTAACTCTCAGTCTAACCTCAACCTTAAAAATGCAATTTCTTCAAGCAAACACTTCATTTTTTAGGGCATGTAGTGTCAGGAGAGGGAGTTGCCACTGATCCCCACAAACTCCATGCCATCCAGGAATATCCTACACGCTCAAACCTGAAGGAAGTACAACAGTTCATTGGTATGACAGGATGGTACCACCTGTTTATCCCCAGTTTTGCTGATTTGGCTGCTCCTTTAAACTACACTCTGAGTAGTATTTACCTGTGCCTTGATTATTCCTGAAAACCTTGACCCCTTGCCTTACCCCACGACCTCGACCTTGGACCTCCTCTGACTCTGTTTGCCTGATTGCCCGACCCTTGTTTGTGACATCGACAACCCCTTTTGCCCAATCTTTGATTGCCCTGTCTTGCTCGTATTCGACCCACGGCTGTCTGACAACGTCCAGCACACACCACAACTGGGTCCTCCTGATCCCGTGTCCCGCAGTCCGTGACATAAAACTTCATCGCTATGGACCCAGCGGATCTCCCGGAGATGAGGACTGCCCTCACCGCCCAGGGAACCATGCTCGGTGAGCATGAGAGGATGCTCCAGCAGATCGGGAGCACCCTGGTTCGGATCCTCAAGCGGCTTCCTGACGAATCTCCCCAACCCCCGGCAGCTGTCCCCCCCCGCGATAGCTGTTGCTCCCCGCTGTAAGTGGTTTGTGCTCCAGTGCTCCATTTATTTTGCACACCTCGCCACATCCTTCCCCACTGATGCGGCCAAGATTGCCTTTATTACAACCCCAATTCCGAAAAAGTTGGGACAGTATGGAAAATGCAAAAAAACAAACAAATTTTAAAATTCAATTGACCCTGTACTATATTGAAAACACATTATTAACACATTATTTGATGTTTTACTTAGTGAATTTAATTTATTTTTGAAAATATGTATTCATTTCAAATCTGATGACTGCAACACACTCCAAAAAAGTTGGGACAGTCAACTGTTTACCACTGTGTAACATCACCTTTTCTTTTAATAACACTTATTAAGCATTTGGGCACTGAACACAACAGTTGGTTAAGTTTAGCAAGCAGAATTTTCCCCCATTCATCTATTATGCATTTCTTCAGCTGCACAACTGTACTGGGCCTTTGTTGCCTTATTTTGCGCTTCATAATGCGCCACACATTCTCAATCGGAGACAGGTCAGGACTCCAGGCAGGCCATGCTAGCACCTGCACTCTCTTCTTACACAACCATGTGCTTGTAATCCAGGCAGAATGTGGTTTGGCGTTGTCCTGCTGGAAAATGCAGGGACATCCCTGGAAAAGACGACGTCTGGTTGCTCCAAAATGTGTACATATCTTTCTGTATTAATGGTGCCCTCACAGATGTGCAAGTTACCCATGCCATGGGCACTGACACTCCCCCATACCATGACAGACACTGGCTTTTGGACCTGACGCTGATAACAGCTTAGATGGTCCTTTTTCCTCTTTGGCCCGGAGAACACGATGGCAGTTTTGTCCAAAAACTATTTGAAATGTTGACTCATCGGACCACAAAACACGATTCCACTGTGCTACTGTCCATCTCAGATGAGACCAAGCCCAGAGAAGCTGGCGGCACATTTTGGACAGTGTTGATGTATGGCTTGTGCTTTGCATAGTAAAGCCTTAACTTGAATCTGTGGATGCAGCGGCGAATGGTGTTGAGTGACAAAGGTTTACCAAAGTATTTCCGAGCCCATGTCAGGATATCCATTACAGATTCATGACGGTTTTTAAGACAGTGACATCTGAGGGATCAGAGATCATGCGCATTCAGTGGTTTTCGGCCTTGCCCTTTACGCACCGAGATTTGACCAGATTCCTTGAATCTTTTAATTATATTGTGCACTGTAGAAGGTGAAATGCCCAAAATCCTACCGATTTGTCTTTGGGGAATGTTGTTCTCAAAGTGTTGGATTATTTGCTGATGCATCTATTGGCAGATTGGCGAGCCTCGACCCATCCTTGCTCTTGAAGGACTAGGCCTTTTTTGGAGGCTCCTTATATACTATGATTAAACAATTGCCTCACCTGTTTCACATCACCTTATTTCAACTTGTCACATCGCTATTTGTCCTAAATTGCCCCAGTCTCAACTTTTTTGGAATGTGTTGCATGCATCAATTTCAAAATAAACGTTTACCTTAAAAAAACTATGCAGTTGATTAGGTAAAACATCAAATACCTTGTCTTTATACACTTTTTGTTTAAATACAAGTCAAAGTACATTTACAAATCACTCCTCTTTGTTTTTATTAGCATTTTCCATACTGTCCCAACTTTTTCGGAATAGGGGTTGTATTACGCTCCTCACTGGGAAAGCACTCCATTGGGCGTCCACGATATGGGAGCAACAAGGAGAGGTGACACAGTCCCTGACCCCTTCCTTGTTCACTTTAAGGAGGTGTTCAACCACCCAGCTGAAGGAAGGGACACCGGGGAACAACTCCTCTCTCTTCTCCAGGGAACATCATCTGCTGTGGATTATACCTTGAAGTTCCGCACACTGGCTGCAAATAGTGGATGGAATAAGCGGTCTCTCATCACTGTTTTCCGCCTGGAGTTGCGTGCCGAATTGCAAGCAGAACTTCCCTGCAAGGATGAGGCTCTGGGGATGGAAGAACTCATCCAACTGGTGGTCGGCTGGACAATTTGATGAGGACTAGACGGCAGCGTCCCACTTCCGAGTTCCATCTTCCACCGGCCGGATTCAGCTATCCATCCAGCAGCCTCGGAGAACCAGAACACATGCAACAGGGTCGGACCCATCTATCACCAGAAGAGAGACAGAGAAAAGTGTAGCAATGCCTATGCCTCTATTGCGAACAGTCTGGGCACTTCCGCGATGCTTGTTCTCTTTGTCCTGGCACCTCCTCGGTTACCCCTGACGACTCCATGTCCTCTAGTAACCCCTGCACAATGTCATGTTCAGGTTCAGTCAGTTCTAAATCTGTGTTTGTACTTGCACTGCTAGATTCTGGATCCTCTGGGAACTTCATCAACCGGAAGACGGTGAATCGACATCCCACTCTCACTGTGTGTACCTCCCCTTAGTGTCCGTGCATTCAATGACCAGCCCATTGGTTCTGGTCTGGTTTCCCATAAGACAAGTCTTTTTTGGTTCTCGACTCTCCTGGAGCAGATTTGATCCTTGGGCTACCCTGGCTCACTCACCATAATCCAGCCATTTCCTGGACAGACAGAGACATAATATCCTGGGGGCAGCATTTGTTTCACCGAATGTCAGTTTCCCCGTTGCAGATTCAGCACGGACTCTCCTCTGATCTGGCTCCTTCCACCTGTCCAGTGAACTGGACCTACGTCCCGTCATCAGTGTGCCCCCACTTGCTGCGGTGGATCAACTCCACTCCTGCCTCCAGTCACCCAGGTGTCAACCGCACCGTTTCCTTAGTCCGGGGGAAATTCTGGTGTCCCGGTTTTGTGCGTGACGTCACCAGGTTATTTGGTGCCTGCTCCATCTGCATGCAGTCCAAAGCCTCTAGACACCTCCCTGCAGGTCTGCTTGAGCCACTTCCTGTCCCTCACCATCCATGGTCTGACATAGTTGTGGATTTCATCACGGATTTCTCCAAATCACAGGGCTACACCACCATCCTGATAGCCATCGATCGGTTTTCCAATGGCTGCTGGCTCATTCCACTGAAGGGACTCTCCACAGCTCTCAAGACAGCAGAGATGCTTCTTACCCATGTATTCTGCGTCTATGGGCTGTCAGAGGACATGGACTCCGACAGAGGTCCCCATTTCACCTCCCGTGTCTGGTCTGCCGTTTTCAAGGCACTCAACGTGAACATCAGCCTCATGTCCGGCTATCATCCCCAATCAAATGGACAGACAGAGTGCCTGAACCAGGAAATCAGTAGGTTTCTGTGCTCCTACTGCAGCATGTCCCAGACTGACTAGAGTTGCTTCTTACCTTGGGTAGAGTACACGCAGAACTTTCTCACCAACTCCTCCTCTGGCCTCACTCCCTTCCAGTGCACTCTTGGATACCAGCCTGCTCTTTTCCCCTGGGACAAGGAATCCACTGGATGACATGTTTTGCCAGAGAGCTGCGGTCTGGGAAGGATTCGGTCCGGAGGAGCAATCCTGGGTTCCAGCCTCTGATGTGCGTGATCCCTCTCTCATCACAGACTTTCACCTGGCCCATCCTTCTGCACCTGCTCCTTGGCCCCGTGGTGGGGGGGGGGTGGGTAATGTCACAGTTTACAACACATCCCCAGTTCCCCAATAGATGTCGCCATCACCCTTCCTTATCAGTCACTTCTTACAGATCCTTTCATCCTATCATTCAATCAACATTCCTGAAACCCATGTGCACTTGTTCAATCGCCCTCTGCTCCCATTCGCCCTGCACCTCCCAACCTGATTTTCTGTGCCACATATAAACCCCTCACTAACCCTCATTCCTTGCAAAGTTTTTTCAGTTTTCCACTACACCTCTGAGCGTTACTCCCCGTGCCTTGTTATTGCCTTGTTCCCTGGATTCCTTGCCTGACCTCTCAACCACGACTTTGGACTTTCCTAATTACTCTGTTTGGCTGATCACCTGACGCTTGCTTGCCACAATCGCTCTGCCTCCTTCTACAATAGGAGATGGATGGGGATGGCCAAATTTTACTAAAAACTCTGGGATGTGTCCGGCACGGCACAGCACAGCATGGCATGGATGCTTAAGCCAGTAGAACTGAACTAACCTATGTCCTTTTACTTTCAGTAAAGTTTAAGATTATTAGTTTATAAGATAAGTTATTTGAGGAAACCATATAGGCCCCTTTTGATCCATTGAAAGGTTAACTGTAATTCTTAAATTAGGGGAGTAGAGGAGAATACATTGAATGGATAAGAATAAATGGTTAACAAGACGTCTACATCTGAATAACCTACACCTTTTTCATTTGAATAACCTCCACAGGGTATATATACACTCACCTAAAGAATTATTAGGAACACCTGTTCAATTTCTCATTAATGCAATTATCTAACCAACCAATCACATGGCAGTTGCTTCAATGCATTTAGGGGTGTGGTCCTGGTCAAGACAATCTCCTGAACTCCAAACTGAATGTCTGAATGGGAAAGTAAGGTGATTTAAGCAATTTTGAGCGTGGCATGGTTGTTGGTGCCAGATGGGCCGGTCTGCGTATTTCACAATCTGCTCAGTTACTGTGATTTTCATGCACAACCATTTCTAGGGTTTACAAAGAATGGTGTGAAAAGGGAAAAACATCCAGTATGCGGCAGTCCTGTGGGCGAAAATGCCTTGCTGATGCTAGAGGTCAGAGGAGAATGGGCCGACTGATTCAAGCTGATAGAAGAGCAACTTTGACTGAAATAACCACTCGTTACAACCGAGGTATGCAGCAAAGCATTTGTGAAGCCACAACACGTACAACCTTGAGGCGGATGGGTTACAACAGCAGAAGACCCCACCGGGTACCACTCATCTCCACTACTAATAGGAAAAAGAGGCTACAATTTGCACAAGCTCACCAAAATTATACAGTTGAAGAATGGAAAAATGTTGCCTGGTCTGATGAGTCTCGATTTCTGTTGAGACATTCAGATGGTAGAGTCAGAATTTGACGTAAACAGAATGAGAACATGGATCCATCATGCCTTGTTACCACTGTGCAGGCTGGTGGTGGTGGTGTAATGGTGTGGGGGATGTTTTCTTGGCACACTTTAGGCCCCTTAGTGCCAATTGGGCATTGTTTAAATGCCACGGCCTACCTGAGCATTGTTTCTGACCATGTCCATCCCTTTATGACCACCATGTACCCATCCTCTGATGGCTACTTCCAGCAGGATAATGCACCATGTCACAAAGGTCGAATCATTTCAAATTGGTTTCTTGAACATGACAATGAGTTCACTGTACTAAACTGGCCCCCACAGTCACCAGATCTCAACCCAATAGAGTATCTTTGGGATGTGGTGGAACGGGAGCTTCGTGCCCTGGATGTGCATCCCACAAATCTCCATCAACTGCAAGATGCTATCCTATCAATATGGGCCAACATTTCTAAAGAATGCTTTCAGCACCTTGTTGAATCAATGCCACGTAGAATTAAGGCAGTTCTGAAGGCGAAAGGGGGTCAAACACAGTATTAGTATGGTGTTCCTAATAATCCTTTAGGTGAGTGTATATATATATATATATCAACACAATACTGCTGTACTTTACAGCTTTACATGGATTTGCCACAACTTATATTTAAAGTAAAAATAGAATAACAGCAAATATATTGTATGTTCTTATAATGTAAATCTATAAATACAATTGTGTGTGTGTGTGTGTGTGTGTGTATGTAGAGAGAAGTAAATATAAGAATGAAAATATACAGCACTTATTCTGTAATGGTGGCAGTAGTGGACAGAAAAATTTACCATTATTCAATAATATAAAGCAATTTATTTTATTGAATTGCAAGAAGACAAAGCTACTTTGATGTTTCCATTTATCTCTGAAACAAATTGCTGAAAAACTAATTATATCTCATCCATAATGCATAAGGTGTTTCTAAGAACTTTAATTCAAGTGTTTAACTAATTCATGTGAAAGTAGATTAAATGGAATGATACAAGAAAACTACAGTTCTCTATTTTTGGGTCAATCCATTAATATGGTAGTGAGTAACACTGGTTTCTAAGGGGTTGAAAGAATATCAAAGGAACCACAATTTTAAGTCCCTGCATTAAAGCTATTCGAAGGAGTACAATCAATTCTGTACCCTAAAAAGGACCCACTCATACAATTGAAATTTGCATACCTTTCACAATGCTTGAAAAAGTGAAATCAGGAAACTGGCTTTTTCACTGCTTGAGAGAACTCAGTAATGTAAATAAATGAGTTTGTATTATTTATTACATATATTATGGCTCATTTTTCAGTGGCAGATACAATTATAATTTGTCTGCCAGCCATAATTTGATTTAAAACATTAATTTATTTGTACCTGATTCTTATCAATCAAACTCATGTTATGAAGGTTTTTTTTTTTTTTTTAATGCAGATCAATTAAACTACAGTAATTTTAGCAGATTATCATTTAGTTATGCCTCTAAAATGTTTCAGATGGGTTTCAAGGAGTATCATGCCTGAAAATGTTACACATTGTTTAAAATTAAAGTTAATATTCAAAATGTGAGGTAAATGTGGCGTCTACTGTAATGTGGACAGGGGGAAATTTAGTTTAACAACTGGTTTTCTTTATGTGGATTAAACCCCAATAGACTACACCACCCTTATTTTATATAGAGGTAAGGGACCTCTGAATCATGACCAATAATATGGGTTCCCTGACACAAGTCCCTTCAATCGAATGAAAGTCAGTCACAAATACAGTTTTGATTTTGCTTTTACAAACCATTATTATTATTTAGTTTCCTAAATAAATTAGAAGAGTACTAGTTCACTTTCACCAATATCAGAATGAATCAAACAGATCTGGACTGCTATTTAAGAACCTGACCATAAGTTAGAGGCTAAATCTAAACAAAGAGACAACTACCCACAGAATGCATGGAGGACAGACTGTGGACAAGTTATTAATATATATATTGAAATAAATGAAAGTGAAAAATAACAAAATAAAACCACACCAAGTGCAATAGTCATCAAAAACAATTAAAGTCACAAATCAATTCAACCCCCCGTACTATATCAAAACAGTGACCTAGTTATGCGTCTGCACAGTCCTTGTAGACTGGGGGGAGGTTGTACTCTAATTATAGTTAAATGGTGCAAAGGCACCATTTTATATTAACAAATAGTCTTCACTCTTACTAATACTGACTTAACACAAAAATGCAGACAGAGGATCAGTATATTGCATTAAATAAAATCACGGCAATGATAAAAACCAATACTAAAAAATAATAAACCATACTCTAAAAGCCATAAAACAAACAATAGTAAAATTGTTAAGCGATCAGTAGACAGTAATCGGCGCTCACTTCCTGCAAAAGATGCAAGAAAGCACGTAAGTGAGTGCATAAGTAAAAAAAACAATAAAAACAAATATCTCGTGGCAAAAGCGATTTACCAAGTCCTTTGCCCTACATTACCTATAACAATTTAAAACCACAAGGGAATAAAACCACCAAAACATACCTCAGGTAGGCTGTGGAACACAGAAGTAATAAAAAAACATCTCACAGCTCACCCTACAAGTTACCAAACAGTCACAAATGAGTTGGTTGTTTTCCTAAAATAAAATAAAAATAAAACCATACGAACAAAAGGAGTGCGGTGTAACCGGCTTACCTGCAGCGATCTACAGGAAGTGTTTCCAATGACTCCTGGAGACGGAAGTACACCCAACATTCTCTTGTGACCTGGCTATGGTGCTCCCTTTTTATAACGCTTTCCATTTAGTGAATGGGACGGCACTCAAAGAACGAGATTCCACACAGTCTTAAAGTCCCACCCGCTACATATAGCCTGGCTGTTTATTTAGAAACAAATAAGAATATAAGAAAGTTTGCAAATGAGAGGAGACCATTCGACCCATCATGCTCGTTTGGTGTCCATTAATAACTAAGTGATCCAAGGATCCTATCCAGTCTAATTTTAAATGTTCCAAAATTCTCAGCTTCAGTCACATCACTGAGGAGTTTGTTCCAGATTGTGACAACTCTCTGTGTGAAGAAGTGTCTCCTGTTTTCCATATTGAATGGCTTGAAGCCCAATTTCCATTAGTGTCCCCTGGTCCGTGTGCCTCTGCTGATCTGGAAAAGCTCTGGTTTGATGTGGTCGATGCCTTTCATGATTTTGTAGACTTAAATCAAGTCCCCACGTAGTTTCCTCCTTTCCAGGGTGAAAAAAATCAGTTCCCTCAGTCTCTCCGAGTAGGATCTACAACTGCAGTTGCATGTTCAAGGAACTATAATAGATTAGTAAGACATGATCTGCCTAGTCTAAACCCATGTTTATCTCCAAGAATATAATTTTCATTAAGATGCTCCTCTATTTTCTGTCTAATCATTTTACAAGTGATGCAGGTGAGACTGATTGGTCTGTAATTTCCTGGCTCAGTTTTGTCCCCTTTCTTTTGGATTGGTATGACATTTGCCATCTTCCAGTCAGTTGGCACATCCCCTGTTCCAAGTGTCATTTGGAATATTTGAGTTAGTGGCCTATACATAATTTCCCTAATTTCTTTAAGTACTGTTGGAAATATACCATCTGGCCCAGGTGATTTGTTTGTTTTTAATTCTGCTAGTCCCTTTAGTACCTCCTCCTCATTTATCCTGATCTCTCTTAGGGTTTGACTGGACTGGTTGTTAACCTGTGGCATGTCATCTGTTTTTTCTTTTGTAAAAACCTCAGTGAAATACTCATTGATGACATTTGCCACATCTTGTTTGTTTTCCAAGATACTTCCATTTTTGCCCTTTAGCTGTTTCACTTCCTCTTTTATTGACCTCATGCTGTTGTAGTATTGAAAAGAGCTCTTTGCACTAGTTTTAGCTCCAAGAGCTATGTTTCTTTCTATTTCCCTCTTTGCTTTCCTGATCCCTTTCTTAAGATCTCTTTGTAGTTCAACATATTCTTTGTATTTTGTTTCGTCTCCATCCCTTTTGTATGCGCTATACAACATTTTCTTTATCTTGATATTTTTTTGCCTACTTCTATTAAATCATTTTGACCCTCGATTTGTTTTGATACAAATTTTTCCTGAGCCCCAAGTAGTATATTCTTAAAATATAACCATCCATTTTGAACTGAATCTGTATCCAGGGTGCTCCAGTCTACCTCTTCTAAGTGCCACCTCATACCTTCAAGGTTTGCTTTTCTAAAATTGTAGACCATTGTTTTAGACTTGGTCCTTGTTTTTTGAAAGAATGCCTCAAAGCTAACCATATTGTGATCACAGTTTGCCATTGGTTCTCTAACTAGTGTCCCTCTTGGTCATTTGAAAAGATCAAGTCAATGCATGCGCTCTCTCTGGTTGGTTCCCTGACAAATTTACCATCTCAACCATTTCTATTTCTGCTTCGGTAGTCCCAACTGGGCTTTCCCAGTCTATGCTTGGGAAATTTAAATCCCACATTATAACAGCCACATCCTTGCTACACGCAGTCCTGATTACACTAATCCCCCAGATCTTTTATTCAAAAGTTTAACCCACAAAGATTCTGTTGTATTACTAGGATCTAATTTGATTTCTTCTGTCTCAATGTCATTTTTGACATATAATGCTACCCCACCACCTATTAGATTTTGCCTGTCTCTCCTAAATTGTGTGTATCCTTTCAACTTGTATTCATGCCCATCATTTTCTATAAGCAATATTTCTGTCATTCCTACAATATCATAGTCACACGCCAGCACTGTGGCATCTAGGTCTAACATCTTGTACCTTATACTCCTGGCATTGAGGTACAAACACTTCAGGACTTTCCTACTAGCAGTTTCCCTTGGTTTTCTTTCCTTTGTTGAACATCTCCCATTGTCAGAGCTCCCTGCCCCCTGGTCCCTAGTGTAAAAGATTCTCAATTACTCTGCACATACGCTCTCCCAATGCATTAGCCCCACTTCTGTTTAGATGTAGACTGTCCTGTTTGTACAGGTCCCATCTATCCCAGAAGAAAGACCAATGCTCCATAAATCTAAAACCCTCTTCCCTACAATATGTCTGCTAGTGATGGGTCGTTCGCGAACAAGTCAGCTCTAAGAGCGTTGGGAGTTGGCTCGCATATCAGAAGAGCCGAATCTATTTATAAAAATATAAAAAAACAATTAAGATATGAATAATCAAAAGATTTAAATGAATAGAATTGACTAATTCTAAGAACGAAAAAATAAATAAAATAATATAGGCCTAAATGCTCAAGCGCACACACATTCGTTGTTACTGTCTGCTCAGACTAACAGCCTCACCTGTTGTTCCTGTCAATCAGACACGCAGTGTCAACCAATGAACCAAAGATGCGCGAGGGAGGGCGGAGCCAATTTACTCACAGACACACACTTAGCAGCACTTTGTTACATTACATTACATTTGTTACATTAAAAAAGTTATACTTTAAATGCACGTGTAATATCATCCTTCATTTTTACATTTATTTGAATTTTTGGGATCCTGCAGTTTGCAAATTATTATTTATTTTTCTTTAATATTGTGCAATATTCTATTATGTTGTTCAGATTGTATTAGTTTTGAATGGTTAGATTTATATGCACTTTGTTTATATACATTAAAATGTTATACTTTAAATGCAAATGTTTAATAGCAATCTGTTTCATAACAAACCAATGCATTTTTAAATGCATTGTGGTTAAGGTAGAGTATGATTTCATTTAATAATTTAATTAGTATTGTTTTAACACCAATCATAGTCAAACTGTCACAAACTGCTTGACTTCAAAAAATACAAATACAAATACAAAAGCCATTTGGGAGCCAAAAGAAAAAGAAAAAGGCTCACTGAAAAGAGCAGGAATGCCCATCATTAATGTCTGCCTCTCACCTGTACTGTTCTGTGTCTGTCTGTCACAACTTGTAAATCCTTCTGTTTAAATAAACAATCATTATGTTTTGTACATATAGTGTGCCATGCCATAATAATAATAGCTATTAACTTGATTTTAGTGTAATCTCAGTGAGGAGGAAAACAAAACAAAAAACATCTGGCCACAAAAACTGATGTTATCTAAGCTTCCAGGAAGATGATGAATCCACATAGCTGGCTGATGAAGTTTGTGTGTTTCTGGCAGATGATATTGAATCCACTTCCAAACCACTTCCAACATGCTTAATTTTTGGGATGGATCATATTCACTTTTGCTTTGCATATGTTTTGGAGGACTTTGGTAAGAATGTTGTAGAGTGGAAGCAAGCTAAGAATGCAAGCTTCATTCTTGTACAGAAGTATTGTGCCAATATCTTAAACAATCCTTCTTTTAAGAAGTCAATATATAAATGTAGAATGCGTACACAGGACATTGACAATGAATACTGATGAGTAATAGGCTTCCTTTGAATTTAAATGAAAAGAGAAAATGTATGGTGTGCTTTACTTTTATATTCTTTTACTTATATAATCTGCTCAAGGAAATATAGATTAAAATGGACAATACATTTTTTTTTGTCATGTCAAAGAAATAAATGCTTCTGTGCTCAACGTAAGTCTTGTATAGGTCAAAATTAATACAATTTCAAAATGTTATTCATTCACCATTCATTTATCAAAGGGAAATATATGAACCTTTCAATAATTATGTACTTTCATATACTTGGCGTGAATCTCTTAAGAGATTATGATTAACAGTGGTGCAGGTTTACCATGTGCATCCTTGCAATCACAAGGATCAGTGGATGTAAACTTTACTAGCTTTTATGTAAGTGGCATACAAAACCAGGGTAGGCTACTTAACTAGTTAACTTTATCTACCATGCAATTCTTGTTTTTAAATTATTTATAAAAAATGTTATTATCCAAAATAAATACATGTTGGTCAATAGCCCTAGTGTATGTGTCTTTGGATTATGGTTTCATTCTCAAATGTATGTGTAAAGTAACAATAAATCATCCACAGTTTAACATATTAGGAAATCCTAATAATAGCTGGGTGTGTGGGTTTCATGTTAAATGTATCAATTATGCTTTAACTTGACACAACTTACCTTTTATCACTTAAACTGACTTGTGCCTCCTCTACCTTAAGTATTGAATTGTCTTGCTCTGCACCTCACCTTGTTATACTGTATTTCAACTAAAAATGGATCTGCAAATAGATTAATTGCTTTTTTATCACAATCCATCTTATAAAGTAAAAACATACATCATGTATCATCCTTTTTAATCAACTTTAATATGCTGTTTCAGTTTTATACTTTGTTTCCTCTTGCACTTTTAGATCAGTTTATTTATTTAAATAAATCGAGCTCTAATCTTATATATGGAGTACTACAGCATTTCACACAAATGAAGATTGAGAAGGTACATGATGTAATTGTCAAACCTTTGCATCCAAAAATGTTATCCTGAAACAAACCTTTTCAAATATTAATTGTATGAGAGAAACTTAAATGCCCCTAACTTCATTATTTAAATGGATGAAATATGGAGAAAAGTACTTTATGCAAAGCTTTAGAAACTCTAAAATGTTTATATATAGAGAAAGACTGATGTCCTGTTTTATTTGTCTGAGTTAATCTTAATCCTGATGATTTTTGGCTCATAGCTTGAAATGTCACCTTAATCGCATTATGAAACAAATGCAGCAGGGACTTGATAGAAGTAATTGATAAGCAAGTAATACTGTGTGATTTAGATCCCTCACTTCCTGGAAGAGTCATCCTAATTTGGATGGGATCTATCCAAATTCAGATTTTTTTTTTTTTTTTTTAATTGTGTTTGTGTATATACACAGCTCTGGAAAAATTTAAGAGATCACTGCAATGTTTTCTTAAATCAGCATCTCTACATGCATGGCAGCCATTCCATTCCATTCATATTTTTATTTGGAATTTGCAAGAAATGTTGTCAGGAGTTTTTAAAATAAAATAAAAATGTTAATTTTACCCAAACACATACCTAACAAACAAACAAATAGTAAAACCAGATAAACTGATAATTTTGCAGTGGTCTCAATTTTTTCCAAAGCAGTATATATATATATATATATATATATATATATATACACTCACCTAAAGGATTATTAGGAACACCTGTTCAATTTCTCATTAATGCAATTATCTAACCAACCAATCACATGGCAGTTGCTTCAATGCATTTAGGGGTGTGGTCCTGGTCAAGACAATCTCCTGAACTCCAAACTGAATGTCTGAATGGGAAAGAAAGGTGATTTAAGCAATTTTGAGCGTGGCATGGTTGTTGGTGCCAGACGGGCCGGTCTGAGTATTTCATAATCTGCTCAGTTACTGGGATTTTCACGCACAACCATTTCTAGGGTTTACAAAGAATGGTGTGAAAAGTGAAAAACATCCAGTATGCGGCAGTCCTGTGGGCGAAAATGCCTTGTTGATGCTAGAGGTCAGAGGAGAATGGGCCGACTGATTCAAGCTGATAGAAGAGCAACTTTGACTGAAATAACCACTCGTTACAACCGAGGTATGCAGCAAAGCATTTGTGAATCCACAACACGTACAACCTTGAGGCGGATGGGCTACAACAGCAGAAGACCCCACCGGGTACCACTCATCTCCACTACAAATAGGAAAAAGAGGCTACAATTTGCACAAGCTCACCAAAATTGGACAGTTGTAGACTGGAAAAATGTTGCCTGGTCTGATGAGTCTCGATTTCTGTTGAGACATTCAGATGGTAGAGTCAGAATTTGGCGTAAACAGAATGAGAATATGGATCCATCATGCCTTGTTACCACTGTGCAGGCTGGTGGTGGTGGTGTAATGGTGTGGGGGATGTTTCCTTGGCACACTTTATGCCCCTTAGTGCCAATTGGGCATCATTTAAATGCCACGGCCTACCTGAGCATTGTTTCTGACCATGTCCATCCCTTTATGACCACCATGTACCCATCCTCTGATGGCTACTTCCAGCAGGATAATGCACCATGTCACAAAGGTCGAATCATTTCAAATTGGTTTCTTGAACATGACAATGAGTTCACTGTACTAAACTGGCCCCCACAGTCACCAGATCTCAACCCAATAGAGTATCTTTGGGATGTGGTGGAACGGGAGCTTCGTGCCCTGGATGTGCATCCCACAAATCTCCATCAACTGCAAGATGCTATCCTATCAATATGGGCCAACATTTCTAAAGAATGCTTTCAGCACCTTGTTGAATCAATGCCTCGTAGAATTAAGGCAGTTCTGAAGGCGAAAGGGGGTCAAACACAGTATTAGTATGGTGTTCCTAATAATCCTCTAGGTGAGTGTGTATACATATATATATATATATATATATATATATATTATATATATTATACAGTGAGGGAAAAAAGTATTTGATCCCCTGCTGATTTTGTACGTTTGCCCACTGACAAAGAAATGATCAGTCTATAATTTTAATGGTAGGTGTATTTTAACAGTGAGAGACAGAATAACAACAAAAAAATCCTGAAAAACGCATTTCAAAGAAGTTATAAATTGATTTGCATGTTAATGAGGGAAATAAGTATTTGACCCCTTCGACTTAGTACTTGGTGGCAAAACCCTTGTTGGCAATCACAGAGGTCAGACGTTTCTTGTAGTTGGCCACCAGGTTTGCACACATCTCAAGAGGGATTTTGTCCCACTCCTCTTTGCAGATCCTCTCCAAGTCATTAAGGTTTCGAGGCTGACATTTAGCAACTCGAACCTTCAGCTCCCTCCACAGATTTTCTATGGGATTAAGGTCTGGAGACTGGCTAGGCCACTCCAGGACCTTAATGTGCTTCTTCTTGAGCCACTCCTTTGTTGCCTTGGCTGTGTGTTTTGGGTCATTGTCATGCTGGAATACCCATCCACGACCAATTTTCAATGCCATGGTTGAGGGAAGGAGGTTCTCACCCAAGATTTGACGGTACATGGCCCCGTCCATCGTCCCTTTGAGGTGGTGCAGTTGTCCTGTCCCCTTAGCAGAAAAACACCCCCAAAGCATAATGTTTCCACCTCCATGTTTGACGGTGGGGATGGTGTTCTTGGGTTCATTCCTCCTCCTCCAAACACAGCGAGTTGAGTTGATGGCAAAGAGCTCGATTTTGGTCTCATCTGACCACAACACTTTCACCCAGTTCTCCTCTGAATCATGCAGACGTTCATTGGCAAACTTCAGATGGGCCTGTACATGTGCTTTCTTGAGCAGGGGGACCTTGCGGGAGCTGCAGGATTTCAGTCCTTCACGGCGTAGTGTGTTACCAATTGTTTTCTTGGCGACTATGGTCCCAGCTGCCTTGAGATCATTAACAAGATCCTCCCGTGTAGTTCTGGGCTGATTCCTCACCGTTCTCATGATCATTGAAACTCCACGAGGTGAGATCTTGCTTGGAGCCCCAGACCGAGGGAGACTGACAGTTATTTTGTGTTTCTTCCATTTGCGAATAATCGCACCAACTGTTGTCACCTTCTCACCAAGCTGCTTGGGGATGATCTTGTAGCCCATTCCAGCCTTGTGTAGGTCTACAATCTTGTCCCTGACATCCTTGGACAGCTCTTTGGTCTTGGCCATGGTGGAGAGTTTGGAATCTGATTAATTGGTTGCTTCTGTGGACAGGTGTCTTTTATACAGGTAACGAGCTGAGATTAGGAGCACTCCCTTTAAGAGAGTGCTCCTAATCTCAGCTCGTTACCTGTATAAAAGACACCTGGGAGCCAGAAATCTTGCTGATTGATAGGGGATCAAATACTTATTTCCCTCACTAACATGCAAATCAATTTATAACTTTTTTGAAATGCGTTTTTCTGGATTTTTTTGTTGTTATTCTGTCTCTCACTGTTAAAATACACCTACCATTACAATTATAGACTGATAATTTCTTTGTCAGTGGGCAAACGTACAAAATCAGCAGGGGATCAAATACTTTTTTCCCTCACTGTATATATATTCAACTCATCCTCTCTCTACAGGTGTACCCCACTGATTGGTGCTGGAACCCCTTCTCCAAGCCCTCACAGTATGGGTTTGTTTCCAAACTGTGAAACTCTGGCCTTATAACATATCTGAATCTGGCTCTAATCTGTTGGTGGGGTTATGAGGAATTACACAAAATACTAGTTCAAATTTGTTTAGTAAGGCTAGGGGTTCTCAAGTTTTAAATGCATTTATTTTGAACCACAGTACTATTTTATTTAATTTTATTTCATATATAAACCACTTGGAAAGAGTAAGCATTAGCCAAAAAAATAACCTTTTTCATGTCTTATGTTTTATGACTTTCAACCATGTTATTCAGAATGTAATACACAAAAAAAACACAACCAGAACATCATGATCAGCCACATAAATCACCATTTTCACTGCCTTTCACCGTCACATACATAGATGCATCGACTTGCCACTCAGCACATTCGTTATTCATGACGTCAATCACTCGGCTCGCCTTTCTATAGTGTAAATGCGAGTCCAACGTGCTAAACCATACCAGGATGGCCTGCATGGCTCAGGTATGCTAGTGTAAACTTTTATAACCCAGGGAAACAGGAAACTTTCACAGACCTCTGCATAGTTCCAGATGCTTCCATTGAACTTCCAAAGAACAGAATGTTGTTGTAGATTTGTTTTTGTTGGATTTTATTGAAAAGAGTACCTAATGAATGGGACCTTCCTGATTTTTTTAAATTAAACTAGCTGTTTATGACGAATATTACTTAGCTCTATGTAATGCTGATGAGATATAATATTTTAGTATTTTTTCAGGATATATGATTAAATGGAATGCTTTTTTATGCATATGCATTTAGATATGCATATGCATATGTATAAAAATATGTTTTTACATCATCACATATGTGTAGCTTGTCTTTTTGATTTTCAAATATTAATTCATATTCATTATATTTGTCTGATCTGGGATGGCATTGTCTGCCCCCCCCCCTCCCAACCTATAGCACTGCTTATAATACTGCCAGCCCCTCTTCCATGCCATCAAAATAGATATTTGCAGTATAAGTGCTATTAGGTAAGGATTAATTATTTTCTTTCCCTTACATTCACATCAACTGCTTCTCATACATAATATAGCAAAAGCATTATGGAGAGTTTGAAAATTGCTTAGACTGTATATGCTTTCATTTTTTTAACATTTCTCATTCCTATTTGTAGAATTGTGTTTTGTATTGTTATTATTATTAGGCTATATTTCACTACTTCCTTGAAACAAAAACTTGACTAGTATATGACATGGTAAACTGATTATGTTCTACTAACCAGAAGTTGTGCAGAGACATTCAGAACTGCGACACTATCGCAACTTTTTATGTTGGTGACATGCAAACATTAATCAGACGCTTGGTCCAGGTGCTTGTCTTAGAAGACTAGGCTACAGCAATCCTCTTATGGCTAACCTTCCTGGTTGTACCATTCACCCTCTTCACATAAGTTTAATTGAAAAATGAAAAATAAAAACTATATGTTGTTTGCTTGTTTGCTCTGGTTCTCATTGTTTTATTTCTCAGCAGTGTGATGTTGGACAGTGCCCTGTGTAGATGACACATATATTCTCTCTGTATTACTGTTTCGATTTTTTTAGCTTTGTGTATTACTCTGGGCAGGCCAAGTTGAGTACAGTGTCTGTGTAGCGGATTTCTAGAAAACCATTTTCATCCAAGGCCATACAGAGTACAGGAGACAGAAGAACTCTGTGATAAAGTTTTGGGTACCTCACTGACGTCAATGGAGTTGCTTAGCAACAAAGGGAGGAATCTTCTATATGATAATATGTTCTTCAGTAAAAACTTTAGAAGAGTCTTCCCGACTGACCTTCTTTGGAGCACTTTGTTATTATTGAATAAACTGCTTTGGTATTATTCTAATTATTTGGTTCTTGAGTGTTCCTTGTCTGCCTATCTATTGAGGGAGTAAATTTGTCCCTATGAAATATAAATCAAAATCTTCTGAATTTCTGAAAGCAAAGATGAAGTTTTGAAAGAGGAATGTAATTACCCAGGCAGATAATTGCAATTACAGCAACATGATTTTTTCAGTTGCATAGGAGATGAAATATGGCCAAAAATGCAATGGGTTGCTGTGTACTTCCATGTCTCTGTGATTACCCAGGATGTTTTTTGAGCCCACTTGAGAAAACTCCAATCTACTAAGTTCATATAAAGAGAAAACTTTTCCTAGCCTTTTCTATATACAAGTTAATGGAGCTAAAGCCAAACCCATTTTCTCAATATGTATGAGCCCTGGAAGCTTCTATTTTTGAAAGTAATAGAATGCAATGAAAACAGGCAAGAAAATGACTGAAGAAAAACCTAGAACATTCCATTACAGAGAAAAAATAAGGTTATTGTCTTTACAGAATGTTCTATTATCTCATTTAAATGTGGTTGAAGTAATGTGCAATGTGGTTGAAACTAAAAATGGGAACATTTAAAAATAGACTGGATAGGATCCTTGGATCACTTAGTTATTAATGGACACCAAACAAGCACAATGGGTCGAATGGCCTCCTCTCGTTTGTAAACTTTGTTTTTCTTACTACTAATTTCTAGAACACTGACAATTATCAAAATGTACACCTGTATACCACAATATGTTATTTAGTTATTTTCTTAAATGGTATCTTTACTAGGGCTGGGTTTAGACAGTAATAAACAGTAGTTAACATTCAGTTTCCAGTTTAAATGTTATTGTGCCATTTTAAAACATATTAGATAATTAAGCATATAACTCAAGGGTTATTTGGCACTAATCCATCTGTTTTCTGTAGAGGGTAAACTTTTAAATGATGCTAATCCATATCCAGCTTGGGCCACAGCTCAGTTTGTAATCCTGCAAACGGCAAACATAGCACAGACAGTAAATTGCTATATCCTGTTATGCACTTCAGATGAATAAGTAACAGCGTATTAAAGGCTGATATTAGTGCTGGGCCATTGCTTTCACATATTTTCTCTGAAACACCGTCATAACATTTAGGAAGTAATGTCATAGCCTACTGATATTTATTTAAATAGCATGGGAAGCAAGTGTGTGTTAACACTTTTTAAATAATTAATTTGAATTAAACTACTTAGTGTTTCTCTAAACTAAATTATTTTTAAAACAGATATCAACCCATTTGCAACCTAGTTGAATTCCACCTCTAAAGTCCACCAAAACAGCAATCTGTCATCTTACCTTGACTGTATTGGCTACTCTTTTCTTCATTATGTGAAAATATAAATCTCTGTATCTTTGGCTGTAACTGGTTGTTATACACCTCTCTCAGCTGTCCTAAAGGCTAATACTTGGCCCAAACAGAATTCACAGGGATTTATTCTGAATTCTACATATGTCTTTATTTAAAATCTGCAAAAATGTATACTGATTATTGTAAAAGGCTTTGTTATTTTATGAAACAACAGAAATAAACTGGAATGTAAATATTTAGATCTTATAAGATCTTACTTTATTTAGAATGTAGAAGTAACTATTCTATATTTTTGGTCAGCCTCCAATATACTATTTTCATTTTGCTATAACCATTTGACTTGCATTTTAAAGCCACAATAGGAACATGGTTTATGACATTTAATGGATGTACTACTAGCCATGTTTTCCTATTCATTAGCATGTCATCCACCTTTGTATTATTCTGTGAAAAATTCTGTGTGAATTTCAAACAGACAACAGTCAATATAAATGTTACCTGATGTAAAATATGAATAATTAATAACAAAAAATAGGAATCATAAATAATGTAATATATGAGTGATACGTGATCAGTAAAAAATGAATGAAATATGAAATATTATTTCAAAATGAAACCTAATAAAAAGTACAAATGATACCAAAAAAAGAAAATGGCACTTGACACATGATCACACAGCTTAATCTAGTGTGATTTTCAAAACATTTTTCTACAGAGCAAATGCTGCTCCTGATATCCTTATAGAAATAATACATTTAGAGATGATTTCCCAGTTTATATGAGTGTTTTTCCTCCAAGATCTTGAGAAAGAAAATTGGAAAAGATTATACATGTTGGTAGAAAAATATTGTAAAATAGGCCCACAAAAGTTACTAGTATTTTACCAGAAAAGTAATTTATCATGCATGATTCTCTTGAAATTAAGAAACACTTTACAGTGGAATTTGCATTAAATCTAATTTAGCCCGATTAGTTGTCGTGTCTAAAACCACTATATCATTTACATGGAAATACACAACCTGTTGTGGTCAGGTGAATTATTTTTGTTTTTAATGTTTTCCTTTTCAGATGAATACTGTGGATAACCCAGAAGTAAGACATTTTCCTTATCATGCTAATGCATAATGCAAATTCATTTTGGATGGAATGCATTTGGATGTGAGTTTACAACTACTGCACCATTGTTGAGAAGCATTTGAGAATAGCAATAAGCATTTATTTATTTTAAATCAACATTCACCATCACCATGATGTTTGGAATTAACATTGTGACATTTAAATGGACATAATGTAAAGTAATGTAAGGCAAGGATGTGTTTGTACTTAGAATGTATCCCAGTGTGAAAGCTTTCAAAGTAAAATTGTCTTGAGGTTTTTAAAGAAACAAATCTCTCTTAAATGGATAAATGTACAACAAACACAGATTACGCCAAATTTTAATGTCATATTTTCTAAAATTAATAACTAAATACACTGAACATTACTTCTGCACCATACTGGGATTAAAACAACACTTTTACCCACCTGCTTATGGAAAACTACAGATCTGTACTCACTAGCTGCTTTATTGTTGATACTTAATTCCTCCACTCATAAATATAACTGCTATAAAGTACAGGTTTGTAGTTTGCTTTTGGTGGACCAAAGTTTAGATTTAATCCAGTCCTTGGTCTCCCTGTATTTCCCATTGATGGAAAGAGTTGGATTTATTTTTAAGCAACTATAGCACGCACTTGAGCTGAATGACCTAGTGTCTTGCTCTCTAACCATTTTGCATTTCTGATACAGTCATAAAATATTGTAAATTGTTTGGCCTAATTATAGAATTTAAATTTGATGTTTTCTTGGCCTATGTAATGGCAATTTTGTATCTCCAACGTGGCATTCTGCACATTACACATTTCTGCTTATCTTCATATAATGCATTCACTCCTAAAAAAAAGTTGTGGGATAGCACAGCAATAATGTATGACAAAATATGTATTCATATGATTGAACGTACATTGCACCCATCCAATAAAGTACAACATTTCCACCAGATGTCCTGTGCCACTTTCCAAATGCAGTATATTGGAAGCTGGCCTTTTCGTCCTGATTCTTTCTCCTTTCAGTTAATTCCAGAGGTGATCTGTAGGATCGAAGGTGAGATCAGAGCAAGCAGTGAAATGTTTACAGTGACATAATTTAGTGTATACACATCCACCCAGTCACCCAGCCATATATATACACTTGCTTTTTCTTTTTTGATTACTCACTACACACTTTTTATTGAGCTCTAGCCATTGACTAGATGCACATACAGTTGGAGGGATGTTGCCTAGCAACAGCTTTCTCAGCCTTTTACACACCTGAATCCCTCTCCCTGTGATGAAGGGGGAGCAACCAGACAACACCAGAGCAGTGCTGTGACTGTGGGGCTGAGCAGAGAAGAGCAAGACTAGGGCCCGGGAAATTGGTGTAGAGGGATACATCTCCCACCATACAGTCTGCTGTATCGCCGCATTTAACTTTTTGAGATTGGGAGTCTGCTGCCCTTGTGTTCCCCTCTCCTGTAACTTTGTCCACCGGCTTCGGGGGTTCGCAGGGGGAGAGACAAAAATAGCATAGACTGGGCAGCAGGACAGTGAATGCAAGGAGAAGTGCCACTGTTGATATGAGGGAGGTGCTTTCCATTGGATGACGTGCAGTGAGTTCGTCTAGGAGTGGTGAATGAAAGCTTATTCCCTGTAGTGTGTCTTCTGGAATGTTACAGTGTAGACATAAGAACATAAGAAAGTTTACAAACGAGAGGAGGCCATTCGACCCATCGTGCTCGTTTGGTGTCCATTAATATCTAAGTGATCCAAGGATCCTATCCAGTCTATTTTTAAATGTTCCCAAACTTTCAGCTTCTACCACATCGCTGGGTAGTTTATTCCAGATTGTGACTACTCTCTGTGTAAAGAAGTGTCTCCTGTTTTCCGTTTGGAATGCCTTGAATGCCTAGATGTCTCAGCCTGTGCCGTGTGGTTTAAAGAAAATAAAAGCATGTTATTGTTTAAATGTACTTGTGTCCATGGCCAGGTGTCCCAAACACCTTCAGAACCTGCACGGGGAGCTGATAAAGTTGAAGAGTTTCCCCTTCCTCAATTAAAAAAAGGGGTGGTGTAGTCATGGTTTGAGAGGCATTACCAAGATTGTACTTATTGCAGACACCTGCTGCTTGATACAAATGTGTGAACATTGTGGACACTGTTTATGCATATTTGTTTTGAGTAAGATCTGTTACAGAACTCTTCAGTTACATTAAAGATTGTATTTATATATTGTAAGATCAGAGCTGTGTGTTGGTTAACTTTAAAACAGAGAACACACAGATTAGATTAATCATCATTATCATTACAATGATTTATTATTAAGAAAACTATAACCACAGAATACATATAATACAAAAGTAAAACATTTTTATTGGTGGTTGAGGCACTCAGAAAAGCTATCTTCTCTTTAGCCAGGAAGACAAACATTGCATATTTAATGCTTTCATTTAAAGTTTCCCTGGCCATTTCGAAAGCAATTTGGAGATGAGTAATACATTTAAGTGTGGCTGAGCCTGGAATCTTTCTATGAAAATTGCTGTTTTACCATAGGGAAAAGTAATAATTAGATGTCATCTGTTTCTAGTCTGTTGCTCAATTACCTTAACAGAAACACGACCACTGCCATTTCACTCTTCTTTTGCCACCACTGATTCTATCTAAATCTGTAAAGCATTACATTTCCTGTCCTCAATTCCACATATTGCCTAGAAGCTTTCTGTCAGTCAGATTCCTGCTTTCTCTAATCATGCTAAGAACTTATGAGCCATCCATTCCCATGCCCACTTAACACAGGCAATACAAGAGAAACAACACTAATATTTTTTTTATTCTTTATTTTTTTAATAAACTGGGACATCGGGGCTCATTTTCAACAGCACTATCACTTGTTGTGAAAAATGTAAAATCCTATTAAACTTTCCTCCAAAAATATCTCCCTTTCAGTTGCTGAATATATATTTGTGTGATTCTAATGAGCTGCATATGAATAAACAATGAGCAGCTTGATCTATTATAATAACCAAACTGCACATATTGTCAAAATCTGTAACAGCAGGAAAAAAAATTGCAAGATGCAAACTGGATCGGAAGTGAAAGCGAAGAAAAATAAAAATTGTAGCATATGCTTTTCTGTGCTTCTTTGTGTCATCCACACTTCCTGTAACATTTTTGCTTTTAGTGACCAGGTTTCACAGCCATAAGTGAGCTCTGGTAGTTTCCACTGATCAAATACTTTTCTCTTCAGGCAAATGGGTAGATTTCCTTTGCTGTTTTTTCCAGATGCACTCAATCCCATTTTCACTCTTCTTTTGATTTCTTCCATAAAAGCTTTGTCCGCTCTGATTCGCAGACAGAAATAAAAACATACCGTAACTTTTGACTTTTTTCAAGTATCTGTTGATCTACTTCAATTTTCTTAGATTTAACATAGCTTTAACTAAATCATGACTTTGATTATTCTCAGGTTCTTCAGCATGTCTCAATAAACCATTTATCTTGATTCCTTTGTTACCCCAGAACAAAATCTTGACTACTTCTTCAAGGGGTTTTGGAGAAAATATGTAATGAATGGATCCAAGAACAAACATTATTCATTATTATGACATCATTAAAAGTGAGAAAATGTTAAATTGGTAGTGGGAAGAACACATTGCGAGAAGAACAGATCAAAGATGGACATAGGAAGCTACTGAATGGAACCAAAGAGATAAAAAAAATACCTAGAAGACAATCATATTAAAGATGGGAAGATTAAATATATTTTGCAGGTGTGAAATGGACAAGGACGTATGGCAGCCACATTATCTGGAGCTGCAATCAAACCGCCTCGACCAGGACCCAAGGAGCTGCAACTACAGCGCCGAACAGGGAAGCAGGGAACCGCCCCCCCCCACGGCACTTGTGTGGGGCTCTTTGGTCCTGGCTGTGCCTCTTCCAGGTTCTCCTTTTCCAGTATTGGAAGGAATTCTTCATCCTCCCCCTCAATTTCTTGCTCCTTTGGCCACTGTTCTTAGTCAAGATCTGGGAGGAATAACTCCTCCCAGTCTAGTAGCAGTATCTCCCTCTTTGCCTTTCCCTATGCAGTTTGTGGGGCGTCAGCCAAGTTCATTTTGCGAGTTCAGTAGCATGATTGTTATCTTCACTGACAAAACTCTCCAGGCGCTTTCTCCAGTTAGGCGCTTCCCTGTTCTATGAAGGGGAGGTAGTCACGGGGGGAACAGTGGTCATGCTTCCCCCCCCAGTAATTCACCTTCACCTGGGTCTGAGAAAGCACAGCGCAGATGAGGGCGAATCCTTAACATACCGCCAAGCACGGCATCACAATATGTAAAGTGAAAGAGAGAGCATAATGCGAGTTCAGGATATTCTTATTTTCATCAGCAATATTATTTTTCTAGGAGTGAGAAGGAGAACACTTATCCATTGAATCATGCATGTAGATTAGCAAATTCAAAAATTATATAAAGATAAAATATTACACCATTATGTGGCTGTATATCATTTAAGCAGATATACTTAATGAAAAAAATGTTTCCCATTTTTGAGGATTACATGAATATTCAAAATCTTAATTTTAAAATACCTCACAGAGCATTTTAATGGAGACTGAAAATTTGGAAAAGAGGTGTTTTTCATCTGACATTTGAAAGTCCTTTATATAATCTTAAGCATTGTATTTCACAGATATATGAAGAGCAAATTTTATGAAAAAGCAAATTATTAAATGTCTCAAAGAAATACAGCTCTGGAAAAAATTAAGAGACCACTGCAGATTTTTCTTAAATCAGCATCTCTACATGTATGGCAGCCATTCCATTCCATTCATATTTTTATTTGGAATTTGGGAGAAATGTTGTCAGTAGTTTATAGAATAAAACAAAAATGTTCATTTTCCCCAAACACATACCTATCAATAGTAAAACCAGAGAAACTGAGAAATTTTGCAGTCAGGCTTTTTTAATTTTTTTTAGTTTAAGTAATTCATTTATATTTACATAATACTTTAATTTTTCAAAACAATACCTGTAAGCCGAGTTGTGCCACATCTAAAACAATTAGGCTTGTTCTACATTGCTTAAATACACGTTGCATCATAATTCTTTGATTTTAATTAATCTTCCCAATGGATATGTTGTCTAAATGAGCTTTGGGTAACGATTCATTTTGCTGAAGCAGTATTTAGAATTCATTTCATCTTGATAATCTAACAAACTGCACTCAGGAGTGTTAAAAAAATATAATTACACATTAAACAGATCAAAATGTGACCTTAAAGTATTCAGGAGAGGTCTTTATCATCTAATACATTACATTTCATGTAGACTGTGTTTAACAATACACAGATCAATTAAAATGTTAATTGTGTTTTAAAATGCTACTCTGGAGGAGTCTACCTTATATAATCCATATATATTTTATATGGATGATTAGTATTTTACCACAATACCTGTTCTACCTTCATAAAATAACTATACATTTAAAATTATTAATTTGGTTTTGTCTAATTTAAAAATCTGAAACCAAAATTTAAAATATCCTTTACTCAGACTTGTACGGAAATGCTGGGTACGAAGCATTAATTTAAAGGATTCTCAGAACTCTTTATTTTCCTTTGTGGCTGAATAACAATTAATTGTTTACCCGAAGTACAATATGAGTCCAATCTTATTACTTATTAAAACAATTATTATCAACAGACTGCACACTCGTCTTCTCACGGACCATGTGGACATGATGATTTTAAACAAGAGTAACTGAACATTATAATAATAATGGACTGATAGTTTAACTAGTCCTAAAGTTCTTGTTAGGATTTGTTTTGCCACTCGGATTTGTGCTAGTGCCACTCGAACGCACAGGTAATTCATATTTGATTTAACATAGAACAGTAAGTAGTCTATATGTTTGTGTGTTTTTTCTGTATGTTTCATTAATTTGCATAGCTTAACGTTTATTTATTTATGTTAAAGTTGTTGTTAGTATTAATGAATAACATTCAGAGTTTATTGTATATTTAAATGTTCAATTGCATTCTTTTGTGTTCTTTCGCATTGTGAATGGGGAAGAAGTTGGTCAACTATTCGAATAGTCGCCCATTACAGCTGTGGACTTATCGATAGTCAAAAATATTGTCATGCACATCCCTCCTCTTTATAGAGATTCCATGATCCATGGTGGGACTCACTAAACATGAATTTCCTTGATAAGCCTTTTGCTGTTGTGGAGACATTGATTCATATAGAGTGGCAGAGACAGCAAATGTTTAGATACCCCTGTTTTAACTCAGTCCAGTTGTCTAATCAATTTTCAACAAATTCCAAAAAGCTAAAATTTGACATAATGGAAAAAGTTTGTTTTATGGACATATTGGTGACATCCCTGAACAAACCTGCAGTTGTGCTTGAGAGTAATGGAAGTGAATCAGAGTATGATCTACGGGAGGATTAAAAATGCAGGTAAATTAAAGAGGTTGGGCTTGAGACAATTGTGTGAGTCGTACATAAAATATGGTTTCATGGAAACAGGTTTAGGTGATCACATGGCTATGCAGTGTGTCATTTGTTAGTCAGCACTGGCAGGAGTATGAATCCATCAAAGTTTTAATGCCATCAATCATCCAGCACCCAGATTATTAAAACAAGTGAACGGAGTTCTGTGAACGATAGACAAGTGAATAAGTGGAGGCAAAACAGCAGCAAAACATCTGTGAAGGCATAGGCCTTATATTCTAGAGAATTGTGAGACTAAATCAATATAAAGCTAGAAACTGTCAAAAAAGCTTTTTTTTTTTTTGTCAGGATGCATAGTTATAGTGAAGACAATGTTCAGCTCCATGATTCTGAAATCTAAAAGCAACTGGAAACAATGAAAATATTTCTGAGTTGGACAAACAATACAAGTCTGGATCATTTCAATGGATCACGTATATGACTGTCTTCACACAGAAGTCCCTGTAGTCTTGACTAACAAGCAACAGTCACAGAGCTGAAATGGAGGGCATGATTGTCTTATTCACCATTCCTTATCTGAATCCTATCCTACCAACCTAACTACCTACTTTCCTAATAAGTATACATAAACTGAATTGTATACTGCAAGAGGAGAATGCATTCATTATAATTTACTTGCAAAAAATTTGATATATTTCAAGCCAAGTTATCACTATGACTTGTGGAAGAAATGCATCAATGTCAACATTTCCTCATTTTGACCAATATGAAAAGAAAAGTTAACAAAACATATATCTAGTTGCCTTACAAGAGAATGACTACTACCTAGAACTAAAATGTAAAAATATGGTTTAGTTTGGAATGCCACTAATTCAAAGTCAACAATCCTCCTGGGAAAGCATCAAGAACCACTTGATATTTTTAATGACAGAAACACAAGTTAAAATTGCTTGAAAAAAACATTTTGGGAGCCAAATTCAAGTAAGGTATAGTTGTAGACTTCTTATTAATTTAATATGTTTTCAGTCAGCGAGGTCACTTTTAGTGATATTAATAATACATAATATGAATGGTCTGCAAAGTCCATCACAGTCAGGCTATTCCTAAGCATGTGGTGCCACTATAATTATCACTATTATTATTATTATTATTATTATTATTATTATTATTATTATTATTATTATTATTATTATGATAATTAGTATTATTACTACAGGTCCACAATCCCTTTTCCGCAATTCCGAAGTTTGAAAAGCTCTGAAAACTGAAGCCGCCACACAGGGGTCCTTGCATGCGCACTAGCACGCAGGTCCAAACTTAATTATATGCATATATTAAATTAGTCCTTTAGAATATGTCTATATCAAAAACTGTCATTTAATCTCCTTACAAAATATTCTAACAAGTAAAACCAATGCACTTGCATATTTTTTCATAACTGAAGCATTTTAAATTAATATACAAATATATCTTGCTAAGATAAAATAAGTTACTTTTCGCAACCAAAGCATTTAAAATTAAAATACCATTATGTATTTTTTGGTAATTAATTAACAAGCTATTTATTGTTAATTTTAACTATTTTATTTATAATTAGGGAAGGGTTCTCTTATCTGCTCCACTGATGCATGTCTGCCGACTGCCATTAAAACGCTGCTGCATTAGCACTTAATTACATGTAGGCTGGCTATATATTAAATTAGTCCTTAAGAACAAAGAGCTATATTGAAAACTGTCTCATTATGAATTATTATAACAAGTAAAATCAATGCACTTGCGTATTTTTTCCACAACCAAAGCATTTAAAATAAAAATGCAATAACCATTTTGCCAAAATAAAATAACAAGCCATTTAGTGTTTATTATACAGGCAGTAGGGAAGTGTTTTCCTATCTGCTTCACTGATGCCAAGGCTGTGCATCTGCCTGCTGCCTGCCTTTAAAACACACCCCGCCGCATTGCATGCCGGAACTTGAACCGGTCAAGCGTTTACACTGCCAGGATTAAATGCTACCGATGCATTTGATCAAGCTCTGAACCTTCTCCCTGAGAAGTGCATTTGATCCGGTCCCCGAGTGTTTACACTGCGATTTCTGAGCAGGATCAAATATGCACTTGACCTGGATCAGGAATGGCAGTGTAAAAGCGTCTAATGTGTTTGCATACAGGGTTCTGCTACAACACATGCTGGGCTGTTTATCATAATATATAGTGCATATACTGTACTACCTTTCTGAAATCCGAAAAATTCCAAATTCCAAAACACATCTGGCCCCAAAGGTTGCGGTCAAGGGATTGTGAACCTGTATTATTATTATTATTATTATTATTATTATTATTATTATTATTATTATTATTATTAAGATTCAGTTTTTTATCCTGAACCCTATATGAAGAGTAGGTTGTTTTGCACAAAAAAAGTGGATGTCTATAGAATGAAACAGCTGCAGTTTTTGAATTCATGGTGACATGGGAAAACAATAATCAGTTGAAGACATATGGCTAGAAAGAGTTAGATGTTGAAAGTGGAATAAATATAATCTCTTTTTTCTCTACATTTACATTTAAAGCTCCTGAAGCCTGTTGACAATCTGGGTTCATTCCAACCTTCACCTCGCCTGCATTCCTTTGAAGGTACAATGGTGTACTTGTGGGGCAAAATAAAATGAGTGCTGTGAAATATATGAACAATGCATATTTTCTTCAGAGCATATACCAGACAGTAGCTGGTATTAGGACAACTTAGGAGTTACATACTAACATTTATACATATATATATATATATATATATATATATATATATATATACACTCACCTAAAGGATTATTAGGAACACCATACTAATACTGTGTTTGACCCCCTTTCGCCTTCAGAACTGCCTTAATTCTATGTGGCATTGATTCAACAAGGTGCTGAAAGCATTCTTTAGAAATGTTGGCCCATATTGATAGGATAGCATCTTGCAGTTGATGGAGATTTGTGGGATGCACATCCAAGGCACGAAGCTCCCGTTCCACCACATCCCAAAGATGCTCTATTGGGTTGAGATCTGGTGACTGTGGGGGCCAGTTTAGTACAGTGAACTCATTGTCATGTTCAAGAAACCAATTTGAAATGATTTGACCTTTGTGACATGGTGCATTATCCTGCTGGAAGTAGCCATCAGAGGATGGGTACATGGTGGTCATAAAGGGATGGACATGGTCAGAAACAATGCTCAGGTAGGCCGTGGCATTTAAACGATGCCCAATTGGCACTAAGGGGCCTAAAGTGTGCCAAGAAAACATCCCCCACACCATTACACCACCACCACCAGCCTGCACAGTGGTAACAAGGCATGATGGATCCATGTTCTCATTCTGTTTACGCCAAATTCTGACTCTACCATCTGAATGTCTCAACAGAAATCGAGACTCATCAGACCAGGCAACATTTTTCCAGTCTTCAACTGTCCAATTTTGGTGAGCTTGTGCAAATTGTAGCCTCTTTGTCCTATTTGTAGTGGAGATGAGTGGTACCCGGTGGGGTCTTCTGCTGTTGTAGCCCATCCGCCTCAAGGTTGTACGTGTTGTGGCTTCACAAATGCTTTGCTGCATACCTCGATTGTAACGAGTGGTTATTTCAGTCAAAGTTGCTCTTCTATCAGCTTGAATCAGTCGGCCCATTCTCCTCTGACCTCCAGCATCAACAAGGCATTTTCGCCCACAGGACTGCCGCATACTGGATGTTTTTCCCTTTTCACACCATTCTTTGTAAACCCTAGAAATGGTTGTGCGTGAAAATCCCAGTAACTGAGCAGATTGTGAAATACTCAGACCGGCCCGTCTGGCACCAACAACCATGCCACGCTCAAAATTGCTTAAATCACCTTTCTTTCCCATTCAGACATTCAGTTTGGAGTTCAGGAGATTGTCTTGACCAGGACCACACCCCTAAATGCATTGAAGCAACTGCCATGTGATTGGTTAGTTAGATAATTGCATTAATGAGAAATTGAACAGGTGTTCCAAATAATCCTTTAGGTGAGTGTGTAATTAGATGGAGTACATCTGGAAGAAACAGCATGCTATTGATATGAAATCTACCCATTTGCCTGAACAGAAAATTATTTCATCAATGGATAATATGAGTGCTCATCTGCAAAACCTGGTCACTAATCACAAAAATTATACCAAAACTTCAAAACATCACAACAAGGAATGGAAAGATGTATTCTATGAATAACAAAAAGAGACAGAAAGACAAACTGATCTGAGAACAAACAAAAGTATAAGTGACATCATTGAAAGTGTTAAAATGTTAAAATGGGCTGGACACACTGCAAGAAGAACAGATCAAAGATGGGCAGAAGAAGTTATCGAATGGATCATAAGAAGACCACCACATAAAGGAAGGGAAGATTAAATAATGAGAGACTGTACATCGAAACAAGTCAAAACATCTTGGGGAGACCTTTTTCCAACAGTGGATGGATAAAGGCTGCTGCTGATGAGATACACAGATCAGCCATAACATTATGACCACTGACAGGTGAAGTGAATAACACTGATAATCTCGTTATCATGGCACCTGTCAGTGAGTGGGATATATTAGGCAGCAAGTGAACATTTTGTCCTCAAAGTTGATGTGTTAGAAGCAGGAAAAATGGGCAAGTGTAAGGATCTGAGCGACTTTGACAAGGGCCAAATTGTGATGGCTAGATGACTGGGTCAGAGCATCCCCAAAACTGCAGCTCTTGTGGGGTGTTCCCAGTCTGCAGTGGTCAGTACCTATCAAAAGTGGTCCAAGGAAGGAAAAGCGGTGAACCAGTGACAGGGTCATGGGTGGCCAAGGCTCATTGATGCACGTGGGGAGCGAAGGCTGGCCTGTGTGGTCCGATCCAACCGCTCAAATTGTTGAAAAGGTTAATGCTGGTTCTGATAGAAAGGTGTCAGAACACACAGTGCATCGCAGTTTGTTGCGTATGGGGCTGCGTAGCCGCAGACCAGTCAGGGTGCCCAAGCTGACCCCTGTCCACTGCCCAAAGCGCCTACAATGGGCACGTGAGTATCAGAACTGGACCATGGAGCAATGGAAGAAGGTGGCCTGGTCTGATGAATCATGAGTTCAAGGTGTTGACATGGCCTCCAAATTCCCCAGATCTTAATCCAATTGAGCATCTGTGGGATGTGCTGGACAAACAAGTCCGATCCATGGAGGTCCCACCTCGCAACTTACAGGACTTAAAGGATCTGCTGCTAAAGTCTTGGTGCCAGATACCACAGCACACCTTCAGAGGTCTAGTGGAGTCCATGCCTCGACGGGTCAGGGCTGTTTTGGCAGCAAAAGGGGGACCTACACAATATTAGGCAGATGGTCATAATGTTATGGCTGATTGGTGTATATATGTGTGTGTGTGTGTATATATATATATCTTAAAGTACCCTATCTGATTTTCAAACCAATAACCTCACTCTGTATGTATAATCATAAAATGAAAGCAATCAGTGCAGACCTCATTATTTATTTAACAGAAGTAACAGTGCATATGGGAAATACAGTCTTCAACTTGAAGCATGTTCTATATGTCCTCCGTGTTGAGAGATGATGTGTAGGAGTCAAATAATGAAATGTAGAAATAATATACTTTTGCACTTTGGGCATTATATATATTATATATATATATATATATATATATATATATATATATATATATATATATAATCACGTTGTAACAGCACTAATACGTTTCTGTTGGATTTTAGTAGTATTTACACAGGTTAGTCATGCCTCAGTTCTTAAAGTGATACATTAGAAAAATATCCCAAAGACTCAAGACGAGGGCACTGTGTAGGCTAATTAGGTAATGCTGCATTGTGACATTATGTAAATGTTTACAAAGGGAAGAAAAACACACAGGTTTTATTCCCATTGTACACATTATATATTCCTAAATGTGGTTCATTAATAACATTTACACTCAGTAACTTTCAGTGGGACAATTACAAGCAGCACATACTGGGAAATTAGAGAATATTTGTATGCCTCATCTAAATTGGACACAAAAAGCCTAATGTGTTTATCTTGCTTTATTATACACACACACACACACACACACACACACACACACATGCATACACACACACACACACACACACATACATATAGTTTCTGGGTTGATTTTTTTCAGACTGAATTTCATTTTTAAAATAAAGGACAATTTATTAGTTCCTTGATCCATTACAGTGACAAACTGGGAGCTGGTCCATGATTCGTTATAATCAGCTCAGCTGTAGACTAAAGAATACGAGTTCCGTGGCTGCTTTCGGAATAATTATTTGAACAATAAAAATGGAGAAACGAATGCAGAAACAGTTTTGTTCAAAACAAAATAATATATTAGCCTCTGCCTAAGTGACAGCAGCAGCATTAAACTGAATTAAGTGAGGTGTCAAAGTTTGCCACACTATGTTGCACACATATTGTATTGTTTGTATAAGCCTTTGATCTACACCATGTTACACCACGCCATTACACAGTGATGTAAAATGCTTAATATTCTGCGTTTCTCAAGAAATATATGGAGGGACTGGGTACATTATTTATTTTCAACAGTGTAAGGTAGGGACACCTTGTTTTCTCAGGCAGTTTCAATAATAGCTTATTTCTTGCTTTCTTACTGGGAACCCTCAAATAGTATTGTACTGGATCTAAGAGAGAAGAATCATTAAGTGTAGTGGTGCAGTCTGGAAAGTTGAGATTACTCAGGAGGCATCAGAAGTTGGAAAGAGACGGTCCACTCCTGTTGTTGTTTTTGTTGTTAGCTGGCTTATCACCTGGAGTCAAAAGAAAAGAAGGAAGAGGCAGAAGAGCAAGGAAAAGGCCTGTCATGACTTTGAAAGAAAACCAACAGAAGAAAAGAGAGAATACAAAATGAGAGTGATGGAGAGAGTGATGAGAAGAGAATACATATTACATTATATTGTCATGTACTGACTTTGAAATAAATGAGCTATAGTCCTATAATTGTTATTTTCTTCAATATTTATAACTCTTGTGTTATTATTGTATCACATGTAAGTCACCTTCATTAAAAAAAAATCCAGATGGCTCACATTGCTGTGTTTAAAGACCCCAAATCAAATAACGATGTATTATTTAAAATGTTTGTTCTAAAATAATACAATCACTCTTAAATGTAAGGATTTATGTCCACTGAGGTCAAACAATGATGTTGAATATTAACTATTAACTATTAACTTTTAACTTAGGGAATTTTATGTTAATGTTGTTTTAAAGAGGTTTTCATTTATTATGCAAAAACAGATGGATTAGTGTGGCATTTGGAACAAAGGAGCAGACTGCTGCCAAGGAAAAGTAATAATATGCATGCTTCTGAGGCTAAACTGAAAATAAAAATCAAGCACAAATAATTTCCAAATGGTGTTCTTGCCTAAGGAGTAAAATAGTAAAATAGTTTTTTAAATATTTTATTTACTGCAATAACAAGTGTAAAAACTAGACTGATAGTTGGATTGCAGTGACTTTTATCCATCCTCCATGATGAGGCTTTTTTATCACTAATTGATTAATCACTTATTTTACACATTTCTTCTTTTTCTTTCACAATTATTATATGTGTGGTGAGTTATTTTCATTATTATCAGTTTTTATTTTGATTGTTGTTTTCACTGGATATGGGGTACATTATTATGGTTTGCTGTGTTTAATTGAATTATTCACGTATGCATTTTTCTTTGAACTATAACAGATCCCTACAATGGCTCAGATACGAGGACGAGGACTGACAGCAATGTAAGTTAAGTATACTGGCTTATTTGAAAGTATTTCTGATTATACAGGCCTGTGAGGAATGGATTTGAGTAAAATGAAACAACAAAGAGTGGAAAGTGTCTTTATTGAACTTCCAGTATAGCCGAGGTCTGTTGCTGGACTCTCTCGTCTTTTCCCTGGCATAAATCTCTACCGCTTTCCCTGAAAAATAGTTAAATTAATAGCTGAGGCTTTAAAACACACACATACCGGAGATTTCCTTCTTGTGCAGTGTCAGCTCCTTGACGTCGTTATCTGGTATGGAACAACTGAAAAAGAGCTGATTAAATAGAAAAGGAAGTGCACGAGAATAACGGATAGATAAAGTATGGGACAGTGTTACCTGTAATAGTCGGCTCCATCCCCCAGCTCCGGCGCCTGCATCTTCTGAGGGTGAAGAGGCGGAAGACTACGGCACTTTTTGCACTTTAAACATAAGTGCTACTTGATTGGGGACTAATCTATCCTTGTTCGAAACTCTGAGTTGTGGCAGATAGGAAATTATAGGCAGCTCATTAGATTTTAGGTATATTTATGGAGAGGGGAATTTAAGGCTAGTTGTATGGTGCTTTTTAGTTAGTTTTAGCCCAGAATTATTAAAGGCTAATTTTAGTCAGACTATTCAGACAATTTCTGTATTTGAACCTTCAGGCAGACTTCTTGCTCTAATACTTTGTATTAATATAAATATAATTTTCCCTTAATCTTGTTGTGTCTGCCTGGTGGGTGTGCAAGCGTCGAACCTGCCCGGGGAAGCTAGAGTTAGTGGCTGAATGAGGTCCCCCTCCTCAGTACAATTACTAGGGGTGGCGTAGTCAGCCATTTTGGGTACCAACATCATGACCACCCGTGGTGCTGGTGCCACTATCCGGGACACAATCATATTATAAGTATAAGTTATACTATTAACTAAAATGTGGGTTACACTTTACAATGTATCTTTTAACAAACATTAACAATTGTTAGTTAACATGAACAAGTCAGTAACTATTGCATCAACAAGGCATGAAAAGCATTTCCTAATGTTAACTAATGGATTAACTACTGCATGAATTAATGTTTTGGTTTATCTTTCTTCATGTCTGAATATTTGGATGCCGTAACTAATGCAAACAATGTTAGATGTTTGTTAATGTTAAGAGTTGTCAAAATATTCACCATATGGTTATGAAATAACATTAAATACATTTATTTATGTGTTTATTTAACATAAGATTATTGATATATTTACAAAACATGATCAGGGCTTATTCATGTGAACTTATTAATCAGCAAGTGGTTTATTAGATGTTTTCAGGGACCTTTGTTTATCATGGTTAATGATCATTATTGGGGCAATGACTTAGAGCAATGACTTAGGTAGATTTAACAGGAATGATTAGTTATATCCTCTTGGTAAAGTAGTTGTAAGTGTTGATATGAATGAACAGGGCTTTTACTGGTGTATACTTGCTGAACTCCATGCTGCCATCTTCCTCTGCAGGCTGAGAAGGGTGGGTACCATCCGGGTACATCTCTGTGTGTGGTGTGCTTTACATTAATAATTGATTAATTATTTATTAGTGGCTTCATTGATTTTATCACACATTGCGATTAATTAGTGCGTTAGTTAAGCCTTTTGGTAGTGCATAATATAGTGTAAACTGTTCATGACTTTTGCATTAGTTAACATCAATAGGGTCTTGTTAACACATTTTGGTGTACTTATAGTAAAGTGTTAACTGTTCCTGACTTACCAATGCATTACTATTGCTCCTTATGAATTAGTTAACCTGAATAAGCACTGATTATGTTTTGTAAATATATAAATCTTTTTCTTTATGTATTTATTGAATGTTATTTCATAAGATTGTTACATTTACCATGGAAAATATGGTAACTTAACATGAATAAAGAAATCTAAACATGTTGTCCTTGAAATGAGTAATGATTTGTTGATGCATTAGTTATGTTAACTAACATATTAGTTAATGTTAGTTAATAGACATTTATTGTAAAGTGTTAACAAAATGTGTGTATTTAATATCCATTATTAAGAAGAATGTTGAACTAAATGTAGGTTGCATCTCTGTAGATTTTATTATTATATTGGTATCATGCCGTATTTAATTGTTTGTATATGCGTTTGTATACATATACATAAGACATTGAGTTTTTAGATACAAAACAGAAATCAGAGGAACAGAAGTAGAGAACACTGCATGTTTTTAATTAAAATATTTTTAATAACTTGTATTTTCTGATAATTATACCGTTAACTGTCTGAAATAATCTCAAAGAATCCAAGATGACACAATTCATTGTATGTAGATTGTACAATAAAGAATGTTTATAAGCAAATAGCATTGAAGGAAATAAAGGCATATAATATAAATAGACAATCATACCCATAAAATAGTTATGACAAACAAATTATAAAAACACCATCAATAACTAAATGTTTTTTAAAAATCTGTATTATATACTCCTTATAGTGTGTTGGGTGTAGGAGTCAATGGGAATCACACTTGTTTTTGTTTTACCAATCCTCAGTTCATTTACCTGCTTTGCACTTGCTTGTGAATGGCCAGCAGCACAACACACTATGGGAACTTCAAGATTCATAGTCCAGTCCAATCCAGGCTAAAAAATGAATTCTACACACGGGTGTGCAGGCTTTTATCAGGAGACTTCAACTGTCTTATGTCATGTATAATTCAACTACATTAAAATACTATTACAATGCTATACACCTGTACCACTGGATTTCAGAATATCTTTGCTTGACAGCTGCAGATCCCTTTTTTTGTGTCAATAAATTTTCTACCCAGTAACTGCTGTACACAAAAAGGACTTGAACCAAAAAATTAGAGGACAGTACAATTTTCTCTCTTAAAAGTCTTGAACCTTTCCTTAATGAGAAAGTATCCAGTCATAGAATGGAACTAGGTTTAATTTTAATCCCTGTAAGTGAGTACTATTATGACAGTACTCAGTGTTGTTCATATCTTTGCCCAACCCACAAAGACTCCTTGAATGCTGAACTTTCAAGGGGATGGGAGTTGAATATGATTGTACCTCCACTCTGATATAAAGGATGCCAATTTGAATTGAACAAAATATATCAAGGAAACTAGAGGAATAGTATTAAAATTAGTCAACTTTTATTAATAGGAATGGAAATCATTGGTGATATCCTTAATTTTCCTTTATTTTAGTTAGATCATATATTATCTTCCTTTGCCATTTGACATTTTGGAATTCGACTTCTTGATCTGCTTTAATTGATCCGATCTTGGCATTTAGGGCTGAGAAGTCTGCATACATTTATATGAATAGATACAATATTTTTTTACATTCATAAAACATTTTTTGTACTAGCAAAAATTAAAAAAATAAGAATTAAAAGGTCAGACCAATTACCAGCAGGAACACACTGATTTAAGTGTTTGTGCTAAATCTGTTCTTTGCGTAGGTTAGGGGAGCTCAGCATGTGGCCCCCAAAGTAACCTTCATGGCCGAGTGAAACTGTTCACATTCAGTACTATACCAATTGCATTCAATATTTAAGGATGCTTTTTGTGAGTGTCATAGCACTGTTTTACTGTTCTATTAATGCTGTAAGTCCTATTGAGAAGATAGTTTGTGGAATTGGTAAAATAAAGATAGTAAAGATACAACACCATAGCACAGAGTGATAATGTTATTTACCATGCAAACAGAAATATTTGAAGAATGTATTTCTCCCTGTAACTTTCACCTCAAGCTTTTTCAATGTAAGTGGTTAAATCATCTATATAACAGTGGACGTTTAACAAGCTATTTTGAATCCAAAAAACAGAAGTAGAACCAAACATGATCTATATTTAAAGTACATGTCTGTTATGAAAAACAAACTTATACATAAAAAATACTCCAGTTGAATTAAGACTAAAGTTCATGCACCATACCTGTGTTTATTTCTCTCCACAGTGGGGTCAGATGTATTTCGGCCTTCACATCAAGTTTTCTGTTCTACTTGCTCCTTGTCAGTGCTGACTACAAGAGCTCTCTGATTGAGCACTGAGGTTTAATACATAAAGCATGCCCGGGGAAAATGTTTAATGTGTTGTTGTTTGTTCTCACCTTCACGTTTTACCACACTGAGGTGACAACGGGACTCCAACGACACCCTGGGAGGAGGCCGTGTACTGCAAGGTGACAACTGAGGAGTGCCACTGCATGCTCCCTGCTGACATGACAAAAAAGAGAGCAGTGCTGCAATGGGATTTCAGCCAGATACATTTCCTCCAGGACAAGACCACAAAAAGCTTCATCTTCACTACATTGCTTGTCTGCTCAGCAATGGGCAGTGCTTTTCATAATGGGAGATGGATTAATTTTCCTTGACACCTGAACAGGAAGCAGACGTGACCCCCATTCTGACTTCTGCTTTCATTACCAGCTGCCCTTACACACAGTAATGGGTTTCTTGCCAGCCTTTACCCTACATCTCTGTTTGCTTAGAGTCCAGGTTTTGTGTCTTGTCTGGCATTCACTTTGATCTACAGTACCTAGAAGCTGGGCTTTATTTGCTTGTTGCTACAAAGTGTGGGTTAATGTTGGGTTGCATATTTCTTATCGTATGGATTTACATTGTTCTAACTTCTGAAATGTGCAGTACAATATTGCATCTACATTTTAAATAGCTAAAAAGACATGTAAGATTATGAAACCAAATGACATGATTTCAGACCTATATTTGTACCTAAAGCATTGCTTAAGATAAAGAAAAAATTTAAGCTTGTAAAGTGATTATTAAAATATTTACATTTACAGCCTAACCGCAACGTAACATACTGTCGTAGTTAAGCATTAGAGTTCCATTTTATTTTTGTAACAAATACAACGGCTCCACAAAAGTTTGAAATTGTTCTACAATTGATATGGTTTATCAAATAATTTAAAAGTTATTATTAGTAGGGTTTATTTTTTTAAACTAACTATGTATCTGATTAAAAAATCAGCCATAAGTATACATTTTAGTTTTTTTTTGTTTTACATTACATATTAAAACATATTGTTGCATAGATCAATTTATATTTAGATTTACCAAATCTAATGACTAATGACATATGTAAAATCACAATTGTGAGTTGAGGTAATGGACGGTGATTATGATATATAATGGTATAACACAATGGTTTATAATGGTAATAACCACAATAACATTATCAATAGTATCACAATCTTGTTGTCTAATCTCAAGCATTAAAAACAGCATCACCAGCTATCCTGCTGTGGAATCAGGGTCAAACTGGTGAGAAATTATTTCTAAACTTGATTTTTTATTTATTTATTTTTATTTGTAACTTGATGTACAATGTGGGCTGGGATTAAACCTATATTTTGGCCCTAAATGCAAATTATAATCTTTTTTTTTATGTACAAATACAAGAAGCATTCGGGCAAAAACAAAAGCCACGACTGAGGACAGGTTAGTAATTGGTAATTAGGTCACAGCTTTTTATTTAATCCAAGGCAGAGATGTTTGATGTCTAATCCTCGGCTTTCTTACCAAAAATCATTGAACTTATTCTTGCCACATACTAGTTTGGTGCCAACAGAAACTTACACTCATTGCCCATAGTGTAGCAAGCAACTGCAGACTCATTTGGATTACTTTATACTGTCCTGAGGTCCTGTCCTTGCAACATTTAACAATTATTTGCTTGTTGTGTGTCTGTTCAAAATAAAAGCTGGCAAGCAAACATATGTTGAAACAAAGTATAATTACTACCGTTAAAAATCAAAAACAAAGTGTGGTGTAGATGCTGACAAATACTACAATAAAATACAAATAAAGAATCTATTACCGGTATGTCTGTTCTTTCCTATAAAGTTTTCCTGATCAGTTACTGGAGTTCTAAATAAAAAACAATTCACCGTGGAATGCAAATGCAAAATGAAGAGGTTGTAGTAAAGTTTGTGTCTTATAAGAAGAGAAGTAGGAAACTTCCATGTAAATATATTCAGCTCACTACAAATATTAAAAGTATGGAGAATAAGCCGCTCTTTCTAATCAACATTTAATAAACTCAACCAGAGAAAGTTTACTTTTGTGTCATTTATGTTTTTTTTTCTTGTTTTCCAGTCTAAATGTAAATGATCTTATATCCTAAAAGGGACTGAAAATCTATAAATATATATATATATATATATATATATATATATATATATATATTGGAGGAATCTAGCAGCAATGACAGATTTCTCTCAAACAAATATATGTTGCTATGACAACACCTTAAATCTGTAGCCTTCAAAACAATTGGAATTCAAATACTGTTGCTTCTGCACACACTGTGTGCTTCTCTCCAGCATATATTGGCAGCTAAAATGCAGCTAACTAAAAATACATATCACAATTCTTCTTCAGTAATTTAATAAGAGGTTGATTCCATTGTGGCAATGGCAGATGAAGTGTAAATATAGCAATGTAATAGATAACCTATAGGATGAGGTATTTTGGAATGTTAGATTTGTTTTTGTTTTTTAATCATAAGAGATAATTTCCAAACTTGTATGAGAATATATGTTTGTTATGAGAATATGGTACATTATAAAGAACACCAGGCTGCTTGCTGCAATATTAACCACTCGCTTATATATGAAATGTGATTTTATTTTTCTTACATAATCAATATTAGTTTTATTTTCCACCGCAGTTTCTGTCTAGTGTTGACTGAATACTATCCGTTTGGTGATTGGCTAATATTGTAATTGCTAGGCCCCATATCAGGCACTCATTTGTCTTGTGTTAAGTTATTTTATTACTAACTGGAAACATAAAGCAGTACACACAATTTTAAACCCAAGATTAGTGGTCATATTTCAACTTTGGTCATAAGACTTTTTCATCTAAATGTAGCTGTATAAAATTCTTTAACTTTGTGTTGATAAAAGGTTTTGCTAATGGTTTTAGCTGAAAACGGATTAATACTGTAGTTAAAAAGTAATCAGTAATGCTCGGCACACCACTGTCTAGCACCATCTATTCAAATTGGTATGCACTCGAATTTTAGAAATAAATTATAAAACTAAAGAAAACAACCTGAGGATGAATTTTTTTTAAACCACATGCAAACAATTGCATATTTTCTGTGTGACATTTTTACAACTAGTGCTCAAAATAAATAAACAAGGCATTTTTATTCCATTACAATTATATTTACTAGACATATTCTACTTGTGTGGCAGAACAAACTCAAAACATCAAGAGCCTGCACCAACAATTGTGAATTACGATTCAGATACTTTATGACAGAGTATTATGTCCTTCTCCACATTACTAACTTGTCAACAAGTACAATGTATGTAAGATCTAAATAGAGGGTGTTTTGAAGTGTTGGATGATTCATTATTTGAAATAATGTACAGTTAGGTCCATAAATATTTGGACAGTGATACCATTGTCATGATTTTGGCTCTGTACGCCACCACAATGGATTTGAAAGGAAGCAATCAAGATGTGCTTTAAGTATAGACTTTCATGTTTAATTTGAGGGCAGTTACATCCAAATTGCCCTAAAACGCCCCAAGAACAAGCAGGAACTAAAGACAGCTGCAGTGTAGGCCTGGCAGAGCATCACCAGGGAAGAAACCCGGCATCTGGTGATGTCTATGGGTTCCAGACTTCAGGCAGCCATTGACTGCAAAGGATTTGCAACCAAGTATTGAAACTCACAATTTAAGTCATGATTATGTTAGTTTGTCCAAATACTTTTGAGCCCCTAAAATTGGGAACGGGCACATATAAAAATGGGTGTAATTCCTACACTGTTCACCCAATTTGGATGTAGTAACTATAGTTTAAAAACACTATCTGGAAGAAAACAAACATGTATTTCTTCAAAGTTTAGTTACACTGTTAACTTGTCTGTTACACGGAGTCTTATCATCATAATTCATATACTGATAACTAAATCAAAGCTAAGTGTTCACCCTGGAAGCCTTTTGAATTGAAAAGACACCTCTTGAATTGATTATATTTTTTTACTGTTTTATCTCTGAGATGGCATCAAGTCATCAAGATGGCAAATCATTTGCCAGCAGCTTAGGATAACATGATACAAAAATGTGGCATTCTATAATGATGTAAACTTAATGTGGTTTGACTATTTACCATCTGTTCAGTGTATCATCCATTCTGTAGTTTTCTTCTGTACTGCCTTTCATTTTCTTTTGCTGTAATATGTACATTGTGTACCATATTATTATGTATGTGTACATATCTATCTATCTATCTATCTATCTATCTATCTATCTATCTATCTATCTATCTATCTATCTATCTATTTATAGATGTACATATACAGTTATGTGAATATTGATTGGAGTGAGATTGACAGATTAAATGGGCAGAGGACTCTCCGATAAAGTTATATTAAAATGAAATTAAAATAATAACTTCTGAAGTGAAATATTGGTTGTAGCAATATTCAACTTCAGTATATTTCTACTAGCCTTCAATTCCATTCACTTCAACAGATCTCTACACAATGCTGAATTTCTATATTTATAGTTTGTGTGTGTGTGTGTGTGTGTGTGTGTGTGTGTGTTACACAAAAACCTCAACCAAATCCCACCTGTATGTCCATATAAAGAGAAGCATAGCTCTTTCTACATATACCATTCAACTGAGCAGAATTCAAATCCACTTATAGGATATGGATGAGCTCTGGAAACTTATGATATCAAAAGTAATACAATATAATATAAACCCATAGAGGAAAAAAAAATAAGACTCTATAACAGGGGTGTTTTCTGGCTTTTGTTCCAACAGGAGCTCTCAATTGTTCAATACATTTAAGTATTTTCTCAGCATGGCTTATTTAAGACTTTTTGTTTTTACACATAATAACTTCCAATACATTGATTACTCAATATATTGTACCTACAAAACTGGACAGAAGTATAAAATTAATCCAGTTAATTATTCACTTACTCCAATTAACACAGGTTTGGACCAGGACTGTTGTTTTATATTATTTGCACACGTTAAAAAGCTAAGAGCAGCATACTAATAGACAGCAAATGAGTAAATGGAGCATGGTTGCATGCGTTCATTTATTAGATGCTTTAATACAATTTTAAATGAACTTCAGTCTCTGCATCACACCAGCGTACATTTAACAGAATGACAGGCTCTTGATTATCAAGCCCTCTAACATTATGTATGCAAATGTGATACTATTTTATGCAAATCGAAAGCATAATCAGATCTAAAATATCTGGAGAAAAGTAAAATCTCTTAAACTTAAAATTTCCATCAGTATATACGTACAACAAATTATGTAACAATCAAGACTAAAATAATGAGGTTACAGCAAGCTAGTCATTAAGTTATTGATTTTGCAGACCTTTTAAATGTCAGTCAAATATTGATTGTTTATTTATGTTGCCAAAGGAGTTTCTGGGTAGAACACTCAGTTTTTGCTACCTGGCCAACCGTAAGATCTGGTCCTTCTCCCCAGACTACTTATAAATGACCACTTTGTCTCTGCATCTGGACAACTGAGTGGTTAATCATGTAAGTGCCATTGCTTCAATTGCAAGATGTGCCTAAATCTCTGGCTCAAATCTGTGCTTTCTAATCACCAACTGTGTTTAGGAACTGCCCAGGTCACACAAGTGATGCTGGTGAGGTCAACACAGACTGGGGACTCCTTGGCACTCTCCCCACCATCAGCTCCTGTGTGGCTAGTTCGAAATATGTAACTGATACTGGTATTGGTAAGAGCTGAATCCTCGATCTGTTCTTCTGTTTCCACTGTAGACATTCAGATCTTCAGCTTTCTGTATCTTCTATCAGCAGCTTTGTTACACGTTCATTTCACCACTTCCTGTTGCACAGGCAACATCCCATTGTCACCTTTGGGAGTTATTTTCTTTTTCAGACAATAAGCTATCGTTTTAAATGTTGAAGTTTGCTCATATGAATATGGAAAAGTGCTAGACATTTTACTTATACGCTACTATAACACAAAGATTCTGAAAACCATCATTTTATTTCCCATCCAACACTTTAAATGAAAAACTAAGCATACTAATTCTACAAAAACAGCCCAGACACATCTTTAATATAAAGCAATTGACATATTTCTGAAGTGTTCTGAAAAGTGCTGATATATATAACCTTACAGATCATAATCTCACAGAAAGCAAAGTTCCCCTTACTATATCTGAGAAGGTTAATTTCATCATGGTCCTCTGGGCTTCCCCAGTTTCAAATCAATTCTTAGATCACAATGAAATATCTGACAAGCACAGGTGATTGAAAATGTTTCTAAAGTGTGATGTAAAACCACTTGACTGCTAATATAATTAATCGGTGTCAAAATGAGGATAATGACGAAACTTGAATGATTCTTGCTATGCTATTCCTAGGATAGTCAAGAAATAAGATTATCTTAGTACTTTCTTTCCAGTGGAACATCTTAATGATTGTAAAATTAAAAAAATGGTTGTATAATGCAGCCTGCAAGTCCTACAATAGATAATGAATATCACTGAAACAAAGTCTTTAACCAAGTACTGACCATGAGTTATGTCTCTTGACAGCAAAACATTTCAAATAACAGTAACAACAATTTAATGTATGTGATTGAATGGTGGAAAAAGATCTGTTTCTCAGGAAGAAAATTGAAATCTTCAGTCTGCTTTTATGCTGTGTTCTGCTACACTGTGCATTGTTTTCAATTGAGGTAGCATTTCTGAATAGATTTGATCAATTAAAGGGTATTGCTGTAAGCTAGAACTAAAATGGAGTCATTCAATTATCTGCCTAAGCATTTTTGTAATGAAAAGCCTTATGTGCTGCAAAGATTCAATCTGTCAAAAACTGCAGTGAGCAATGTTAGGAATGCTGATCCATTAGATGATTCAATAAATAATTTGAACAGAGTTCTTGGATCAATACAATACTACCAACCAGATAGCATGATTAGATAAATGGTTCCTCACTTGTTAACATTCTAATATTATATATTCTACATGTTAGAATGATTCTAAAATTGGGTTCCAGAATGGCAGATCAGACAAAAGACAGTGAACAAACAAACATTGTTTTCTTTCTGAATTCTATGCTCTAGATATTATGGAATCAATTACTTGCAGAAATATTGAATTACATGTATGTTAGTTTATTTGAATTAGTTAATTTTGCATAATCTCAAGTCAACAGCATGTCAAAAGAGACCATGATGCTATGTCTCTGTCAACATTTGTTGCTGGTTCAGAGACCCCAGGAGTGATCAGATCCAAAATAAAATAACTACGTAAGACTTGAGTTATTTTACTGTGGTAGTGGCACATAAACACCAAATTACCGACCTTGCCACCCCCTGAGGTTGTCTGAGGTGGGGGGACCTCAACCACCTAATATACTCTTCCCCCAGGCAGGTTCACAGCTCAGATTGAACTCAGATGGTGGGGAAACAGGTAGAAAGTAGTAGCAGACCTCAGCAAATAGGCAACGATAACTATAAAGTATCACTTTATATCCCGAAACTGTGTCATGTCTCATTATTCACAACACATATCATCACTGATCTGCTTCTTTAAACCTAAGCCTTTCTCCACAGCAATACCTTACTTAACTTTTGGCAGTGCCACTTCTCTCCCTCAACCTCAGCCCGTTCTCTGACTTCTCTTGTCCAGCGAGCCCTTCTTGGTCTTCTGTGGGATTGCACAGCCAAACGTCCAGAGCCCTGTTTTTCCTGCACAAATTCCCACAAAAATGTCCCCTTGCTGTAGCAGCTCCCCATGCCTACACACGATCCCAACGCCACACCATGTTGTTATCTTTCAAGTCAAAAATATTTCCCAAAAGGGAGTATGTGATATTACCTCACAATCAGAAAATGGTGAAGCCTCATAAAAAAGCTGCCAAAAGGTGTCTGTGTGCTGTGATGAGCTTGCGCCCCCTACCACCACAGCTCAAGATCACTGCACATAGACTGCAGTTCTTCTTTTGCCTTCCTGTGGGTATCCGACTGCTTTGCTTTTGTGATCCACTTAGCCTTGAAATTTCAAGCAACCCCTTTATAGTCTTTGACTGGAAAGCCAGCATGTTTGTTTGGATTCTTTGCTGCATTTTTCCCTTTCTTTTCCAGACTCTGGGGTTCCAGTTTTTGCATTCTCAGAAAGAATCTCTCTGGCAGTGGTGAACATATGGCAGGCCTCTTGTCTCTTTGGTATCCCCTTTCCCCTTGCTTCACCCGATCCGTAAGAGAGAAATTCCTGTGTTGATTTTTCTCCACATGGATTTTCTTCACAGGAAAGTGTGACATGAAAGCTAGGGCTCCAGTAGGTCTTTTCCAAGCATATGGCTTTTTTCTCTAGCCACAATCCTGACGACAGTCTGTGTTTTGGTGTTTTGCACTGTTTCTCCACATATCCAGGGCTCTGAGTCTGTGTGCTATTTAGTCACTGCTGTTTTAACCATAGTCTTTTCTGCAGCTGCCCTAATTGTGGTCAGAGTTTGGCTACATTTTTTCTCCTTGATGTCTCTCTCTGAATCTCTCACAAACCAGATGTCTGAGTTCATGGAGTTCATGTGGTCATAGCATAACATGGTCCACGTGCAGCAGCCCCTTCCATTGTCTCTCATCTGCCCTGACTCCTGAGGTGCTAAAGCCTGCCTCAGTGGTGGCAGTTGCACCTGTGCTCACACCCCTATGCCTCATTTCAACTGTACAGTTGTCAATCTTGCACCAATGACAGCTGGATGCTATAAATCATTTTAATTGGCTACTTGCTTCAGTTTCAGCCCTCATCCCTATTTTCAAGGTGTGGTGTGGATACTGGTTCAGGACCCTCTTCAGTGCTCTGCCCTCCATTCAGAAATATCAGTGCTGTTCCCCATGCATGTCATATGCAAAGTATGCACCTTTTCTAAATGCATGGACAACATCCAGGCCCCTCTGCGGCTTCAGAGTGTCCAGGTGAATGATTTAGATGCCTGGCTGCTGTTCGCACATTTGAGGGCGTAGGTGGAAGCTCATACGAGGCTGGTCCTCAATCATCTCCAAGGTTTAGGCCTGAGTGTCAACCTGTAGAAGAGACCACTGGGGTTGAGACAGTGACCTCAATATATAGGACTGTGCCTGGATTCTGTCCATGAAAGTTTTCCTGCTGGGGTTGTTAGCCACCACATTGCAGGCCCTCCTGTTGGGCCTGTTACAATTTTGGTCTCCTGCCCTATGGTGTTTTTTTTTGCAATTAGTCTCTTGACAACTTTTTTGATCAGCCACGTTCAGATTGATGGCATGTTCGCTCTGGAGCTCACTTTCTGGTGACAACATTTTTTAAAGGGGTACACCAACTTTGTCCCCATGTATTGGTCTGTGGAGCCTTCATGTAACTTAACTTGGCGGATTTGAACTTTGTTTATTTAAAAAACATTGTTGGCCATTTATGTTGGCCATTGTATTGACCAAGTGCATGGGGGAGTTGCATCCTTCTTGCATGCATTTCACAGGCAATGGCTCTAGGGCCTCCCTGTGTTCTAACCCTGCTTTTTATCAAAAGTTATCTCCCCCTTCCATGAACAGGCTGATGGATTTAATGGTTTTCATTCGTGTCCCTTCTTTTCAGAGGGGGGGCAACAGTTGCATTTGCTTCATCATGTGATGGCATTGCGAAGCTATATTGATAAGACTCAGCATTCAACAGACTGAACAGCCTTTTGTGTGCCATGGAGCATGGCCACTGGCTGTGGATACAATTGCCATGGCCTACGATTCTGCTGGTTTCCTTGCCTGAGTGGCTGGTGACACATCTGACCAGAAGCATGGCAGCATACTCTATTTAAAGTTATCATTTGAGGCAAGCCTGTGGCTGAAGTTTGTGCAGAGGAGAACTGGGCTTCGCCACACACTTTTAAGTGATTTTAAAGATTGAATGACTTATGAGTCCTATTGTTCTTTTCCTGTGAGCATGTCTGCCGTTATCCTCTCTTTGGGAACTATTTTCAACTTGAAAGATAATGTCATATTGTGGATGCAACCTTGGTTATCTGAAAAACAAAACAGTTCCCAACTTTTCAAGGTCACTGTGCAGGCCTATATGGCCATAGGCAAGAGAGTGTGTACAGCCTGTTTGTAGTGAACTTGAGCTGTAGCAGAGGCAGGACCAAGTTCATCACAGCAAAGAGGAGCTAACTGGCAGCCAGCAATGTTATGAGGATACAGTATGACCAGATTGTGATGTTATATCCCATACTCCCTTTTGGGAACTATGTAATAATGTAATGTAACTTTTTTTCTCTTTGGCATAATCACTTATATTTTGGGTAACATGTTAAGTGATTCTAAAAAAGACACACTTTTGATCACTATAGCAAACTTTATTTATGTTATTAAATAACAGAATACCCCATCCGGATAAAGCGTCTTGTGATAGCTTTGCAATGGAATGAATGGCAGTCTGGGAGAAAATCCCAGCTAGAATAATATTTAGTGTTTAGGGATTTAGCTACTGTAAGCAATCATATTTAATGTTAACTCCTCACAGAATAAACGTATTGTATAAAACAAATACCCTAACCCTAACCCTAACCCTAACCCTAACCCTAACCCTAACCCTAACCCTAACCCTAACCCTAACCCTAACCCTAACCCTAACCCTAACCCTAACCCTAACCCTAACCCTAACCCTAACCCTAACCCTAACCCTAACCCTAACCCTAACCCTAACCCTAACCCTAACCCTAACCCTAACCCTAACCCTAACCCTAACCCTAACCCTAACCCTAACCCTAACCCTAACCCTAACCCTAACCCTAACCCTAACCCTAACCCTAACCCTAACCCTAACCCTAACCCTAACCCTAACCCTAACCCTAACCCTAACCCTAACCCTAACCCTAACCCTAACCCTAACCCTAACCCTAACCCTAACCCTAACCCTAACCCTAACCCTAACCCTAACCCTACAATCCTATACAATACTGCTGTCCAGTGCCTACCTATACTAAACCAGCTACATATCTGCTATTGCGATTAAACTCATCATAGAATAAGGTATGCTTAGAAAGATAAGATTTTAATGGAGGTAAAATTAAAACAAAGTGAAGGGTTGTAGACAATTTTATTAATATAAGATGGATAAAATATATTCACAATATAAAAAGTGTAAAACAGCTGAAATAATTAAATAATAAATATTTCAAGACAAAGGCACTTGCACAACTGTCATGACATTCTGTTTCACACTAAAAAGACATTTACAGCCAGATTCCTCGAACCGTATAGATCGCTGATGCTAAGCTAAGCTATTCTGAAGTGCCAAGATCAACTGGAATACCTCAGACAAGTGGTATTATATCACTGGATAAAGAGTGAATGCTATTATGGGTTACAAGGATTATTGGGGTCTGCAATAAAGGTACTTGCAGAATGTCCCTGCAGTTGCTGTTGTGTCACACGTGATCCAAAAGCATGGGATGTTGTGTAAGAAACAGCACACAATAGAAATAAAAGTATATGTATAATATAATGCTTTTGGTAAGTGTTGTTTTTAAACAGAACTCTGTCACATGTCACGATGTGCAAAATAATGAATATGAAAAATATGAATGTGTTGCCTTCAAATAAAGAATTTAAGAATTTAAGAGTAACTAAAATCAGTCAAACACTGATGGTGTATTCCATTTGTACATTTCTTAACAGACTGTAGTTTTTATTTATACAGTACCAAGAGGCTAAGCAAGAGCAAAGCTGCTGATATGTCAGGAGTGCATAAATAATTAAACTCCATATACAGTATATGGAGACAATTAATTCTGTCAAATGTACATTTCTATAGGACTCTTATTTAATAATGGACCCAAATCTGAATAAAGATGAACAAGAAACAATATATTAATGCATCTGTTTGTTTATTTGTATATATGATTTGATATTTCAGTGTGGAATAGTGGAATATATTTTTTTTATATGCATACATACATACACATATATAATATATACACACACATAAAATTTAACAAAATGTAGCCAATGTGAATACAAGTGGCAGTAGGCAAAAGAGAATTTTAATGAACATAGAAAGCTTTTATTTAAACTAATGACAAAACAGCACAATGGCCTGAAACAAATCAAAACACAACTTAATCTCTAAGGCATATGCAGTTCTCAGCACTTCTCTTCATGAGCTCTCTTTGTGCCTGTTGCTCTGAGGAGAAGGTGTTTCTTAGAAAGGGCCAGCTGAAAATATTGTAAAGTATTTTTTTAGACAGGGGAAAACTCACCCCACCATATGTTTGTGAAAATATGTCCCAAGACTGTACTGCTTAAAAAGCTGCATAATCATGAAAAGAAAGCCTTTTTTGTTCAGACAAACATTTTAAAACCTTTTTTTACACTACAAAAAGAAAACCAATCACATACACAATATGATTACCACAGTGGAAAACGAAACAATTAAATGCAGAAAGAGAACAGACAAATTCATGTTCTGCACTGATTTAGGAAAAGGACCTTCAGAAAAATAAGCAAACCTTGTTCTGTTATTTTATTTTATATTCAGCTCCCAGCTATGACTGAGCCTTACAGGCACTTCCTGTCATTATGTTGCATAGCCTTTGCAGGGTTATTTCCCATGGGTTCACAATATGAAAACAATATCCGAGCTGTCTTGCTGTCACTGAGACTACACACCTATTCTGAAATGTTATTGGGTTAAACATATGTGTCCAACATATGTGTGTTTCCTACTTTTTGAAAGCTCACATTTAAAAGTCATTGTGGGGGAGAAGGGGGCAGATTAACTGAGAATAATGAGGATTAACAGGACTTTGCAACTACAATATCCTGAGCGTAATGTATTTTCTCACATTGAACCTAGTTAGTAGCTAATGTCAAAGTGTAGCTCCAAGCATCTAATGGCAAGATTCAGTACTGTTGGTACCTACCTGGCCCTAAGGATGGTAGTCAAGGTTGTTTGCTGTTACAGGATAAACTAATCTGGTACAAAATCCTTTTCCAGAATTACACGATGATCCTTACCCATGTCTAAGAACATGATAATAATCCGCCAGCAGAATTGATTACCTAATTTACTAGCTCTGAAAGAAATGGCTAACCTTACTTAACATGTAGACTAGCCGTTAATCACACATGCATCAGGGTACGAAGAGCTAACAAATCTGAGACTATGGGCCTAAAATTTATCAAAAACTAATCTGCTAATCGCAATCCACAAATCTGTACTCACCTATATTAAGGAGTAGATGGAAGAAGTATCTGACATAAATTAAAGCCACCACTGAGTAGAGGGCTATAGTTTTCTATTAGCAGGTGGGTCAAAGTGTTGTTTTAATCTTCTCCTCTATCAAATTTAAATCAAATGTAGACTTGTATTTATGATTTGGATTGTTATCGTTCAGAGTGGTAAAGGTGGCGCACAAAAAAAAAGTGAGATTACATCGAGAAGCACATAATACCTACTGTGAGGAATGGAGGTGGATCTGTTTCGCTTGGGGTCTGTTTTGTTAGAATTCAGGGATGGATGAATTCCAAAATATACCAGTTAAGGTGGTTAAGGAAGCACAAAATCAAAATTCATGATTCACAAAATATGGATTGAATAAATGCTAACATCATCATATATGTAACTGTCTTGACAGATAAGCTATTGATGCACAGAATATTGATAGTCTTACAGGTCTTTACTTTTTGCTTTATTTGTATTGAAACATACTGATTGTACAGCTATCAGAAAATATATCAGTGTAGACATTGAGAATTATTTTAAATTTCCTTTTAATAAAAAGATCAAGGAATTAATGCCTTCTATGTCTACTGTAATGCTCTGGTTTGACAAATGTGGAGCAAATTGGATACTAATTGGCCAAGGAAAAGAAAAATGTTTCAGCCTCCTCCTTTACCATTTTGTGATATGGAGTATCTCACCAGGTGTAGTAATTTATGTCTTATCCCCAATGCAGTGTGAAAATATGATTCATTATGAGCAGATTAGTTTAAAGACTATGAATTGGATCATTATTCATTTTAGCAATTAGCCTTTGTCTCATATAATGTTCAGGGTAATACAGCAACACTGTGCAGCCTTTATAGTCTCATTTAAGTTTTAAGAAGATGCCATTTGACGTTTGATGATTAAAAAAAAAGAAACACAAAAAAATATAGTAAATGTCTCCCATGTTCACAGGAAATATATTACGTGGCTAACGATATATTGACTTCATTTGCCATTACAGAAACAAACAAATGTTTATTAAAATCAAAATATGTATTCCCAGATCTGTTCTTTAAGCTTGATGAATGCACCCCAGCAAATGCTGCGGTGTACTTACCATTTGCAGGAGCAACAGAGTGTTCATTGCAATTGTTTTGAAGAGTGTAAATGTGGTAGTCATAGCAACACATATAGGTTTGAAAGAAAGATGTCTTTACTCGTTGATTGCTCTGAAGGGCTGGGAGCATTTCCATTCTGTTGTAGGATATGTTATCACTTATACTTGGACAAAAATGGGGAAAAGATTCAGTAAATAAAATAAAGTGAGAAACGTCTGTTTCAGTCAATTTCATGAGTTGCTTGGTAGTCTGTGCTGATGCTGCAGATGGGCTTATTTTCATTTTTTTCAGCTTGGCTTAGAGGAATGTTTATACTTTGCTAATTAAGGGACAGGGAACAGAATACCAACACATCTGACCGTGTTGAAGGTAATTTCTGACAGTGAATTATATGGGACACATTATATTAAATGACAACATGCAATATTGGATATGAATATGCACTTCACAAAAGTGAGCTATGATGAAATAGGTCTGAAGTCCCAGAAAATCAGTAGTTTAAGCATTTTAGCAAGCTGACAGCTTTAAGTCTATATGAACTTTAATCAAATTAGGTCAGTTTACATGCACTTCTGCAATTGATTTGGCAAGTTCTCAGGATCCTCAAAACTCTGCATGGTTTCTACATATGTCTTTGTCATTGTTTTGTAATATGAAAAACAACTTTAAATTGCTATGGCTGAATTACCAAAACAGTGTCACATCGACAAGTTCGTACCATATTTGTACAGGTGGCTTTGCAGTACGGCCCTGACTTTTGTTTACCAGTGCCTGCTTCCACAATAATTTAATCTGAAAACGTAATGATACTAATATAAAATACAATTGATTGATCTTTGTTTCCTTTTATATCCATGTGCATGACAATGACAATGAGTTTAGATAGCAAGACAGTGGCCAAAAAATACAGCAACCCATCTGTACTAAAATGAAAAGGACTTGTCTATGTAAAACCACTGTTATGATTCAACCTTACACTTACAGTTAAACATTGAAATGCAGATAGTAAGGTTAACATTTGCTTTACTATAGTACTATATAGACAAGCTATACTGCTATCATTATTTTTTCTACATGTGGTTTACATTATACAAATCCATACATTAACACATAAACTGAATATCTCCCCATCAATTCGTCCCAGTGAAAATTTGGCCCCCGTGACAATTGGCACCCTTGAGAATTCGTCTCCCAAACTGAAGTATAGAACATTGTGATAAAACAAAGAAATGTATTTCACAGAATGTGCTGATATAACATAAAATAACAAATATAAATCAGTCTTACCAATTACAGGACCTTTCCAGATATTGTATTAGTAATAATAAGAAGTTAGAGCTCTTAGCTTTACAGGTAGATGATTTTATCTCAGTCTAGTCCATTCTGATGCACGAATCAGTTTTAATAATGATACATTTAATATTTAATAATTTATTGAATGCAATCCCTCCAATTAGAGACGAGAACTGGTTTTCACTAACACTAAGCAGCATGTATGCCTTTCATAAATTAATTACAAAGTTGGTTTTGCCAAAGAGAGGGAAATATTTATGCAGAGGAAAAATACATTATAACGATACGTGTGAAAATACAGGGATATATTATAAATATATATAATTAGTTTTGTATTCATCTATTTGCCTTGACTACCTTGCTTAAGTGCAAATTGACAGAGCAAGTAGACTGGCAACTATTTTTACTGTATTATATTCAGTGCACACCGAAGTTTCATTAAAAAAAGTGTTTGCATGATAAATAAAACTTATGTTTAATGCATCGTTACATATTGCTTTAGTGCATAGGTAAGATGTATACTAATTTTTCAAATTCGATTCCTTCACGTAAAAATGTAAAACTCACCCAATAATTATAGATGTCGGCCTGTGTATGTTTTAGGATGTGTCATGTCATAACTTCTTGGATAACGGAAACACAGTAGAAAAACTTCAAAAGCACGGATTTGTCTTCCTTGAGTCATTATTATCAAGTCGACCGAGTGTTTGTGTTTCATGGTCTTGCTGTGTCTACCTCTATGGGGCGAGAGAGGTGAAAGAGGTAGTCTGGGTAGTTTGACACCTGAAGGAAGGAATGACTAATTTACCAGTAGAAAATTAACGGGGACGGAAGAGGGGATATAGCGAGAGAGAAGCAACTGGAGGTAGGAAGAAACACAATGTAATAACTTCATGGTATTTGCAGTTTTCTGTATTTGTGTGTGGAACAGATTGAAACAGGGTAATGAGTTTTATTTTCCAATGAATGAGACATTACAATTTATACAGATACATAAGGGAAAAGATTGGAAATGACTTTTTGAAATATACTGTAACTTACAAGTACTAACCTAATGGAGATCTTGAGTGGAAGTTTTTTTTTCTAGCTCAAGGCAGCTTTACAGGTTTTAAACTTATAATAATCAATATCCATATTACATATAGAAAAACACATATGTGTCATATATAAGATTGCCTAGATAGAAACTTGTGCAGACAATAAAAAGTGCAGAAAGAAATCAAATTTAAGGCATAGTGACCAATGATCAGCATACTGTCGCATTACTTTGCTGCCACCTTTAGTCCATTATTACCAATTCCAGAAGCACCCCAAGAGTCCTTAGATTACTCCCATAGAACTGGGACAGGGCTTGTCTAGGCTCTGAAATCTGAGGAGATCAGTCTTCACACTGATACAGCTTGCGGGAAAAGATATCAAAGAAGACTGTCAAAGAAAGTGAGGTTATTGATTCTTGGCAAAATAGATGTCTGGTTACTCTAAAAAGCAGGGCTTCTTTGTCTTCTCCTTGATCTTTTGTTTGGGTCTCAGAAACGTCAAGCTTTCTCCATTTATGCAAATCCAGGCTTGTGTGTGGTCCTTCTGAGATGCACCTTGGCGTTTTGTAAAGTCTGCCACCACGGTTGATTGAGCCTGGTCTCTGTGTAAGGCATATGTAGGGAGATGTTTTGTGTTTCTATCATGGGCTCATATGGGTTTGATGGATGTATGTATTCTTGTTTTGATTAAAGTTGTTTCAAAATATCTTTACTGTTTAATATTCAGGCAGCTCGTGGACCACCATTCGCTAAAGAGAAGAAGCACAGCATTATTTATAAATAAGGATCCCAATGCCTTGTTAGCTACTTGTATTTGCCTTCTGCAACATTTATCCAGGATTACATGAAATCAAATTAATAGAATTGTTATATCTCCCTGAAAGATAATTGGATTTGTTTTGTTTGTTTTTCTGCTATGAGCATTGCAGGCTAGCTTGCACTTCAGAAAATCCTGTTCCTAAGTCATATGATTATAATTACCCTTTTTTTCATAAAGGCATTGGTGAAGAGGGAGGGGAGAGTCATAGTTATTTTGAAACATTGTTGTACTTATAAAAAAAGGCATTGTTTACTCAATCTGCCCTTGCTTGAAAAGCACGCTCATTAGAACAATTGTTGGCATTCAATGTGTCTGGTTACACAATGCTCCCCTTTTTGTATTTATAGTGATCTTGACCCATCTAAATGAATCTGATTCCTATACGGCAGCCTACAGGAAGCAATGAGAACATCCAAAAGCAATCTCCTTTGAGCTGATTCTACAAAAACTGGTTAAAAATCTATTATTCTGATTCAGATATAATACACATACTTTATTAAGAAAAAGGAAAAAAGGAACTACATTTTTTTCATCAAGATATATTGTGTAACAGTGCTTTTACAGGTATTAATCTACAAAATGCTTACTCTATAGTGCAATATGTGTTTTGCTTTTATTCAGTATATCCACTACTGATATCCAGGACCCTGCTTAGTTCCATTTGAGTGATTTGTATATTTAAAAAACAATATTATCCAGATATCATTAAAATCGCTGCTTAACCTTTTTATGTCCTAATTGTCCTGAGTTGACCCATTTCCTTACAGAATTCAGCACATCCTAACAGTGCCAATGTATGGTGAAGGCTATTTACCTCGTTTGTGGTATTCGGTCTGGGTTGAGAGACATCTTATGGACAGAAGGGTGCTTCCTTTTCTCTAGACACATCTGGATGAGATTGCCCTCCAGCAAATAAGGCGTTGAGATAAGGCAGCTTGTGGAAGACCTTTGAATAGCAAGAAGCATGATGACAAAACAATAGATCAAAACAGCCCAGCAAGGCAAGGCAGAAAGGAATGCAATGCCTGTAGCTGGTTTTGGAACCCGTAGGGTAGCTCTGAAAGACAAAGTGACTCCACACATACATCTTTTCAAACTTTTCTTCCTGAATAATTACCCCAGAGCAAGACTAAAAACAGAATGCAGCAGCACTGTGCAAAATTGATTGCTTGCCTCCAAAAACTGGCTATAATGAGCACCAGCCTCATTTACAGCGGACTGTAAGCAACACGAGGACTTAATGATGGTAGAGGTGTGTATTAAAAATCATTTATATACTTCAGAAAGATAGATGCAGGTTATATTTTATTATCTTTAATGGCATCTCACCATGGCACATAACTTACACTGTCACTTTCTATTTGATACATCAAAGGATAGATTATACTTATAGGTGTCTAGTACCGCCTTTCATAATATGGATGGCATATTGTGTGAACAGTCCAAGGCAGCAAACAAATGACACACTGTCCATCTAATTTCTCAGTTCCACTCAAGTTGAAACCAAGGGGAAAATGAAGTTTGGTTTCTAAATGTTTGGGGATGTGAACCTCTTCTGTTTTGCTTCATTACTTGAGAAGAGTGTTAGGGGTTGGATCTTGTCTGAAAATAGCAGGTTATCTTGTGGTGACATAACCCTGCCTCAGTCATGCTGCTACACAGAATTTAACCATTGAGTTTCGGATTCAGGCCACCTAACAGGTTTCTGAATGACTTATCTGCTTATGGTATCTTGCTGGGGTGCAGGGCAGACATTGCATCCTGGGATTCACAGGCTTTCTTCCAGTTTGGTAATTGTGTCCATCCAGGACTCATGAGTGATACTGCAAAGCAGGCAGCCCTGTTATTCCCTAAGCACCTACAGAACTGAAACATGCCCAAAGGACCTGTGTCTGTCCTCTCACACTGAAGCTCTGTTGTTTCAATTCTGTGATTTGAAATTGAAAACGAAACAGTCATTTTGACATGATGTATACATGCTAGTATATCAGCAATCTGTGTGTTTCTGATTATATTTCAGTGATACCATTTCTCTGAGTACCAGAAAAGTGTAAAATCCAAGGATTGTTATTATGGTGTAGAGGGATCTGCCATCTCTGAAGACTGTGTTGCCTTTTTGTAAACAGAGTCCTGCTGAATTCTGACACATATCATCAGCTCGGCTAGTATGCGCATTGGCCAGTGTGGAATATAATTGCAGCGGGTCAGAGGATTTTATTACCAACTAAATAATTAAGGCATGAATGTATTCAATTTATTTTTTAATGTTATAATTCAGTAACACAATAACACATTGCTATAACAGCGTTTAGACCATTAAAAGAAACGTGTCTGTGAAAAGCAGTTGATAAGTCTGTTAGCTTCATTGTAGGGATGTCTTATTTTAAGGTGATCACAGAGGGTGTACTGGGCCGAATTCTCTTTCTGTTGCTCTGGGCTGCTGCAGCAGATGGCTCAGCACTTTTTTGATATGCAGTGCCATGCTCTTCTTTTTTGCACTCCTCGTAAAGAGGCAGACACTGTTGACTTTTAGCATAAAGAATATTCAGATTAAGAAATATAATTTCCCTCAGACAACCGAAGAATTGCCTAAGATTAGTTCATCAATAAATAAGTGTGACAGAATGTATTCACATTCAATTAAACTTGGTGTGATATCTGTAAGTGAAATAAAAAATTCTACTGTAGTTAAAAAGTGTAAGGTAGCAGGATTGTGTTTTTTTTTTTTTTTTGCAAGAATGTGTTTTGTTCTGATTGTAGCTTGTCATCTATTAAGAAATGGGAGACTTGAGCTGGTCTCCCTGAAATTAAACATGCATCATTGACCAAGGTGTCTGTAATTTATAAAGGAATTTAAATACATGAAGAGCAGAACCCACAGGTAATATGCAAGTGTTTTGTTTTGTATTGTTTATTTTGGGGTTATTTAGATTATTTATGGAACATAAGGGTGTTTGTTAGGTGGAATAAAAAGTGTGGGCTTTGTTCTATATACATAATGAGGGAAATAGATTATATGTCAGTCTGGTTGGAACCTGACATGAGTGCAGATATATTGCTCCTCTGTCATATCAAATAGATTAGATATATCTTTTCCTTGCTTGAAAATCTCAAATAACCTGAGAAGCCAGAATGATTCAATGATCTTATTAATTGAATTTGTAACTTTTATAAGGTCAATGAATAAACAACTCTATTTATTAATTAGACTATTGTCAATAGATAAAACAAATTAAATAACCCAATTATCAGGACTACATTAGTTATGTTGTTCTTGTGTATCGACGGATCAGTGTGAATACATTTCCATTTCATACTTCTGTGTATCATAAGGTTTTGTACATTAACTGGAAAATGTAACATGTAAATGTACTATGTAAGTGATGTCACTTTTAATGGAAATAAGTCAAGTGATTGAATGTATACAGAGTGTTCTGTGCTATTAAAAACATATCATTCTGATAGAGAACAGGTATTATGGACATTAAAACTATTGTCAATGATTCATCTGTATTTGCAATCGAAAAAACGTTTTGGCAAAGGAAACAAAATGGTATTTATGTAATCCACTTCACATATTAGGTGCCATATGGGTATCAAATCACTTCAGATAAGTATTTATGCATACTATGCTCTTATACAAGAAATACAAAATATGGTTGTAGCTAGTGCACTACAACAAATCTAATATTGAGAGACATGTTAGTTGCTTGTTAATGTTTGATATTGAGATCAGCAGCAGCAGCAGCAGCAGCCAATCTACTGCTGTGTGAAGGCCTCACCAAGATTTTCCCTCATGTCTCAATCTACAGCATCTCTATTCCACAATTCTTCCAGTCATGTTTCTTGATCTCAATTTCCCATGTACTATGCATCCTGACCCATGTAAAAAAAATACTTAAAAACTCATAATAGTATAAATATCATATTCTTCTGTCCAAACCAATTTCCTTGATCAACACTTGTATGATTGGTTAATGCATAGAATGTCTCTACAGCACAGGAACCCAATTGTGCTGCTAAATCTCTTCTTCTGCAGCGTGAGCATATTTGTCTATCGCACCTACCAGATGACACGGCATGAATCTTCATCCGCACCACAACCTCCTCTAACAGGTGTGCTCCAAGGCTCTGTCCCCTCCTATTCTCTCTCTACACCTACTCCCTGGGCTCCATCAGCACATCCCATCCTATCACTTCTATGTGCATGATGCCCAGATATTCCTTTATTTTCCCTCTTCTGACCCTCTCATCCCCTCTCACATCTCTTCTTGTCTCTCGATCTACCTACAGATTCACTCCTTACACTCCCTCCAGAGCTCTCCAATCCTCCAAAACTTAATGTGCAAAACGTGGGCCATGTCTGCCCAGTATAGCTCCAAAGGTAGACAAATGTGTACTTACATATACCATTATTATTTTTTAAATGTACATGTTAACAAATGCTCAATAACACTGGCATTACAAGTAAATAACATGTAGTTAATGAGTACCTACTAGGTTAATAAACTGTAATTTATCACCATAGATGTGGACATTTAACTTAATACATAAATAACATCATACATACATACATACATCATTGAATGGAAAAAACATCAGAAAATAAATAAAACAAAATATTGGGACTATTTCCTCAAAAGAAAATAGAGTAATTTCACAGAAAATCCACTAGCATAAATTGCTGCCACCAAGGAATGACCACATGTTCATTTTAATCAATATGTTATACTAGTTCTGCCTTTCTTAGTATTACAGTAAGATTGTCTACATGATATTTGCAGAACCTTTTGGAAAATACAGCTATGTAATTAGCATACCACAGTTATTAGGGAAATACATATAGTTTGTATTTTCCTTGTACAATTACTGATGTTTCTTTGAATTATGTCATGTATTTCATTTGAATCATAGTTAATTGTTTGAATGGCACCAGCATAGCATGTAAATTGTTGGATATTTGTATTTATTTTTTATGAATATGAATCCTATAGTAGGATCCTCAATAAATGCTGCATAGTATTTATTTAGACAGATTGTCATTGTGCCATGCTGGTATGTTTAATTGAACTGGATTGGTGTATTGTTGAATAAAATATGATATTGCTAAATTCGAGTAGATGTTTCAAAATTGGTACTGTAATAATTATTTTTTAAATTAAACAAAAACATAATTGATTACAATTTATTAAAAATAATAACTGAAATGAAATTACTTTTTAAATGTCTGAAAACAAAATAAAATGTGTTTTCAATATGTCTAATACCCTAACATATAGTATCAACAACTACCCACCCACACAGTTTGTGGTTATCTGAAACTCAAATACACAGCTACAGCTACATCTTTGGGGAATTTAGATTACACACACAGTTATAGGTTATGTATCCAGAACCTTTAGCCACAATTGTAACAGAAAATGTTTTATGAGACCTCAATATTAAAATATGACATTATGTTCTAGTCTTTTACTGTTTATATGCCTAAACGTAGTGCATTGTATTGCATGGATACATGGATATTGTATGGCTGGATTATTTCCACAGTTTTCCTATATGGCATTTATTTAAACAAATGATAGTGATGCTATTTAAGTAAGGTACCCAATCCCTAACTAATAATAGATAATAAAACCTTTTGCATTTTGCAATTCAATAACCTTGGAAAATAATAACTAATTCACAAAGAACAACAAGACAAGACAAGACAAGACAATTCAAAAGGCAATTAATATATTTTTCAGGCATAGCTTATTTTTTCTAAAATATTTTCACGTTTACCTGCAGAAATTAAAATGACCCGTCCTTTTAAAACAATGTAACTTGTCTGCCATTAATGCACAGTAACACAATCTCTTCCCCTCTCTCTTTCACTCTTTCAAATGTTCCTTGACCCGTCAAAAAACACTTACAAAACTCACCTATTGCTTATCTTAAATCATGTGTGGTGATGGCGGTGGTGGGTATTGCATTCTGCAAGATAATCATTTCAGGTTTTCTCTTTTTAATAGCCTAACAAGTACCACAATCTCCTGCAGCAGTAGAAGACATAACTGACAATTCTGCTTTCATGGAAAGTGCAAAGGTTTGCCCACAACTGAGGTATCCTATTTTTACATCCTCACTGTTATGAAAAACAGTGCCTTTATTCCTCAAAACAGACCATTGGGGATCCCTTTATCGCATTTTGTTACCTGATGAAAGCAATAAATCCCCCACTTCTTTAGAGACTCTGAAGATTTAAAAGGTAAAAAGTGTATTGAAGAAAGCTAGCAACGTATATCTTCTTTGCTTGGGCATCCAGATCACTGTATGAATGTCATATTTTAGCACTAGTGGAGCTCTACATGTGAATTAGTTTAAAACTAAGATGTTACTGTCCAAATAAACATAATTATAAATACATAAATACAGTACGCAGCAAGTGAGAAATGCTGTTAAATGAAATCATTGTCAACAGTTCATAAAAAATGCAACTCCTGTAAGGCAAACTGACTAAATGTAAATTATTTCTTATCATAGTTGATGCAGAGCTTCTTCCTTTACTTTGATGTGTCCATGCTCAACTTGAAAGCAGTTCTAAAGGAAGACTGCTGTAAGTATTATAATGTGCTTTGTATTACAAAACATCTAAAGCAAATGTGAAGGAGGAATTAGATTTCAGACTGTTTATTGTTATTATTTGTAACTTTTTAAAAATATCATATTTACATTTCACATTCTCAGAGACTTGTCTCATTGAGGTTTATTGCTTTTCAACATAAATATTTTCAGTATGTTGGAATTCCTGATTTTCCTTTAATATCGCACAATTTCAAAATGCCATGCCAAAAACGTGTCAACCTGTTTCAACCTGGGGAAGTTAACGAGAATGTATAAACATCATTTGCGGCCTGTAATGCCAGAACATCTGTTTTTATACTTGGAAATAATATACAGGGCAGGTTTGTCTAGGGGAGAATAGACACAGATTTTACAGTTTACACCATATCTTCTTCATAGTAGTATTATTAATAGGATGATTTCTCAAGCTTTAATGAAAAAAGTCTGATACAAAACAAATCTACACATTTCACAAAAGTTAATAAAATTAAAGTCATATTCATATCATCTATGGATATGTTAAGGCCCCACTGAACTTTATTAATACCCTGGCTGCTGCAGGGGAGACAAATCCTGTGCTCTTTTAGGTTGTTTCCCCTCTCTGTTTTACTATCCAGGAAATTATGAAACAACACATACTGAAACTCCCAAGCCAACCTCCTTTATCATTTTGACAGCTACCATATTCTGCCGTTACATTAAAAGTTGCTAATTTTGCAAAATAACAGATACTTTACTTATACACTCCTACCAACACATGCGGACATATAAACAATATTTGTAGAAAACTTGATAGTTGTGCTGTGCTTTAATGGATTATTTTCGTCAAATACTAATTAAAACAAAAACAGCATTCATAGCAGAAGTAGGCAAAGCAGCCTTCCCAGTCTGCTCCATTGCTTGTAATTTACAACACATCTTTCATTATTTAAGTGATCCTCAAAAGCAGGGTCAGTGAAGTAATTAAGAATCAGTTACATTAATGAAATACTGGCTGAATCAAATAGAATGGAGTTAAATGGAAACTGCAAGGTTTGTCTGTCCTTGATTGTAAACTCTACTGCTTTCTGTCCGGAGCGGTGAGGAAATGAAGAAACACTGTTTACTGTTACACTTTGTATTATTCACAATTTTGTATTGTGGTTTACATCATGTGAAGTGCTCTGTTAAATCTGTGAAGCACTCTGTGGCAACACTGAAAAGGGCACAATAACAAATAAAAAGTGACTGACTGAATAAATATAAGCTGATGTTATTAAGACTGACATTACTGATCACCGGCCACCACCCTATGTGTGTTAAACCTGAATTTACAGACTCCTGAAAGGTTATGCCAATGCAGATAATGATGTAATAGTAGTAATGATGATTTTCTCTCCTCTGTGCCTAATGGTTTATTTGTTTATTTATGTGTTTATTTATTCCACATCTTGTATTCATTTGGTAATAAATGTGTATGATCATTATTATCATAATCATTTCTTATAGATATTGCTGCTTATCAACTTTTGTGCAAACTATAATGAAAACATTCAATTCTGTAGGTACCCAAACAAAGCAAAAGCACACAACAGACAAACCTAGGTACAAATGTATTAGTTTATATGTTTATATTTCTGAATTATAATAATAACCTCCCCAGAAGAAAAATATCCACAATAACATGGTATATGTGAAAACACCCATGTAAAATATAAACCTGAAAATAAGCTTAGCAGGAAAGCATGGCCTTGATCAAATATCAATTTTATAGTATACTTTGTGTGTGTGTATATATATATATATATATATATATAGTACATACGTTTACAGCTGGGCGACAGGTGTGTCTCTTTTAGGGATTAAAGTGATTTACAACAGTATGTGAAGAAACATGGAATAGTGAAAAATAAATGAACAAATCCATCCAAGCAAACAGTAATAATAGTGAATAAATAAATTAAGTAAAAAGACAAAAATACTTGCAGTATGAGTTTGATAATGTTTTTATAATGTTTTTTGTAGATTACTGGTAATCTAGGAGCCCTCTTCCTTCCATAATAGCATCCTATTTACATAGGTATAATTCTTACTCTAATTTCAGTAACTTGTTTAGATTAAAAAATACTACTCACAAGAAGGTCTTAACGGTTTCATTTATTCAAATATGCTGTGTTTACTAGACAATCAGCACATTATTTTTACACAATGTAGAATGTAACATTCTAATGAGAAGCCATTTTGATATGATAGTTTCAAACTTGCTTTACGTCATGAAAACAGACTTAAAATTTATATTTTAAATACTACATTTACTGAAGCTTTCTAAATGTAAACCAGAAATTTCATTTTTTATTTAACCCCGTCCATCTTAACCTTAAAAAACATCAATCATTGGTTTGCAAAGAGGAAAAAGATGTTCCCACTCACTCATTCTCAACATGTTATGTCTGGCAGTAGATGTTTTCTTATTCTCTTGGTATTGAATTATGTTTTACATTAATAAATCATTGTGTATGTATCATAAATAAACAATATGCATGGCAATAGCAATAGCAATAGCAGCAAATTAATGTTAATCATTTCGGTATATTATAAACATCAAGAAATACTGTCAACCAATTTTGCTTAAACATTGACTACTTATTTTATACATGTTAAATGATAATGAGACACACATTGCAAGAAGAACAGATCAAAAATCAATGAAAGAAGAGAGAAGAGAGTGAATATTAAATGCATTCACTGTAAATTAACGTAACCAATTTTGAAACAACAACCTTAATTTGTCCATCCATCCATCCATCCATCTTTGAAACCACTTATCCTGGTGAGGGTGATGGGGAAGCCGGAGCCGATACCTTCATTTGTGTTGTACAATTTGTATAGATTTTTAGTAATTATTTGTATCATGTTTTTGTTATTATTTTTATGTTAAAAGTCAATGTTTTGCTCTGCCAGCACTGTTATATGGCTTGTCTCCAAATTTACTGCACCATACTTGATATAGCTGCTTTAAGACTGGGATTCTCTTTGTCAACAAATGTCAATGTATTTTGTACTAATTGGATGCTAAACACATTACGTAACTTCAATGTGCCCTATTTAGATTTATAGTCTATTTTCTTCCCTAGTCAAGCATCCATTCTGGACCTCCCACACAATACCTGGATACTAACAAAGATGGACTCACTAAACTCCCTTTCTTCCTACTGGGCACTTTAATGCCCTGCTGTTTTCTGTGCATTTCTAATATCATAATATGAAACTAGATGTCTGAAATAGAGTCCATGGAATACAGATATACTTTAAGTGCTATTTAGATCAATTAGATCAATGGTGAACCAGTATGTATCTCTCTTCACATTAGTTTAATTTGTATATGGTTGCAAGTACATTGTTTTGTTTAGTTTAAAATGATTTGAAAATCTAGTTTTGAATATTATAGTATAGTGACAAAGTATTAGTTGTTGATACATTATTTGTATGCTAAAGCAAGAAGAAAGTTCGAAAAAAGAAACAATATAATGAATTAATTCAAAATCTGTCATCTTCATGTTTTTAGTGCAAATGCCTTATTTATATATTTCCTATGCATAATATTTGTATTACATTGAAAAGTGATACTAGATAATGATTTAAAAAAATACATATTGACAAAATATAATCATTCTTTCTCTTTCTTCAATTTTTTAAATATATTAGTACATATCATTTGCATTATGTTTATGTAACATCAAAAATATGTATTGTTTATTGTTGGTTTTTTTTTATAGTCTTTCCAGGAAAATTCAACTCCATGGGTTACTTTTACTGGAACTAGTTTTTTAGACTCAGGTGCAGCAATAATGTAGTTTTACCTAACCTTAAAATAAACAGACCACAGATGTGAGACGCCAGCTGTTACAGAAAAGCAACAACTATGCCAAATATGATAGACACTGTAAATGCATTAATGTGACCCTGATACATTGAAAGCTTGGTGAAAAGGCAATAGTTAATGTCATTATTCCAAACCCACCTGTTCTATTGCATCTGTTACATTTTGATTAAAAACATAATAAACTTACTTTCTTCTTCTAATTAATGGAAACATGTGGTACTGAAGGGTTAAGATAGACATAATTCAAAACTTATTCTTAGCAGATAAACAGGATGTCAGTTAGGTGTGGAAGAGCAGTGTAATGACAGTTTTTAATTAACCTTTTTTGCATGCAGAATGGATTTATGAAAGTACTCCAGCTAATGGCTGGGAGTGGAGAGGCTGAGTGGCTGTTTCCAACTAGGTTGTGTTTAAGAGGATGGGGTATTTTTCAGAGATTGAAAAATGAAAGCCTTCTTTGGACATTAAACTTCCCAAACTTGTAAATCACAATGTAAATGTAGATCTTTATTAATGCAATTGAAAGGCCTCCGACTCATCCAGAAATCTCATATTTTACTCTACTGATTAATATACTCCTACAAAAGTATTATTATTTCACATTGCCATCTTTCCAGATTTCTGTATTTCTCTGTTGGTTTTTGTCTGTTGTGATTCAGTCCACTATTTATATGCAGCCTCTTGCTATTTAAGTCTCTACAATACTACAGTCAGTCAAATTTCAGTTTGTTTATTTTTCTGTATTTTCTTGTTCCTCTCATGTTTTAATGATTGTTGGATCACCTGTATTATTATTATAATTATTATTAGTAGTTCCATACCTATTCTAAGGAAGGCAACACACACACACACACACATATATATATATATATACACTCACCTAAAGGATTATTAGGAACACCTGTTCAATTTCTCATTAATGCAATTATCTAACCAACCAATCACATGGCAGTTGATTCAATGCATTTAGGGGTGTGGTCCTGGTCAAGACAATCTCCTGAACTCCAAACTGAATGTCTGAATGGGAAAGAAAGGTGATTTAAGCAATTTTGAGCGTGGCATGGTTGTTGGTGCCAGACGGGCCGGTCTGAGTATTTCACAATCTGCTCAGTTACTGGGATTTTCACGCACAACCTTTTCTAGGGTTTACAAAGAATGGTGTGAAAAGGGAAAAACTTCCAGCATGCGGCAGTCCTGTGGGCGAAAATGCCTTGTTGATGCTAGAGGTCAGAGGAGAATGGGCCGACTGATTCAAGCTGATAGAAGAGCAACTTTGACTGAAATAACCACTCGTTACAACCGAGGTATGCAGCAAAGCATTTGTGAAGCCACAACACGTACAACCTTGAGGCGGATGGGCTACAACAGCAGAAGACCCCACCGGGTACCACTCATCTGCACTACAAATAGGAAAAAGAGGCTACAATTTGCACAAGCTCACCAAAATTATACAGTTGAAGACTGGAAAAATGTTGCCTGGTCTGATGAGTCTCGATTTCTGTTGAGACATTCAGATGGTAGAGTCAGAATTTGGCGTAAACAGAATGAGAACATGGATCCATCATGCCTTGTTACCACTGTGCAGACTGGTGGTGGTGGTGTAATGGTGTGGGGGATGTTTTCTTGGCACACTTTAGGCCCCTTAGTGCCAATTGGGCATCGTTTAAATGCCACGGCCTACCTGAGCATTGTTTCTAACCATGTCCATCCCTTTATGACCACCATGTACCCATCCTCTGATGGCTACTTCCAGCAGGATAATGCACCATGTCACAAAGGTTGAATCATTTCAAATTGGTTTCTTGAACATGACAATGAGTTCACTGTACTAAACTGGCCCCCACAGTCACCAGATATCAACCCAATAGAGCATCTTTGGGATGTGGTGGAACGGGAGCTTCGTGCCCTGGATGTGCATCCCACAAATCTCCATCAACTGCAAGATGCTATCCTATCAATATGGGCCAACATTTCTAAAGAATGCTTTCAGCACCTTGTTGAATCAATGCCACGTAGAATTAAGGCAGTTCTGAAGGCAAAAGGGGGTCAAACACAGTATTAGTATGGTGTTCCTAATAATCCTTTAGGTGAGTGTATATATACAGAGCTGTGAAAAGGTTTTAGACAGATGTAAAAAAATGCTGTAAAGTAAGAATGCTTTCCAAAATACACGTTAATAGATTATATTAATCAATTAACTAAATGCAAAGTTAACAGAAGAAAAATCTACATCAAATCCATATTTGGTGTGACCACCCTTTGCCTTCAAAACAGCATCAATTCTTCTAGGTACACTTGCACACAGTCAGGGATTTTGAAGGCATATAGTCAGGTGTATGATTAAACAATTATACCAAACAGGTGTTAATGATCATCAATTCAATATGTAGGTTGAAACACAATCATTAACTGAAACAGAAACAACTGTGTAGGAGGAATAAAACTGGGTGAGGAACAGCCAAACTCAGCTAACAAGCTGAGGTTGCTGAAAACAGTTTACTGTCAAAAGTCATACACCATGGCAAGACTGAGCACAGCAACAAGACATAAGGTAGTTATACTGCATCACCAAGTCTCTCCCAGGCAGAAATTTCAAGGCAGACAGGGGTTTCCAGTGCTGTCCAAGCTCTTTTGAAGAAGCACAAAGAAACAGGCAACTTTGAGGACCATAGACACAGTGGTCGATTAAGGAAACTTACTGCAGCAGATGAAAGACACATCATGCTCACTTCCCTTCTCAATTGGAAGATGTCCAGCAGTGCCATTAGCTCAGAATTTGCAGAAAACAGAGGGACCCTGGTACACCTATCTACTGTCTGGAGAAGTCTGGTCATAAGTGGCCTTCATAGAAGACTTGCGGCCAAAAAGTCATACCTCCGACATGGAAACAAAGCCAAGCGACTCAACTATGCACGAAAACACAGGAACTGGGGTGCAGAAAAATGGCAGCAGGTGCTCTGGACTGATGAGTTAAAATTTTAAATATTTGGCTGTAGCTGAAGGCAGTTTGTTCACTGAAGGGCTGAAGAGCGGTACACGAATGAGTGTCTGCAGGCAACAGTGAAGCATGGTGGAGGTTCCTTGCAAGTTTGGGGCTACATTTCTGAAAATTGAGTTGGGGATTTGGTCAGAATTAATGCTCTCCTCAATGCTGGGAAGTACAGGCAGATACTTATCCATCATGCAATACCATCAGGGAGGCGTCTGATTGGCCTCAAATGTATTCTGCAGCATGACAACGACCCCAAACATACAGCAACAGTCATTAAGAACTATCTTCAGCGTAAAGAAGAATAAGGAGTCCTGGAAGTGATGGTATGGCCCCCACAGAGCCCTGATCTCAACATCATCGAGTCTGTCTGGGATTACATGAAGAGAGAGAAGCAACTGAGGCGGCCTAAATCCACAGAAGAGCTGTGGTTAGTTCTCCAAGATGTTTGGGCCAACCTACCTGCTGAGTTCCTTCAAAAACTGTGTGCAAGTGTAACTAGAAGAATTGATGCTGTTTTGAAGGCAAAGGGTGGTCATACCAAATATGGATTTGATGTAGATTTTTATTCTGTTCACTCACTTTGCATTTAATTAATTGATAAATATAATCTATTAACATGTCTATTTTTGAAAGCATTCTTACTTTACAGCATTTTTTCACACCTGCCTAAAACTTGTATATACAATGTATTATCCTCTAATAAAAGAACCACTCAAAGGAAGAGATGAACAGCAGCTCCCTTCTATAAACAGTCCACAGTTGATGTAAAATAACATTCTAAATGTATAAAATATTAGAGAAATAGCAAACAATACACACTTTGACTTTTTTGTCTTCTTGCATATGGTTTGCAGATGTGTCTGATCCCTGTGTTTCTCCCAAAAACTTCAGCGGCTCTTCTTGGGCTCTTTTTAGAGAGGTGCCTCTTTCTCATGTCTGTGCTGCGGTGAGTTGAGCTACATTGCAAACATTCATGCATTTTTATAGATGGGATATTCTGAGTTTGGTTCTTTCACATGGAGTGCCAATCTTGAGTTCAGTTGAAGCTCCAGAGCCGCTCAGAGGCCTAGTGGTTTTGAGCGTTGCCTTTTTGGTTGTCCCCTTTGATCCATGGATGTGGTGCTGCTGTAACTCCTCCCTCACAACAGATTGGATACAAAGTATGCCATACTCTTTTGGGGAATTATTTTCAACCTGAAAGATAATGTTAGGTTACGGATGCCATTCTGGTTATCTGAAAGAGAAAACAATTCCCAAACTTGCAAGGTCGCTCTGCAGGCCTACACAAGCTATGGCAAAACAGGAAGTGCAGCTTGTGTGCAGTATAGAAGAACAGAGATGGGATAGGGTGATCTAAGTGACTGCACACAATGGCCTATTGTCAGCTTTACAAAATGAGTCAGCTTTACAGTGATTAAAAAATGTAATGCAATATCACATACTCTATTTTTATCATTCAGATTCAGATCATTCAGATTTGATGGTTTCCAGGTCAAACTATAGTGCTCTTATTTTTGCCAGTTGTAACAAAACTATAATTAGAGACACTGGGAAATCACTGTCCCAATCAACATTAAGAAGACTGAGCAGGTGTAAATGCTGTATTGGCACATTGTTTTTTTTAGAGCCTCTGTGGTGTAATAGAGTACCACAGTTTGCAGAGCTTACTATGATGCATGTTGCATTTGGGAACACAATAAAATATAAATGGAACAATTTGTTTTCAACCTTAGAGAGCTACAAAGAACAGGTTTGCTTATTGTCTTTTTATTATTTTCAATCAATGTTTCAGGAATGTTTGATGGTTCGAATTCTAATCCATTTATCCTGAGAAAACAATTAACCACTCCATTATAAATGAACAGCGCCCTTGAAATAACATTCTAATTTATAAAAAACGTATACAACACAGGCCTGGTAAGTACAGTCTACACTTTAAAGAGGTAATTGAGACACAACTGTTTACAGTGAAGCTTTATATGATCAAATCTGAAAACTGAACTAATTTGGAAAAACAAACAAAAAACTAAGATTGGTTTCTTATATAGGCCATTAGAATAAGTAGCATTTACATGATAGAGTGTTAAGGTAGGAGTTCAGTGAAAATGTTATTTAGTAAAATGCCAGATAATGTGGCATGACCTCTATTTAGACTGCTTTGAGAAAGGATACTATTGTTGTTGTTTTTTTGTACCTTTTCTGTTATATTAATATTCCTCTCTCAATTGTTTAGTATCTATGCTGTCTAGCATCTTCATACTGAATCTCTTATCATAGTTTTACCACTGCAGATTTCATTACACAAGTGACAACTTGCTCAGGAATACAAATAACTGAAACCATTACCACACCACAGCATTCAACATATGTAACGGTATTTTTAATATCTAGGGAACCTTCTGTGCCATTGATATATTCCCTCTGTATGGCTGCTGAACTATTACTTAAGCTTGAAATAAAACAGCCATTAGACAAGTGATTCACAGATTTGTGCCTGTGATGCAGTCATTAAAAACAAACAAACAACCAAACAAACAGAGTAAATAAATGGAACTTAGGTCATGGAATTGCCTACAATTCATTTGAAAATCTGGTATCACCTTTGACTTCAATAAATTTTAACAGTTAAGGCTTTGAAAGAACCCTCAGAGGTAGGCTTCAAAATATACAACCCATCTTATTTATGTTTACACAAACCATGCAGTAGCATCACCCAGTGAAGGTTTCAATAAGGAAGTTGCACCTTCTTATTTTGATTAAAATATATTTTTTTTTGTATGGAAACACCAGTTTAACTGTCAGCACATAATGAAGTCTATAATCAAAGATAAGCAGAACAAATGCAATTGTCTATTCCATGTCTCATAAGCCCCAAATGGAGTCATAATCACAGCACTTACTTAACTTAACATTTCCTGTACAGTCCACAGCTCGTTGTTTACTGCCACATGAATGACTATAGATAAAAGCAATGGAGTTTATTTTGTTCAGGGGCAGAGCTCCTGTAAAACACATGAAACATGTGACATGTTTTTTTTTTATCTTGTTGGTCAGGATAAAATGTCTCATGGACAATACGTGCCATGTGGCTGTAAGCTAATGCATGGTAAAATACCTATCAGATCCCATGTGGGACTCCATGGGAAGCAGGAAAAATCATTTACAATGTGGTGGGAGCAGTAATGCAGGGAGGTCAGTTATTCAAGCTGTAATTACACATGGAGCATTGTAGTAAATAATAATAAAATACCACCATATAAAAAATGTGTGATCAGATTACTTGCATTGTGAGAGCTCACAGTTCCTTAGTTAAAAATGTGTTTGGCGTTAAAGAGTTAAGATTTGACTAAAAACAAAACAAAACAAAAAAATATATACAGTGAGGGAAAAAAGTATTTGATCCCCTGCTGATTTTGTACGTTTGCCCACTGACAAAGAAATGATCAGTCTATAATTTTAATGGTAGGTGTATTTTAACAGTGAGAGACAGAATAACAACAAAAAAATCCAGAAAAACGCATTTCAAAAAAGTTATACATTGATTTGCATGTTAATGAGGGAAATAAGTATTTGACCCCTTCGACTTAGTACTTGGTGGCCAAACCATTGTTGGCAATCACAGAGGTCAGACGTTTCTTGTAGTTGGCCACCAGGTTTGCACACATCTCAGGAGGGATTTTGTCCCACTCCTCTTTGCAGATCCTCTCCAAGTCATTAAGGTTGCGAGGCTGACGTTTGGCAACTCGAACCTTCAGCTCCCTCCACAGATTTTCTATGGGATTAAGGTCTGGAGACTGGCTAGGCCACTCCAGGACCTCAATGTGCTTCTTCTTGAGCCACTCCTTTGTTGCCTTGGCTGTGTGTTTTTGGTCATTGTCATACTGGAATACCCATCCATGACCCATTTTCAATGCCCTGGCTGAGGGAAGGAGGTTCTCACCCAAGATTTGATGGTACATGGCCCCGTCCATTGATGTGGTGCAGTTGTCCTGTCCCCTTAGCAGAAAAACACCCCCAAAGCATAATATTTCCACCTCCATGTTTGACGGTGGGGATGGTGTTCTTGGGGTCATAGGCAGCATTCCTCCTCCTTCAAACACAGCGAGTTGAGTTGATGCCAAAGAGCTCGATTTTGGTCTCATCTGACCACAACACTTTCACCCAGTTCTCCTCTGAATCATTCAGATGTTCATTGGCAAACTTCAGACGGGCCTGTACATGTGCTTTCTTGAGCAGGGGGAACTTGCAGGCACTGCAGGATTTCAGTCCTTCACGGCGTAGTGTGTTACCAATTGTTTTCTTGGCGACTATGGTCCCAGCTGCCTTGAGATCATTAACAAGATCTTCCCGTGTAGTTCTGGGCTGATTCCTCACCATTCTCATGATCATTGAAACTCCACAAGGTGAGATCTTGCATGGAGCCCCAGACAGAGGGAGACTGACAGTTATTTTGTGTTTCTTCCATTTGCGAATAATCGCATCAACTGTTGTCACCTTCTCACCAAGCTGCTTGGCGATGGTCTTGTAGTCCATTCCAGCCTTGTGTAGGTCTACAATCTTGTCCCTGACATCCTTGGACAGCTCTTTGGTCTTGGCCATGGTGGAGAGTTTGGAATCTGATTGATTGATTGCTTCTGTGGACAGGTGTCTTTTATACAGGTAACGAGCTGAGATTAGGAGCACTCCCTTTAAGAGAGTGCTCCTAATCTCATCTTGTTACCTGTATAAAAGACACCTGGGAGCCAGAAATGTTGCTGGTTGATAGGGGATCAAATACTTATTTCCCTCATTAACATGCAAATCAATTTATAACTTTTTTGAAATGCGTTTTTCTGGATTTTCTTGTTTTTATTCTGTCTCTCACTGTTAAAATACACCTACCATTAAAATTATAGACTGATCATTTCTTTGTCAGTGGGCAAACGTACAAAATCAGCAGGGGATCAAATACTTTTTTCCCTCACTGTATATAGTGATCCCAGGAGGCACAGATGACAGTGCAGGTCCTGCTTGCTGGCCCCAACTCTATCCTACAAGGCCATCCACCAAAGGGGGCTTCAGCAGGAAGAATGAACAGGTTCAGCACTGGACAGCTCCTAGCTTCTGCCTGGTGAAGGCTCACTAGAGCAATAGCTTCAGCAACATGGAGAGAGGTTAGAGGCCATCAAGGGACCAACAAAGAGCAGCTGAAAGCACTATTAATGTGGAGGAAGTCTGATAAGTAGCCCCTGCACTCTTCCAGTCAGTTGTACCCCATTTCCACATTTAGGTGCACCTCAGCCAAACCCATACACCTAAACATTCCATTCATTTTCGTTAGGTACAGCTGCCCTAGGAAGTGAATGTCAGACACACATTCTCAAATGTAATCGTCTTCCCAAGGTAAACACACTGTCGCATCTCTCACAACGATAGCAGCCACCATTATTGTAGTTACAATTTCAAAATTCAGTGACTTTGCCTCTGGCTAGATAAGACCAGTTTGAGACTCAGCCGGTGTGATGTATGAAACAGTGCTGAATCGAGATTGGGCACAGGCAGAGGTGCACCTGAGCCACAGTGGAAACACCTGGACACAAACGGCCATGCTGAGGTGCACCTAAACGTGAGCAGTGGAAACAGGGGGCATTGGCCTTCAGTGCCGCCGCTGAATACAGCTAGTGCTGTCTGAGCTCTCTACTATTGCCTTTCCATATCATCGGAGGAGTCCAACTGGGAGGCCCTCGGCTTGGACCAAAAACCCTGTGGGAAGTGGTACCACAGGAGGGACCCCTGCTCCAACCAGGACACCTTATCCACTCTTTTAGAGGGCCTGAAGGAAGAGGGCCTAATATCCACTTAATTGAAGTTAATCTTGTCTGTAGGTTGCCTAAATTTAAGTCACTTCAGTACAGCTGCTGAGTTGGTGAAAGTAAATAGGTTGAAGGAAAGGTGACTTAGTCTAGGACTAGCAGGAATTCAGTTAATTGAGTTGTGATAGGCGGTGGCATGGTGGGTAGCACTGCTGCCTCACAGCTTTGGGGGTCCCAGGTTTGAGTCCTGGCTCTGGGGCCTGTCTGTGTGGAGTTTGTGTGTTCTCCCTGTGTCTGCATGGGTTTTCTCCTTGCACTATAGTTTTCCTCCCACCGTCCAAAGACGGTGATAGGTTGATTGATCTCTCTAAATTGTGTGCGTGCGTGTGTTGCCCAGTGATGGACTGGCATCCCATGCTGGGTGTATTCCTGCGGCTTCCCCGCGACCTTCACCAGGATAAGTAGTTTCCAAGATGGATGGATGGAGTTGTGCCAGTTGGAGCCAGTTAGGTGTGAATTGGGGGCAGGTAGACAAAAGGGTACTTAAGGCTGCTGTTGAGAAAGAGATGCAATGTTTCTCGGTGACAAAAAAAAAGTCAAGCAGGTGACCAGGGGACGGAAACCAAGAGCCCAAGCACAAGACCACTACAGTGTCATGTTTGCAGAATGATTGCCTTCCAGGATGAACTCATCCAAGAAGATTTCATTTGTGAACATTGTCAGCATGTTGCAATCCTAGAGATCAAGGTCTGTGATCTTGAGGCTCAGCTTGTTGCTCTGCAATGTATTAGTGATATGGAAGAATTAGTCAATCAGCCCATGAGAGAGAAACTTTCTTATGTTCTTATGTTCTTTCTAATAAAAAAGGCAATCATGCCTATTACACCATATCCAAGTCGCTGGTCTCTCCTTCATTGCCATTACCTGGACCACAATACATAAATAAATAAATCATAATAAATATGTATAATAACTAATCGCTACCTTTTGTATTGTTCAGTAAACTGGGGTATTTCCAGATACACTGAGAAAAATAGCAATAGATTATTGTTATTATACAGTTATTGACCAAGCTAGCTTTAATGCAAAAGTTCTGAATTGTAAAGTGGTTTAATTAATGCAGTACAAGTAAAATCTTAAATTGTCCATTTTCACTTTTTCATTAATGCAGATGAATTAAATCAATTATTGAAAATGCACAAACTATTCTGAAAAGATCAGACTTTTATTAATTCCCATGTGGCTCCTTGATAAATTTTACCTTTAATGAATATGAAATCAAAGGCACAAGTAAGTGATAGATCATATCATCTTTATCTTTTGTCATGTGAAAACTAAAACTGACTTTCAGATTATAGAAGATTAAACATAAGGCATTGATCTCATTATTTATTTAATTGAGGACTACTGTGAGCCCAACTTTAATCATGCCTCAGGGACTTCAAGTTCTTCCAGTATATTATATTATTTAATTGAGCTCTTTATATGAAAATATTCATACATAAATAAATACATAATCCATACATACATGAATAACAGCTGTTTACAAAGAAAAAGTTCATTATGTAAGCTCTTCATAAGATCTTTGTTGTTTTGATATTCATAGATTTACTGATTGTAAACGCACAGGATGGACCAGCAGCAATACTGCAATTTTCATTTTCTTTGTGATAATCCTCAAATTATACATTTTCTCACATGTGCTAATAGAAACATATTTTAAGGAAGAGAACTGCAATATATTATTTGATCTAATGTGTGTTTCAACATATTAATGAGATCTGAGGCATCTCTGGCATTATAAGAATTGTGTCACAGTTTGAAGCATAAACAATTTCCTGTCTAGTCGTTACAACAATTTGCTTTTGCGCTATTCAATTGTTTCTTTGAATCATGTTTTTAACTGATTAAATCCAAATTGCTTTCTGTTTACTTTAACAGTTTCCCTGCTAGTTGGGGTGGTTTTCCATATCTGAAATTAGCACTGTCTTCCTAGTTACAGCATTGTGGTTTAACATTGAGGTGTGATGGGACAAGGAAACCTCACACCAATATAAGTGATTTTATTTACGAAACAAAAATGTTGACCTGTATTGTTCCATAGACACACTTTTCTATGAAATGCTCTCTAAAATAAAAATGCAATACATCTTGATGACTGGTGCCAATTCATTAAAATGTTTTAAAAAATATATTGCCAAACGTATAATTTGTCCATTTGTCATTTGTCCAGAGAGTCAAGGAATTTACAATGCAGTACTGCTTATTGATTTTGACTCAAGATCACCTGAATACTATTAGGTGCTTTAGGAGCTTTAATTAATCAATTGTCACAAATTTCTTAGGACTAACAATACTGAGAATTACCTGGTACAATTAGCAGTTCCAGCAATTTGTTATGTATTGATTGATTTTTTAAAACTTTTTTACTAAGTGTTATCATTCTTTCAACTGCATGACAATTTGCAAAGATAGTTTCTATAATGACACATGGTGACAAACTAGTTATTAGCACATTATCACTCAATAATGTTGCTTCCTTGTTTGTTGAGAAATATACAAATTACCAACACATGCAACTGTATAGTAGTCATTCATTTTGGATCGAGTTTCAGTTAATGTTTTTCCCTCAGCAATCAACATCAATCCTCTAAGAGTATGAGAGGATGGCTGCATGCAACATTATTTTATGTAATGTTTTGATATATCATTGACACTAGTCATCCCAAAATATAACATGGAAATGTAAAATTAATCAAGATTGGTTACCTTCATCAATATGTGAATAATAATACAAATATGCTAAACTAATATATAGTAATGTATGCAAGAATTTTTTCAAAAAAAGATTACCAAGATAGAGAAAATGTTCAATGCATATATGTATATGTGTGTGTGTGTGTGCTTTAACTTGAGGCCCAGGTTTTTAAGCCTTCCAAGTCCACAGAACAAACTGTAGATGTAAATAATTGAGTGGGTGACACAGCTCCTGTTGATACAGGCAACTGGCAAACTGAAGCAAATCTGCTGGGATTCAAACCCACCCAACCCCGGCAGTGCTCAGCCACCATGACAATCACTATCACAACTGCTTAATGACACAGCCCAAATTTGAACAGGCAATCTTTGGAATTCAGGGAAAGGCCCATATCACTCTACATCTGGCATTTTTGAGCCATTCAGAAGCCCCTTCTGCTTCAGTTTAATATCTTTGAGGGTCTTTGTTTTTCTACACGTTTTAAATGTAAAGAAAAAAAAACAAGGAAAGCTAATTTGTAATTTCAATTTAATCCAGTTTCTTGTTATAAAAAGTTAATAATATTAATACCTTAGAAATACTAAATGTTTTTTAATTATTCTGTAGCAATGGTCAATTTGTACTTTCCCTCTGGCTCACCCATGTTTATATAAGTCTCACTGTGACGTTCAGTGCTTAATGAGGGTAACAGTTATTTACCACTTCCTTAAGGCAGTTTCCTTTAATAGACTATTTGACTTTTTCAGTGCCAGAGGGTATTTAATCCATTAAGTCCATTAAAGTCATCCAGACATTACAGAAGTTATTCAGTGACTTAGAACTAGAGCAATTCATCACACTGAAACAAATGTACAACTAAACCCAAAAACATGAAATGGATGTCTTTGCTAGACTTAGGGCCGGATTAAATCAAAACTTTGACCCACCCGCTAATAGCAAACTACAAACCTGTACATCATAGCGGTTACATTTATACAGTTCAGTTCTGTAGTTTTCTATTAGCTGGTTAAATTAAAGTTCAGGGTGCACAGAGCCTAAGGCATTTACATTGGTACCCTACAGTGGTCGTTAAATATGAAGCACAATCAATAAACCAGAATTAATAAAACCATTATATGTCTGTCAATATGTTTAGTTATAATTCCATGTTTCAGAACACCACTGCTTGGTTGTTAAAGTAATTCCAAGTATTTGGTTGTTCTGGTTTTGCTGTTGCTCAGACTGGATTGCCAGGTGAAATACCCATCCCTTTTTTAATGCTGCATTAGTAAAAATAAAAAGGGCTTGCCTATTGCAATTTAGTGCCATGAGGGAATCAGTCTGCTGTGAAGACTTTATTAAAGAAAAGATAAAACTGAAATAACTGTAATTGTTCTACTCTTACAGGTTAGCCAATTATTTAGATATTATATATTGTAGCGTTATTTTGGGTGTATTTGGATAAGAGCATTTGGGCTCTGAGCTGAAGCACTGAGCTAAAGAAGACCTCTCCCCCCCCCCCAAAGTTATCAGATTTCCTTAGCTCATCAGCTTGGAACTGGTTTGCATCAAAGTGACAGTTTTGGGGAGGATGGAACTGAGAATAGGCCAAATAGTTTGGAATTCTGCTATGAGATGTCTGGAGAAAGGGGCCTGTAGGTGATAAAAACTCTTTGAAGTGGATGAGAGCCGAAATCCCGACATAGAGCTACGAACCCAGGCCAACCGGCATTTCCAAAAGATGGCATGGATTGACATCAGTCATAAATCAAGCCCCCCTCCAATAGGACACTGTCTCTCTCTCTCTCTCTCTCTCTCTCTCTCTCTCTCTCTCTCTCTCTCTCTCTCTCTCTCTCTCTCTCTCTCTCTCTCTCTCTCTCTCTCTCTCTCTCTCTCTCTCTCTCTCTCTCTCTCTCTCTCTCTCTCTCTCTCTCTCTCACCTGAACCAGAAACTCGCTGCCACAGCTCAACCTGTAGCTCTGTTGCCAGAACCGGAAACCAACCAAGTCTTTGCCGGCAACAGAAGAGTTAAACTGGGAGAAGGAGATTGAGCCGTATGAAGAATTCTTTTAAAGGACTTTATTAAATAAAGAACTTTACAGACTGCGCTGCCCGCCTGTGCCCACCTGATCAGTGGAGTTTTACAGCTGGACAATTGACTGAATACGAAAGTGTCAGTCATTTAAATAGCTATTTGAGTCTTAAGAAACTTGACCCTTGGAACGAACAGGGCCCTGCTTTCCTCAAAGACTTTGTCTTCAAGTAACTACGGTGGAACCCTGCTTACCAAGAAGATTTTGTGCACAACCTTGGAGCCTTCAAACCAGTGGAAAATCTGTTTGGAAACGACTCTACTTTCGCGAAACCCCAACTTCCAGGTGCGTCGACTGAGTGGAAGTTCTTGAACAAAGCCGCACCGGACTGCCTTTGTTCCAAACCACACGGACCTCGTGCCGTGTGCTGTTATCTGAGCCCGAAGACAGAGAGGCCTCTCTGCGACGAAGTTCAGATAAGTTTAACAGTTTGGAGTTCATGATTCATGACATTTGAGAAATCAATTAGAAATGTTAATCTGTGATTCATAACTCTAGAATGTGTAATATCATTTAGTTTTCTTAAATATAAATGTGTGTTGCATTAAACTGTTTTGTTGATAATTTTAGAAATAAAATCTGTCAACGCCGAGAAATATCTTCTCATTCCTGTTTAACTGTTTAGTCTGAAATTGACACAAGTTAATAGACATTAGATTATTGGTGGCCCTGCCTATCCTTAATCATTGAATAATAATCAGTTAAGGGAAATTGTGGTAACAAGTAATGATAGGATCTTTCTCGGCACCTAAACGTAAATGAGACTGATATATATATAACGAGAAGTTACCTGACATAAATACTAACCTGCATAGTTATTTAATGTCTGACTAACAATACTAATGAGAGACTCACCTTCGTCTTACTAACCGGTATTGTAATCAATGTGTTTATAACCTTTTTTGTTTAACAATTTGTGTTATCATATGCGATCCCATGGTCTATACTATAAATTCACTTGAAATTTATAAGTGTACCTTACGCTACAATATTCTGTTTGTATTCCAATTTACCATATTTGGCTTTGGGTTCCATGATTTCTGAACACGTTTTCCAAAACTGGCCTCATCATGGCTCCAGTAAGTAAGACTTTTTCAGTGGCTCTGATCCCTATGGATGTTATGTTAGTGGATTGCAGCTCTGCTTAGGGATGCTCCTTGATTCTGTGTTTATTGTTTCCATTAGTTCTGCGGAACTGATTTTCTTGCCTTCAGGTTCAGACATTTGGCACCAGTGTTGGTGTGCTGATCAATGTGCTATAAAGTTGAGATGTAGAGGATTCCACTATCTCTGCCCTCCTGTTTTCAACCATCCACATGGACTTAATTTCTGATTGTTTAGGTAAGAGGACTCTCCACATTTTTTTCACCTGTGTGTTTGTTATGGCAACGACATTGAAGTTCACACCCCTGATCTTGTGAAAAGTTTTTTACAAATCTTCAATGCCTACAGAGTGAATCTTGGCTTCATATCTCATTCGAAAGACAACACCTCCTACAGCATTTTCTCCCCTTTTGCCATGTTTGGATTTTGCTTTGTAAACTGTGGTCCAGAATGAAAGCCACCTACTGGCTCATCACCTTCACTTCCTGCTGCCAAATCATGTCACACATTTCTCCAATTCAAGTATTAACCAGGTCATGTCATACGTATCTTCTTGGAGCCTTTGGTGGTACATGACATTTACTCATTTGACATATACAGTATTTTATCACAGATATGTTTTATGTTTTATACACACTGCATATATCAGTTTCATTTCTAGTGTATCCTGATAAAAGCAGTTATATTAGCCTGGAGGAAAGACATGGAAATAGGGAATGTTTAATGACCAAATAATATATGGAGATCTGTGCAAATAAAATACATAATACTATCAATTTCTTAACATAGAGTGAAACACAACATTAATACTGCATACTGAAAATCATATCATTGTTAGGTGTCATAATAGACCAATTTTAAATTTAATGTTCATTTCATATATTCTTGTCTAGACATTTTGACATTCTTTTTCTGCCATTTTGAATTGCACTGTCTATAGTATTGCTTTGGGCCTGGTATTCTGTAATTTAGATGTTCTTAGAAAAATATATCTATATATATTTATATCTAGCTTTAGAACATGCAGTTTAATCTGGGCCAAATGTGTTTAGTACATGACTTTATTTTAGGTAACAACTTGCATGCCACTACAATAAACATACAGCATATACTACAGACATGAAAACAAAGAAAATAAGCTAGATCAGTCCTCTGATTTCAGCCTCATTAATTTCCCAGAGCGAGAGTACATAACATCAGTACATTTACATATGAAGTTTTCCAAAAATGTATAGTTTCCGAAAACTGAATTACAAAATATGTTTTCTGAAATTGACACTCTTTTTACATGACAAGGCAGTTATGTTTTTTAGAAAGACATCTGCATAGAGATGTTTTCAGGAAAACAGAGTCTGCGAGCAGATGCAGAAGCAGGTCAGTAATTAAGGTACATGCAGTCACACCTGTTTTTTCGATGTGCTGTTTTGTGAAAGGTGACATTTGGAATATTTTGGATACATTTTTGCCACAAAATAATCAGAGTATCACACAGACACTCTCTTTCCATCCAAAGCTTGTTAAGCATTTTTCTAGTGTCATGGAGAGTGACAGCTCATTTTATGAATGAAGTTTGCACAGTTTATTGTTGTTTGCACTTTTTCTCTATGAGTTTGTTTGCATTGATTTATGTATCGTTTGCACATGTTTGGTTACTTATTCTATTATTACTTGCACATGATTTGCACTTTTACTGAGTGCTACACCAAACAGACACACCTACACTCCTTTCCTCTTGAGAACCAGCTGGCTTTTAAAAGGAGTTGGCTAGCACAGAGAAAGGAGACAAAAAGCAAAGTCCCAAAGGGTTTGGAGAGGGAGAGTGAGAGGAAGAGGGAGACTATAATTATGCAAATTGCTCACAGAAATGCAAACACTAAATATTCCTGAAGAAGGAGGAAATGTACCAATCACTGGTGGCACTGAAAGCCAGTGTCAACAATGTAATATTGTACTCCAAGTCATTCTCATATGCCACAGTTCAGACACGAGTGTGTTCATAGGCATCTGCACATTTTTGAATCATGTCCAGAATGTGGAAACCTTGATCTTAAAACTTTTTCAAACAGCTGGTATGTTAGTGCTGATATGAAATGTTTCTCGGAAAAGGGGTCATGAGACAATTCACAAATAACACATCACCATGCTCAACTGCCTTTTATTAACAATATTCCTGTGATTATGTTCACAAAAACAAAGCCATGGTGTTCTATCTTGCTGTACCTTTTAAAGCAAGACAGCCCTTAACATGGTACATCTAATATTGAATTCTCTCCATTTGATTTATTTACTTCCACCATTTGTCTACCTGGCATTAGTAACACCCCGAGGCATGCATCCATAACATGGCCAGAGATCCTTGCAACTGTCAGATGCAATTGACTATGCTAACTACTCGTTCCTAAAGCATCAAATACTCTGACAAATTATTTTAATCAGAGTGGCTAGGTACAGTTATGTAGGCAAGATGCATGATGAACAAACATTCTTTGGTCTGTTGCAACAAAGACCCACTGGTGAGGCTGTCAGCTCATATCAGTTTTGTTATTAATGACATTTCAGTACCAATTCATCTACTTAGTGATACTGCACACTTTACAGCATTAATGAGATACATTCCAGGGAGTATCCATATCTGCATTTACCATATATCTTCACGTACAAATATAACAGCAGCTAGTCCATTATGTTTTACTGATTGTGAATGTACCTTTATTTAACTTAATTTAATTAATTTGTTTTGGTAAACAGCCAGGCAATATCTTATTTTTGGTCTTGTTTCCTGATGAGAGCAGTAAATGTCAAACTTAAAAGCTACAAGGTTCTTTAACTCCTCCAGTACTGCAGGTTTCTATCGCGTGAAACAAATTGCCGTTTGCAACGTGTCAAGCACATGTCAGATTTACAGGGTTGGGGAGTTGGGGATCCTCACATGTCAAACCTTTAAAATTTTACAAGCTGATAGATATCACTTAAAAGAAGGTAAGACATCAATAATGTGTTAATTGCAGAAACAAGATGTATAACATTCATTGATACTTAAAAAATACCACCTTAATTGCACTGATTTCAATGTGTGTTTTCGGTGCCAGGTGATTTGAAACTTGTGACTGTGTTTCCCCTGGATAGAAAAATGCAATGCATTTAAATCCCATTTGTTATAGCAAGTTGCTTGATCCATGTATCTTCACAGATAGAACAAAATAAACTGTAGACTGAGATACACCTTTGACATTAATGCATTATTGATATGTCTGATTTATGTCAGTTTGTAAAAATGTAAAGGGTATCAAAATGCAGTTTCGCTTGTTTAAAAATGCATACACTACAAAATGCAAAGTACAATATGCAAGAAAATTAAACCGATGCAAATCTTAATTACCATTTTAATTGTCTGTACTGTGGATAAAAATAAACAATTTCAATACCTCATCCATATTAGAATGTGTAGTACATTTTGTTTCACTTCTTGAATTCAGCAGCTTTTGTTTTTTTAATAAAGGGGAAAAAAAGTATTCCAAAAGTAATCTAAAAGTCTTCTGATTACGTTAATGACTTTGAGTAATGTATTGGATTAGGTTACAGATTATTTTCAAAACAAGGTAATCAGTATTCTGTAATGGAATACTTTTTTAAAAGTAACCCTCCCAACCCTGGATGGCAAAATGTAACCTATCATTTAAGAGAGACCTTTCATGTATATATGCCAACTCCCAATCAATAATGGAGTGAACAATTATTTGAGTTGTAAGGTAATCATTTTAATTTGGGATCAAACTGATGAGTAGTTTTCAACCTGTAAACTTTACTATAAAATGTAAGACAATTAAAAAGAAATATGCAGAAACAGAAGTGTCCTGCCCAGTGTGTTGCAGAAACAGGTGAATGGAAGTGCTTTAACTTGTGGTCATCAGTCTGAAGTCTGGATTCCACTACATCCTACCAGGGGAGCTGCCCTCATAAGCATGAGGCCTGAAGGTGTCTAAGCATCCAGGCGAGGTTAGGAAAGCTATCAACCACCCAGAGGGAAATTATAACTGCAAGGCTGACAGTGAAGTAGATGAGGAAGAATGAAAAAAGTACACCTAGTTCTGCTTCCATATGGATTTAATTAAAAGCAACAGGGATAATCCATCGGTCGACCCTATGACTTATACAAAAAGGTTTAATTTATGTTACTGATGTAACAGATCCTGGTTTTCAATCTTGGTTAGGGAGAAACCCTCATGTCATTATGGTCTTATTCTGAATGAGCTATTAGTGATTTACTTATTACAATCGTGGCTGTTTTTAGGTTTGCTTACTGAATGCTCAGCTGTTGTATTAGGCCACCTGTTCAGCAGACTAAGGTGAATATGTATGTGCAAAACTGTGTTACTGTTACAGGTTACTGTGTACTGTACAAGCAATTCCCAGTTTTGTGCATTATTTATAGACAGGACTGTTTATCATTTGCTTCTATAACTACATGTGTGCTCTCTCTCTTCATTAATATTGTACTTTGCAGTTTTTTGTTTGAAACTCAAAAAATGACCCAGTACCTCAACACACCATCATAACTACACATAAGGTAAGAATAACCAGAACTATCTATTTATATCACTGTATTAGTGGCATCTGCTGACAGAAGCTGATATAGGGATTTTTTGTGCTATCACTGGTAACAACAACTGCATATGTTAACAATTGTTCAGAATTGTGCAGAGATTCATCAAAAATATTTTGTACTGTAGTTGGCCACCACTGGTCTGAAGTGTGTCTATTATTTCCTTCAGTTATAATTTGTTTTGTTACGGTTTTACTCCCATGAAATATATGCCTCTACAACAAATAAAGTAAATGTAAACCCAAATGAATATAAATAACTAAAATATATTGAGAAAATATATTAAATGCCTTTAATTAACCCGAAATCCCTATCCATTCTGATAAATGATTATGCAATGTTGTGGCACCTTAAAATGCAATATACATTGAACATATTATTTGCAATTCTGAATTCTATAAAAGCGTTTCTTGCACAATGAAATTATACTGCATTGCCTCTCAATTTATATGCTCTTAACTTCAAAAGTTTTCTAATTTTCCAACAAATTCTAAATAAATTATTAAAAACATTCTATGCTAAACCTAGAAAAGAAACATCTCTCTCTCTCTCTCTCTCTCTCTCTCTCTCTCTATATATATATATATATATATATATATATATATATATATATATTCTATATATATATATATATATATATACACTCACCTAAAGGATTATTAGGAACACCTGTTCAATTTCTCATTAATGCAATTATCTAACCAACCAATCACATGGCAGTTGCTTCAATGCATTTAGGGGTGTGGTCCTGGTCAAGACAATCTCCTGAACTCCAAACTGAATGTCTGAATGGGAAAGAAAGGTGATTTAAGCAATTTTGAGCGTGGCATGGTTGTTGGTGCCAGACGGGCCGGTCTGAGTATTTCACAATCTGCTCAGTTACTGGGATTTTCACGCACAACCATTTCTAGGGTTTACAAAGAATGGTGTGAAAAGGGAAAAACATCCAGTATGCGGCAGTTCTGTGGGCGAAAATGCCTTGTTGATGCTAGAGGTCAGAGGAGAATTGGCCGACTGATTCAAGCTGATAGAAGACCAACTTTGACTGAAATAAGCACTCGTTACAACCGAGGTATGCAGCAAAGCATTTGTGAAGCCACAACACGTACAACCTTGAGGCGGATGGGCTACAACAGCAGAAGACCCCACCGGGTACCACTCATCTGCACTACAAATAGGAAAAAGAGGCTACAATTTGCACAAGCTCACCAAAATTGGACAGTTGAAGACTGGAAAAATGTTGCCTGGACTGATGAGTCTCGATTTCTGTTGAGACATTCAGATGGTAGAGTCAGAATTTGGCGTAAACAGAATGAGAACATGGATCCATCATGCCTTGTTACCACTGTGCAGGCTGGTGGTGGTGGTGTAATGGTGTGGGGGATGTTTTCTTGGCACACTTTAGGCCCCTTAGTGCCAATTGGGCATCGTTTAAATGCCACGGCCTACCTGAGCATTGTTTCTGACCATGTCCATCCCTTTATGACCACCATGTACCCATCCTCTGATGGCTACTTCCAGCAGGATAATGCACCATGTCACAAAGGTCGAATCATTTCAAATTGGTTTCTTGAACATGACAATGAGTTCACTGTACTAAACTGGCCCCCACAGTCACCAGATCTCAACCCAATAGAGCATCTTTGGGATGTGGTGGAACGGGAGCTTCGTGCCCTGGATGTGCATCCCACAAATCTCCATCAACTGCAAGATGCTATCCTATCAATATGGGCCAACATTTCTGAAGAATGCTTTCAGCACCTTGTTGAATCAATGCCACGTAGAATTAAGGCAGTTCTGAAGGCGAAAGGGGGTCAAACACAGTATTAGTATGGTGTTCCTAATAATCCTTTAGGTGAGTGTATATATATATATATAACACTGAACAATGGAAATAAGCATTAACCGTTAACAGTTTCAGATGTACAGGGTTTTCAGGTTTAAGTCCAATGTATGCAGGGGAGAAATAATGTAATATAGGGTAAAACACCAACACCCTGAAACATACCTGTTGATCATGAACCCTCTATAATCTAATAAAATTAAAACCTTCTTTATTTATCCCTTTGGATGGAAATCATCACCTGTCTCCTTAATTTTAAATTGACCACATCCATAATATATTCTAAACTACCTTTGCACACCATAACTCACTTAATCCTCATTAAATTACTTTTGACTATTTGAAATAGCTTTTTTTTATAGTAGTGTTTTTTTTTCTTCTTTGCCACAAAAGGTGAACAATTATTTTAACACACTTCCGATTTCCTCATCAGAGTAATGTCACTTAATCATAAATGTGAAAATCATAGCATACTAGGACATTCTGTCATCTCCCTGGTGACCGAGTTTTTAAGAATATTATTTGTGCCTTTCAGGTCCATTGTTTCATTGTGGTGCAGTTGCCTGTAGTGTGATTGAAAAGGTTAGAGCACTTCAAAGAAGCATTGTTGGGCCAGTTGTACTGTTGAAAATTGGATCACAGCATTCGGTTCAAGGTGGAACTAACTGCACTTTTTTCTCTCTGTAATTAAATATTTGTAATTAATTTTGTTTTATAATTGTGTTTGTTATCATGTTCAGTGTCTCAGAGTCTATGGGGAGAGTTATCATGCAGGAAGCAACCTCCATGTAATTAAATCATATATATTAGAGTAAAGATCATGCCATATGAATGAATATATACAGACATATACATATATATATGTGTCATACATAACTGAAATTATTGTATGCCTGTCTTCTGTATTTGACTGATGTAGAAATAAAATAAAACACATCATCTCAAGTCTCATTTAGCGTGACAGCTTGACATGCCAGAGCATGAAACATGTCACTGTAATTAACATGGAAATAACTTTCAAAGGGACTTTTCCCCAAAGATTTTTTTTTCATATCAAACTTGCTACTTGCTTCATATTGGAAAAGCTAAATTGCAAAAGGGATTATAATTAATGTATTTCAACTTATATTTTCCACCAGCAACATTAAGAGCTAAGGTTTATTGACATTGGAGAGTTGAAAAAGTTTACATACTTTACTGTTGGGGCTGTTTATATAAAGATTGGGACACATGCTTCCTTTACTGTCTACAAGTGAAGACAAATCACACATTTAAAAATGCATAGCAAGTGGTCAATATTTGTATGTGTTTTTATTTTATTTTATTATTTTTGAGAATATATTGAGGATGTTATTGTATTGGATAGATTTTTTCAGGTGGCTATGATCTCTTTTTAAACATCTTTCCCACCAAAGTCTGTATCCATGCAAAACACTTTCATATATATTTGGCAACAATCATTAAAAATGCATCAGTTTCTCTGGAGCAATATTTACTGTACTTGCTAATATTGATCTTTCCCTAGACAGACAGAGACCATTCATCACACTTTAAAATTAATTTGCCTTTAACAGTTAAAGCTTGCAGCTGTAATTTCTTTAGGCTTTGGGTTGCTTAATATGCTCAGATGTATCATCCATTTCTCCAGCCAGGCATGTTTCCAATTATGAAAATCCTTTTCAAAGCCTGTTAGGATTTTAGATTTGAACAGTTCAGTTTCTAAAGATATTTAAATACTTAGCACCTTGTAAGCTACTGATATAAGGCTATTTGCAAATTCTGGCATGAGCATTCATAACAGCTTTTCTGTGTTTCTAGTCCAGTGTAAGGGTTATATATTTTTCATAAAGGAATGTTACAGTTTGAATAGGCAAAACAAGCTTATTATAAAACAGTACAATTTAAATGATTGGTATTTTTATATGCGCGGGATTCCCAGGTATTTGCTTTTTTAGCTAATTACTTTTGTACACTGTGTCTGGGAAATAGGGTGGGGGGCAGATGGATTCTTTTTATCTGAAAAATAAATATATACATGATATAGTAGATTTTAATCTTAACATTCACATTCTCAGTGAATTCAGTTTTCCAAAATATGTTACATAAAATTAGTACTTTTTATATTTGATAATGCTCAGTAAACATACAATTTCTTCCCATTTCTGCCAGATCATACCATGTATATTAGAGCAAAAAAGAATGATATAACTCAGGTCAGCAAAGCAACTTATCAGCAAAGGGCAGAGACTCCCAGAGGTCTCAGTTCTTCTACATGCACAGATTTTCAGTTTTAAAACTTCAAAGAGTCGTCTGTGCATCAGATTTGAAATAGTATTGTACACTTTCGAAGCTTGTCTTCTGGCTGATCTTCCCTATGTGTAATGTTTCAATCAGCACAAATGCATATTGATTTTAATCACAAGTATTTTTGAAATACAACATTATTATAGGCTATTATAGGATGCTTCCAAAGACACACACACACACATGCACACACGCACGCATACATATATATAGATCTGTGCAGGTAGCTTATAGGTTATCTTTAAATCTACCATAACCCCTTTGTCTGTATACAGTTTAATGGATAATCCACTATGAGAAGTATGTTCCTATTTACTTTACAACTGGATAACAATCAATTCCATTTTGTGGTTAAAGTCGACCTTGAACAGGTCTTCAACATCTTGTAATTATAGAGTGAGTCAGAAAACCTTAAACTAACCTAAGGTGGAAAATTCTTTATCCAAAGAGTATTTGGATAATTCTCGGTGAGTGATACATTTGGAGGCAATAGTAATGTGATAATATTTTGGACGAAAATGATTATGTGATTTCTTAAAGATCAAGTCGATCATCCTAAGAGGATGACAGGAGCAGTAATCCAGTCTCCAATGACAACTGCAGTGAAAGCAAGAACATGACAAAAATTGTAATGAGTGTGTATCATACTTGATATCTCAGCCCCAGTTACTGCTCTTTCTTCTTCTTTGTATGTCTTTCAACAGCTTCCTGTTGCAGATCCCCAGATGTCATTTTCAAAGCAATTACCATATTTAGCTTTATATTTGTGTGTACTTTTAAATGACTAGTTCATCATTATTGAGTATTAAAACATGGAACTTACATAACACACATTTCCATTAATTCAGACCTTTTGTAAGATTTAATATGAAAAATAATTAGTTTTGCCTGACCAAACTATAGTTGCTGTTAAAGGGGATTTGAATCACAAGCAATTTACAATTTTGAGCCTCATGCTGTGTCATTAACCCTGTTTTACAGAAGATACTGTTAATAGCAATATGAATCTGAACGGAATACAATATTGGAATGAGGCATGAAATTAATTAGAACTTTTGAAGCAAGCAGAGTTGCCGTGGAATCAAAAAACTTTAAAAAATGTTTTCAGTTGAATATTTTAGGCTTTATTCACAAAGCTATAACCCATAGTCTATTTCAAGAACAATTGAATTTATATATACAATACACACCAAAATAGGGCCACGAAAATAAATTAAGAGCCAAGGATTTAACAGTTTAGGATTGGGTAACAATGAGTGGTTGGTAAATTGAAATATGAAAGTGCACCAGCTGAATGCAATTGATCTCTCAGCTCTCAGAGTAGAAAGAGTATAGGACACTGCTCTAATATTGGCTTGTCAGTTTGTCGTAGCATGTTTGCAAAGGTATGGCAAACTCTTTCCCCTGTATGTCTTTGTTCTTGATTTTTCAATTATTCAAATGACAATGCATTTATATTGTCATGGAAGCATGTAAAGGGCAAGCAGAAGACCCCATGCAATCTATTTCAAGAAAATCACTCATTATTTTACATTGGTGTGGATGACAGCTGTCATGCTGTAAAGGACTGTCTGATGTATGTTGTACCCATTGCAAACATCAGTCACATGTTCCAAAAGACGTTTTAGATTTTTTCCCTTCATTTACTGTTGTGTTTTGCTGTGACCTTCCACTATAGCCACAGTAATTTAGTTGCTGCTTTGCTATATCTTTACTCCACTATATAATTAATTGCACTAGACTTTATTCTGCCTTATTGTTTTGTTTTCTTTAAGTTGGCAGTACAATTATATTGTTACATTTCATTTGCCTCCATATCCTGTCTATATTGCAAGTGTAATGGCTGCTGCATCATAGAGCAATCACCACAGAAGACATTACACCAACAGCTCTTCTGAGTGCACTATTTCTTATTTACTGTATATCCTGTGTTCTGCATGGTAATCTGTTCTTTATGTTTGGAATATGACTTGTCATGCTTAATAAGTATTGCGGGTTAGAACAGGTTGCCCTACAAAGTATGCCAATTAGTATTGCAGGGAGCTTCAACTTCCATTGGAGAGAATACAGATCTTTAGTCTGTAAACACTATTACACTTCATCACTTCAATTCCTCTGTCTTAGCTCTAAAAAGATGTCTTAAATCTATGTTATTAATTTGCTATCTTCCTTGACATCAAACTTTGATATTTTGTCAGAAATTACAAGACACTGATAGTTTTTATTTTATTTTATTATACTATTGTGTGGATCCGGGTTTCTGCTAGAGTTAAACAAATGTATCTAGAAGCTGTGTGTAAGGTGGGGGTGGTTAGAATATTCCATTTGTAAAGCAAGCCCATGTTAAATATAATTAACATGTTAATTATATTGGCCATGTATTTTGTTTTACCATACTATCCTACAACATAATTCCTAAACTAAATTATATATACTGCAATTTTTGTAATATACAAATCATATACATAATAAATTAGTCATACATTACATACAAAATAAGATTGTTATGAACAATTTTCAGTCTATATCAATAGACAGCAGATTAATTGGAAATTAACAGAGATTCTATGGTATTTAACATGGAAGGGATGTAAAGTCAGGCTTATTGATTGGTTTAGACACATTTATGGAAGGTTATGGACTACAATGATAAGGAAAGCAATGCACGTGTCACCTTTTCTTTCACTGTTAACACAGTTTTTATCATTCCTTTTCCATTAATTTTAGTTTTTGTCAGTTTAAGACCAGGATACTTATGTTCATGCAAGTGATTGTATTATCATTACTTTGTAATTAATTATACAAAACACCATTTGAGATTTAGATTTAGCTTTTTACGTAGTTCAGTAAAGCCTGTTTTTGTTAAATCTGTCCGCACTGACAGTTATCTTGCCCTCATTTGCTTTCAAAGTAAAAGAATGAACATATCAATGTTAATGTTAAATTAAACATATTTTCAAATAACTCTTTCTTGATATTTGAAATTACATGCTATTATTAGCTCATTGTGTATTATTTAAGTGTATTTCACCCCTTGTCAAATGCATATGTTTTATAAATACAGGAATGCGGTGTCAGTCAAAATCATGAGGTCACCTGGAAATACAACAACAACAAAATCCTGAAGAGTCAGAATAACCTGTTGTTTGTTGAAAGTATATGCATTTATATAAACAGAGACACTTTCACAGCTGAGTGGAATCCTAAAGCTATCCCTTCCATAATGAGCACTCAACTTGCTATCAATCAAATCCCTTTGTATTAAGTGAAACAGCATTTCAGGAGAATTAATGATAGCTAGAGTAGCAACTCAAACTTCTTTGCTGGGACCATGCAATGTCAAAAACTACTAAGTTGTGCACTCATTCAGGAAGATAGTCAAACTTTAAATACAAATATTGTGGACACATTAAATTGTTTCTCAATGTTTTAGCTGCTGCCTTCAACTAAAGTCAATGTTATTGCGCTTTTCCCACCCACACCAAGTTTTCCTTGAAGAATCCTCAACCAGGCTTTACCAGCCCTAGCATTACAAACACACATGTTGGGTTATTAAGACAGATGCATATGCCTGTACAGCTTGTTTAATATAACACTTAACCAGAACACAATTATGTACTAACAAAGGTCTGTTCCTATAGACATCCATACAGACTACTCATCACATGCTGGTGTTTTGATCTTTGAAGGAAGTGGTGCAAATATCAGAGCATGAATGCACAACCGATATTTGTGTACTGGAGGGAAATTATAAAATGGTCAGTGCAGCACTGACAGACATTTATTGTGAAAAGATTCAGTAAAAAATGTTGCATACAACTTTATCTTAAGAAAAGAAAATCATTACTGGATATCTTTGAAGTCCTTGGCAACACATACCCAGAATATTTTTATTCCCTGTCTCCACACCAGCATTTTGTGTCAGTATTCTGTTCTTATCTCTGACACTGCAGCCTTTCCCCTCTGGCTTTCACTCTGCAGTGAGACATATGCAATCCTTTGGAGTTCACTCTGATTTCCAACAAGTGATCACCATAAAGATAATGAACTACAAAAAGAAGACTCTACAATATAATAGCCTCTCATGACTAGGACTGTCTGTCTTTGAGAGTCAAGAAGAAACACTACAAAATAAAGGTACATGAATAAGGGGTTAATAAACAGTCTATAAACCATTACTTGATCATGAACACAAACTATATTAGCATTACAAACTATTATAACCCGTATTAATGGATTAGTACTCCTAACAGATCATGATTAACAACCCACACTCATATGGCAAGCCAAATTATCATTTAGAGATATCTCTAAATCATTTAAAGATATCATCAAATAATTCCAGATATCTTCAAATATTTAAAGATATCTCTAAATCATTTAAAGATATCTCATTTAAAAGTACATTTAGAGATATCTCTAAATGATTTGAAGATATCTCTAAATTATTTGCAGATATATCTAAATCATTTAAAGATATCTGCAAATCATTTAGAGATATCTTCAAATGACTTCCTGTATGTAGCCCAAGATTATCACTTCCTGTTAACTTGTTCATTCATTTCTATGTAACTGAATAAGGAAACAGGAAGTGATAATCTCAGCCAAAATACAGGAAGTCATTTGAAGAAATCTCTAAATGATTTGCAGATATCTCTAAATGAACAGGAAGTCATTTGAAGATATCTCTAAATGATTTGCAGATATCCTCTAAATGATTTGCAGATATCTCTAAATTATTTGTAGATATCTGCAAATCATTTAGAGATATCTTTAAAAAACACCTAATTTAGATATCTCTAAATCATTTGCAGATATCTCTAAATCATGTATAGATATCTTTAAATGATTTAGAGATATCTTGAAATATTTGAAGATAAATGATAATTTGGCTTGCCATACACTCATGCTATGTACATAGTTATAGATCTATATAAATTAAAATATAAATAGGTTTATTAGTACTCAATACAATTAAATACATATTGTTCAATGCATTGTTAAAATGTGGTATGGACAGATGCAATGTATAGTCATTGAAATACAACATTGAGTATTGATATAATACTGGAATGATTAATTTCCGCTTCTCTCATTATTTTTAGATATTTGTTCTGCACTAATGTTGATGGTAAGAATGTGGGGTAATTGGTTTGATTTAATTCATGCAATCTTAATTGAGTAGTATTTTTTATAAGATAAATATGGTTCAGAAATATTATCATGGTTTTAAAATTAGTTATACTCATCTATACACATACTTTCACTCTTTACGAAGCTATAAGATGTTTGAGACACTAATGTGTAACATAATTGTGTACAGCAAATAAATGCATTATAAAAGTCTGTAGCACATATCAACAATAGTTATATCTATTAATAAAGTAGCTATAAATGGCTTTGTTTAAAACTTTGTAAGTATTAATTAACACTTGAATGGCCAAAGCCAGTCATTTGGACCATTTCATTTTTCATTTTTCTCTATTCCAAGAATGTGTGTTCGTAATTTTTCCTAGAAATATTTGTTACATATGCTTATTCAATTTGACACACATAATTTAGTCAGTGATGGAAATATATGTCAGTCTATGCAAAACCTCCAAAACCAGTCACATTGATTGATATGGTATGTTAAATGCTTTTCTGTTATCTTATTTATAATAGTATTCAACAACTGTCATTTTTGTATGTATGTGTGTGTGTGTATATATATTTCTGTTTATTACTATTACTTTTGTCTCTCAATTATTTACTTTGTGCTTACAGAGGCTATAGCTCTCCATTTTTATCAGTAACATTTCAGAATTTTCCCAAAGTTGTGCGCTTCTGATGCTTTGAACTGTGGTTAGATTATTCACTGCAGCACTCAGGAAAAAAGCTTTGATCAGAGTTGTATATTGTAAGACTATCAGCCTATCATTGTAAGAGAGGTGCTTGCCTGTCTCTAAGATTTTCTGCAACAGAGGTGTAATTGCTTGATCATTGTTACATTCACTCAGGTAAATACAAAAGTAATTCCCCACAATTGACTATTATGCCACAGTTAACAACATCATCGCTCATAGAGAATGTTTTACAAGACAGAGATGTTTAGAATGTCTACAACGTTGATGCAGAATGCAGGTATAATCCTAGATTATTATTACATTCTCACAGGTTACTATACATGGAATTCCTGACAAGTGAGTAATATGCTACAGGAAACAATGTAGTCACTCACTGAAAATGTTTTACAAGAATTATTTAGAAAGTCTGCAGCCTTGATACAGAATGGAGTGGTAATCATGTGATTATTATTACGTTCTCTCAGGTATTTAACATGGGATTCCTGACAATTAGAGCATAGAAAACCATTGATACGTTTCATTAGTAGATTTAACTATATGTATTGTGACAGGGTATGGGGTATCGCGTCTAGAGCTGACTGTCAGGGCAATCCAATGAATGCACAGCCCTGAAAAAAGCTATTATACAAAACAAAACAAAATCAAGGTTTGCCAACCAACTATCTGCTAGCTAACACTGTAGGAGGATTCCTAGCTAGGCTTGGACCACTACTCCATTCCCTGGTGAAAACAATCCGGTATACAGTCAGGGTGTAAGGCAGTCTTGATGTCCTATAACGTTCTAGGTTGGTTTTCCAAAATCGGGTTCTCATTCAATCCAGTCGTTAGCTGGGTAGTCAGTGAATGATTTCTTGCCTCTCCTCTACTTGCTCTCACATACAGCTCCAAAGCAGTCCTAATCACCTTCCACACTCTACCCCCCAGTTACTCTGTCATGTATTAGCCAATGTCAGGGTTTCCTGCAGCGCTACTTAGTCATTGGCCAAACAAATGTGTGGCAACAAAAAACAACAACAACAACAATAAAAATAAACTTTAAAGCACATGTGCACATGCTCCTCCCACCGTTCTCATTCACTATAGCTAAACTCTTCCTCTTGGCAATCCACTATCATCCTCCCCACTTGACAATTTGCCAGCACCACCCCTCACCTCAATAATCTGTTGGCACCCCATCCCACCCAGCTCAGTGATTAAGTACCAGACCGCCATGTCTATGCTAATTCTTGGGGGAAACCCTGAGTGTGCAGTCCTTATATGCGGATACTCAGATGTTTTACCTGTGTCAGCTGATAGAGGAGTAACAGGTTTTTTTCAATGTCTTCACTGAAAGAAGGGAGAAGGGGGAGTCACTTCTCTGACATAAATCTCCTTTCCTTAACAACTCCCTGCACGGTGTCACAGAATATTGGTTATAGATTGTTACTACTCATGTACTAATTTATTGTATATGAGGTTAGTGGTATGTAATAACAGTAGTAAAACTTCACTTGATCATTTACATAATAAGATCAAGTTTTGAAGTTCTTTGAATTTTAATTTAGCGCTTAGACTGACAGTCTGAGTGAAAGCTATGCTGGTAACATGCCAGTACAATGTGACATCCATATGTCTTGGGAGCAGTGTGAAATTGAAGTTATAATAGATTGCTCTATTTAAAAGTATATTTTCACTCATAAATTTGCTGGATAGAAAATGGATAGTCCTCTGAGATTTCACATAACAAAGGATTTCCTCTGAGTCATTAAAATGAGGCAGTGAGGTTTCTGGAATGTCACAAATTTTGGTTGAAAAAATCAATCAGATTGGTTGCCATGAAAAATTAATAGTTTTAGCTCTCACAGCCCAGTGGTTTATGAGACACATGTCTACAGTATTTGGGTATTTAGCCCTTTTCCCTCTTCTGTTTGCTAATTTGGCATCAAATGAATAATCCACAACAGTGTCTTTCAGAGGTTATTCAATGAGCACTGTATGCGTATCTTGTAATATCATTTTTTCCTGTCCTCTCTGTCATTATTGATTCCTAGCTCAAATCTATGAGATTACAGCTGTTAGTATTTTTCAGCAGTAGGCACAATTAAATCTTTACACTCTCTAGAGGAATCTTCTAAGTAGAAGTAATAACTAGTCACAACATTTTAAATAGAACACTTTCTAAAATACACAAATATTAAAATGCTACAAAATTATAGCAGTGAAGAGTACAATAAAGTTGAGAAATTTTCACAAAAGCTACAATAAAAAGCTAAGACTGACAGTTCCTAAAGTCAAGTAGGGTCTGTTCCATAGCTGTGATGCAATATAGCTGAAACAGCAGTACCTTACACTTACATGCTTGACATCAGAAACTATTAAGAGGCATGCAGAAGAAGAGTAGTGTTCTGTGTGAAAAATGCTATGCAAGTAAGCCAAATGTGTGGTTATATGTTCCTATATTGTAGCCCCAGTTCAGGCTGTCTGCTGAATTCTTTATCATCTGAAAATTCCCAGTGGCTTTCAAAGAAAAAAAAGTAAAGTGTGTTACAATAGTCTAGAAGTCATGTACAGTCATGTACTTTTGCAAAATTAAGAAAGTGAGAAAAGGGAATTTTAAGAACAGAAGTGTGAGGATCCAACAACAGCACAGAGCAAAACTGCAACCTCAATACTCCTTACAGTAGCTGAAAGGTGAGTTTAGGAATCTCTAAAACAGTAGCTCAGCAGTCCGTAAGATGAAGCTCAATTCATTATCATTCAGTTGCACTAAATTAGTAGTTTTGTTGGTAGGAAGGGACACCTGTCTGTTTTGTTGTGGGTCTACCAGGCATAGGCATGTATGCAATGTTGGATTGCTGTGTGTCCATGATTGGCCGGTGCAGGAGTGCTAAGCTGCTTTACAAGAAAGGAGATAAATAAAATAGAGCAGGGTTGACAGGAAGGGGCAGTTTAGTCTTGGGACCTGCAGTGATGTGTTGCATACACAATTAATGTTATACAAACTAACTTATCTCCATCATTAATTGATGGTTCTAATTTAGGACTAAAACTAAAAAAATCCTAAATCAATATTTTTTTTTACATTGGGTAACCAGGCTCTAGCTACACTGTAAGTTTACAAACCTAGAGCTGCCTCTCTTGCCATTGAAATCCTGTGATACAAAAGTGAGAAAACATATTAAAAAAATCAACATAACTTTATTTCTCCAGTTAAGCATAACATTAAGGTACCTACCACTGAGCAATTTGTCTAAGCATTTACATGTTTACACTTTATCTACCGTACAACCATGTAAAGTAACCACACTCAAGGTTTTAATGCAAACTGGCAAAGGTTTCTTTTAATTTGATGCATCAATTCACCAATTTGCAGTCTGCTTTCAATGCCCTCTTCTATGCGATAAAAATATGTATTTGCTATTAGCAATGGATGAATAATTTCTTTCCCCATAACATTTACGCAAACTGCTTCACATTTCTGATTTAGGTCAAACATTATTGAGAGGTGGGCATGATATTTAAGATACTTACATCTGTATACCTTATTCTTCATTTTAAATGCTTATATATATTATTAGTAGCAGACATGACTGGTGTATGAAGGGCATTAGGTGCCACCTCACATGTGCAGCAATGGTTCCTGAGTTCTGCATTAACACCAATCCTTATGGGCCAGTTCACCTCTCTCTAAAATTTAACTATAGGTACACAATTAGACCATAGCTACAATGTAGGAATAAATAGACTTTTTTAAGTTTTAATTTGTTAAAACAGACACATCTGGCTGATTGTGTGCAGTGTAGTGGTGCTTTTGAACTGGCACTACGTGGACATGATTAAACCAAATCACCTTTGAACTCTGGAGTGATTCATGGTCTGGTAGATGTTGTGTTGAATATAAATAATGCAATGAAGGAGCATTTAAAAAAGAACAGAAGAAACTATTGGACTGTTTGCTTGATGTGACCAGGGAGTTAATTGTATATCAGCTATGAAACACTGAATTTGTCAACAAAATGTCAGTCAATGGCATAGTAAATATTTTCTGGTGGAAGCCTAGGCACAGCCTTGGATGGTACAGCCATACCCAAAGATGAACAGAGCAAAGCTGCAAAAACAACTTTCACTAATGTCGACAGAGGAATTGCTAATCAAGGAGATTGCAGAATTCAACAAGTTGAACCATTGAATAATTTGATGCCCTCAAGGATCTAAGAGCAAATAAATAGGTGAGTACAGTTTTGTAGTGAATCTAGTTCAGTTACTAGAGCACAAGTGTGCAGAGAGTTAAGTTTCTGTAGTTACGTTATAGTCTGCGCAAGTGCATGATGGTTCAGTAATGCAAAACAGATTGTATTGAAAGCATCGTTATAAAAGACCTAACTGTTAACCTTACTTTGGTTTCCAGTGTCTTTATTTTGTTGTATAACAAAATACAACAAACTGGCGACAAAGATTAATTTTAAGAGAACCGAACTGTGCATAGAATGTTATTGTTAAAACAAAATATTAAAACCAAAGAGGAGTGCTGCTTTACTAAGGTGCCAAGTCAGATCACCTCATAAACTGGAAATAAACAACAAATCTGTGAGTAGCTGTGGGTGTTGTTCTACTTTTCAACCAAGACAAAGTGGATGAAAGGACTGTTAACTGAAACGCAATTTAAAAATTAAAGTTAAATGTACAGATGTATGTTTTTGCATTGGACTAAAACAAAGGAATAGTGCATTCAGCTGCAAACCTTAGAAGTAAATAAAGATTAACAGAACTAAAAACTCAACATGACAAATTATATCAGTAAAATAGACACATTTGACAGTGCAGTGGAAGACTGGACCTCATACATAGAAAGGCTAGAGCAGTATTTTACAGTAAATAATGTTACTGAAGTTTGATGGGAGACAAAACTTACTGTTTTCTACGCAGCCTCACAACTGCAGATTAGCCTGCTACTAAACCTATACAGAACATATAATCTTGCACCTAAAACATTAATAATTGCAGAACAATTTATACACTGATGAGCCATAACATTATGACCACTGACAGGTGAAGTGAATAACACTGATAATCCCGTTATCATGGCACCTGACAGTGGGTGGGATATATTAGGCAGCAAGTGAACATTTTGTCCTCAAAGTTGATGTGTTAGAAGCAGAAAAAATGGGCAAGTGTAAGGATCTGAGCTGACCCCTGTCCACTGCCCAAAGCGCCTACAATGGACACGTGAGCATCAGAACTGGACCACGGAGCAATGGAAGAAGGTGGTCTGGTCTGATGAATCATGAGTTCAAGGTGTTGGCTTGGCCTCCAAATTCCCCAGATCTCAATCCAATCGAGCATCTGTGGGATGTGCTGGACAAACAAGTCTGATCCATGGAGGCCCCACCTCACAACTTACAGGACTTAAAGGATCTTCTGCTAACGTCTTGGTGCCAGATACCACAGCACACCTTCAGAAGTCTAGTGGAGTCCATGCCTCGACGGGTCAGGTCTGTTTTGGCGGCAAAAGGGGGACCTACACAATATTAGGCAGGTGGTCATAATGCTATGGCTGAATGGTGTATTTCATAAAAGAAAACAACAAGAGGGAGATTCCATATCAATGGTATCACTTTATAATAAGGTGATTATTAATGTGTTATTAATGATTTATAAAGGTGTAATATATTATTAATATATACTTTATAAAGCATGAATGGTGCTATAAAGTCAACCTTTATAAATCATCAATAACACCTTAATAAGCAGCACCTTATTATAAAGTGTTACCATATCAACATATGTTACAGAATTAAAGAAAGTAGCAGAGCACTGCCAGTTTTGGTGATGTACTACCAGATTCTTTGAGATTGCTCGGTGTGTGGCATCAGAAAAGAAGCCATTCAAAAGCATTTAAGAGAATCAGGTCTAACATTTAAAAGAGTAGTTTAAATTGCAGTTTCAATGGAAACTGCAAAACGTGACACTCTTGAGCTTTATGAAACACACTGCACAGAAGTAGCAGCACACAAATTGCAAGTTACAACAAAAAGTACATTCAAATTCAAGACGACTCGGACAACACTGATGATGACTTGGATGATGTGATGATTGGCTGCTTGGATGTTGCTTGCTTAGCTAAAACTTATATGTAATTAATCTGGATTACACTGTCTGTAGAAGGGCATCCACTCAGAATGGAACTTGACACAGTTTTTGCATTGTGTGTATTATTTCTAAAGATATACAGGAGAGAAAATTGCCCCACTTGGGCTGTCAAAAGTGCTTCTTCAGTTTGAAGACCAGGAATGCAGATTGGACTTCTGAAAAATGAGGCCCACCATTGTCTGCCGTGAATGGCTCAGCAAAATGAGTCTAGATTGGCACTCAATTAAAACTTTGCAGCCTAGCTCTGAAACTGGAGATTCAAAGCTGGAACTAGAGAAGCTATTGTCTGATGCAGCACCAATCATCAAAGAGGGCACTGGGAATTTAAAATATATAAAAGCTAAAATTGTGCTAGACCCAGATGCAAAACCTCATTTCCACAAAGCACGGCAGGTACCATATGCCATCAGAGATAAAGTAGACAAAGAGCTTAAATGCCTGGAAGAAATGGGAATTCTGACAAAAGTAAATTGGAGTGAATGGGCAACACCAATTGTGCCAGTGATGAAGAAAAATGTCACAGTCAGAATTTGTGGAGACTTCCACAGCCTGTGCTACAACCTGAGCAGTATCCACTGCCTCACATTGTACATATTTTTCTGTCACTGTCAGTTGGGAAACAATTCAGCAAGTTAGATTTAAATCAAGCAGTTATACCACCAGATGGAAGTAGAGGAATTATTAAATTGGCATGGCCTCAGCCCCAGCCTTATGGTAGTGTGCTCTGGACCTAGTGCTCCAGGATATTCCTGAATGCAGATGCTACCTGGACCACATCATTGTAGTAGGAGCAACTGACAAGGAACATCGTTCAAACCTGTTGCAGAGACTGATAGAATTTGCATACCTTGCATTCCTCTCTTGCAATGTATTATCTTCAAATTACCTCCCAATGTTATTGGCAATGTAGAGGTTAATGATTATTATGCATTAGTGTTGATTATAATATTGATAAGATGGGAAGGCTTAGTTTAGAATGCCAATGAAATCATTGCTGGTTATTAGAAATAACCATTCAGACACTGTTTGTAAAATGTCAAACCCTTTGAGAGTATGTCCCAGAGGGGATAAAAAAGCTTTGTACTACCTCAAAACTTTTGAAGAACAGTGTTATGCTAGCCTTAAATCTTTTGAGTTGTGTGTGTCTGCTGTTCTTCCCATGCACATAATAAATTCTGATTAGAACTCCCAACTCCAAAACTTTCTTCCACCACAGCAGCCTGAACAACCCACAGCAGATGATATATGTGATGGCCGGGCCTTGGTGACAAAATTGAGAACTTAGTGAAAGACTGTCTGGGATGTCAATGTGTGCAGTCCATGCCTAGCTTGGCTCCATTTCACCCATGGAACTGGACAACGCTCTGCAGTGAATTAATTTTGACTTTGCAGGACCATTTCAAGGAACCACATGTTTAGTGGTAGTTGATAGTTATTTGAAGTGGCCAGAAGATTTCAACATGTCAACAACCACAGCCAACAAAACCATTGGCACCCTACGGGACCTGTTTGCCCAAATTGGCATTGTCAGTGACAATGGTCTGCAATTTGTTTCAGAAGAATTTCATGACTTCGTTAAGAAAACTTGAATAAAGCATGTTACATCTGCGCCTTACCACCTCGCTACAAATGCATTTTGTAGCAGGCTCACGCAGAATGGAAACCTACAGTTCAAGCTTTCCAAGTTCTTATTAGCATACTGGGACTCTGTACATTCAACAATGAATGAGACCCCGGCAAGCTTCTTCAAAAGAAACTTGAAATCTCACCTGGAAATGAAAATGGGATTAAATCAAGCGTTGTAACCACCAAAATACATACAATTACAAACTTGTACTATTTTTTGTACAATGATGTATTGCCAGATGCTTCTTCTACTTAAAAATATAAACACTACCACTTTCATATCTGTAGTTTGCAATTAGTCTTATGGAGGCTGTTTGTGGCTACCCTGCCCCAACCCTCCCTTTTTTTGCTTGACTAACAACCAATGGGTATGGCTCGACCTGGCTTCCTCATTTCCTGGTTATTTTGGAAGCCACACTGCATTTTGTGTCTCTTCACTGTTTGCAGCTCGAGATATTTTGGATTTAATACAACAATAAGTGGCGCTGCGATATTCAGAGCTGTGCTTCTCTTGTAGCTTCTCACGTCAGTGGAATGTGAAATTTCTTTAAATTAATCTGGCCTCTAGTCTTCTCTGCTCACAATATTTAAATAAGTTCACACCTTTCTTACCAAATTTCTTTCAAAACTACATCTCTATTTTGCTATTATTATTAATCTAATAATTGTAATTTTAGAGATCCTTAAAATGTGTCTCTCTGATTCTACATTGGTAACCCTCACATGTACACCTTTGGCAATTAAGAGAGATAATGTTCTTTCTGTTGTGATTGATCACAATAACCATTCTTCTGGGCAGTTTTCTTTTGTAGCACATGTAATTAACTAGGAAATATAATGTGGTGAGTAAATTATGATTAATGGAACTAATTTGAAAAGACAGCCTTACTGCAATATTTGTCTCATTTCACCTCTAAGTAGTTTTAAAAGATAACTTGGCAATAAAGGCCATTCCCCCATTGGCAGCTGTCTCGTTTTGATCTTTGATAAAACTGTCCAGAAAAACAATGAAGTAGTTAATTTAGCATGCATGACAGCATGGGCACATTGAGCCTTGAGACACATGTTTTCCTTATAAAAAATCAAATCAAATAATGCCTTGTATGCATATGGATTGAGAGAAAACTCTCAATAATTAAATGACACAGAAACACTTAATTGCAAATAGAGTGTAGACTAAAAATAATCCTACTCATTAGGCACATCATCAGATTCATTATTTTATTTTGTCTAATTCTCCAGTGTCCACCTTTTTGAAATGGAATAGAAAAGGGAGTAGCATCTCATTCAGCAGTGATGCATATATAATCACTTTTTATGCAACACAGCAATGGATAAACATTGAAGTATATATTTGGTATGTCCTCTAGTGTCCCCTTCATATTCCAAAATTAAAATCATAATTTAAAGGGAGCGTAATATCCATTTAATGTACTTTCATTGTATGTTTCCAATACACTTGTAGGAAATAGATGGAACTACCTTGATTTTTATTTCAATTCAGAATCTGAATCTTATACCTGTTATACCTGCTACTATGAGAAAAAAAATACAAGATGGGATTACAAAAAAACAAGTGATGTGTTTGTGTTGTGTGCAGATGACTTCCTTCTTTCTTCAATCTTGGTCACATGTAAATGGAAATTCACCTATACATCATAATTATTAACTGGACCACTGCCTGCCACTTATGCTGGATGCCCTAAGCTATGAATCTGCTGAATCAGCACTCACTCACTCTGGTGCTGATATGGGGATTTCAGTTTCTCAAAGATACAGTTTACAAACCATATCTGTAGGAAACTAAACCTGTAAAGTATTGATAGTCCTGTATGTTTTTTGTATGACATGTAGATTTTGTAGTTACACAATTACACATAATGGCATGCAACTAATTAATGCTTTCATTTTGGGATTCTGGATAACTGTTGTACATTTTATTTTTTAAAACATATATATCTATGACAAAACAATGTTTTTGAATTTTTCAAACACATTCCTTTGAAACAAACAAAAAACCAAAACGTCAGTGCTTTCAATTAAATACTATAAACCTGAATATATCAGTTTGTGTCTTAATTGGATAATTTACAACTGGGTTTGGGAGTATTAACAAACCTCCAGCAGTATAGTAGAGAGTCAAATATCACAACACTTTGGAATCCAGGGTATGGTGTTGTCAGGCCTGCAGTCTGATCGTCACCACTAGATGTCTCCTGTGCTCCAGCTTTTCAATTAACCTTCCCCTGATTCTCCTCATGATTGTTTCAATGATCTCACCAGCTCCTCGTTTCTCTCTTCATTAGCTCCTCTTTATAATCCCACTTCTCCCAGAACTCTCTGCGAAGTCTTGCTAGTATTCTCACTGCATTTCTGAGCCTTTCATTGTATAGAGCTCCACCGTGTTCCTGACCTTGCTTTGTTTACTTGTTGCTGACTTTGGATTTTCCCTTTTGATTGACCACTTTGACTTTGACTACAATTTCTGGATTATCCCGTCAAACCTGTTTGCTTGTGTGTCGCCTTCCTCCTGTTCTCTCCCTTCTCCTCTCAGCCCTGCACCTGGATTCGCCTTTGAATATGACAGACCCGACAGAAGACTTTGCCACAGACGTGGATCCAGTGGGGAACCCTGATCTCTCCACTGCTGTTGCAGCTCAGGGGATTTTGCTTGGGAAACATGAGGAGATGCTGAAAGACATCTCAGCGACATTGCACCGACTCACATTACAGCTTCAGCTGAGTCAAGCACCTGTTATTCCACCTACCATAGAAGCCCCACTGGTGGCTGTCCCCGCTGCTGTCCCACCTGTCCGCCTTGCTGTCCCAGAGAAGTTTGATGGCTCTCTTGAGCACTGTGAGGGGTTTCTGTTAAAATGTTCTCTCCATTTCACTCACCAACCCACTGCCTTTCCTATAGAATAATTTAAAATAGCTTTTGTAATCACTCCCCTTACAGGGAAGGCATTGCAGTGGGCATCAGCTATTTGGACGTAGCAGGGAGAAATTACTCGATCTCCTTCAGCCTTCTTATCCCACTTCCATCCAGCCGATGGGAAAGATTCAGAGCAATACTTCTGCAGCGGAGTATGCCTTGAAATTCCGTACCTTGGCAGCTTCAAGTGGATGGGATGAACATGCTCTGATTACAGTTTTTCGACAGGGGCTTCACCACAATCTGCAGTCAGAGCTCGCCTGTAGAGACGAGGCTCTAGGTCTGAAGCAACTTATCCAGCTGGCTGTTTGCTTGGACAATCTGATGAAAACCAGAAGAAAACGTTCCTCTCCAGAACCACCACGTTCACTTTCCCGATCCGTTTCCCTAGCTAATCCGGTGCCTGTAGCCGAACCGATGCAACTTGGCAGAACCCGTTTAACACCAGAGGAAAGAAAAAGAAGAATCCAGCAGCGTCTCTGCATATATTGCGGCAGTTAGGTCACTTTCAGGACTCCTGCCCTGTTCGCCCCCCGATGCCGCTGCGACTACTTCGAATACACCTGTGAGTACAGATCTATGCTCCCTTAACCCTTTAGCAATGCATTATCAAAGCCAAGAACCAGTTGGGTTCTAAGTGTGTCACTGTTTCTGCTTTGATAGATTCAGGTTTTCCGCGGGCAATTTCATTCACCAGGCAACAGTAAACTGCCTAGACATTCCCCTCTGTCCCTGTAACCCTCCACTCCGTGTCTAGGCAATAGACCCCATTGGATCAGGTCACATCTTCCAACAAACCATTCCCATCTCCATGAACATCGGTTTCCTGCATATGGAGGAGCTCCCGTTCCTAGTCCTTGATTCCCCTGGAGCTGACATCATCCTTGGACTCCGTGGCTCATGCATCATCATAACCCGGTAATCTCCTGGATTTAGGGTGACATTCTCTCCTGGGGACACTGTTGTTTTTCTATATGCCTGCCTTCTCTCTGCAGAGCAACTCATGTCAAGAGCCCTCTCCTGTCAGCACCACTGGAATATATCGATCTATCGGCAGTGTTCAATAAAACCCATGCTTCCCGATTGCCTCCACATCAAAATGGGATTGCGCGATAGATCTACTCCCAGGAACCTCTCCTCCTCGAGGTCGAATATACCTGACCCAATGAGCAAGCTATGCAAGACTACATAAAGGAGGCTTTGGAATTGGGAATAATTCGCCCTTCTACCTCTCCGGCAGCCGCCAGTTTCTTTTTTATTGCTAAGTAGGATGGGGGACTCCAACAGTGTATAGATTACCGAGGTCTCAATTCTGTAACAATTAAATACTGTTACCCTCTTCCACTTGTGCCCGCAGCCCTGGAACAAGTGCGAGGAGCTCGGTTTTTTACGAAGCTGGACCTGAGAAGTGCATACAACCTTATCTGGATCAGAGAGGGCGATGAGTGGAAGACAGCTTTTGTGACAACTAGTGGGCATTACGAATACCTGGTCATGCCCTTCAGAGTGGTCAATACCCCCTTTGTCTTTCAGGCATTTGTAAATTAAGTATTGAGACACTTTCTGAATCTTTTTGTCATAATCTACATCGATGACATCTTGATATACTTGCCTACCTTTTTGCAACATATCTCACATGTCCACCAGGTTCTCCAGTGTCTCCTGGCAAACGGACTGTATGTAAAAGCTGAGAAGTGTGAGTTCCACCGACAGAGTATAGGATTCCTGGGTTACATAATCGATGCAGAAGGCCTTCACATGGATAAGAATAAAGTGAGAGCTGTTACTGACTGGCCCCAACCACGGACAATTAAGGATTTACAGTGTTTCCTGGGATTTGCTAATATCTATATTGGCGTTTCATTAGAAACTTTAGCTCGGTCGCTTCTCCTTTGACTTCTCTTCTCAGAGGATCTCCACGCAAGCTGTCAAGGACTGCCTCAGCCACAGACGCCTTTACTCACACATCCTCTTCCAATACCTCACCGACCCTGGTCCTATATATCCATTGAATTTACTACAGATCTTCCCAACTCACACGGTTACACCACCATACTAGTTGCCATAGATCGCTTTTCTAAATCTTGCCGACTTTTACCCCTAAAAGGTCTCCCCACTGCTCTTGACAGTACTGAATATTTATTCCAACATGTCTTCCAGATCTATGGCTTACCAGAGGAAATTGTATCCAAACATGGTCCACAGTTCACTTCCCAAGTCTGGTCTGCTTTCTTCAAATCACTCGACATTAAAATCAATCTCTCCTCAGGTTACCACCCGCAATCCAATGGACAAACAGAATAGCTTAATCAAGAGATCGGACGGTACCTGTGGACATACTGCAGCGACAATCAAAAAGACTGGAGTAGGTATTTGCCATAGATGGAATATGCGCAGAATCTTTTAATTAACACTTCTACAGGACTTTCCCCCTTTCAATGTGTACTGGGTTATCAACCTTCCCTGTTCCTCTGTTCGGTGGATGCCACAGATATCCCCTCGGTTGACGATTGGATCCTGCCCCTCGTCCCAGTGGTCGTCCACATCAGCGTCTGTCTGCGCTGTTGGGGGTCGATTCTCGGGAGGGGGGTACTGTCAGGCCTGCAGTCTGATCATCATCACTAGATGTATCCTGTGCTCACGCTTTTCAATTAATCTCCCCCTGATTCTCCTCATGATTGTGTCAATGATCTCACTTGCTCCTCATTTCTCTCTTCATTAGCTCCTCTTTATAATCCCACTTCTCCCAGAACTCTCCGCGAAGACTTGCTAGTTTTCTCACTGCATTTCTGAGCCTTTCATTGTATAGATCTCCACTGTGTTCCTGACCTTGCTTTGTTTACTCGTTGCTGACTTTGGATTTTCCTTTATAGCCCTGTTTGCCTGATCAATTGACCTCTCGCTACCCTTTGACTACAATTTCTGGATTATCCCATCAAACCTGTTCCTCCTGTTCTCTCCCTTCTCCTCTCAGCCCTGCCCCTGGATTCACCTTTGAATATGACAGACCTGACAGCTGTCGATTATACGACAATTAAATATTAACTGCAAAATGTATATTTTCTGAATATTCTACCTGCAGTTATACATGCAAATCTTAAGAAAAAATCATAAAGGAATGGCTCCCAATGTTTTTCAAGTTATTTTTCTGCTTATAGGTACATGTAACCTTTTCTTTTTTTTTTTGAGTATGTTGTGCTTATCTTTTATTTATTTTTCTGAATAAAACTTGATTGCTAACTGAATGTCTTCTCTTTTCATATATATTAACTCACCTTATTTTGTTCTTTCGAAATTTCTGTGTATCTGTGTATGTTAGGATTCATATTATTCGGAAACATCACCATAACTTGACTCTTTGACTCTTGTGCTACATCCAGGTAGGGAAGGTATCAAAGTAAATATTCTAAATTAAAACTAAAATATTACATAATTAATTTTAAAAATTAAACCTCTTCTATTTCAAAAATATGCTGATTACAATTCACCTTTGTTATGGCTTGATTAGGGTGAATGTCAAAGACCAGGGTCTACAGAAATGATGTGTTACTGGCTCTGTAGAGAGAATAATTTCCCCATGACCATATCTCAGCCATCTATCCATACATTATGCGTGGGAGCACAGTACTATTGCTGAAAGTGATTTTTCGATTAAACCCAGGATCCTATCTTCTGTGCAGTACAGATCAATACCATTTTGCCAAAACAACAAGGCTTTATTAACTTATATAGACATGTGCTGTTATTTGTCTTTTCAGCTAATCTAGTTACATCAAAGGAAAAGATTTACGCGTGCAATCTTCAATCAAGGACAGTGTTCAGATTGAGGTCTTTACTGAAATCTGTACTCACTCGAATCTAATATTTCATACAGACTATACAGAAACTCCTTGTTTACTGGCCTGCTGACTCAAAGATTGCAAAGATCAGTGTTCATTCAAGATAGTGCTGCAAGAAAATGGACTTGCACAGAAACTAGCCCGCAAAAGCAGTACGAGACTTAGGTATTTGCACTCTCTTGCGTACAGATATCACATTCACTTTATTTAATTTATTATCCTATGTGTTCAACATTGGCAAATTTAAAGCACACTTTGACAGGATGTAAAGTGGATCTTAGACAAGGATGGTTTACTTAGTGTTATGAACAAGTACTGTGATGTTTCACCTTAGGATTGGAAGGAAATTGTAACATGATCAATAGATTGCCACTGGTTCAATCAAAACATTATGCACAAGGACAAGAATTCTCCATTCAGGGGAACAACTACACTACATGGTCAAAAGTATATGGACACTTCTTTGAATCTGGGTTTGGCAGATGCCAGGAGAATGCCACTTTCCCAAATGCATAGTGCCAATGGTAAAGTTTGGTGAAGGAACAATGGTCTGGGGCTGTTTTTCATGGTTTGGGCCCCTTAGTTCTACTGAAGGGAAATCTTAACGCTACAGCATACAATGACATTCTAGATGATTTTGCGCCTCCAACTTTGTGGCAACAATTTGGGGAAGACCCTTTCCTGTTTCATGTTGAAACACGACAAAGGGAGGTCCACACAGAAATCGCCCAACATCAGTGCCCAACCAACAATAATGCTCATGTATCTGAATGGAAGTGAATCCCTGCAGCAAAGTTCCAACATCTAGTGGAAAGCCTTCCCAGAAGAGTGGAGGCTGTTATAGCAGCAAAGGGGGCACTAACTCCATAATAATGCCCATGATTTTGGAATGAGATATTCAGCTAGCAGGTGTACACATACTTTAGATATGTATTGTACCAAAGAAATATAATAAGGGCAATCCATGTGTAAGATAACTGGAAGCTTGTAGAGACTGGAAAATGCTGCCAGATGTTGGTCAACAACTTATATTTCCACCTGAAATTGCCACCACTGTGACCAGACATTATGTGTGGTCTGGATCAGCATGCCTTGTTCACCTGGTAGAATTAACAGTGCCTTGGGAGGTTGCTGTTGATGAAGCATACGAGAGGAAGAGACTTTGGTGCTAAACTAGTTGGTGCTAAAGTGGAAAAACAAGGATGGAGAGTCCAGGTTTACCCACTGGAAGTGGGCTGTCGAGGATTCATGGCATATTCAACAACCCGTTTTCTCAGAGATGTCAGATTCAGTGGTTAAGCTCTGTGCTGCACAGTGAAGAGCTTATCTGAAGCAGCAGAGAGGAGCAGCAACTGGCTGTGGCTGAGACTAAAAGATTCTTATTGGAGTCCTCAAGCACAATGGGAAAGAAAGTAAAGCTGATGCATGGGTAGGTAAGGATGAGCTGAGTAGGGGATTGAGGAGTTCTTGGTTCTGGGAAGTCAGCATGAAGTATTAACATCTACTCTAATGTTATGGAAATCATTTATATAGTTTAATTAACCTGAAAGTAGTGCTGAGTTCTGGATGTCTTCATCCTGTAATTCTTTGATGCAAGAAAATATAATGATGAAGAATATGCAAAATCATAGTAAGACTGCTCTGCAGATTGAACCATATTAAAGAGAAAAAAACAGTATGACTGTCTTATTTGGTAAGAGCTTCACTCAGTTATACTGCTATTGCAATTCAGCCTTACATATTCACATTTTTAATTTAAAGCATTGCATTTGGTAAGAATGAAACTTGAATAAAAACCCTAATGACAGAATACTGAATGAATGAACTTGTAGTCTTGTGACGCAAGATAAAGTGTAATGTACACTTTGAAAATTGCATATTTCACTGGAATTTTTGGTTTTCTAAAGTTTTCGCATACATTCAAAAGGTTTACAGATTTATTTATGAATATCTGCACTTGCACCTTTGAAATAACAAGATACATTGATTATAATACCTAGTTAACTATATATAAATAAAAATATAGGAATTGTCAATAATTTTGTGTGTGTGCGCATCCTCCAATTTGTGGAATCGCCAAATGTGCAAATGCTTCTCGGCTCATCGCTATATCTCCCATGCTGAGGAAGCATGACCAGGCTCCTCCAATTTCTGAACACATAAATCAGTCCTTTTTGTATAATACTTATAAATGGGAAAATATTAATGTTTTAGCATTTGATCTTAACTCTCACTAATGTCAACTCAGTGCTTTTTGGCCATGGGTCTTCAACAACAAACAGATCCTCCACCTCGCACCCACACATTCACACATCACACACACCCCAGCAGCGCACATGCATTATGCCCTATATCTCAGAAAAGTAAACAACTTCATCCAAATACCTGTGTATATGTAATATATACAGATAAACCTAGCGGAGCACACACACAATTAGGCTGTATTCGGTTATAACCTAATCAAATAAATATTTAAGTAAAAACTGTAACTGCAACACCAATTTTCTTCCTTGCTTGGACACCACAAACACATCAGTAAGACAATAACATGTTCAAATTAAGATAATAAATTGCAGCCAGCTACCTGCCATTTAAAAACACCATAACACTGAAGATGAAAGCCAGCATATGGTCCCTTTGAACAAAGTGATCTATTGCCTGATTGAAAAGCTTTCCTTTGGCTTTCAAAGTCGATGAATAGCTCCCTCTCAATACCAAATACTGATAAAGAAGATGGCTTGTCCTGATGTATTCCCTGAATACGTCTTAATCCATTTCATGGCCGAAAATGTCTTCCACTCGAAAGAAGCCATGGACACAGGTATAGTCAAATCCAAACATGCAAGTCAGTACAGTTGGTTCAGGCTAACAAGAAGGCCTTTTACCTGGAAATACTCAAGCAGGTCAGCTGAACTCTTTAACTGGAAATCCAACATGGAGTACATTACTGTGAGTTCCATTTTCAATTCACAGCCTGTTTCCTCCAAGTTGTGGAGAACTGTTAAAGGGAATGCTTGTTTGAAGCTTGGAAACTGCAGTGGGTCAAGGAGGTTGAGAAACACACATTTTTTAGACCTTTTAGTTTGTTTTTCTCCTTGAAGACAGTGAAAATTAAGCAAGATGTGAAATTCCAATTAGTGGGGGCCAGGCTTGGAAAAAAGCATGACGTCTGGTCAGATGGGAGAAAAAAATCTTACATTCTCTTATCCTTGCTGCACCTTGTGACAACACAAGATTAAGAGTGTGGGCGTAGCAGTGGACAAACAGCGCCTGTGGGATTCTTTGCTTGACCCTAGCTAACCCTTTACCACATTTATGCCTAGCACCATTACCATGGCCCCATCTTAACATTGGGCCACTACCTTGTCTGTGCATCAGTTTTCTTCTATAAAGTTAAAAATCATGTTTGCAATGTCCTCAGCTCCTCCCCAGTGACATCCACCATGACTGCTACACACAGCAACTCCTTTAATTCATCACTCATTACATTAGGCAAGTAATACCACAAATCGCTGTCATACTCTGACAAGAAAGAGAGCAATTCCAACTAATTACCCCTGTTTGATGACTCCTTGCTCTCGCCAAGCCCCATAAACAGCAATTCCTGTTATTCCTGTTGAATTTTGATGCTGAACTGCCACTTTCTATAAGACAGCAAAGGTTGTTGAAGCCTGTGCTGGTCCAGGGTTCCTGATCAGTCATGAATAACAGTAATCCCAGAAATATAGTTTGTTCCTTAGCAGGCTACCTGCTAGCCAGGGGTAGAGCTGGTAATTTCTGTCTTGAAAATGCCTCACACAACTTTGTTGATGTAGAGCTGGAAATGGTGGTATTGGTCATCTCTTTTCAACAATAGCAGGTTTTTCTGAAAGATGTCACCTTGAAAAAGGAAAAGCTAACAGTTGCCATTGCCCTAACGTAAATTGGCAAGCTAGCTTAGTTAGCCCTCCTTGACCAGTGTCCATGTTTCCGTCACCAATCCCTGCACCACATTTTCCACATTTGTCATTTTCCACTGTTTCAACTCCGTATATACCACACAACCTTCCGCACGCCATACCTGTTGAGTCTTCATCCACTCGTGTTGCTCATCTTCTGGGTATCTTTCAATATGATTTTCATAGACTCTACCGCTCATATCATTAATCTCTAAATTGATTAATGAGTCATTACCAGCAGACGGACATCTAATACCATCCATCCCTGTAGGTAACACAACATACTCTAACACCAATACTTCGTAATGCGTATCCTGAGAAAACTGAAGCTATACATTTTCCTGTTAACACTAATGTAAAAGAGGTATAGTGTTTCCTTGGTATGGCGGGCTGGTTCCACCATTTTGTAGCTAATTTCTCACAGATTGCAGAACCATTTTACAATCTAAAGAAAAAGGGTGTTCAATTTCATTGGACCTCTGCATGTCAACAAGCTTTTCAGACCTTAAAAGATAAGCTAATATCCACACCTATTCCTGGACATCTGAACTTACAGAATATATTTGTCATGTATACTGATGTGTGTGCCACCGGACTCGGAGCTATTTTAGCACAAAGACCTTCTGCTTTATCTTGTGAAACAGTACTGGCCTATGGGAGTAGATCTTTGACAGGGGCTGAAATAAATTATTCTGCCACGGAACATGTCTGGTGGTAGTATGGGCTCTTGAAAAATGGAAGCAGTATTTAGAAGGGAAACCTTTTATGGTAGTCACGGATCATGCTGCACTGATGTGGGTGTTGAATACGAACAAAACCAATTCTCGACTTATTCACTAGGTGTTGAAACTACAAGACTTCACATTTACAATTGCTTACCGAAAAGGGAATTGAATTGTGCGCTAGACGCGTTGTCTCAATCTAGTTCAGTTACTACTACTTCAGTTGCTATGGTTGTTGCTGTGAAATAACTTTTTTGTCATTCCCTTTATCGGATGAGGATATCTGGGAGGTGCAGAAGGAGGATCCTGAAATACAGAAGCTGTATCTCTCCCTGCTTGAAGTGGATGGTGATAGTTTGGAGGAGGATTTTGTAATAATTGAATACAAAGTGTATCACAGTGTAAACCATGATTCTAAAGGGCACTGTTATCAAGTATATATTCCTGAATCTTTGCGTGTTGTGGTTCTTAATGCATATCATGATAACCCCTTAAATGGTCATTTAGGGAGATTTAAGACTAAGCAACAGATCATGGAGGTTGGCCTAGAATGTGGTAGGATGTGCATGCTTACATCAAACAATGTCAGGTTTGTCAGGTCCATAAACCTGAGAATCACAGACCAGTTGGACATTTACAACAAACAGAAGTACATCATCCTTGGTAAATGCTGGGTTTGGATTTGATGGGTCCATTTCCTCATAGTTGCTTTGGAAATGTTCAATTGCTAGTGGTTGTTGATTAATTCTCTTGTTGGGTCAAATTATTTCCTTTACGTAATGCTACAGCAGAGACTATTGAGAAAATCCTTGTGAAGAAAATCTTTACCTGGTGGGGTACACCTCAATTCGTACAGACTGGCAACCACAATTAATTTCACTAGTTCACTACAGAATATATGATCAGTGGCAGGTTATTCAGAAATTAACGATTGCATACCATCCGCAAATGAATCTGTCTGAAAGAGTGAATTGTAAATTGGAAGCTGTAATCGGTTCTGGAAATCAACATAAAAAATTGAATAATTTTCAATATAAGTTTCATTATGCCATTAATTCCATTATTCAGGAATCCACTGGCTATTCTCCTGTGGAACTGAATTTAGGACTTCAGTTGAGGGGACTGATAAAGCAAGTGTTGGAGCTTACTGACACAAATTCAGGATGGGGCCTGGCTTAGTCACACACTTAAAACGCATGCATGAGCATGTTAAGGAAAATCTGTCCAAAGCAAGAGCTAGACAAAGACGAAATTACAACAAGCATAGACAAGAGATGATGTACGATTCTAAATATCGTGTATGGTTTTGAGTGCACCCTTTATCCAATAAAGAGAGGATAACGGTGAGGATTTGCGTGTTGTACATGTGAATGATCTGAAACCAAGCTATCCATGCTGATGTGGAGGAAAGGGAGAGAAAAAGTGCATACAATTCTAGAAGAGAATGATAGTGAGGAAGACTTATTGGGTTTTTTACACTTTGGAAACTAAAGGCATCACTCCATTATTTTACTATGGGGGAGTGTCCCGATGCGGGGGGTCATTAAGACACCCACCTATAAAAGGAAGTGGAATGATGGGTAGAGAGAGAGACCGGAAGCCTGATTTGTTGGGGGGGTTACACCGTACATTTTGGTTGTGGTGGTATTTAAGTTTTTTTTTTTGTTTTTTTTTCCTGAGCTACTAATTTCCTGAGTAAGTTTTGGCTGCTGTATCACAGAAGCGGAAGACAGAACTTTGTGGAGAATGGAACATGGAGACCTGCTGGCTAACGCTGGGATGAGATTTGGAAATATTAGTTATGTTCTGGATTTTCTTCTGTGTATTTACCTTTATGTTTTGGGCAATGTAAGATTGTTCATGTACATAAATCTTGTGATACACCTTAGAAATTGATTTTGAGTGCACTGGGTGTTCATTCCCTCTGACAGACAGTGACCTTTTTGTGTGTCCTGGTGGCAGGGTATTATTTTTTATGAAATGGCTGGTTTAAATCCCTTCCTGGCACCCGAACGACTATCTTTACACCGCTACAAAGTGAATAGGAACGGTCCTGTTAAAATATAGCACCAACCCTCATCTCCACCCTCATCTCCCATCACACTGAAACCTCCCACCGATCAAGCTTCCTTTTCTTCATTCTCGCTTCTCTCAGATGCTGAAGTTTGATGCCTTGTACTTAACTGTATTTTTGCACTTTGTTTGCACTTATGTTGTAAGTCGCCCTGGATAAGGGCGTCTGCCAAGAAATACAAATAATAATAATAACCCCTAGCGCATTGGTCTATGACAGACGTAGAATGACATAAAACTGTTGAAAATAAAAGTCCACCCTCTACACAAAATATAATTGGCTAGTTATACAATCACTCCAAGGTTAGAGCACTATACAGGTATATAGGAGCTTTTTGTAGAAGGCCCTTGTGGGAGTAGCCCAAGCTATAGTTTATAACTTGGCAACTTAAAGGTAGGGTATGCAATCTTTTCCAGAAACATTTTTTTGTTATAGTGGTTGAAAGTCTCTTCACATCCTGATAGCAATCAATAATTTAAGTGGTCTAAATGTAATATATATATATATATATATATATATATATATATATATATATATATATATATATATATATATATATATATATATATCTTCTGTGAAAAGGACAGGACTAAAAAAAGGATCGACCAATCATTGCATTCGGTCCGAATGTAATGATAGGATGTCCTTCCTGTCTGTCAATCTATATTTGCATACCACCGCGCAACTTGTTCACACAGACAATCACACGTCATCAGCGCGGGAACCTTGACGCTGTGCAGAGCGAGAATGGAAGGCAAGCCGCAGCTACTATTTTTAAAAACATAATAACCGTAAATAAGTTGTTTACGTTCATTATTATTGTAATGTCTAACCTGTGAATAAGACATGAGGTCATCTGAAAGTGTTGCGATCGATTCCACCCACACGTCTCTCCTCCCGGTGCTGAGACTCTGCTCTGTGTGTGTGCGCATGTGTGATGGAGGGGGTGTGGCTTTGGAGACGCCTCTGAAGCGAGGGCGGCTCTATGCTTTCAAAACAAGCCGCTAACTGCTGGCTTCTCAGGACTGCATACCCTAGCTTTAATTTGAGCATTTATGATTGGATAATGCCCTTTTATTATTATTCCCATTGAAAAATGCACAGGGAAGACAATGGAAGAATACATTTACAATTTGGCTTTGCAAAAATGTTATATTATCCTTTATATTAATTTATTATACAACATATGTTCTTTCATTTGAGTTATCCTAGGCCAAATGCCCAGTGGTCAGTTAGACTGCTGAACTGTTCAGGCCCATGCATTACCTTGTTCATGCTGTCCTTGGGGCTAACACAACTCTCTGTTTGAGAGTCAGGATATCTGAAAATAGTAAAATGTTAGAAATGAAAGTGAGGTAACCTAAAGACTGCAAATGCATATTTTCAAGGTTTAAGTGATTAAATGTAAAAGAATATAATGATCTGGTAAAAACAAAACATTATAGCACACAATACTGTAACATTTTATGCAAATGCTGATTGTTTGTCTTTTCCATACCAGCAGTTGTAAATTTCTGGTGTGTTGAGACATGTATGTGGAAGTCAAAATCTGGCGGCTCATACTTCTTGCCAAGTTGTTTAAGTATACTCTGAATATCACTGAGCAAGTACAACACTCTTCTTTGGAACCCTGAATGACAAAGACAGGACATATTCCTATGGTATGATGCACAGCAATACAATAGTTTTATATAATATGAAACATTAAATATGCTTAAGTTTCTTTCAAGTAGTAAAAATGTTTTTTCATTTTTTGTATATACAGAAACTATAAATAATTCTCAAGTAGAAGCTAGGTTGTTGTTTGCAAGGTAATTACCTTCCAATTTCACAAGCAATAACAACTTAAAGTAATTACTGTTTATAGTCACTTACTTGTTTCAGACATAGGGTAGATTCTAAAGCAGGTTTTGTCTTGCTTTTCTTGCCTGTAGGATAGGTGGGACCATGTCATCTGAGTTGGTACTCTTGTTGAGGATATGTAACAGATGTGATGATTTGTGTGCTCATGAAAACATATTTTTGTTTTGGGGTGGCGTGGTTGACCTTGAATGACATCTGGCATGTTTTGATAGTCTGGATTTCTGTGAAGTTCAAGTCAGTTATGTTATGTGATAGCTGTAGATTAACTGTGATTGAGATGGTGTGTACTGGTAAGATCTTGACAATGAGTGGTGACACTGTGGAAATTGTCTGTGGTATGTGCTTATATATGTCCCTGAATCATCCATGTATGGAGAATGACCAGGTGAGCTTGATGGTGACCTTTCTGAGATCTCTAGCTAACCCTATTGATTTCCTCTTCAGTGTTTTGAGGAAACCTCTGTTCAGAGTGAAGAAAAACCCTGCCATGCTGTAAACCTTTTACTGTGTTTTTTTGTGCATTTCAAGAAAACTCTTTCTGGGGCATCACAATTAAAAGCTTTTAAAGTAAACTGATACATTTTAGCTGTGTTAGTGATACCGGTTTCACTGAGCTGTTGAAATTCAGATAGAAAATCACCAAGATATTTTTCAACAGGTTTTAGTTTGGTTTCCCCACAATATAAGTCTACAGCAAATGTATCAAAGATATGGAAACTGCACTGAATTGGCCACAGTTGAACATTGGAGGAATGCCAAGTGTCGGCTGGAGTGGTGTAAAGCTTGCCGCCATTGGACTTTGGAGCAGTGGAAACACGTTCTCTGGAGTGATGAATCACACTTCACCATCTGGCAGTCCGATGGACGACTCTGGGTTTGGCGCATGCCAGGAGAACACTACCTGCCCAAATGCATAGTGTCAATTGTAAAGTTTGGTGAAAGAGGAATAATGGTCTGGGGATGTTTTTCATGGTTCAGGCCCCTTAGTTCCACTGAAGGGAAATCTTAACGCTACAGCATACAATGACATTCTAGACAATTTTGTGCTTCCAACTTGAGGCAGCACTTTGGGGAAGACCCTTTCCTGTTTCAGCATGACAGTGCCCCTTGCGCACAAAGTGAGGTCCATACAGAAATGGTTTGTGGAGATTAGTGTGGAAGAACTTGACTGGCCTGCACAGAGCCCTGACCTCAAGCCCATCAAACACCTTTGGGATGATATTTGGAATGCTGACTGTGAGCCAGACCTAATCACCCTCACTATTGCTTTTGTGGCTGAATGGAAGCCAATCCCCGCAGCAATGTTCCAACAGTGGAAAGTGGAAAGCCTTCCCAGAAGAGTGGAGGCTATTATAGCAGCTGTGTCTCTTGTCTGTGATTGTCCGCTATCCAGTTCACTGTTGGAAGATTCATATATGTTAATACTTTCATGCTAATGAATTTTAATAGAATACAAAAAATAAAAATGCAACTAAAGAACTATATTTTTCACTAATTCACTAAGTCGCTAATTTTAAAAGCAGCTAAAAATGTGTTTAGTATTGAAGTAAATATGATGCTTTTGATGTTTGTCTAAGATTTATAGAATAATCATGAATAAGAAAATTAATTGGCTTATGAACTAAGGCAAATATAATGTATTTATATATGTACATTAACAGTTCCACATAATACCTCTGGTTATGTTTAACAATGCAATACATTTTATACACATAGGATGAAGAGTATTCAAGGCTCTACATATATAATCTAGCCAAATTATAATAAAAAAGCTACAGTAGATTTAGTTTTGTTATATATATATATATATATATATATATATATATATATATATATATAATAACAAAAATAATATAATATAATAATAGTAGTGAAAAACTAAAATGAAACTTAGCCCTGCTGTGATGAACTATGACCTGTGGTCCTTCAAATGGTCCAGTTGAGTTGATAGCTTTTCATCCTCCTCCCTACTACTAGAGGAGGAGTACCATTTGCATTTGCTTTGCCCTGTGTGGGCATTGCAGTGTTATGTCGACAGGACGTGCACTATTTGGCAGACTGATTAGCTGTTTGTCTGCCATGCTGCCCGTGTTTTGAGACATGCTTTGTTGAAACAATAACTATCTCTCTGGATTGAATGCTATTGCCTTGGCTTGTGATTCAGCTGACCTCCAGGTACCAGAACATCAAGTGGCACAACACATGAGGAATGGCTATATTCTTTTTCAGGGAGCCCCCTGTCTGAGGTTTGTGTTGTGGTGAGCAATGTTCTATTCTGACATAGCAGGAACAAATAAACACCTTTAACACCAATCTGCAAAATATATATGTCATTTAGCCTAAACCAGACAGTTATTTTGTTTTAAATATTCTACATTACATTCATATGTGTATTTCCCCCAAAAATATATTAATTGTGGCATATGCACTATTTTAATGTTCCTTATATAATACCATACAATGTAAGGTTCTGCATTTTAGTTGTTTGCTGCGTGACTCATGGCAGTTAACTGCTATGCTGAGAAAGGGAATCTATGGCAACAAATAGTTTTAGTTTATCAGCTTTTCTGCTGATTTATTTAGTTCTGATCTGTAACCTCCAGAGTTTACTATATCAGTTGCTGGACTGTTGTGATACATGCAGAACCAGAAGATGATATTTAATTGGATATCTGTACATGCAGCACAGCCAGCGGAAAACCATCAGTATGACTCAAGAGTCAGTCACCTATGGCAATGTGTTCTTTTGATTGACCACAGGCCTGCATAATATGTCTATGTGGCATCTAAATTAGGTGTTTAACTATTTTTTCATAATATTATGATATCACTATCTTAGTGAATAATTAATAGGAAAATAATTAATTTCTATGTACAGTATGACTCCCATATGCTGTGCAGCAATTCTGTTCTTTTATGTATGTTTAGTGAATAAGCCCCCTTTTAGTAGCAGGATACATTTGTTTCATCCACACCAACAGAATATAGTGTGCCCTCCAAATGTAGCAGTCAAGTAATGGTTCTGACAACACATTTTAGTAAAGTGCTCAGGACCTCATAACGAAAACCTTATTTTCAATCCATAATCTATGCCTACCATGGCTGTGAAATTGTTATCAATAGAACAGTGTTAATTTTGTCAATGAAAACTATGACGAGAAATATTCATCAACGTCCTATTTTCAGTGACGATAACTATGATGAATACGAGATACTATGAAAAAAACAATAAATAAAAATAAATGTCTTATAATTTTAGTTGACTAAAATGTGATGAAACAAAAATTAAACACAAGACTAATGGACATATTTTGTGAGGTGGCCGTTCAAAGAGCAGTTTCATAGTCTAATCATCATTATGCAAACCTTGACTCGGTCATTGCGTTCGTGTAGCGCAGCTTATTGTAGTTCTTTGCAGAACTGCGTTGCTTTACAATACCTGTTTGTGACTTGATTTCAAATAGATTTCAAATTAAGTCAATCAATATGTATGTTTTGCATCCATACACTAATTGATGTAAACATGTGGCATCAGACATAATGCATAATGGTGATAATGAAGTAAAACAAATACATGGACTAAAACGTGACCAAAATTACACTGACTAAAATGACAGGAGTTTTCGTCAACTAATATTAACTAAAATTAATGAAAGATGGAATGACTAAAATGTGACTAAAAATGATAAGCATTTTAGTCAGAAGAGTATGACTAAAACTAAATCTAATATAGCCACCTACATTAACACTGCAATAGAATAAGAAGAGTACATTTTCTTTGTGTTGTAAAAGTAGACCTCTAGTTCCTAGAAGAGCATTTTTTAAATGTCATCCAAAGTGCATGATTGTTTATTTGTATTTCACCTTAAACATTCAATAAGCTTTCGAAATGCAACCTGACAGAAACCTTTATAAAGGTAAACAAACAAACAAAACAATAAATGTAATCTACCAACTGAAATCCTATGAATCCCATTCATATACTGTTAATGATTCAAGAAGAGAGAAAAACACATGTAATCTATCAGCTAGAATAGCTATCTCTCTGAAATATGAAGTAGTAGTGTATTACAGAGTTGGTGTCTGCTCCCAGCATCCCCAGTGAGGTTTAGCCTTCTCTTTAATCTAATAAAACTTGTGGGATTTGGAGATGGGAATAAGTGCCACATTATTTATTTAAAAAATCTATTTCCTACCATATCTTTCTCTAAGGCATAGATGGGATATTTTTACTCTGAACAAACAAATAAATGAAAAGTGATACATTCCGGGAGTGTTAATTTTGTTATACAGGGAATATTTTGTATGACACAAATTACTTTAAATAGCTAAATATGTTTTCATTTCTGCTTCCTTACCTTTTAAACATTTACAATAACAGGTATAAATCTATGTATAATGTATAATTATAATTATAATGTATAATTGTGGAAAGATAAAATAACAGACATATCTATCTATCAATTTGATCAATCAATCAATCAATTTGTATTTGTATAGAGCCCACAGAGTGCTTTACAGATTCATAAACATACAACAACAAAATAAATAAACAAATAAATAAACCATAAACAATTTATAAAATAAAAGTGTACTAACACAACGATTTTACATAATTGGATCTGAACTTCTCTGTGTTTGATAGAACATCAAATAATATATACTGGGTTCATCGTTAGGTTGTTTTGAACAAAACAAGCGTATTTACAAAGAACTCCAATCAAGAATTAAACGTGCAGGTAGCCAAGAAAATAAGCTTTCAAACAATGTGCGCATTCTAGGAATACAGTGTAACTTCTATGCACAGGAGCTGTGCATAACACTGCCAAATAATGCTTAAGAGGGTGTAGTAACACAGTATATAACTCTGAAATGTACTTTATTTTTCAGTTTTTGGTAACCTAAACTTTCTTTTTAACCTTTGGCAGTTTAGCGCTTACTTTGTACCATTTCAGGTTATTCACTTGACTTGAACTGCTTAAATTTTTGACCGGTAGTGTATCTGAAATATATTTATAAATATTTGAAAATCATTTGAAAATATCTGTAAATTACTTCTTGTTTAGAGATATATTTAAATGATTTAAAGATATCTGCAAATTACTTATTGTTTATTTAGAGATATCTCTAAATAATTTTGCGATATTTCCAAATGATTTCCTGTATGTAACTCAAGATTATCACTTCCTGTTCACTTGTTTATTCATTTCTATGTAATTGAATGAGTGCTAATCTGAGCCAATATATAGGAAGTCATTTAAATATAACTTGAAATGATTTGCAGATATTTCTAAATGAACAAGAAGTAATTTGCAGATCTCCAAATGATTTGCATAAATACATTTAAACAATTAATCAATCGAGAAAGTTCTGAAGCATCACCATACATTTGGTCTGTCTACCAAAGCAGCACAGACCACAAATGCAGTCATGCGCAGCTTGTGTTTCTGGGGAGGAAGCTGGGCGCTGGGCGCTTGCCCTACCAGTCCACTCTGGGTTTTGCCTTTATTAGAGCAATGTCTTTGCCTCTGGCTTCTGCTTGAATTTGCATTAAAGAGCCTTAACAATGAACTCTAGGTGGTCTGGTAGCAGGGATAGTTCTTCATGATTAAGGTTGTCCTTGATCTCAAATGAACATTTTAAGTGCCTTTTTATTTCATAGTGCTGTATCTATGTTAATTGAATAAATATTCACTAAATATGTATATGTATGTATGTATATGTATGTATGTATGTATAAGTACTGACTGAAAATCTTTCATTTTGTTAGTACGGGGCGGTCCTTTTTCTATAAAACATCACTATAATATACATATATATACAGTGAGGGAAAAAAGTATTTGATCCATTGCTGATTGTGTACGTTTGCCCACTGACAAAGAAATGATCAGTCTATAATTTTAATGGTAGGTGTATTTTAACAGTGAGAGACAGAATAACAACAAAATAATCCAGAAAAACGCATTTCAAAAAAGTTATAAATTGATTTGCATGTTAATGAGGGAAATAAGTATTTGATCCCCAATCAATCAGCAAGATTTCTGGCTCCCAGGTGTCTTTTATACAGGTAACGAGCTGAGATTAGCAGCACTCTCTTAAAGGGAGTGCTCCTAATCTCAACTCGTTAACTGTATAAAAGACAGCTGTCCACAGAAGCAATCAATCAATCAGATTCCAAACTCTCCACCATGGCCAAGACCAAAGAGCTGTCCAGGGATGTCAGGGACAAGATTGTAGACCTACACAAGGCTGGAATGGGCTACAAGACCATGGCCAAGCAGCTTGGTGAGAAGGTGACAACAGTTGGTGCGATTATTCGCAAATGGAAGAAACACAAAATAACTGTCAGTCTCCCTCGGTCTGGGGCTCCATGCAAGATCTCACCTCGTGGAGTTTCAATGATCATGAGAACGGTGAGGAATCAGCCCAGAACTACACGGGAGGATCTTGTTAATGATCTCAAGGCAGCTGGGACCATAGTCGCCAAGAAAACAATTGGTAACACACTACGCCGTGAAGGACTGAAATCCTGCAGCGCCTACAAGGTCCCCCTGCTCAAGAAAGCACATGTACAGGCCCGTCTGAAGTTTGCTAATGAACATCTGAATGATTCAGAGGAGAACTAGGTGAAAGTGTTGTGGTCAGATGAGACCAAAATCGAGCTCTTTGGCATCAACTCAAATCGCCGTGTTTGGAGGAGGAGGAATGACCCCAAGAACACCATCCCCACCGTCAAACATGGAGGTGGAAACATTATGCTTTGGGGGTGTTTTTTTGCTAAGGGGACAGGACAACTGCACCGCATCAAAGGGACGATGGACGGGGCCATGTACCGTCAAATCTTGGGTGAGAACCTCCTTCCCTCGGCCAGGGCATTGAAAATGGGTCGTGGATGGGTATTCCAGCATGACAATGACCCAAAACACACAGCCAAGGCAACAAAGGAGTGGCTCAAGAAGAAGCACATTAAGGTCCTGGAGTGGCCTAGCCAGTCTCCAGACCTTAATCCCATAGACAATCTGTGGAGGGAGCTGAAGGTTCGAGTTCGAAGCCTCGAAACCTTAATGACTTGGAGAGGATCTGCAAGGAGGAGTGGGACAACATCCCTCCTGAGATGTGTGCAAACCTGGTGGCCAACTACAAGAAACATCTGACCTCTGTGATTGCCAACAAGGGTTTTGCCACCAAGTGCTAAGTCGAAGGGGTCAAATACTTATTTCCCTCATTAACATGCAAATCAATTTATAACTTTTTTGAAATGCGTTTTTCTGGATTTGTTGTTATTCTGTCTCTCACTGTTAAAATACACCTACCATTAAAATTATAGACTGATCATTTCTTTGTCAGTGGGCAAACGTACAAAATCAGCAGGGCATCAAATACTTTTTTCCCTCACTGAGGGTATGTGGCTGATATTGTATGTATATGAAGTTCTGTCTGGACTTGAGAAAATATATTTACATTAAAATGATAAAGCATTATATTATTAATATTAGGCAAACTTTTCAAATATGTTTTTTAAACGAGAATATGAATCTTCATAATCTTTCAAGTTAAATACATCTAATTTGATCCATATAATAAAACAAGTAATCTATCTTTGATCTTTAACTTCATTCAGCAGAATAGCTATCAAACAGGAACAGATTGATTAAACTCTTCACTTAATAAGTCGTCTCATCACTAGGGCACTAGGGGTAATTTGTTGACTTTGAATTTCCTGTGTGAACTTATCATTTCCTTGAGTCCAAACCTTCTCACGTATTCCAATTTGTACTCATCCAAGGCTAGTCTGTACACATTAGCTAAGAGGCATAGTGATTGCATAGCGTCCGGGCTCTAAAGGCAGGGTTTAGGAAGCACACGGCAGGGTAGGGTCAAAATGATTTGTTTGTATAGTTTTTATAGCCTGTAATGTATGTCCTGATGTCCTGGGATCCCCACAGAACCTGCACAGGGAAGGGTGGTTGTGAAGTTCCCCATCCTCACTAATAACTGGGGTGGCGTAGTTGCGTATTTGACTGGGAATTTCTGTCCACTTGTGACACCATATATCATTTCTTAGCTATTTATATAAGGAGTAGCAATGTTGTGCTTTGATACATTCTAATACTACAGCTATGTATTGAATATAGTTATTTTTAATTGTAATAATATGAACTCCCTATAAACCCCTCTTACTGTCTCTTTTGTCCTGTTGTCCCTTTTTTGCTGGAGAACTGGAACCCATTGTAAATCAACCTGTGGGCTGTTTCAGGTCAATGCAATAGTTTTATTTATTTGTTTAACTTTCAGTTTCCTCTAGAAATAAACACATCCACAAGTGAATGGATTCTGTTTATTTCAGCTAGCTTTATTTTCTATGACCTGCATTTCTTAAGGGTATCACTTCATTATCTTGTTAGATGGCAATAACAAAAAGATAAAATAAAATAAAATTGCATGCACACCGCCCCGCCCTGCTAAACCAGCTGCAGATTTATCAGTCTCCCAGCAGAGTGCCTTATCCACACTCATTGATCTTAGTGCCCAGCCAGCAGCATTGCCTGGAATGTGAGAGTGCCAGGGATGCTGATTTGCAGTCACACAGAATTAGCTAGCATTTCTTGAAGGTTTTGTCGCATCCGCTGACGTATTTTTAATTATGTCAGCAAGCCTCAACATGCCTCTGAAATGTCTGCTGAACAGACCCCTCAGCCAAACGAACCTCCAAATGTAAGCTTGCTTGTTATTATTGTTTTTAACTTTGTAATGAAGCTGATGCACTTCATTTGTAACACGCCTACAGGCAAAATAGCAAGGGAACTGTGTATATGTAACTATACACAGCCTTCTGAGTAAAAAAGAACCCCAGTATTTACATTTCGAATTAGAACTTAGTTTTAGTATTTATCAAGGGAATTAGGTGTCATGCACAATACCCAGATTTTTTCATGCTGAAGAAACACTGTAAAATTAAATTGCCTTCTGTTTCTCAAGCTGTCTCCTCCTTTGCCATTGCACCTAGATCATTTAAAAAAAAAAAAAAGTTGCCATGCCAACAGGGTTGAACTGTATTCTACTAAACTTTACTATCTGCTGGGAGGGTTGACATCTACCAGTGTTTATTCCCAAAAGTATGTATTCTATAATCTATTATAAATATAAATTGATACAGTATTCTGTGATGAAAGAAAGAGTGTCTGTGTAGGTAAAGGATGACAGGTGTGTTGTGCTGTGAAAGATACAGATATTTCAAGTGATATTTTAGCTCACTTTTACTTTGTATTTATAGTCATCCAAAATGTTCAGTCAGTTTTGAATTCCCTGTCTTTCAAGGATTCATTCAGATGAAGAAACAAACAACTATCATACTTACAGTTGGGTGTGATGGAAGGGAAGACTTCCTTAATGAAATCCGCATGATTTCACAGAAAGCTGGCACTCGGCCCATAAGCACGTTACATTGAAAGAAGGGTCCAAACATGAAGTGGAAAGTGCAAGAATTAACAGGAAACCCCAGCACAAAATCAAAGAGGTACAGTTTAGTTAAAGTAAATATGGGCACTATTGATTGTAGAGACTATTTTTATTGTATTGTTAATAGTAGGTGGATGCATTATTTTTGCAATTGGTATGCTTCAGACTCAATCAGACAGATTTATATATTTCATCAGCATTATAATCATCAGCCTATATTGATCCACTGCTAGATGAAGGCCTCCCCAAGATGTTTCCATTTGCTTTGATCTATAGCTTCCCTTTTCTTGCCATGACTGCAGAGTATATTATTTCATCTTCCCATCTTTAATATGGTTGTCTTCTAGATCTTTTTTCATCTCTTGGGATTCATTGGATAGCTTCCTTTGTCCATCTTTGATCTGTTCTTCTTGCAATGTGTCCAGTCCATTGCCATTTTAATATTTTCAGTCTTTCAATTATGTCATATTTTTGTTTGTTCACAGATCCATTAATTAGTCTTTCTGTTATTGAATGCATACATCTTTACATTCTTCTTGTGATAAATATAAGGTAATAGAAGTAGATACTTGAAAAAGTGTACCTTGGACAAAAAATCAGCACAGACGACGATATCATGGAAGAAATCAAAAGGAGTGAAAATGAGATGGAGTGCATTCGAAAGGGAATCTGAAGAGATGCAAACTACCAGTGCTCACGTATGGTTTGTGAAACCTTGTCACTTAATGCAAAATGTTACAGAAATTGTGGATGACACAAATAACTATATATATATATATATATATATATATATATATATATATATATATATATATATATAGTGTTGAACCCAGTAAAGAATTGAAGTCTTTGAAGCACAGAGAATATATTTATTTAACATGCCCGGTCTCTCTGGGGATCCAAATGATGTGTTGTGCTTGAGGCTTCCCCAGTCATATCTTCTCACCCAATCAGATAGACTGAAGGGAGGGGAGGAGGCATGTTCTGGCTTAGTCATGCCTTACAGGGCGTGTCACCCTACTTTGCTTGGGAATGTTCGCCATTGATGGTTTTAACTATGTTGGGTGAGGACCCGAGACTCTCCCGAAATGTGGACAGTGATAAGTGAAGAGTGCCTGGAGAGCACACAGAGCAACACATTCATTTTGGGGACTGCATTTTAAGAAAACATTTATGGAAGTCGAAATATGAATTGTGTGTTAAAAAAACAGCACTGTTTTCTGTGGCAAAGTCAATTTCCTCAAGGTCAGAATGTAGTTCAGCAGAGAAAACAAAATCTGTGTACAAATCCCAAAAGTTACAAATTACTTGACTTGACTCAGAGCTTTGATCCACCAATAAGCCTTTGCATGCAGTGGTTCTCCATTGATAAGTAAGTTGATATTCCCAATGGTTAAACAAATCAAAAAGTGCCAAATTTTATTAAATTGGTTTACTATTAAGCTAAGCTGCTTTACTTTCAACTTCAGTTTTGGTGACTTGAGTTCTGTTAGAGTTTGTTACTTCTATCAGGACAATTACTCTGGTCCATTTATAGAGGACACAACATTCTGTGAAACAAGGAATGAGAGAAGGAGGAGAAAGGGGTGATTGATCATGGACCATGTTTGAAATTGTGATCACAATTGTGTGTATCCAGCGTTTAATGTTTATTTGTGCTGCCTCAACCTGCCTTTAAAGTAATTTGCATTGTTAATCCATGTCTGCTTCTAAATTAAAATTATACTTTTAAACTGAAAAGATGCAGAGTAATAAACTAGTCAGTAAGTGTGCTGTCAATGAGTAAAAACACAAATCTTGAGAACATCTCATTAGTTGAGTTGTTTTTGTATTAAACTAGCAGGATATGTTCTTAATTTTTTTTCTCACTCTGACTAGTTAATTACTCTAACATGCATGTCTCTGTATCACCTGGTGCCTGCTTAAATACTGTAATTTGGAAAGCAGCTATTAATAATGGTGTGAAATTCCATGAAATCTCTGTGGTTTAATTGAGAATGGACATGGATTAACAAGGGCAATTACAGCTTTAAAGGCAGATAGAGACAGTAGAAATAAACAACCCAAGTACGCAGCTCTAAATATTGTGCTATTCTGTATTTGTATGTTGTTGTCAATCTGTTATCCAGTCTGTTGCAAACATCTTCAGAGAAGCTTGTTGAAATCAAAGGAAAGAGAGAGAAAGTAGGGCACTTTCTAATGCTGATATTAAGAAAAGATGCTAATTGTCTTCAATGCGAGTTTCATTAATTAGCTTCCCCAGTATACTTTAATGACATTCAGCAAAAGTCTTTCTAGGACCTATGTTTTTCTAAGATAGTTGGTTAGGAAAAGGGAATCACACAAAATACTTTTTTATATATATATATATATATATATATATATATATATATATATATATATATATAATAGTCAACTTCATTTAAATGAAAATGCACATGACAAACTCTCCTTATTAATGTAGTAATTTGAAATGTATGAGATGTCCTTTGGTTTTGCTCTTTAAAACAATCAATATCCTGTAGTGTAGTATGAACAGTAAAATAATGTATTAAACAAAAATTACGTTATTTAAATTTGTAGGTTTGGAATTCTGTACTTGCGCTTAAACCCTGTGAATATATCCCATAAATGCAGCTTTTGAAGCTATGTCTAAGTGGTTGTTCAATTATATGAATTTCTCAAGGGACATTATGCTTTATAAGAAGGAAATCAAATAGGCATTTATTAAATTTTCTGCTCCAGTTTGCACAATAGCCATTTAAACACATTGATGGTGGTTTCAAGGCCATGACTTACATTCAGTCTTGGTCTGTGGCTCGGCAAATGTAAGGAAGCAGGCCAAATGAATTAAATAAAATTCAGAATGCTAAAGCTTAGGAACACTACCGGTGGTCAGTGATCGCAGAATAAGTACAAAAAACATGGCTTTGACTTTTCCTCTCCAAATAATCAAAAGCATTAGAAAATATGTATGGCTGGCAGAACCACGGTGAAATATATATATATATATATATATATATATATATATATATATATATATATATATATATATACATACACTCACCTAAAGGATTATTAGGAACACCTGTTCAATTTCTCATTAATGGAATTATCTAACCAACCAATCACATGGCAGTTGCTTCAATGCATTTAGGGGTGTGGTCCTGGTCAAGACAATCTCCTGAACTCCAAACTGAATGTCTGAATGGGAAAGAAAGGTGATTTAAGCAATTTTGAGCGTGGCATGGTTGTTGGTGCCAGACGGGCCGGTCTGAGTATTTCACAATCTGCTCAGTTACTGGGATTTTCACGCACAACCATTTCTAGGGTTTACAAAGAATGGTGTGAAAAGGGAAAAACATCCAGTATGCGGCAGTCCTGTGGGCGAAAATGCCTTGTTGATGCTAGAGGTCAGAGGAGAATGGGCCGACTGATTCAAGCTGATAGAAGAGCAACTTTGACTGAAATAAGCACTCGTTACAACCGAGGTATGCCGCAAAGCATTTGTGAAGCCACAACACGTACAACCTTGAGGCGGATGGGCTACAACAGCAGAAGACCCCACCGGGTACCACTCATCTCCACTACAAATAGGAAAAAGAGGCTACAATTTGCACAAGCTCACCAAAATTGGACAGTTGAAGACTGGAAAAATGTTGCCTGGTCTGATGAGTCTCGATTTCTGTTGAGACATTCAGATGGTAGAGTCAGGATTTGGCGTAAACAGAATGAGAACATGGATCCATCATGCCTTGTTACCACTGTGCAGGCTGGTGGTGGTGGTGTAATGGTGTGGGGGATGTTTTCTTGGCACACTTTAGGCCCCTTAGTGCCAATTGGGCATCGTTTAAATGCCACGGCCTACCTGAGCATTGTTTCTGACCATGTCCATCCCTTTATGACCACCATGTACCCATCCTCTGATGGCTACTTCCAGCAGGATAATGCACCATGTCACAAAGGTCGAATCATTTCAAATTGGTTTCTTGAACATGACAATGAGTTCACTGTACTAAACTGGCCCCCACAGTCACCAGATCTCAACCCAATAGAGCATCTTTGGGATGTGGTGGAACGGGAGCTTCGTGCCCTGGATGTGCATCCCACAAATCTCCATCAACTGCAAGATGCTATCCTATCAATATGGGCCAACATTTCTAAAGAATGCTTTCAGCACCTTGTTGAATCAATGCCACGTAGAATTAAGGCAGTTCTGAAGGCGAAAGGGGGTCAAACACAGTATTAGTATGGTGTTCCTAATAATCCTTTAGGTGAGTGTATATATATATATATATATATAAAGCTGTGCTTAATAACCTGCAACTGTGATATAAACTAAACAATTCTGTGCGAGACATTGGAATAGGTGTCTGTTAGGTTGTTCACAGTTTTAAGCATCAACACATTTCCATTACAGCTGTCTATGAACTAACCTCTTTGAAGACGCTTTCATGTGCAGGAGCTCAAGACCAAACCGCTTTTTGTTCTTCTAATAGTCTAATAAATTCTCACATGATTCTCTTATGTTGCCATTTTCTAAAACATCAAGTTGCGGACAGTTAAAAAACGACTTCTTTTTATTCAACATATTGAAAAATATTAAAAACTTGTAATTATGGTTGTTCCATGAGTAAGTGCTGCGAGAATTAAGTGTCAAGTTTGACATTTGGGATTTTGTTTCCTATTTTATTCATCTTATTTTTATCATTGCAGCCTATTTCAGTTTTGTTCCAGTATTTCGTATTGTTATAATAGGAAGGCTATCTTGGGCAACAATGCTTTGATAATGTGATCAGACTATTACTAATAATTGTACCAGGCTACAATTTAGAAATTGTTTTTAAAACAAATAGTGAAACATTGCAACTCCATTGTGTTAATCATTTAAGCAGAACAAAGTAAATATGTTGGTATTTTTTGCACAGAACCTCCACACACAACATAATTGAAACTACACTCTTAAACAAAAAAAACCTGACAAACATTGCAACAGAGTAATTTACATCTTGTTCTTTTAAATATTTATTTGAATCTAAAAAGTGTATTTCAAATGCTCCTTCTAAAGTCATGATTTTAAATTGGCAACTTTATATAGCACTTTAAAAAACTATTTGCAATGGAGTCATTTGCACATTTTGTATTTGATGCTGTTTGTGTATTTGTTAATAGTTGTATTTGTTGTATTTGTGTAGTTCTGTAGTTGATTGAACAATAAATATATCTTCAACGATATATCAATACTAAAAATTGTTAACAGAACAGCCCTATGTATTTCACCACTGAGGTGTAGGAACTAGTTTCATGACCTACCAGAAAGATAAATCAAGATATAATTGAAAGGATTCTCACACACACAAAAAAAACACTTGCCACATACAGGACCCAAGCTGGGGTCTAAGAGAGATTGCTTACTGGAGCTGATAACAAGGTAATCAGATTTTGCATCTGCTAGTGTCTGCTTGAAGGGAAGGCACGATACACCAGGGTACTGGCAAAGCACTGTTTACTCATTAAGCTAATTGAAGCAATCTGTACATTATTTTTACACCTGCATGATAATTATGCAAATTTTCTGATAGTGACAGGCCAATTGCACAGAACTGTTATATACATTGGGAATGGCATGTCTCCCAAGGGAAAAACAAATAAAAACTTGATTACATTTTAGCCATATACTAATATGCTATGCACAAAAGAGTATTTCAAGAAAAAAAGACTCCTGTATCTTAAAATGAGATTGTCCTAAGAATATTGCACTAATCACTTAACAGAAGCATCTTAGTAAACAATGTATCTTACTGCTATATAGATTGTGGAATGGTTCCTTATAGGCAGCTAATTGACAATTAAGCAATTGCACTCAATTACAATCTCACATGCAGTGATCCTGCATATGAACTGAATAACAATTAAGAATGACACTGAAGGGGAATTAATGCACTCACCAAAATGGATTGGTTTGTATGTACTGTATTATGTATATCTTTTTAAAAGTATATTTTGTTGCAACTATAAGTCGATCAGGTAGGTGTGTCTGCTAAAAAAATAAATCAATAAATGTGTAGTCTCTTCTGATCAAATCCATAGTGTTGCAAATAAATACAGGCAACCCCCAAATTACAACTGCCTGACTTAGACCAATTGTTTAATGAGAGATAGCCCCTACAACCCCCAATTTAGATCCACAAATTGCATTTATGAGAGTGAATGACTCCACATCCCATAACAGGAAACACACGTCAGCTAGACTCTCCAGTTTGCAGCTACTGCACGCATATCCACCGCAGTTTTTCTTTTGTAATATTTGAACAAGTTTTGTTGTTCACCATGTCTTGGAAAGTGATGCAGAGTCCTCTCTCCTTCTGCTTTTCTCCAATGACCCCAGTTATCCCCTGAAGTTATGTCGTAAGTGGTTCTGAGACCAGCAAAATGTGCCGAGATAACTACAAAAATTTGAGCAGGAAGATTTCGATACAAGCACTGACTGAAGGTAAACTAGAGAGACCTATTGTAAAGTGTTACCTTTTATATGACAAACCCAAAGTAAATCAATATATTTGATGTTTCCACCCTCCACTACATGTGCATAAATAAATACTTGCTAAACTGATCACAAGTTCTTGTACACAAGTGATTTAGGGCCGGATTAAATAAAAACTTTGACCCACCCGTTAACAGAAAATTACAGAACTGTACTCAGTTGCGGGTTCATTTTTACTAAGATGCTACTTTCTTCTAATCAGAAATGTAACCGCTATGATGTACAGGTTTGTAGTTTGCTATTAGCGGGGGGGTCAAAGTTTTGATTTAATCTGGTCCTTATTCTTGTGGATCATTCTGTGCAGAAGCAAACCAATTGAGCCATGAGTTGAAATCAATCTTTCTGAGAAGATCATTGGTGACATTAGTCAGATGCTGCACAGAATCTGAGATTCAGGGATATGAGACCTTAAGCAACAGTAGTGAAAACACCATGCACCTGCAATTTTGCTGATGTAAGTGTGGAACAATGTAAGATGAGAATTTGGTGGATGGCTCTATATAATAAAATGTTTGTTTTTAGTCAATACATGTTTGTAAAAGCATATATTACTTTCTGGGAATGGAACTGTCAATTCTAACATTGCACCTTTAAGGAAATAAGGGTTCGACTTATGATGGCTCGACTTATGACAGAACTTCAGGAACCAGTTAGGTCAACAGTACGGGGGTTGCCTGTAATGAACAGCTGATCAGCTGACCAAAACTATCAATCCACCTGACTTTAAACCAAATGTGTTGGTTTCAAGAATCATTTATTGCCATTTGAATAACTTTTTTTTTTACAACTCTAATATGCAGTCTATAATGAACTCCCTGCCAGCTGATAAATAGCCAGGAGCCCTGGATCTTTTTGTAATGCAGACAGCATGTCTGAATTGAGAGCAGACAAAACCAGTTCAGACTCCATTTGCTGCCTTCATTTCATACCTTAGAAGGGATTCTGATCCTTGGTCTTTAAAAAGTGTGATTAAATGCTGTAAGCAAATAATTTTTAACAAAAACACTTTCATTGTATGAATAATGCCATGGGTACAGCCTTTTGTAGTGTGGCCCTGAAAATTTAATTGTATTTTTCTTTCTTCCTCTGCCAGTCCATGAATATATATATATATATATATATATATATATATATATATACTCAGATGTGTATTCATGGACTGGCAGAGGATTTATTTACAGTAATACTCTGAATACTTGTCTTGACTATTTCAGGTAAGTCTGTCTTGGGACTAATTTATGTTGATGTGATACTGCCTTTAATACAGAGTGTGAGTCACACATAGTATGATGACTATGTAAATAGTCAGGGGTTAGGAGAATAAGTGAAGATTGAATTTGAGCCCTCTGCACAAATTAGATTAAACTGCTTACAAAAGTCTAACTATTAATGCAAACAATCAAACAAAACAAAACCTTTTGCAAAACAGAATTAAATATAAAACCATTAATTTCAGCCAAGCAATGGGGCCCTTCTTGATAGCTAGCAATAAATCTGAGTTTTAGATAAAAGTTAAAAAAAAGGAAATATTTATATTACAGCTCAAACTTTGGCCATGGAAGTAGATAAATGCACTTATATACTTTCATATTCTAAAATTGCTGTTGAAACTAAAGTAACATACAGTGCCTAGAAAAGGGCCCTCTTCAGACCCTCTCAAATTTTTCACATTTTGTTGCTTGAAAGCATGCAGTAATGGCACTTTGAATTAATTAATCTGTTATATACACAAGCTACTCCACACATTCAAAGCAAAAACAAAAATAAAGAAGTAAATAGATAATTAGTATGAAATAAAAGTGGAAAAGTCATGATTGCATAAGTATTCAAACCTTTTGCTGTGAAAAGCCTAAATGAATTCAGGTGCACAACATGACCTTAACAAGCCACACAATTAGTTGAATGGCCTCTGCCTGTGTGCAATAATAGTGGTTCTCATGATTTCAGAATAAAAACACCTGTCTCGGCCAGGTTCCTTGGTTAGGTAGTGAATTTCAAGTAGAGAATCAATCAAGAAGACCAAAGAGCTTTCAAAGCAAGTCAGGGATAAAATCATTAAAAAGATCATTTTGGTCCTGTGAGCCCAGTTCTACTCGGTCATCAAGAAATGGAAGGTGAATTGTACCACCCATACACTGTCCCTCCAAACTGAGCAGCCGGGCAAAGAGGACACTGGTGGCAACTTTGAAAGAGCTGAAGAGTTAATTTAATAGTTGAGATGGCAGGGTGGTAAGAAGGAAGCCATTACTAAACATAAACTCAAAAACTAATCTCAAATCCAGCTAAAGAAAGTGCCCGAGTGATCCTGCAAGAATGAGGAGACCAAATTTGAACGTTTTGTCTAAATGCTAACTAAACGTTATGTTTGGTGCAGACCCAACACCGTACATCTCCCAGTCGACACCATTCCTATAGTCAAGCCTGGTAGTTGTAGCATCATGAGATGGGGATGATTCTCTTCAGGAGGGACTGAAAAGCTTGTTAGGACTGAAGAAAAAATGTTGGAGCAAAGTACAGACAAATACTACAGGGAAACCTGTTTCAGTCTGCTAAAAACAATGCACCTTTCAGCATGACAATGATCCCAAGCACAAGGTCAAAGCCACACTGGAGTAAATAAAGAAAAATAAGGTGAATATCCTTGAGTGGCCTAGTCAAAGTCCTGACTTGATTCCTATTGAGAATCTGTGGAAAGACTATAAGTGATTCCCAAACCACAATGGTGGTTTAAAGTTTAAAAAAAAAAAAAAAAAAAAAAGGGTAATATATTGTACTTACCCGTTGTGCAATGTTGGTAGAGACTTACCCAAAAAGACTTGTACTATAATTGCTGCCAAAGGTGATTCTACCAAATATTGTGTTGTATGGTCTGAATTCTTATGCAATCAACATAATATATTTTGCTTACATTTTTGCTGACATCTACTGTAACTGTAACCTTAAAAGTCTTCAGCGGGTTAATTGTTACAATACACACAATACAATGAGGTAGCAGGTTTCATCTTCCACTAATTAATGTCAATTAGGTGTGTGGGTGTTTCTTAATAGTATATATAGTACTGTGCTAAAGTTTTAGGCAGGTGTGAAAAAAATGCTGTAAAGTAAGAATGCTTTCAAAAATAGACATGTTAATAGATTGTATTTATCAATTAACTAAATGCAAAGTGAGTGAATAGAAGACCAAAAGCTATTTTTTACAAAAACTATGATGGTAGCCAGCCATGCCTAGAAAATGCTGCAACTCATGCCAAGTCGTGGGGAAGGAAGTAATAACAGATACCTTGGCATCAAGTGGACGCACCTGACCATGGCCAACCTGTTTTCCAAGGTAGGAAACTAGCTTTGCCAAATTCACATTTAGCCAGGTTGAAGGTTAGTGAAGCCTGGGCTTGACACTCAAATACAGATCGTAATGTTCTGATATGAGACCACCAGTCGAATAAATAAACAACTAAATCATCCAGATATGCATCACAGTTTGGAACATTAGCTAAAATTAAATTCAGCAAACGCTGAAAAGTGGCGGGAGTGTTACACATTCCAAAGGGCATGACAGAATACTGTAGAAAATGATCTGGGGTAACGAAAGCACAGATCTCGGAGGCACAAGGGGTTAATGGTACTTGCCCGTAACCTTTTTATGAGATCCAGTTTATTAATAAAGGTGGCAGAGCCTACTTTATCTATGCAGTCAACTAATTTTGGTAAAGGGAAGGAATCTTGGACAGTCACAGCATTCACCTTCCTGTAAATCCATGCAAAATCGGATGGTACCATCAGGCTTAGATACCAGAATACAAAGGGAACTCCAGGGACTAGAACTCAGCACAGCAAGGTCATTTTCTAGCAAATATGCTACCTCCTGTTTCATGGTGTCTCTTTTTGTAGAATTAACATGTTATGTGTGTTGTTTAATAGGAGCAATGCTTCCCATGTTTAAATCAACTGTAGTGAGAGTGGGGACGTCACCGAAAAAGCAGGGGAAATCTTGGATTAATTTCATAATGTCCTCTCTTTGTTCACTAGGTAGATTAACTAATTGAGAAGGGAAAAACGGCAACATTTCCGAATTCAGCAACCAAGTGCACTGCTGAGGAGTGTTGTGCAATACCAAGCCATCCTCATCACTGCAGCTAACATCCATAGTGTTAACCATAGATGCTGGAACAGAGCAGACATCGGGCTCTGTAATCTTCTGTGACGACTTTGCTGGAGGATTCAGTCTGGAGTGATATAACTTTAATGTTAATGTGGCACATTCGAGACTGGCGTCTGCAGTTGGGCATTCAAACCACTTAATCAGTGTCACAATTTTTTTTCACAACAAGGTCTGGACCTGAAAACCAGGCAGAGAGGCAGGACCCTGGAATAGGCAACAAAACCAAAACCTGGTCACTTGGCTGTAGGGAACATATAACAGTGTGCTCATCATAGTGACATTTCATTTTTCTCTGTGAAGAGGAAAGAGAGTCTCTTGCTAGAGTGCATGCCTTGTGTAACCACTCAGGAAAACGATAAACATAATCCAGCACGTGTGTGTGGAGGAGTCAGTTGTCAGTAACTGATCCTTCAGCACTTTCAGGGGACCTCGAACAGTGTGACCGAAGACTAATTCAGCAGAACTAAATCCCAGCGACTCTTGCACCATTTCACATATAGCGAACAAAGCAAGGGGAACACCTTCATCCCATTCTCTCTCTGACTCTAGGCAAAATTTGCACAGGATAGATTTAAATGTCTGAAGCCAACGTTCTAGCGCACCTTTTGATTCTGGATAATATGCACTAGAGACACGGTGTAAGATAGATAGGGACTTTAAAACTTGCTTGAACATGTTAGAGAGGAAATTTGTGCCTTGGTCTGTCTGTGCAATTTCCGGGAGCCCAAATGTAGAAAATAACTTAATCGGGGCTTTTACAACAAACTGAGCTGCAATTCTATATAGTGGAATAGCTTCGGGATAGTGGGTAGCAATGCACATAAACTGGTTGCCTGACTTCGATTTGGGTAACGGTCCTACACAGTCAACCAATACATGCTCAAATGGTTCCCCCAGAACAGGGATAGGACATAGAGGGGCAGGAGGAATTACCTGATTGACATGTATGACATGTATGGCAGAACTGTGCGACATCTACCCTGGCCAAAAGAAATGCCAAAGAACCCGGTCATATGTTTTCCTGATCCCTAAATGACCAGCCCAGGGATAATCATGAGCAAGGGATAAAACATGCTGACGATAGGCAGCGGGGACAACAATTTGATGCATCGCACTACAGTCACTTTCTACAGTGATGTGGGAGGTCCACTTACGCATCAGGAGACAGTCATCAACAAAATAAGCCAAGTTTTCCTTGATAACTCCCTCTGGAGCAACAGCGGCATAAAAACACTTATTAAGGCTGGAATACGCTTTCTGTGAGACAACAAGCTGTTCATGGGTGACATTCAACTGCAAAGCCGTGACATTCGTTTCAGCAAGCAATCCTTCCACATTGGATTCATTATTAGGACACAAGGGGGAGCTTAATCTACCATTTACAAACACTGGGGCAAGAACCAAGTCAGACAAGTCGATCACTTCACCAAACCTTCGGGATTGAGCACTCGTGACAGCACACGCTGGAAACACACTAGGAAAGCTCTGGCCTAAATCATCTGAGTTTCCGGACAACCCAACACTTCTAATACAGGCAGCACTTTACCTCCTGCAATATCATTCCCCAGTATGAAAGTGACGCCTCGCAACAGCAGGGTAGGCCGCACCTCCAGATTGAAAATTCCGCTAACTGAGTTGGACTTGAAATGTACATGGACACGAAACCCATCTCAATGCCCTGAAATAATACACTTGGCCCACAGAACAAGTCATCGGAGAAGGGCAAGATATCAGTCACTATAAAGGATTGCGCGTCACCAGTGTTTCTAAGAATGCAAATATTTTGCTGATCGTCCAGATCGCCGGTCAATGACACTAAGCTATTCAAAATGAACGGTTTGTAACTGAGATCAGGAGAATCAGAAACAAAGTCAAAGTCAAAGTATTTTATTTATCAAGTGCACCGAATAACATGCGTCATTCTGAACAATGAAATTCTTGTGACATGGTACGTGACATCTACAGTACATAGTAATTAAATGCAAAAAAAATAACAGAAAATACAAAATATACCTAACAATAATAACTAAAAACAATGTTGAAATGGGAATATGGACAGTATGAATAGAAATCTTAAATATTATAAATATAAGTGTTGTAGTGCCTATAAATGGATACATTCAAATGTGCTAATGTACATGAATGTACATAGAAAGTGACCAGAGCATATGAAGTGTTCATGTGATCAATAGATCAGTGTTGCTGGTTGAGGAGCCTTATGGTCTGGGGGTAAAAACTGTAAGTTTGGAAGTATGTGTCCTAATGCTCCGGTAACGTCTATCAGATGGCATCAGTGTGAACAGACCATAGCCTGGGTGGCTGTAGTCTTTTATGATGTTCCGTGCTTTCCTAAAGCATCGTATATAGTAGGGAGATGGCAGCCGATGATATGCTGCCATACCAGGCAGTAATGCAGCCTGAGAGGATACTCTCAATGGTGCACCTGTAAAAGTTGGTTAAAGTTTTTGTAGACATGCCAAACTTCTTGAGTCTCCTCAGGAAGTATAGGTGCTTTTGGGCAGTTTTTACTGCTGAGTCTGCTTGCCTGGACCAGGTGAGGTCATCTTTGATAAACACACCGAGGAACTTGAAGTTGGAGAATCTCTCTACTTTAGCTCCATTGATGTGTATATGGTCATGATCCCCCCCTCTGCCGCTTCCTGAAGTCCACGATCATCTCCTTAGTCTTGCAGACATTGAGAGAGAGGTTGTAATCCCTGGCACCATGTAGCCAAGTCACTTACCTCCTCTCTGTATTCAGTCTCATCGTTGTTGGAGATGAGACCCAGGATGGTGGTGTCGTCTGCAAACTTAAGTATGATGTTGGAGCTGTGTGTGGCCACACAGTCCTGCGTGAACAGGGAGTACAGGAGGGGACTGGCTACACATCCCTGAGGGGCTCCGTTGTTCAGGGTCAGTGCAGAGGAAGTGAGGTTGCCCATTCACACCACCTGGGGTCTACTCGTCAAGAAGTCCAGCATCCAGTTGCAAAGGGAGGTGTTAAGACCCAGGGTCATGAGCTTGAGAACGATCTTAGCGGGCACAATAGTGTTGAATACTGAGCTGTAGTCCACAAACCGCATCCTCATGTACGTGTTACCCTTTTCCAGGTGAGAGAGAGGCAGTGTGTACAGTCAGGGTGATAGCATCGTCCGTAGATCTATTTGGACAGTATGCAAACTGAAGGGGATCCAAGGTGTCAGGAAGGGAAGAGCAGATGTGGGTTCTGACATGTGGGTTCAGCAGCTCTTCGGTACAGGGACAATGATGGTCTGCTTGAAGCAGGTGTGGATTGCTGACAGAGTCATGGAGAGGTTGAATATAGAGGTGAAAACCTCCACTAGCTGGTCGGCACACTCCCTGAGTACACGGCCTGGAATGCCATCTGGCCCTGGTGACTTCACTCTTTTAAAAGCACTCCTCACGTCAGCCTTGGCTAGGGACAGAGTGCAGACATACTGGTCCTCAGCAAGCCTCACCGAAGAAATTGTGTTGGTCGCCTCAAACCGTGCATAGAAGGCGTTGGAGCTCATCAAGAAGCGAGGCAGTGGGACGAGCATCACTGCTATTTCTCCCTTTATAGTCTGTGATGTGTCGCAGTCCACACCACATGCATCTGGGGTCACAGCTGTGGTAGTTAGACTCCAACTTATCCCTGTAGTCTCTTTTTGCATCTCTAATAGCCTTCTGTAGCGTAAGGTACACTTATAAATTTCAATTAAAGAAGTGAATTTATAGTATCACCTTATCACGAATCCTGGAATCTTGTAGAACTCAATTTCTGTAATAATTGGACACAGACACCAATTCCAAAGATATAAATTGTCAAATTTATTCAAAAACAAAGACTAAATGTAGCACTACACTAATTATACAAAAGGGAAAAACTAATTAAAATTCAACTCTAGATCAACAAATCAAAGACAAATCACTTCCGTGACCAAATCAAAGACCATGGGATCACACACAAATCGTTAAACAAAAAAGGTTATAAACACATTGACTACAATACTGGTTAGTAAGACGAAGGTGAGTCTCTCATTAGTATTGTTAGTCAGACATTAAATAACTACGCAGGTTAGTATTTATGTCAGGTAACTTCTCGTTATATATATATATATATATATCAGTCTCATTTACGTTTAGGTGCCGAGAAAGATCCTATCATTACTTGTTACCACAATTTCCCTTAACTGATTATTATTCAATGATTAAGGATAGGCAGGGCCACCTATAATCTAATGTCTATTAACTTGTGTCAATTTCAGACTAAACAGTTAAACAGGAATGAGAAGATATTTCTCGGCGTTGACAGATTTTATTTCTAAAATTATCAACAAAACAGTTTAATGCAACACACATTTATATTTAAGAAAACTAAATGATATTACACATTCTAGAGTTATGAATCACAGATTAACATTTCTAATTGATTTCTCAAATGTCATGAATCATGAACTCCAAACTGTTAAACTTATCTGAACTTCGTCGCAGAGAGGCCTCTCTGGCTTCAGGCTCAGATAACAGCACACGGCACGAGGTCCGTGTGGTTGGAACAAAGGCAGTCCGGTTCGGCTTTGTCCAAGAACTTCCACTCAGTCGATGCACCTGGAATTTGGGGTTTCGCGAATGTAGAGTCTATTCCAAACAGATTTTCCACTGGTTTGAAGGCTCCAAGGTTGTGCACAAAATCTTCTTTGTAAGCAGGGTTCCAGCGTAGTTACTTGAAGACAAAGTCTTTGAGGAAAGCAGGGCCCTGTTTGTTCCAAGGGTCAAGTTTCTTAAGACTCAAATAGCTATTTAAATAACTGAACACTTTCGTATACAGTCGACTTAGTCAATTGTCCAGCTGTAAAACTCCACTGATCAGGTGGGCACAGGTGGGCATGCGCAGTCTGTAAAGTTCTTTATTTAATAAAGTCCTTTAAAAGAATTCTTCGTACGGCTCAATCTCCTTTTCCCAGTTTAACTCTTCTGTTGCTGGCAAAGACTTGGTTGGTTTCTGGTTCCAGTTCTGGCAACAGAGCTACAGGTTGAGCTGTGGCAGCGAGTTTCTGGTTCAGGTGAGAGAGAGAGAGAGAGAGAGAGACTGTGCGCTGTTCTTTATAGTCTGTCAGATCAATAGGTGATTGGTTCCTGAGTTCTTGAGATTGGATTTCGGTTTCAGCCCCCAGTGTCCTATTGGAGGGGGGCTTGATTTATGACTGATGTCAATCCATGCCATCTTTTGGAAATGCCGGTTGGCCCGGGTTCGTAGCTCTATGTCGGGATTTCGGCTCTTGTCCACTTCAAAGAGTTTTTATTACCCACAGGCCCCTTTCTCCAGACATCTCATAGCAGGATTCCAAACCATTTGGCCTATTCTCGGCGCCATCCTCCCCAAAACTGTCACCCCGATGCAAACCAGCTCCAAGCTGATGAGCTAAGGAAATCTGATAACTTTGGGGGGGAGAGGTCTTCTTTAGATCAGTGCTTCAGCTCAGAGCTAAAATGCTCTTATCAAAATACACCCTACATAACGCTACACTTCCATAGGTCATATCTGGACCTCCTCAAAGCCTCCAGGTCCCCAGAGCTATAGGCAGCGGACCGTGCTCTGAGTGTAGCACGGACATTACCATTAACCCAGGGCTTTTGTTTGGGGAAAGTCCTGACATTGATGCTCCGGACGACATCATCCATGCACTTGGAGATATATGCTGAGACAGAGTCTGTGTATTCATCAATGTCTCCATCAGCTACAACACAAGGGTTGGAGAGGTGGATGTTGCTCTCCCAGGAGGATGGTAGGTGAGGACAGTGAGGGGAGGGAGGAGAGAAGAAAGTCAAGTTCATCCAGGAAGGAGGTGAGTGGACCAGGTGGACAGTGGAGAACTAGAAGGAAGCAGTGAGAGGGAGAGGTGATTTCCACTGCATGGAATTCAAAGCTGTGGGTCGAGATAGAGGGGGGGGAGAGAGCAGGAGCCCTGTTCCTCCTCCCTGCCCGGTAAGATGAGGGGAGTGGGACAGGATGAACAGAGAGGATAAGGCAGCAGGGGTGGTAGAGTTGTCTGGGGAGATCCACGTCTTGGTGAGAGCGAGGAAATCCAGAGACTGGTGGGAGGCGAAGGCGGAGATGAAGTCGGCTTTGTTGGAAGCTGAGTGGCAGTTCCACATGCCCCCAGAGAGTGGAGTAGAGGAGAGGGAGGAGGAGGTGGGGAGAGGCAGAGAGATGAGGTTAGAGGGATTGGGGAAGCAATAGCATGCAGCTGCATGCCGAGAAGACAGAGAGCAGGATGGGAATCGGAGAGATCGTCATTGTTGTTTGTTGTTGCTGTGCAGTGTTTCCTCGCAGTCTTCTCCTTGCTGGAGTCCCTGCCCTTTGGAGATGGGGCCCTTCAGAAGGAGGGCACTGAAGGCTGCTGGCTGACTGACTGCTGGCGCAGGGGTCCAGGGGGCTGCTAAATACGTCACCTGTAACTAATTAGGACAGTGCACACCTGTGTTGCATTGAATGACACAAGGCTGGTCAGGATGGCCCTCCCCCCCCATGCAGGATTGCTAATAGCACAATTAATGGCCACTTAATATCTGAATACAGACACACACAGTTACACTGAACAATAGCTCGTAGTAATGCTAAATAAATGCTAAATAGTCACAGCCTACAGTGTAACGCTCAAGTGTGTCAAGTGTGCTAAGTAACTTGCTAAAGATATATATATAGATATATAATTCGTAGCTAAACAAAAAAAACACGTAAACAATCAATGCAACTCTTAACTAAACTAGGAAACGTGAGAGAAAAAAGCGATACTTGGCTGCGGCGACTTGAGCGAATTCTCTGCTGGCTTGCCCGAGTGTTTTGATTGTTTTCTGTAGATTGGAAGGAGAAGAATGGAGATGTGATCCACCTTATCAAACACACCTCAGGCATAACTGTTGTTGGGCGAACCTACTGCTTTTGGTGGATAGGAAGTTGGCTGCGATTTACATTTCAGGCCTGGGCAATCAGCAACAATATGACCCAGCTGGTGAAAATAAAAACACTCCCGCTCCTACGACCAACCGGAGACTGAGACTGAGAGCTGGGAGTGGAGGTAAACATTCTACTGCCCATATGGGATGATACAAAAACACTTTTGTGTGTTAACACAAATTTGTCAGCTAACACAGCTGCTTGTGCCAGGGATGTTACCTTTTGTTCATGCAGAAAAGTAACCAAATGTTCAGGTAAACTGTTTTTAAATTCCTCCAGTAACACTAACTCTCTGAGAGAAACAACATCAGTGGCCTTACTGGCAGCGCACTGTCTGTCAAACTGGGTTTCTTTTTCCCTAACAAACTCCACAAAAGTCTGGTTAGTAGACTTTTTGAGGTCCCTAAACTTTTGTCTGTAAGCCTCAGGTACAAGCTCATAGGCATGGAGCACATAACACAAGCTGTCCTCCAGAGAGAGTTCAGTCATCACCTCCTCAGCTTTCCCAGACAACTTGCACTATAGCAAAAGAGGCCACATATCTTTTGGCCATCTCAGATGCAATGCGCTCAAATGCACCAAAATAGGGATCAACTTCTGTTTCACGGAACAGGGGAACTAAAGCATTTTGTTTACTTACATCAAAGGTGTCAGAGGGATGAGCTGGTGGAGAAGACGTATGAGAGGCTACCGAGGAAAGTGCACGCCCTGCAGTACCAGATGCGAGGGATGTTGCCTCCAGCTTCCACAGCTTTACCTCTTTCTCTGGCTCGATTTCCATCCTGCGAATCTCCAACCGCAGATTATATTCAGCCTGTTGTTCCCTGTTCTGCACCTCTAGATGAAGACGTGCCAGATGGATCTTCAGTCCGCTCGCCGCAGACGCAGAAAAACCAGGGGAGAGGGGTTCAAAGCATTGGCATTGTCATCGGAACCTTAGCCTCTACGGCAGCGTTTGCCTCAGCATCCGCGCCCGCAGAACCAGCCTCCATCCTCTCCACACTCTCCTTCAGACTGGGCAAGGGCCATGCGGCCGGAGTCATCGTACGCATAACCGGGGTGACCGGGACAGAGGCAAGATCAGAGACACGGACAGGGTTAGGAAACACCGGAGGCACAACAAGCACTTGCCCCTCAACCAACTTATCCATGACTATCTGCTTAAGCTGAGCTTTAACAATGTTCCTCGGAACTGTAAAACAGAAGTGATCCACTATTGCATATAAATCAGCCTTGCGACACACATCAAGCTGATCCAAAGACAGAACACTCAGAAAATGACATAAATCAAAACTAGTCATAATTGTGACAAATACAGAGCAAAAACCAAAACAAAAATAAGCGCATGCCCCCACACAGCAGAACCACCACACAACCCCTACAACGTTTTGCATGCAGCTACGGGAAAGAATATATATATATTTTTTTATTATTATTTTTATTTCTTGGCAGACACCCTTATCCAGGGCGACTTACAACATAAGTGCAAAAATACAGAGAAGTACAAGTCATCAATCATTACAAATTCAACTTAAAACATAGCAATTCAAAATAATACATTTTACAAATTCCAATTCACACAAGTACAGTAAGAGACTTCCTACATCCTGGATGGCGAAGTGCTGTCAAGATGTAGGGTTACAGACTAGGGCTACGGGAAAGGGAGCAAGGAGGAAAACAATCAAGAACGCGAAGAGCATAATAAGCTGAAGTGCTATCTAGCAGGGATAGAGGACTAATATTACAAGTGCTGTCGGAAGAGATGCATCTTCAGTAAGCGCCGGAATGAGGTCAAGGACTCTGCTGTTTTGACTTCAGTGGGCAGGTCGTTCCACCACTTAGGGGCCAGGGATGAGAAGGAGCGGGCTCTGGAGGAAGGAGAGTGGAGAGGAGGCAGAGTTAGCCTTCTGACACTGGAGGAGTGCAGTGGTCTGGAGGGGATGTATGGAGAGACAAGTGACTGAAGGTAGCTTGGTGCAGTGTGGTCAAGACAGCGGTAGGTTAGGGTCAAAGTCTTGAACTGAATGCGTGCCGCTATCGGGAGCCAGTGGAGGGAGCGGAGCAGTGGTAGCGTGTGCGAATTGTGGCAGAGAGAATACCAGATGAGCCGCAGAGTTCTGGATGAGCTGGAGTGGACGGGTAGTGGATGCAGGCAGGCCGGCCAGGAGGGAGTTGCAGTAGTCCAGGCGGGAGAGGACCAGTGACTGGACGAGTAGCTGAGTTGAGTAGTCGGTGAGGAAGGGACGGATCCGGCGTATGTTGCTCAGGAAGAATCTGCAGGTGCGCGTCAGTGTGGTGATGTGCTGGGAGAAGGAGAGCGCAGGATCGAGGGTGACTCCTAGATTTTTAGCGGAAGAAGAAGGAGAGAGTGTGGTGGATTCCAAGGGGATCGAGATGGGGAGGTCAGCAGAAGGTGAGGAAGAGTGGGGGAAAAAGAGGAGATCTGATTTGGAGAGGTTGAGCTTGAGGTGGTGCGAGTGCATCCAGGCGGAAATGGCAGACAAGCAGGAAGAGATGCGTGAGGGGATGAGAGGGTCAGAAGAGGGAAAAGACAGGAAGATCTGGGCATCATCAGCGTAGAAGTGGTAGGAGAAACCATGGGAAGCGATGAGGGGGCCCAGGGAGCGAGTGTATAACTCCCAACCCCAAGTGGCTGATTTAAGGGAATGAGGGGGACATAACATAGAACACACAAATGCAAATCCACTACTTGACTTGTATTTCTGGAACAGACCCTAACTATCTACACTAACCAAACTATCTAAACCTGACAACTAATACAAAGGGGTGATCACCACCCCTACCTAAATACCTAATGTGCTAGACAACATATAACCCTATGTGTAAACATGTAAACTCATGGGTATCTCCCCTATCTACCCGTTTTCCCCTGAACAAAAGTCAATAACAGATTACAATGTGATGAAACCAAAACAGAGAAGAAAACAGTAGGTAATAACACAAGGAAAACACAATCAATCACAAAGGTAATTTAAACACAAACAAACAGGGTAGCAGCACGAAATGGCATTGCGCTCTGTCAGCTCTCTCGAAATGGAGAAATGACAGGGTATTTAAACTTGTCAGAGACATCGGATTGGACAGGAGCAAGGGACAGCGAAGTTTGAATGACTGGGACGTAAACCAATCATAGCCAGACACCTGCGTACAATAGGGATAGGGAGAACAACAGAACACAGAGTACATGCCAGTATAGGTACGCAGTTATGTAAGGCACGTAACACATACCTATAAAGCCAGAGAAACTAATAATTTTGCAGTGGTCTCTTAATTTTTTCCAGAGCTGTAGATTTTTCTTCTGTTCGCTCACTTTGCATTTAGTTAATTGATAAATATAATCTATTAACATGTCTATTTTTGAAAGCATTCTTACTTTACAGCATTGTTTCACACCCTTCTAAAACCTTTGCACAGTACTGTATGTGTTGTTAGTAGACCTTGTTATATTCTTTTATTAGGTTTCCACACATTTATAACAGATCTGATGGGCAATTATCAACACAGTAAATGTTAAATTAAATGCAAGTAGTCTTTAATGCTAATTATATAAATCTGATGGCTCCTGTTTTAGCTTCCTAAAAAACTTAAATTAACGTTGCACTAAAACAAACCTACATGCTCTGTTACTATCTCTTCTCTGTCCCAGGATCTGCTGTAACCTGATTGCTTTACAAGCTAATGTTCTGTCAGTCTAAAAAACAGCATTGTATTGACTGTACTGTCTGAAATATCAGTAACACTTTAGATCAATGGGTTCAAATTATAAATGCTTTATATAATGTAAAACATGGTAATAAAGTACTAGTATATCATTAATAGACATGTACTAACTGATATCAGTTAAACATTAACAGTTAACAAATTCAACATTAGGGGGCCACCGAGGGCTGACAAACTTTACTCCACAGCAATGTCTCAAAAAAGTGCCGCACTCGACTATCTTGCTAGCTAGCAGGCTGAAAGAAAGTGACTATTAAGCTAGAACAGTATTGAAACGTAATAACCATTCAACTCGGGCAATATTACCGAAATTAACGTTGTCTCTGCCATTCCTACAGTAGCCCTTTTGTATGGGACACCGTCATACCGGTAATTGCCATTATTGAAGGCACAAAATGTAATTTGGAGGGAAAAAAACAGCTAACTTATGAAAGTTAAGCTAAGCTATGAATGCTATGAAAACTATGAATAATGAAAGCTAAGTCCTACCTCAAGCAGCAGTATCACCACCACTACAAAAGGTTTGACCACAAAGGAAAACTACAAAATGTCATGAAAAATGGGGAGAAGATACAGCGAACAAGGCTTCTGTATTCAGTTAGCACAGACTCAGTCTTCTGTTCTGTGTGCAAACTTTTTGGAAAACTGGACAATGTACTTACCAATGGGGGATTTAGAAATTGGAAGAACCTAGCTTGTCATTTAAAGGAACATGAGTATTCAAAGACACACATTACCAATATGACAAGTTGGCATGAACACCAGAAGGGGCTCAAGACTAAGACAGCCATTTATCAGAACAACCAGGATTTCATGCACCTTGAGGTGCAGCACTGGAGAGGTATAATACACAGAGTGATTGCCATAATATGTCACCTACCTGAAAAGAACCACGCTTTGAGAGGGCATACAAATGTCATATATGACCCACATAATGGCAATTTCCTATCACAGTTGGAATTGATGGCACAATTTGATCCAGTCATGAATGAACATTTGAGTAGGATCCAAAACAAAGAAACAAAGGTGCACTACCTCAGCAGTCAAATTCAAAATGAAATCATAGCACTAATTGGAGACAAAATAATTGACGAGATAGTCAGAAAGGTGAAAAAAGCAAAGTACTTTTTCGTCATAATGGACTGCACTCCCGACATTAGCCACACTGAACAACTTTATGTTGTCTTGAGAGTGGTGAACTGCGAGCCATCAGTTGGAACATCTATCTCTGAACATTTCGTAGGATTTGTTGATGTTCAAGACACCACTGGAAAAGTTCTGTTTGACACACTTCTGGAGAAGTTGGACAAGCTCAACTTGAACATTGCAGACTGCTGTGAACAATCCTACAATAATGGGAGCAACATTATGGGACATAGACAAGGGGTTCAAGCAGGAATATTGCAACTGAATGAGAAGGCACTGTGTGTCCCATGCAGCAGTCACACTCTTAATCTGGTTGTAGCAGATGCAGCCAAATCTTCAGTAGTCTCCATCTCCTTCTTTGGTGTTTGTACAATCTTTTTAGCTCCTCTGTGCAACGCTGGGCAGTTTTACAGGAACATGTTAAGCACTTAACAGTAAAATCTTTGTCAGTGACCAGATGGGAGGCCAGGATTGACAGTGTGAAAGTGGTGCATTACTACCTGCCAGAGATCATACAAGCGTTGTCTACTCTCCAAACCCTCTCAGTGCAGAAGAAGGACTCGGAGACAATGTCCACAGCAACCAGCATAAAGGGTGAACTCATAACATGGAGTTTTGTACTGTGCATTGTAATCTGGTATAACATATTGTATCAGATTAACCATGTCAGCAAGATTCTGCAGAGCCCCATTGTTTCTCTTTAAACACTTAAAAGAGAAACAAATGTAGTGAGAGTATATCTGGACAATTTCAGGGAAAGTGGACTTGCTGCCTCTTAAACTGATGCTAGAGAGATGGCAGAAAACCTAGAGATTGACAGGACATTTCCTGAAAAAAGACAGCGGAAAACAACCCAGCAGTTCCTGTATGAGGGCAGAGAAGAAACGCAATCCACTCCAGATGAGCACTTTAACAGAGTTTTTTTTTCTTCCCCTAGTGGACACAGCATTCAAAAGCTTGAATGACAGATTTTCAAAACTGGAAGATGTTTATGTCCTTTATGGTTTTCTGTTCTTAGAAGAAAATATGTCAAATACTATTCAGAGTGGCAAACCTGCAGACAACTGTAAGAAATTGGAGAAAACACTACACAACATAGATTCTGAGGATTTGGTTCTGGAGGTCAGGGCTGCTGTCCATGCCTTTCATTATCATGTATCTTCCCAGAGAGATGCTTGATTACACTTACAAGGAACAGCTTCTAGATCTCTATGGAAACCTCAGCATTACCCTTTGTCTGCTATTAACTCTTCCAGTCACTGTTGCCTCTGGAGAGAGAGGTCAACCATGTCCCAGAAGAGACTTTCAGGGAAGGTCTTTGGACCTGGAGGACATAGTGGCAGCATTTGCATTAGCCAGGACCCCAGGAGCCCTTAGTTCCAAGTTCCCTTAACAAGCATCAGGTGACGGATATCTCTAAATGCATTTCAAGATATCTTAAAATATTTTAAGATATCTTTAAATAATTTAGAGATATCTGCAAACCATTTAGAGATGTATAAATAAGGTGCTTTTTAAAGATTTAATATATGTGCAAATGACTTCCTGTTCATTTAGAGATATCTGCAAATCATTTCAAGATATCTTCAAATGACTTCCTGTATGTTGGCTGAGATTATCACTTCCTGTTTCCTCATTCAGTTACATAGAAATGAAAGAACAAGTTAATAGGAAGTGATAATCTTGGGCTACATACAGGAAGTCATTTGCAGATATCTCGAAATGATTTGCAGATATCTTTAAATGATTTAGAGAGATCTTTAACTATTTGACAATATCTTGAAATTAAAGATATCCCTAAATGATAATTTGGCTTGCCATATACCTGTCCCCTCCCTAACTAGATCGGTCTCCATTCATAAATATCCTGGCAGGCATGCATACACACTCACACACCTGACTTAGATCCTGAATATTCCCAATTCACAACACTTATTTTAATTTATCTCACCAGGCAAGAGCGAAGAAATGTGTTATTTCAGTACCACCCACCATTTTCACACCTATTTGAGAAAGAAAATGTTACTTGGTCAGCTGGGATGGTTTTTGTTTAAATTAACATGCAATGCAATTTGTTAAGTGTGACAGGATTAAATGCCGTCTCATATCTAATTGCTGTCTGTGTAGGCTGTGAATTTCAAATGCACCCAGAAGACTTTTATGAAAACTCATCCTATAAAGCTTTGTATAAATGCCTTGTTTTGGAAAGAACATAATTTGATTGTTTAATGGCTGATTTTACTAAAGGTTCTGTGTGGCCTAGTCAAATTATACATTTAAGAGAAAGGGGGGGTGCTGAATCCTAACTATTATGCTGTGATTATGTAACCAAAAATAAAATAAATGGTAAGATGATGCTTCTCATAAAATGAATTCTTATGAAAAGGGATTCTTTACAGACTACCTCAAAGCTGTTAAAATAATGCAGCATGTAAGACTACAAATTCTTCAAATGCAGTAGTTGAAAGGCATTAGGGAAACCTGCATCCACTGCGAACCTCACCTGTTACGCTCCTCAGGAGGGGAACATAACCACCCATGCACACACACCCTGTGGTAGGAAAGGACAATGTAATGGTGAGTGCACTAAAATGTGTACCAAGCAACAACATAAGTTTCCCAAAAAAGGGATTTTTTGGACTGTAATAAACTACTTGCTAACAAAGTTAAAGTGAAAGTTCATAACAATAGAAAGGTTTACATGTATAGATAACATTGGACAGGGTTGCACAACATAACAATAGGCAGGTTTTACAAATATAACAATAGACAGGTAATGTAAATGAAGGGGTGGTGGCTAACTGACAAAGGGTGGGAGAAGGGCCGTGTGAATGGTCTGTCAAAACAACAAAGTTACAAAAAGGCCCTGACTGGGGAAACAGAGCCAGGCAAAAGATAAGACAAAACACCACCATAACAGTCTTCTTTCACACACTAAACCGCACAGGTATATATGGGTGATGGATCCTTCTGTGATTGGCCAGCAACAAAGGATGGGGGAACCAATAAGGACAGGTAACACACCCCCCTTCAGCAGCAAATCCCCACACCCGAAAGAGAGCTCATCAGCAGCAAATCACTCCTAAAAGAATTAGAGACAGAGAAGACAAACAGCACCACAGATTTCACAAGGGCGGGGACGTAACATCCCCCAACCTTGAACACCCCATATCCCTTCGTGGTCTTAGAGTATGTGAGCTCCAGTCTGCTAATGGGGCTTCTGCTGCAGAATATGAAGCTGAATGAAGTGAGGCACCGAGAAAGTTTTTACCAGAAAGATTATAAATATGCAGGTTCCATTTTTGCTCATAGAACAAAGAAAGGCATCTGTCTGCAGCACAGAGATGGAGAAGAGAAAGCAGCTCCTGGGACAGCTGGGTGAAGCTCGGCAGATGAAGGGGCACATCGACTAGCACAATCAGGCGCTGTTCCAGATGCTGGTGTGGTGTCTCACCCCAGAATAGCTGAAGGACTATAGCTACTTTGTGGAGATGAAGGTCACACTTTGAGTGGAGCAGCGCCAACTGGAAGAAAAGTTTTGTCTGGGCGAGGAGCAGCTCAAGGACCTGAGCGGCAGCCTGGGTATTGGCTATGGGCACTACTGAGGTGAGGAGGGGTCAAAGTCTGTGAGGCTTTCCACAGTGCTGCCACCCAGTGCCTCATACCAGTTGGTCCTCAATGAAACTCTTCTTACTTTTTATTGTATTAATGTAATTTGTATTCCTTCTAATGATATACAGTGTTTTTACAAGCATATACACACTTACTGCCCATATAAATAGCTTTAAACAGACTTTTGCACAGAACTGTATATCCTTAAACATGAAATGATATTGTACATCTATAAAAGAAAAATCATCAAGGACCTGCCAGTCCTGCGTGACAAAGATGTGTTTATTCGGTTCTGCTGGTAGCGCCCAGGTGGCCTTGCAGACTGTTCTTACCTGGTCTCTCTCCTGAGTTGAGAGCCTTGGCAGTTTCCCCTGCAAGTGGACCTGCTGTCCCAGGCGCAGGGCACACTCTGGCACCCCAACCCCGACCTACTGATGGCCTGAGGTCTGTCAGATGCGGTAGTAGCCACTATTCATTGGCCTCCATGAAGTCGCAGTACTCCTACCGCTGGCAGTCTTTCCAGACTTGGCATCAGGACAGAGATCAAGGCCCAGACCTGTAACAGAGGTGTACCAGAGTTCCATTTCCACGTGTCACGCTGGATTAATGGGTCCCATTTCCTGGCCTCTGGCAATTTCTAAAAGGTGCGCACAGGCTGTGGCCTCCCCACGCCCCTTCACTGCCTGTATGGCACCTTGATGTAGTGCTAGACGCACTTTCTAAGGCCACATTTGAACCACTGCAATCAGCTGACCTCAAGCTGGCGTCACTAAAGACCGCATTTGTTGCTGGCAATTACGTCCGGCAATTATGCCGTAGGTTCCCTGCCCTAACTATTCTATTACTTTATTTCCTGGAGATCTGCTTTCAATCATCAAAAAGCTGCAGTCTCATTCAGCAGAATATAGCTGTCTATGCAAGGAGTCCATGCTACATGATGCTCAACAGACACCCCACTGCACTTTAATCCTGCCCTCCTGTGAACAGTGTGAGAGCGAGTTATTTCACACAAAGCAGAGTAAACTGCGTCCTTAGAGTGATATCATATGGACTCCTCACATAGACTTTTATAACCAACTGAATTAAGTCACTTCAAACCCCAGGAACCCCATAATTCTTTAGCATTAAATGCTGATCTCCTGAATATGATTTAATAAAAAACTGCATATAATAATAATATTGCCTTACTGTTTAACAATCCCTTTAACAATCTTGAGCAAACATTAAAATGGAATAATATAGTTCATAAGAAATTAAATTGTCTTAAGCGTATTAAACTTGATGGTATTTCTCCATGACATATTAGGTAAATATTACGCTTTGGACTATAGCAAATCAAAATTTTGACCTACCTATAAATAGCATTTTACAACTTGCACCCAATTGCGTTTTGATTTATAAATAGTAGAAAGAGGATTCTAACAATAATCTAAACCATGATGGGGTACAGGTTTGTCCTTTGCAATTTGCAGATAGGTCAAAGTTGTGATTTGGTCTAGCCCTACAGATATTTATATAGTTTGTAATTTGTTCTCAGAGGCATGGTGTAGGATAATAACATGTTTGTATGTATGTACAGTGAGGGAAAAAAGTATTTGATCCCCTGCTGATTTTGTACGTTTGCCCACTGACAAAGAAATGATCAGCCTATAATTGTAATGGTAGGTGTATTTTAACAGTGAGAGACAGAATAACAACAAGTGAAATAAGTATTTGACCCCTTCGACTTAGTACTTGGTGGCAAAACCCTTGTTGGCAATCACAGAGGTCAGACGTTTCTTGTAGTTGGCCACCAGGTTTGCACACATCTCAGGAGGGATTTTGTCCCACTCCTCTTTGCAGATCCTCTCCAAGTCATTAAGGTTTCGAGGCTGACGTTTGGCAACTCGAACCTTCAGCTCCCTCCACAGATTTTCTATGAGATTAAGGTCTGGAGACTGGCTAGGCCACTCCAGGACCTTAATGTGCTTCTTCTTGAGCCACTCCTTTGTTGCCTTGGCTGTGTGTTTTGGGTCATTGTCATGCTGGAATACCCATCCACGACCCATTTTCAATGCCCTGGCTGAGGGAAGGAGGTTCTCACCCAAGATTTGACTGTACATGGCCCCGTCCATCGTCCCTTTGATGCAGTGCAGTTGTCCTGTCACCTTAGCAGAAAAACACCCCCAAAGCATAATGTTTCCACCTCCATGTTTGATGGTGGGGATGGTGTTGTTGGGGTCATAGGCAGCATTCCTCCTCCTCCAAACACGGCGAGTTGAGTTGATGCCAAAGAGCTCGATTTTGGTCTCATCTGACCACAACACTTTCACCCAGTTCTCCTCTGAATCATTCAGATGTTCATTGGCAAACTTCAGACGGGCCTGTACATGTGCTTTCTTGAGCAGGGGGACCTTGCGGGCGCTGCAGGATTTCAGTCCTTCATGTCGTAGTGTGTTACCAATTGTTTTCTTGGTTTTCTTTTTTGTTGTTATTCTGTCTCTCACTGTTAAAATACACCTACCATTAAAATTATAGACTGATCATTTCTTTGTCAGTGGGCAAACGTACAAAATCAGCAGGGGATCAAATACTTTTTTCCCTCAATGTATCTATGTATTTATGTTTTTGTATACAAATTAAGTAATAAAGAATGTTACTTCTTATGATAGGAATTTATAATAAGATTATTTATAATGTACATTTTTAAATATGTTTCTGATATGTCCATGTGGGTGGGACTTAGCTGAGGAGAGTCAGGTTGGTGATATAAGTAGACACGCAGCCCTCTTCACAGAGTTGTTCTATTTGAGTTATTCTTGCAGACCTGTTGAAGTGAATTGATAGCTAGATGAAATGAACTGTATGAAGGCAATTAGTAAATTAAAAGGCAGTGGCTGATAGAAGCAGATATAATACCTGGGCTTAGTAGAGACGATGGATTGAGCTTTAGGTGTCCATGTAACCATACTATAATCAATAAAATAGATGATTTGCAAACATGTATAACAAAACAATAAAAAGTTGTTCTTTAAGATACATGTGAATATGTTGCAGTATTCTAAATTATAAGAAATAAAGAATATTTAAAATCTTGCTAGCTTTAAAAGCAAATAACCTCACTCTCTTCTAATAATTCTCCTTTTTATCTGGAACAATTTCATTGTTCAGTGACATTCACTATCCTTTCAAATTGTAATCCTTTTGAAATGTATTTTATAAATATGAAATATTGTCAGAGCCTGTCAAAATAAATAAAGGAGTAAACTAAATAAAAAAAACTGCAAAATAATCCATTATGAAGTATAGCCCTACATGCAGGGATTTACTTCCAAGGCCATTGTCAAAGTCAAACAAATATGTACCTTGAAGTAAAAGTCAAAAGCACATTATAATGTTTGGTACATGTTGCATTATTTAAACTTAAATTTACATTTTTTTAATCAAAGCTTTGATACTACACACACATGGTTCTTATGAAAAGAATGAACTATAACAACATAATGTATTATATGAGTGTATTATATGTTTAACATAAGCAGAATTTACTTAGACGTTTTTGCACAAAATGCAAATGTTTAGTTTTTTCCAGTTTTAAACTAGGCGCTAATCTGTTAATATGCATTATATTATTTAAAATAATGTATATAATTCCTCAAATTATTCAGGCTGAGATAACAACACATTATGTGCTAAAGCATTCATATCAAATACTTTGCAAAAGTAAAGTAATAATGTCATATAAGCATAGGTAAGTCTGAAAGAGCTTTACCTCTTAATTTATTCTTATAATTTTAAATTCTAATTCTAAAACGAGGAGCTGTGAGAGAATCTGCAGGTTGTTTTCTTGACTTAATAACGCTAGAATGTGACCACAGTTGTCGTACTCATTTTTTGGTGCCACAAATCATTTTAAATAACACACAAAATCAGCAGTGTTTCTTGGTTGTAGTGCTATGGGTGTGCTTGATCATCGAATGGGGAATCTCCGTGATCTATGAAGTACATTCACATGTATGATGCGAGTTTAAGGGATCAGTTTACAAGTGATTACTGCTATAGTACAAACATTAATTTGCCACAATACAAAGCGCACACTATAGGTCTTACACAAAAAAATTGTTTCTGAGCATGTGGGTCTAATACTTTGCTTACAGTAGGCCTAATCCTATAGCCAAAACATTATCACAACATGCACCATTATAACTACACTACATCTGCATTGGAGTACTAGCCCAGTTCAAAGCACCAAAACACATACACACAGCCAAACAACACATCAAGCACTGACCCAGCAACATCATTAGGCCTCAAAAGCTTTGCACTTCAGATCTCAAACACATCATTGATAACCACAATATCCACAAATGATATGAATGTATTAAAATCAGTACCTTTTTGCACCACGTCATCAAATGAAAACACCGAAGCAATTGCTTTCGCCAGCTCTCTCAAATTCCAAATTAAAGTCATTATTATTATTATTAGTATTAGTAGTATTTATTTCTTAGCAGATGCCCTTGTCCAGGGCTATATATTTATAACCAACAGAGTTCACTTAAATTATAGTAGGCCATCAATACATGACAACACAATAGCCAAGAAGTAAACAATATAGGCGTTTTAGGAAATAATCACTTACCATTAGACATTTCATAGAAGGACAATGTGTCTATTGTTTTGATTTATAGCAAAGGCATCAATGATCCATTGGACAGCAAGAACCCTTTCTCTCTGGTTGTTTATGGCCAACAATGACAGGTAGGTTTTTAGATGCCGGAGACTATGGCAAGCCAAATTATCATTTAGAGAGATCCTTAAATGCATTTAAAGATATCTTCAAATATTCTGAGATATCTCTAAATCGTATAAAGATATCTTTAAATGATTTAGAGATATCTGCCAGCCATTTAGAGATATCTCTAAATTATAATTTGACTTGCCATAGTAGACAAGAGAAACTCTGCTCGCTATCTCCACCAATTTGTCAGACTTATTCCATCTGAATTTCACTCCACTTATAAATATCATAGAAGATGATCTGAACCGATGGATGAATTTACCACTCTCTATTATTGGCAGAATTACAACAGTTAAAATGTTCTTTGCTATGGTCCCAGTACAACCAACAACCAATTGGTTCCAAAATTTAGATTCAATAATTACTGAATTACTGAAACATTTTTTATTAAATTGAAAATGTATTCTCTCTTATACATAGAACATGTACAATTTACTATTTAACTGCAATAGAATTAATGTACAGTATGTTCAATGAAGCCCACAGGACTGAGAAGTATATTATTGTTCTAAAGATTTCCATATCTTAAGACAAATCTGTCATTTCACATGACTAACTTCAGTGGGACCTGAAGGACATCAGGTTATCGCCTGTTGTTCTGTTTGCTGAAATGTGCCATTTACATTGATTAGTCCAAGAAATGATTGTTGCCTGTGGAGTAATATGATAAAAATATGTTGCTCAACAGGAATGTGAAATAATTCTGAAGAAAAATAGCAATAACTATAGCAAGCTATTCATCTACTTTTCTCATTTACATTTGATATATTTTAATTATGAGAACCATTTACTCAAATCTTTAAGAATGCTTGTTTGCATGAAACAGTTGCCTTAAAATGCTTTAAATAGTCAAGAATGTGTTATTCTCATACCCTTTCTTTCTCAGTGAGGTTGTGTACAGTACACAGTATTTGTATTTTATTTCTTATTGTAATTAATCATCTCTTGCATGGCAGCTGAGGAACAATTTTCAGAACTACAGAACCACCTAGAATTGTATGTTTGTTTGTCTGTTGCTTCAGTGCAGTACAAGCAGCTATTTATAAAATGGTCTTGCATTTTTAATTTGCCTTGTTTTATATATATATATATATATACACTCACCTAAAGGATTATTAGGAACACCTGTTCAATTTCTCATTAATGCAATTATCTAACCAACCAATCACATGGCAGTTGCTTCAATGCATTTAGGGGTGTGGTCCTGGTCAAGACAATCTCCTGAACTCCAAACTGAATGTCTGAATGGGAAAGAAAGGTGATTTAAGCAATTTTGAGCGTGGCATGGTTGTTGGTGCCAGACGGGCCGGTCTGAGTATTTCACAATCTGCTCAGTTACTGGGATTTTCACGCACAACCATTTCTAGGGTTTACAAAGAATGGTGTGAAAAGGGAAAAACATCCAGTATGCGGCAGTCCTGTGGGCGAAAATGCCTTGTTGGTGCTAGAGGTCAGAGGAGAATGGGCCGACTGATTCAAGCTGATAGAAGAGCAACTTTGACTGAAATAAGCACTCGATACAACCGAGGTATGCAGCAAAGCATTTGTGAAGCCACAACACGTACAACCTTGAGGCGGATGGGCTACAACAGCAGAAGACCCCACCGGGTACCACTCATCTCCACTACAAATAGGAAAAAGAGGCTACAATTTGCACAAGCTCACCAAAATTGGACAGTTGAAGACTGGAAAAATGTTGCCTGGTCTGATGAGTCTCGATTTCTGTTGAGACATTCAGATGGTAGAGTCAGAATTTGGCGTAAACAGAATGAGAACATGGATCCATCATGCCTTGTTACCACTGTGCAGGCTGGTGGTGGTGGTGTAATGGTGTGGGGGATGTTTTCTTGGCACACTTTAGGACCCTTAGTGCCAACTGGGCATCGTTTAAATGCCACGGCCTACCTGAGCATTGTTTCTGACCATGTCCATCCCTTTATGACCACCATGTACCCATCCTCTGATGGCTACTTCCAGCAGGATAATGCACCATGTCACAAAGGTCCAATCATTTCAAACTGGTTTCTTGAACATGACAATGAGTTCACTGTACTAAACTGGCCCCCACAGTCACCAGATCTCAACCCAATAGAGCATCTTTTGGATGTGGTGGAACGGGAGCTTCGTGCCCTGGATGTGCATCCCACAAATCTCCATCAACTGCAAGATGCTATCCTATCAATATGGGCCAACATTTCTAAAGAATGCTTTCAGCACCTTGTTGAATCAATGCCACGTAGAATTAAGGCAGTTCTGAAGGCGAAAGGGGGTCAAACACAGTATTAGTATGGTGTTCCTAATAATCCTTTAGGTGAGTGTATATATATATATATATATATATATATATATATATATTTGGTTTGGGAAATTATGAAGACAACCTAGAAAGAATCTCAAGCTAGTAGCTTTATATGCTTTTACGAGCTCGTTCACAATTTGCAGTACTGGGCCACACGAGAGCCTTGATGAAGGCAACCTGCTTCAAAGAGAGATGTTTTTGGACAGACTGTGATTAAAGGTTAGATTTCAGGCACAAAGTTATAACTGCAGTGGTAGCCTCGCCGGCATGTTACCAGCGGATGTGAGAGTAAGGCTCATTTGTAGGCAATGTGGGGAACGTGCTCACATTGAGCATCAATGTTCTCCGCAGAGCTCATCTTCTTTAAAGCTACACATTCTCTGACGTTGGGTCCCCAAACAGGAGAAGGAGCACTAAGTAGCAGAAATTTCCGCCTTTCTAGAGCTAACATTAAATTCCACCCCAATCAGCTTTCTGTTAAATACCGTGGCTCAAGTAACCATTTATTGCAGGGAATTATCCTGGGGATATGTTCAAGGGCAGATAACAGTTTAGTCTTTCATTGAGAGATCTTTTATAGTTATGGACTATTGGACAGGGCAGCATTTTAAAAATACTCTAAAGAAAGCAATGGCATGAGAAAAAAAGTCAGACTTTTTGACAGAGTTGTAGGATTCCAATCAGCTTTAAAGCTAATTAATGCAGATGGAGAGCAGGCGAAAGACAAAAGAATGCTTAAAAGGGTCGAGAGGTTTTTGGGTGGGAGATAAAATCAAATGAGGTAATTAAATGTGTCTCAACCAATACAATTTATGGATTCATTTTAATCACCCTACTATAACTAAAGGCACATCATTCATTAGATAGGTGGTTAAACATTTATTAGAAAAATGTAGGCAATAAATATGCACAAACACTGGTGAAACCTGTTGCTACATAGTCCTTTGTCCTTTGCTTTTTAAGTTGCATATGAATAATTTACCAACAGTATGTAGGTCATCTTTAATATATGTGTGTAGCTGACACTTTGATGAGAATAACAGTATGCAGGGTATGTACAAAATGAGTTTTGATTCAGGGTTGCAATTACCCAGCAACTGTCTTGTGTTTGTAATATGATATTAGCTTATGGCTTTCCATAACTGGCAAACAGGTAAAGTGTACATCAATGTTCCCAAAGATTAGCCATGAATTATTGCAGGTCTCTGGATATTTGGGAGATAGATCAAAGAAGACACACACTGAATAGGTTACTTTTAGAGCCCTGTCTGAAATGAGGTCTATATAATTTCCTCAGACACTTGCTCATATATTCTTGGGTATAGCATGTTTTACTCTTTCAAAATATAAAATTTTTAACATGATTCTTACTATTTAGTGGCAGTTAAACCCATTAAAACCCATTTTACCCTCTCCAAGAATGAAATAAAGCTGTACATGAAAGTTAACGGACTGGATTCGTTTTTTTGACAGGTGATATTTCTTCAACACACTTTACTAAAATGTTACAAAACAAGAATCAATCACTTTAAATTATTAATATAATATGAAAATCTTATTTGACACCAGTATTGTATGGAAACTGGGATTGACAAGTAAATCTTATTATTTTAAGACTTTTATTAATTACTTTATTTATTCATTTATTTTAGTGGCTGGTGAAGCTGAACCTGGAAAGTAATTACATTACAAATGTACATATTAGACATTTCAGGTGGATTCCTCAATGCCTTCAGTAAGATGATGAGAAGTAACAAAAGCATAACACAATAATAATAATAATAATAATAATAATAATAATAATAATAATAATAATACCAAAGCCATTATTTGGCTTTTTTCAATAGTTTATGTTCTAGCATAAACGTTGTCTCATTGCAATTAATGAAGATGCACTTCATTACTAAAAGTATATATATATATATATATATATATATATATATATTCCTTGGAAAAATATATAAACCAGTTGATTTGAGATCTTCGTTAAGCACTCCAAACATTTTTACAAGTCACATTTTGTAAGCAATAAATTAGGGGTAATTATAGGTGGTCCATCAGTGCCAGTGTATTGATTTCTGCTGTGCATCAGTAAATGTGTTCTTCAGAGTATAATTATGCAAACTGCTCCACTGCAGGAACCCATCAAATGTTTTTTAAAAAGTACATCCTTCCTTGCCAGAAGATTCTGGATCAATTGCTGCTCTGGCAGGTTGTTTTTCTTCTGAAACTTCAACAAAATATTGAATGCCTAAGATGAAATGACCAATGTATTTTTACTGGCAGCCTCTACTAATACCAGAGATTCTGTCTGCCTTAAGACAAACTAGGAGAAATACATTAAGGCAGTGTGAAATTTCAAAGACACAAAGGCACCGGTTTCTGAAAACCCTATGAATGATTTATCGTCATCTATCATAAAATCTATTCCAGTTTCTACAAAGTTTGAGTTATTGGTCTTTTCTAAATTCAGCTGTTTTACTTGTCATTTCACACTTTGAAGTGCTTTCTGATTGCCGAGCCTTTTTCATTAGGGAGGAGAGTGAGCGGAGCATGACACTACTGTGCATGGCATCAACAATACAACACAAATCCTAAATAAAGACATTAATAGAAAGGGCTAGGGTGACATCCTATCTACTCAGGATGTATACCTTTCTCCCTTCAAAATGCACCATCTGAGATATATATCTGAGAATTGTCTGATGCATTTGTATCTGTAGCTTCTTAATATTTAATTTCTGAATCTGCATATTTTAGTTCGCTTTGGGATGTGGCTCATCTGGTTTCCACTCTTTACTATTTAGCAGCAGCTGGGGGCACAGGAAAGTCAGCTTGTTACTGTTACAGACGAATATGTTACTTGCACTGATTACTGTTCAATGTCCAGCTATGAATTGCTGTTGAACTGTTATAGCTGTGCAGTCCTATATGTGTTTGTATGTATGTTTGACAGCATAGTGGCACAGTGATTATCCCTGATGCCTCAGGGCTCCTGGGAAAAAGGTACGATTCTGACCTTGGGGATCTCTGTCTGGAGTTCTCATGGTTTTCCCGCTCACTGTGCCCCTGTCCTGGATACAGTACAGTTATTAATAATACTTGAATGGATGGATTTATGTTTGGACTCAGTTTCATGAAGGATGTCATCTTACATTCCTTATTAGATTGTGTTGCTTGAAATCCACACCGAACTACTTCTACATTCAAAAAGACATAGTTTTATATTGTATGGGCAATTACAATTGGACCGTATCACCGTTAGCATTATTTTAGAGTGGCACACACAGTATCTCTATGTTAGCTTGGATAATATTAGAACAGGGCTCTGCATTATCATAACCATGTAAGCAACAAGATGTAATAATATTTTTAACCCTTTGAGCAGACATTTAAAGACATATTGGTACTGCTGTTCTGTGGTCCCGATTGCCAGTAAAGTCACAATTGTGTTGTTTCTGTATTGCATAAATGTTAGTTAAGGCAAAATCTTACCCGTAAAGTATATAACACCTTTATTTATTACATTTTAAAATGATCTTTTACTACTTCGAGGACAGTGATGTAATGTAAACTAATTTCATCAATACCACATTGATCTGTATATTTGTTATTTTAATAAAATTAGAACTATGTTAAAAAAATATAAGAAATGTTTTACTTTATTTATTTCTATACGATGAAAGAAGTTTGTAGGGTAACCGTCTTGGCAACAGGGAATGACTAAGCATGTAAACAGAGGCATAACTACCACCAGGTTACCAAAGTTTTTTTATTTTATTTTTTATAATCATGTGCATACTTTCCTCTGTGGCTAAAACTGAAGATGTTAAAAAAGTAGGTTGAAAATCACATTATACAAGTCATGTTAAAGGATTAAAAACTTACTGTAACAGTGGTAATAAGGATGATTATCAATTAAACACTTTTTCTATGCAAAAACTATGCACATCAAAGAACATGCAATTTGTAATACTGGTTTTCCTCTGTTCCATCCCATATGCCATAACCTTCTCTGGGAGGATCCATCCATCAGTCCAGTCTCCATACCAATTCATTATTGGCCTTTCAAAGTAACTTCCAACAAGCAGTTCACATCAATGTCAATTGTGTGATATTGACAAGGTTTAGACAAACCCAAGTCACTGGAACATGAGACAGCTGTTAATGCAGAAACTCCACTGGCAAAATATTAATTTATGTAATGAATTAACCCGGTGAGCCATTCAGTTCCCCAAACAGATTATAGAGCAAATTCCTTTGTGTTGTTTCTAAATCTGTAATTTACATGTTTAGAGGATTAAAAAGGCATTATTAAACTTGTAAGTGGTAGGAACAAAATGATTTAAAAATAAAATGACTGAAAACCTTTCATATCATGCTCATCTAAATTACATTAATTGAACTCCAGGTTACACAAAACACTTGAAAACACATTGACTTTCACAAGCAATAAACATAACTTATGTTCAACTTGCCGTACCCTTGAAAAGCAGTGATGAAACTCAAGACAAATTTTGATTTAACTGTATTTGTTTTCGCTTAATGAGGTAAACATAGTTGTAGGATCTGCATAATCTGATTATTACTAAAATCTAATAAACTATATTATTTCCCCTTTTGTGCTTGTCAGGTAAAATATTTTGGCATGTATTTGGTTATCAATTTCTACCATTTTGAAAATTAAAAGGTATTATATTTGACCCAGACCTTCTTTAGAGCTAATTATATATAAACAAACAAAGCATAGCACTTCTGACATGTTTGCGATTGCTACATTTGTTGCAACACCTTTGTATTGCTTATAACTCATACACTAGGACAGTGTTTTGCATTACTTGATTTTTTCAAGTATTTCAGTCATCTAGCCCCGAGAGGCTGGTATAGCCTACTCCTTAATCCACCTATTGAGCTATCATTAATGAAACAATCTATGGAATTAATTGTATCATGGCCCAATCCACATCCCATCCCTTGCCCCATTCAACAGAAGACAAATAGAACAAAACATACAAACCCCAACCAACTATTAAACACAAGGTGACCTTGTTACACGTTTGATAAATCATGTAAACAGGAAAATATGTTAAACAAAAGAAAAAAAATGGGAACAAACCTCTCTTCTATTTAAATCTCTGTAAATCTAAACCAACACACACCCAAATACACATGAAGGTGAAGGCTAACTATACCAATAACTTCAGCACCTTGGATAGAGGCTAGAGGCCACCAAGGGACCAACGAGGAGCAGCTGAAAGCACTCTTAATGAGGAGGAAAACTCACAACACAGCAACACAGCTCAACACTCTTCCAGTCAGTTGGGCTTTAGTGTTGTGGCTCAATAGAGCTAGTGCTGGCTGATCTTACTATGATTGCCTTTGCATAGGATTGGAGCAGTCCACCTGGGAGGAGCTCTACCCTTGGCCTGGACCACCAACCCTGTGGGAGGTGCTATCAAAGGAGAGAACCCTGCTCCAACCACGACACCTCCTCCACTCTTCTAGAGCCCCTGAAGGAAGAGGACCTACCAACCACAGAACAGCCAACCACACCTATTACACCTTAAATTATACAAATAACAAGCAACTTAAAAATGAGATAACATGGTTAATACCTCTTTATAAGATAGAAAATGGTTCTATATTCAATCAAATTAACTGTTGCTGTGATGTGAGTTTTTCTGGAGATGCATGATCACACATTTTATTTAACCCTTGAGAAACACACATGCTAGTTATGTTTTTTCAAGTCTAGTAATGTTTTCTATTGTTGAACAGTTCCCTAAAGCATGAATATAACTTTCAAGTTCATCACCCTGAGAGTGTACAAATAAATGACTGTTTACAAGTCACAAAACAACAACTTTCTATTGAATAGGTGTGCTCTGTGAAGAACATTATATTGATTAAGGTTGATTTTGACATGTCTAGAAACTGAAAGGGGATAGTATTATAAATGTTGCCCCAAAATAAAATTAAAATAAAATAATTAAGAGCCAATACTGTCTGGTACTTTACTGTACTGGTAAAACATCCATTGCCAGTATACTACATGAAGAGTGAAAAACACGTTGCTATGTTGCATAACTTTTTTATTTTTAAAATATATACATTTTAAAGATTAATGAACTATTGAAATCATTAATAGCATCAACGAATACACACTTGTACTGACAACATACATTAAGACATAATATGCATGACCCAGCTGGTGCTCTGTAGTAGGTTACACTTGCTTGAATCCCAACTGTCATGGTAACGTATCAATGTGGTTGGATGGCGGCAAAGTAAAAAAAATCTGCAGAGTGACACTGAAGGCGGTTGAATCGATAAATGGAAAATTGCTGGTGTTTAACAAGGGGCAATACAAATGTTGGTGCAACAAACATTGCTAAAATTATTCAAGCGTAAAGCAAAAGACAAATACTCAGTCAGCGGAACTATAATAAAGATGAGCTACAGACAAACCACGAATCCACAGAAGGGCCAATTCTGCAGCCTGAGGAAGTGGGTGGAAGCTGGCATACCAATAATAATTAAAATCTTGCAGCACTGTATATATTGTAGATAAAAAAAAACAAAAAACTAACCCCTCAGTGATTTAGGAGATTCAGAGCCAGACCAGAAGGGGGAAAGAGTTTTAGTTTTAGTAGACAGTTTTGTTCGTAACACAAATGATTGAATTATTTTAGATGCAGGTAAGAGCCTGTCAGAGATCCAATTTCTCTGGGGTGCTGGTTTTCTTCATTTAATTTGAAGTTATGGGTCATTCTGCAAGGAATGAATCCAATCATTTACAGCATCAGTAATTTTCAGTTTGTTGTGTAATATTTCTGTCAAAGATAATTTTTCTAAGCTCTTGTATGAGTTATTTGCATTAAATAACATATTCCTAACAATATAAAGACATACACCTCCTGGGCCCAATACTTATTGTCTTGTTATTGCAAATTATAGTCAAATGAACTTTCCTAATTTAATATTATTATTTAAAGATAATTGTGTTCACTCATGAGAAACAGGGAAAACCTATTCCTGTACAAATGTATTATGTAGAAGTATATTTGTACACCCACATGTACGTATTTACATTTCGCAAAACAAATAATAAAAAAATATGTAGCCTAGCCAATTTTCTAAGGTAATATAGCAAATGATTTCCTTACTTCATGAGATGTGATTGTTAAACAAATGCCTCTCATTCAATGCCTTTAGCAACTTTATAAAGCTTTACTGAAGGTTGTCTAGTCACAGTCATCCAAGATAATGGATACACCAATTTTATAATGTCTGAAGGGAAAATGAAGCACAGCTGGGTCATTTTTGGCTGTGTGAATTGCCAATACATAAAACAGGACGGCATTGAGCCATCTCCATAGGTCTTTGTTTATGGTTTTATGTTTTTTTTTTTTTTTTCTGGCAGTGTGAAAGGGAACAGTAGTTCTGACCCAGCAAGGCAATGTTGTGATGTTTTGAATAACAGTGTACTGCTAACATGAATAGAATAGACAAGATAAGACCATGCCACAATGTTGTAAGTGTAAGAAACTCCCAGCTAAGAATTTGACATTGTGAGTGTGTTCTAAGTATTCTGCTAATGTGGCATTCCATGTGGGCAATGTAAAGGTGTAGTCCCTCAGATATTTCAGTGTAATGAAATAATACACGTGAAATATAACCACATTTTTGCAACCATATATTGATGTTACTATAAAAGTGACAATGTTGAGAAATTATTAAATTATAGAAACTGTATAGAAACTATATTGCTATGCACAGTGAGAGACATGGGACTATATTGTGAAATAGAACATACATTTGATTTAAACATTATACAAAATATATGATATAATGTGTTATTGCTCAGTCATTCTCCTGCAAGTTCTGTATGTCCATATTAGCCAACGTCTCTGTATATCAGTAGCATTTCTGAGAATTAGAAAGTACAGATTTCATGTTCTTAATCTTTTCAATGCTATCAGTAACAATATCAATGATAACATATTCAATATAATGTTCCTGCATATAATAGGAATTTCACAAATTAATAGAAAACAACAAAACTATACTCAATGGCAGCTTTATGTAAGATGCTTATTTATTTTACTTGTAAATATAACCATCTATGAAGTTTGTATTTTGCTATTAGCTGTGGGACAAAGATTTGATAAATTCCTAGGATGGTGGCTGTTGATGTTTTGTTTTTTTGTGTTTGTATGTTTGTTTTTAAGTATATCACCCAGTTTACACAATGTGAATGTCACGGTTACCTCGTGGGAGGACCGTAAAGCTGTTAGAGAAAGGACCCAAGTGCAGAGCTACTGCAATGAGCAGACAGAGACCAAGGAGAATCCAAAGGCGAGGTCGAGGTCACAGGCAAAAGGTTGTAATCCAGGAGGTCACGAGAAACAGATACAGAACAGAAAGAGAGCAAGATAGAGATAGAGACAAGGACAGGACAGAAAGCAAAAGAGGAAGGACAGGGAGCGAGTGAGAGAGAGAGAGAGAGAGAGAGAGAGAGACAAGGTTAAAGGGCAAGGAGCTAAGGAGGACAAGGAACCAGGAGAACAAGGCTTGGTGATGCAGGGAGAGCTGACAACACTTTGCCAAGAGTGAGGGCAGTGAGGGGTTTATAAAAGAGAGCAGAAACTAGGAAGACAAGAGCAGGACCAATGAGAACAAAGGACAGGAGCAGAAGTGCACAAGGGTGAGGAGGAATGTTTATTGATAGAGTGAAAAAAGGAAAGCAGTGAAGGGAGCAGGAAAAGGCAAGGGAACATTGGCGGCCTCTAGTGGGGAAAGAGGGTCAGGGCTAGAGAACTGTGACAGTACCCCACCCTCCACGCTCGGCGCAGCCAAATGGGACTGGACACAGCGGGGACAGCCACGGGACAGAAGATGAGGAACAAAGGTAGTGGGGAAACAGAAGACAAGAAGGAGGGAAAGGGCAAGATTTCCAGAGAGTGTCCAAAAGGCAAGGTCGGGAGGCCTGGGAGGTGGCCACAAGTCAGGGTCAAAAGGTCTGAAGGACGGCCATGGGATAGGATCGGGTTCTGGAGGTCTTGGAGGTGGCCACAGGTAAGGAACGGGAGCAGGTGGTCTGGGAGGCAACCTCAGGACAGGAACAGGTTCAGGAGGTCTGAAGAATGGCCACAGGACAGGAATGGTTTCGGGTGGTCTGGGAGATGGCCTCAGGACAGAAACGTGTTCAGGAGGTCTAGGAGACGGCCACAGAACAGGAACGGGTTCAGCAGGTCTGGGGGGTAGCCACAGGTCAAAGACAGGGTCTGGAGGTCTGAAAGACAACTGCAGGACAGAGGTAGGATCCAAAGGGCCGGAAGGCAGTTTCCGGATAGATGCAGAGTCTGGAGAACTAGAAGGCAATCTCCAGAAAGAGGCAGGGTCCGGGTCGGGCAGAGGAGGTGCTGGAGGCTCGGTGGACGGAGCCGAGGAGGCCTCAGAAGCTGGGCCTGGGAAGGCAAAGCCACGGAAGCCCTAGGAGACTCCGAGAGAGGTGCCTTGGGAGGCAAAGCCGACTGAGCAGTGGGAAGCGGAGCCGTCGGAGGTGGAGTCTTGGAAGGCTTAGGAGATGGAGACGGTGAAACAGTGGAAGGCGGCACTGCGGAGGTCTCGGGAGGAGGTGGCACCAAGGGAGGCAGAACCATAGAAGTCTCATAAGGCAGAACCGAGGGAGGCGCAGTCTCATGAGGCGATACAGACGATGCCTCGGGAGGCATGAAAGCCTCAGTAGGCGGAGCCATACAAGGTGGAGCTGTAAATGCCTTTGGAGGCAGAGCCTGGGAAGGCAGAACCGAGGGGGCCTCAGGAGGCAGAGTTGCAGGAGCCGTGGACAACATAGTTGCAGGAACTGTAAAAGCCACAGAAGGCAGTGCCGTGGAAGCCAGGGGAGTCTGGTTGGGCGGAGCCGTGGAAGCCATAGAAGGCGGGGCCGTAAATGCCTCTGGGGGCGGAGCCTGGGAAGGCAGAACCGAAGGGGCCTCAGGAGGCAGAATTGCAGGAGCTGTGGACAGCATAATTGCAGGAGCCATGGAAGCCAAGGAGGTCTTGATGGGCGGAGCCATAGAAGCTAGAGAAGACAGAGCCGTGGGAGACTCGGGAGGCAGAGCCTTAGAAACTTCAGCCACGGGAGACGGCATCATTGGAGGCGACACAGCCTCAGGGGGCGGAGCCATGGAAGCATCTGGAGGTGGAGCCTCAGGAGACAGAGCCGCGGAAGGTGGAGCTGCAAGAACCTCGGTAGGCGGAGCCTTAGAAGCTTTGGCCACAGGAGCCAGTATCATTGGAGACGGCGCAGTCTCAGGAGGCGGATCCGTAGAAGCATCTGTAGGTGTAGCCTCAGGAGGCAGAGCCACGGAAGGCGGCACCGAGGGAACCACAGGAGGCGGAGACGCAATAGCCTCGGGAGGCAGTGCCGTGAAAGCATCAGGATGCAGAACCGTGGAAGCATCAGGAGACATGGAAGCCTTGGGAGCCGTAGAAGGCAGAGTCTTGGGAGCTGTAGCAGGTTCGGGATGCAGAGCTGCAGGAGGCAGTGCCATGGAAGCATCAGGCGGCAGAGCCGTAGACACCGGCGCCGGGACTGTCGAGGGCGGAGCCGGCAACTGCTTGGGCTGGGCGGCAGCATCGGCGATCGCTGGGCACTCAGGCTGGGCGGCGGCGGTGAAGGCGGCGACCGCTGGGCACTCGGGCTGGGCGGCAGCAATGAGCAGACAGAAACCAAGGAGAATCGAAAGGCGAGGTCGAGGTCACAGGCAAAAGGTCGTAATCCAGGAGGTCAAGAGAAACAAATACAGAACAGAAAGAGAGTGAGATAAAGATAGAGACAAGGACAGGACAGAAAGCAAAAGAGGAAGGACAGGGAACGAGAGAGAGAGAGAGAGAGACAAGGTTAAAGGGCAAGGAGCTAAGGAGGACAAGGAACCAGGAGAACAAGGCTTGGTGATGCAGGGAGAGCTGACAACACTTCACCAAGAGTGAGGGCAGTGAGGGGTTTATAAAGGAGAGCAGAAACTAGGAAGACAAGAGCAGGACCAATGAGAACAAAGGACAGGAGCAGAAGTGCACAAGGGAAAGCAGTGAAGGGAGTAGGAAAAGGCAAGGGAACATTGGCGGCCTCTAGTGGGGAAAGAGGGTCAGGGCTAGGGAACTGTGACAGTGAAATGCAACATTGTGGTAGGTAAGCATTTTCACCCTTCCATATCATTACATATGATATCTGCAGGATTCAACATGCTAAGAAAATGATACCTTATTAATAATATTTTAATTTCCCTGATTGGGTTCTCCTTTAATGTCATAATATTGTTATTGTCTTCTATTGCTTCATTGTTCATATCTATTGTATCCTAATTGCATTTTTTACTGATTCATTGTTATAAAAAAATTGAAAACACATACACAGATCTTTTTAGGATTGTATTTTTATAATGATTTAAAAATACAACACAATTCTTGTAAAACATTATTTTATGTATAAGAGTCGCTGGTATAAACATGAAGATTAATGACCAAATTAACACAACTGAACTAAAAAAGAAAGTTTAATATAAGAGTCTTGCAAACTGAGTGTTAGCAATTACCACAGTCTTATGAATGCTGAACAGAAAATGCATTCAAACTAGGCAATCAATCTGTACAATGTGTGTAAGAAAGTGAATACTATTGATTCGACAGATCTTTTGTTTCAAAGCGTTTTACACCTGAATAGGTTAGGAGATTGAGAGATAATATCATGAGACTATAGGATTACTCTTCATTGAAAAAGTCCCCTGAGGACACTTGAGTAGATGGCAGGTCTTCCAATGTAGAGGTAGAATATTAATGTAGTCAGACAAAACACTCCTCTTATTGCCAACAGAAAAAGATCAATTTAGTGGTTAATGGCCCAAGACCTATCCGTTTTAAACTGGTTGTTAACTATGTTAATCAGCAATGTGCAGAATGTCATTGTTTTAATTAAGTATTTATTTTCGTCACCTCCACAGCAAAGAAAACAATCTCATCCATGACTTTGAATACTAAACCATAAACACCAGGAGTGTCCATTATCAATTTCATTCTAAGCTGTATATCTTCACTTGCTATTTCATGCATTGGCATAACATTGATGACTAAACTGTTGAAACATAGGCTATCTATACATTTATTTCCAAAATAATTAAGTGTCACAATTATTGGCACCCTTCTTTCCATTACTTTGTGCAACCTCCCCTTACAAGGATAACGGCTCTGAGCCTTTTTCTATCATTTTTTTACCCCTCAATGTCTTGGTACTTAGAGTTCATGATGCAATTGACCATAACAAGGGCCTCAGGACCAGTAGAAGAAAACAGACACATAACAAAATATTCTCCAGCACGTTTTACAGTAGGTATGAGGTTCTTTTCAGCACATGCATCCTTTTGATGCCAAACCCACCACATGGCCAAAGAGCTCTATTTTTGTCTCATTAGACCATAGCACCTGGTTCCAATCCAAGTGCCAATGATGTTTAGCAAACTCCAGGCACTAATATTTGATGGTTGCTCTCAATAAAGGCTTTCTTTTTCTAGAAACATTTCCAAATAGTCTATTGGCATGGAAGTGATGTCTAATTTTGTGACTTGGCAACTTCACGATGCAACCAAGTTCTGTAATTCTCCAACTGTGGCCCTAGGAATCTTCTTTGCCTCCTGAACTCATCTTCCTCACTGTGTGTGGGGGCAAGATGTACTAGTCCTAGCTCCCGGCAAAAGAGGACAAACCTGCAATCAGGAGGTGGAAAGGAGCTGTTTGAGTGACGTGCTAGGGGGCAATGGCAGCTTTGATAGAGTGACGTTTTTGATCGGGTTCCTACGGAAGTGCACAGCAACCCCTCCCCCTATCGTTTTTTGTCTTTCCCCATGGTGATGGATAACACATGGATTTGACCTCATTTTTATACCCCAGTGAAACAAGAAGCCATGGAACGCCATAATACACTTCCTTAAGACTCAGATGTACTTTTAAAAAATCATCTTAATGCAGATTTTATTAGGATTGATTTTATTTATAAGAATATTTAGGGATGCCAATAATTTTGACCCAACTTGTTTTGAATAAAAAGTATATATGTATATATTACTTGTTAAAAATAAAAGTTTTCTCTGAGCAATTGTATTAGTATAATAGAATATAGATTTCCCATATTTTTGAGTATAAATGTAGGTCAGCGGTGTTATTTATTTTATACAGACTTTTTTGCTCATCTTTATCAAGGGTGCCAATCATTTTGGAGGGGACTGTATATAATATCCACCTATTTAAAATCATTCCTTTTTAATTAATTAAGTGCTCTATGATGTTATTAAAAAACTTTTCTGTTTTTTTTTTTAATTTTAATTTTTCAGTGGCCCCGGAAGGAAGGAACTATGTAAAACAAATTTGCTGCATTGTCTCTGTCTTTAGAAAGCTGTTTTCTGTCATATTAATTTATTGTCAGCAAAGAAACTCATTGCAAATTAGAGATTCTGTTTAAATGAATCAATTCTCATTTTAATTCCCAAGGTCACTGCCACAGCTAGTTTTTCCAGTAATTTAGATATTACAAATTACTGTGTCATCTGCTTATAACTGAACAGACGTTTCTGTGTATGCAGATGGCAGCTCACTTATACTTAACAAATAGGATAAGACCCCATATTGAGCCCTGAGGGACAAGAAGAACATTATTTTAAGGGGCTGAGAAAGTGAAATTGATTAAACTACTTCTTTTTTGACAGACACCCGTCAAGCTAATTTATTATATCGGCTGTCAAGACAAAAATTCATCACCATTAGCAAAATGTGTAGACGTGTATAGTTGATAGTGCAGTAAATATTGGCTATACTTCCAGCATTTTTTGAATATGAATCAGCTTCAAAGATAGGGTATAATTATATATATATATATATATATATATATATATATATATATATATATATATATATATATATATCCCAAACTGTAGCTTGTGTACAATGCTTTTTTAATGACCTACATTGTGCTTAATTTAGTTGCTCCTAAATAGTTTTTGCTACATTGTGTATCATTATATTATGGATGTTATGTTTTGTCACTAACATTCTCAGTTAATTTTAACGTTTGCCATTAGAATGTATTTTTTCATTCAAAACAAAATCAAAGTAACCAACCAGTTACTATGTGCGTAACTTGCTATATTAGTAAAATAAAATAAAAACAACATCAAACTGCCAATACCTGTTATAGCAAATGACAGACGGTTTAAAATCCTTTCAGAGTAATTATTAAGCACAGAAAGAATGCTTTTTTTAATGTGTATTGTATACTTAGCTGCCAAAAGGTGGGATTAGACTGTAGAAAAGTGCAAAAAATGTGGTCTTTGAGTACAGAGAGACATTATAGAATCTCATAAAGAAATGCATGGTGGTCAGGTGATATGGTATTCCGAGTCTGTGGTTTGTAATAGTCTCATAGTTGTTTGTTTCATATTGTGTTTACAGCTCTTGTCTGAATTGTTTTTCAAATGTCATTGAGAGGGTGGTATATTATCTGTAATGAATAATGTATCTACTCATTTTATTTGAAACTAACATTAACTTGTGTGTACTGTCAAATCCAAGTTGTGCAGAATGTAATGAGTAAAAACTGCCACAGATTTTGGCTAATACAGTTCTGTGTTCCCAAATTCTCCCATGGCTGTCTGGATTGGCAGCAGTGAGAGACTGAGCCTCCAAACACAAATGCTCAGAATTGTGGGGTTCCATTTGAAAATTGATATTGCAATGTTATAGTCATTTGTAAATAAGATTTCTTCAAACTCTCCTCCCAAACATACTTGTGTGCCATCACTTCATGTAATCTTGCAAATTACTCTTTTAAATTTGCTCTTTTCTATGTATAAAATAAATATAACTTAGCTTGTACTTACATACACATCCGCTATGTATTTCCCCTGATATGGGTGCAGAGATCTTTGTTAACCCACTTTTATGTAAGCTAATCACAGGGGCTTATTGAATTGAGATATAAAGGTCAAAACATGAAGAGTACATTAATTTTTTCATAAAAAAAAATCTTAAATATTACAGGAAGACATGATTAAATAGTTTCTGATAATCATCTGATACATTTTTGAAATGGCTAAATATCATGTCATGATGTTGCTGCTGAAGCCAGAAACCTTTCAATGTAATGTAGACATTTTATATATTCCATTTGTTTTTGATGTTTTTTAATGTGGAGTGCTGGAGTTCAGTTCTCCCCAGTTGCCTGCATCAGTCTTGTGCTTTTACTCATTTCGTGCTGGTGCTTACAGTGAGAGAATTGTTCAGATGTGGGTTTGGGACCTCTTTCAAACCTAAATTGCACTTTTAAACCATGTAGGTCAGAAACAAATGTCAACATATCAGTCTCTCATAGGAGAAGCATTAAACCTCAAGCATTGCTCTTTATCTAATGGCCTGCACTGACCTGAATAGGATAATTATGCAGTAGATACATTTAAATAAAGGAAACTTCTGATAGAAACACATTAAACAAAACAGACAGCACAGCAAAAGCTCTCAAATGTTTATACTCAAATTAGAAATGGCATTTTTTTTAACAATAAGAAGAAAATATACAAATTGAAGCCATTGTTGATAGACTTCTAGCTACATGTTGATCTACTGTAATTGCTTTGTTGTTGTTTGTTTGTTTTTTACTGTGAGGATATGCTTTTGAATAATTTAAACTGAACAGAATCATTCATCATTTGACTAAAATACAAGACCAAACAGTGATTTATGCAGTGTGACTTGTTATGTTATGATACAGCTTTTTAGTTTTGACAGGGGCTTCTACCGAGGTCACTAATTTCAACTTTGCAGCTGAAGGTTCTTGCCTTCCTACATTTAGCAGAAAGTAATGAAATTAGAATGCATAATGCAGTCCGCACGGTTATGGGATGGAATGGGAAATAGCCTGAAATATCAAATGGGATGTTTGTTTTCAGAATATATTTTTGTCTAAAAGCAAAACTGTAAAAAACATTATTAAAAAAAACATTCAAAAAGCACAGTAGTTGGTTACTATTTTGTTCTGTATTGTGTTCACTTATATGCTTATGTTGTATTTGTTTCTACATTATGATCTGTTTATGAGCTCCACACGCAGATAGACTTTCTCCCAGCTGAAAATGGGGTTTTAAAAGGGGAGGAAAAAGCACCAGGCAGGGGAGCACAGAACAAGGACAGCAGGAGAGGAGGCAGCAGGCAGTGGGCTGTAGTGGAGAGAGCGGACAGACAGTGCTGGGAGCGGCAGGAGAGGCAGCAATGGGGGGCAAGCGGCCAATGGAGGAAGGGAGCAAGAGGCTCCTCACCAAGGACAAGGTAGGTTGAAGATTAGGGCAAGATGAATACATCTTGCTCCTTCCTGTGTTCCCCCCTCCCCTACAGCCCAGCTGCGAGGTTCAATGGACTTCATGGAATTAGAGAAATGTTTGAGATGCAGACAGTAACATGGAAAATGAGTCTGTTTGAGTGGACGTGTATTCTGTGTTTCAGATTGAAAGGAGACCAGTGTGTGAAAAGAGAGATCACTGCTCTACAGGAGTCCGGGAGTGTTTCCCCTTCTCATGATAATAAGAGATTGACTGTGGGTTTGGACGAGGGCAGTGGGAATTAATAGACACTGAAAGACTAATATGCACTGTCTAATGGGCTTTCCTCTTGCTGTTATTTAGCTATGAAACATTTGGAGCCGAGATCAGGGGTGGATTGTCCACTAGGGGTGCCATCCCACCATAGCAGAACTAGAGAAACAAATAAAAAGTATAAAACAGTCTGTGAAGTGCTTTATTCTGACATTTATTTACGTTCTTGGTAAAAGAGTAAAAAAAGTTTTTATGCCAAATTGCTGGTTATGCTTATGTTATGCCTCTTATCCTGCTTCCAGGAGGCAGTGCCCGGCTTATGACTGCTGATGAGCACATGTAGTTACGATTTAGGCTGGAATTGTGGCCTATGTTTGAGCTGCTCCTATTAATCCTATTTGGGGTGATGAATTGAATCCCCAATAGGCAGTTACCACTTTGCTATATTTATATAAACCTCCATGCATCCCACCAGTGTTTCTCAGTATCCACTGGAGAAGGAACAAGGAGGGCGAAAGAGAGAAAAACAAATGAAAGTAGACGAATACACCGGCTTACGAACCCCGCTTTGGCAGTGACCCCTGGCCAGGAATTTGACCCTGATTGTGTGAGAACCCAACTCAGTACTACAACTTCTGGCTTATGGACTGCTAGCGAAGTTAACATAGCGACCCAACTAGATGAGGAGTATAGAAATGGATTTCAAAAGCACAATGAAGAGGTAGACAGGAACAGACATTTTGTCAAAACTCACTGACTGTCAAATGTTGCTGTTTCTTTCTGTAATCCAACATAAGCTTAATATTACTTGTTTCCAGTAATATCATTGAATGATATTAGTTTTCTATGTTTGTCATAAATACATAATTATTGCACACCTATGACTTCACCGCATCTTCCCTCCAAAAAGAAGCTTACTGAGGTATAACGTTTTCAGTCCAACTATTTATTGGATTGGCTGAAAAACCAAACATAAAGAGTGAAGGCTCACAAAACCCAGTAGTGTTTGTAAGTCATCATTGCACAGTGCTTTAAAGCAATACCTAGAGACTGCAACTGTGTTTAAGGGCACTTCCAAAACAATGCAAAACTAACTATTATATATTTATGTATGTTACATCTTGCAGTGTATATCTGTTTGTCCAGGGGTGCATTTTAGTTGATATATCTTGATATAGCCAATGTTTAATCTGTTATAATATGAATGCTAATACATTAAATGGATTTTTGGTGCATGTCTTCCTCTGGTCTTTATGGCAAGTTAAATGGAAACAATAGTTTTTTTTAACCCTGTGTGTCTCTGTTTGGTGGGGGGGGGGGGTGTCATGTTTCTGCCCCACCTTACAAAAAACACACCAGCCACCACTGGCTGAGATGCTTGTGATTTCTGTGCTTCTGTTCTTTTTATTGATATACATTTGTGTGTCTCTGTGTTGGGTGTCCTGAGGTTCCCCTTCCTCGTAAATCACAGGGGTGGCATAGTTGGGTTGGAGTCAGTTGGAGTCAGTACCAGCCATAATATATTGTTTTTCACATTCATGCATTTCTGAAGAGAAATCTAGATAATGGTGCAAGCTGATGAGATTTTCTGGTACCTAGGAAGATCAGATGATTTGATTGTATATCTAAAAATAAGCCATCAAAGTTTCTCCTTAATGTACATAATATTTAACAGAAGGGAAAAATACATCTGCTTGGAATATTAACTTTTGATATAGAGGACACATTTTTTTGCAGTCTTACACCATTTTTTTATGATCATTCTTCCAGGAAACAATACCAGCAAAAATCCAATCTAAATTCAAAACTTAAATTAAAGGATTTACAGTAAACCTCATTTATACGTGAAGGTTCAGGAATTATATCACATTTGTGCACTAAAATTGGTTGAGTAATATAATAATTTGAACATGCTGTAATAGGAAATCCAATGTTGCACTCATGTATTCAATACAGTGTTCAAGGACTGTTGATGCCCCGGGTCCAATTTAGAGCAAATAATAGTGCAGATAACCCAAAGTACTTTAAACCTTATTAGAATTTGTACATGCTGACACTGCTTAATGTATGCAGAATCAATCAATGCATCATTAATTCAATATGTTCCAGAGAAAACTGACAAGTAACTGTTTTCAGTACAATTCAGCCACCATGCCTGTTTTAAATAAAAAGGAGACACATTCAGTAAGATGCACTACATATTTTTTTCTAAAATGTTAATACTTAAAAAGTGTAATAAGAAACTTTGTTCTGATATTGTTATACAATACTGATGCATGTCCCTCAGAGCTATAATGAACTGATATATTTCAGAACTGCAATATTTCATTGGAATTGAGAAATTAGCTATGCTTTTGAAATAAAGGCTCAATCTTAACTGCATTGCAAATGTATATTAACTGGAACTTTATATTTCCGGCTATAGGATTTATAACTTTTAATGTTCAATTACTGACCTCGGAAACTCAATTGAGAACCATTTGGTGAAAAGTAAAAATACTGTAATTGTATGACAAGCCAAATAATCATTTAGAGATATCTTCAATTGCATTTCAGGATATCTCTATATATGTAAATATATCTATAAATGAATTTAAGATGTCTTTAAATATTTAGAGATATCTTGAAATGAATTAGATATCTCCAAATTACTTCCTGTTCATTTAGAGATATCTGTAAATAATTTAGAGATATCTGCAAATTACTTCCTGTATGTATCCCAAGATTATCACTTCTTTCAATTTTTATGTAACTGAATCAGTAAACAGGAAGTGATCATTTCAACCAATATACATGAAGTCCTTTCAAGATATTTCAAAATGATTTACAGATATCTGTAAATGAACAGGAAGTGATTTGCTGATATCTTGAAATGATTTGCAGACATATGATTAAATAAAGATATCTTGACATCTTTAAACTAATTTCAGATATCTGTAAATGGAGTTAAATGAGATACCTCAAATTAATTTAGAGATATCTGTAAATGATTTAAATATATATTAAATATTTAAAGATATATTGAAATGCAATTGCAATTAATGATAATTTGGCTTGCCATAGAATTGATCTTAATAATAGCTACACATGTTCATACTTCAGAAATATGTTGTCTTGATTTCCTTGTTCATAGTCCAACAACTCAGCATTCCCCCAGATTTTCTCCTGCACAACCTGACTTTGGCAACCTGATATTTGTAGAAAATAATAATAATAGTTATGATGAAATGCTTAGTTTTTTATGATTGTTCTTTGTTTGATAATCTTGTATTTTATTCAATAGTGTGGATACCTATATACAGTGCATCTGGCAAGTATTCACAGCGCTTCACTTTTTCCACATTTTGTTATGTTACAGCCTTATTCCAAAATTGATTAAATTCTTTATTTTCCTCAAAATTCTACAAACAATACCCCATAATGACAATGTGAAAGAAGTTTGTTTGAAATCTTTGCAAATTTATTAAAAATAAAAAACAAAAAAAAGCACATGTACATAAGTATTCACAGCCTTTGCCATGACACTCAAAATTGAGCTCAGGTGCATCCTGTTTCCACTGATCATCCTTGAGATGTTTCTACAACTTGATTGGAGTCCACCTGTGGTAAATTCAGTTGATTGGACATTATTTGGAAAGGCACTCACCTGTCTATATAAGGTCCCACTGTTAACAATGCATGTCAGAGCACAAACCAAGCCATGTAGTTCAAGGAATTGTCTGTAGACAGGATTGTATTGAGGCACAGATCTGGGGAAGGGTACAGAAAAAAAAACTGCAGCATTGAAGGTCCCAATGAGCACAGTTGCCTCCATCATCCGTAAATGGAAGAAGTTTGGAACCACCTTTACTCTTCCTAGAGCTGGCCGCCCGTCCAAACTGAGCGATCGGGGGAGAATGGCCATAGTAGGGGAAGTGACCAAGAACCCAATGGTCACTCTGACAGAGCTCCAGCGTGTCTCTGTGGAGAGAGGAGAACCTTCCACAAGAACAACCATCTCTGCAGCACTCCACCAATCAGGCCTGTATGGTAGAGTGGCCAGACGGAAGCTACTCCTCAGTAAAAGGCACCTGACAGCCTGGCTGGAGTTTGCCAAAAGGCACCTGAAGGACTCTCAGACCATGAGAAACAAAATTCTCTGGTCTGATGAAACAAAGATTGAACTCTTTGGCCTGAATGGCAAGCGTCATGTCTAGAGGAAACCAGGCACCGCTCATCACCTGGCCAATACCATCCCTACAGTGAAGCATGGTGGTGGCAGCATCATGCTGTGGGGATGTTTTTCAGTGGCAGGAACTGGGAGACTAGTCAAGATGGAAAGAAAGATGAATGCAGTAATGTACAGAGACGTCCTTGATGAAAACCTGCTCCAGAGCGCTCTGGACCTCAGACTGGGGCGAAGGTTTATCTTCCAACAGGACAACGACCCTAAGCACACAGCCAAGATAACAAAGGAGTGGCTACAGGACAACTCTGTGAATGTCCTTGAGTGGCCCAGCCAGAGCCCAGACTTGAACCCAATTGAACATCTCTGGAGAGATCTGAAAATGGCTGTGCACCAATGCTCCCCATCCAACCTGATGGAGCTTGAGAGGTCCTGCAAAGAAGAATGGGAGAAACTGCCCAAAAATAGGTGTGCCAAGCTTGTAGCATCATACTCAAAAAGGCTTGAGGCTGTAATTGGTGCCAAAGGTGCTTCAACAAAGTATTGAGCAAAGGCTGTGAATACTTATGTACATGTGCTTTTTTTGTTTTTTATTTTTAATGCATTTCCAAAGATTTCAAACAAACTTCTTTCATGTTGTCATTATGGGGTATTGTTTGTAGAATTCTGAGGAAAAAAATGAATTTAATCCATTTTGGAATAAGGCTGTAACATCACAAAATGTGGAAAAAGTGAAGCGCTGTTAATACTTTCCAGATGCACTTTATTTAAAACTAGTGCAAATTTAGCAAGCGGCAGAAAGAATACTAACACTACTACTACTAAAACTATATTTTGAAAAGCAGATGAAATGCTTCCTCTGTCCTCTTGTAAATCACAAAAGCATTTTTATTTTTTTATTAATAGGTTATTTCAGCTCAGGGTTTTTTGGGGGCAAGAATTATTCATTAATACAGGTGGTAAATCTATAGGCTTATAATATTATATTAATTAACACTAATGTAATTTGTTTATAATGTTCTTTCCTGTTTCATTTACACTTTTTGGCCCACTGTAGTACCATCAAATTAACGTAACCTTGTCTTATAGTATCTGTTATCCACACACTATTTCATTGAAAACCACAATCTAAGTTTTCATTTTTGTAGCATCTCCTACTATACTGCCTTCATCTGTCACTAATTTGTAATGCAGTAAAAAATGTATCCATACTTCCCATCAATCAAATTTATATTTTCAGTTAATTTTTTATAAGTAGCCATACATTATTTAGAAAATCCCAATTTATCTTTAACTCTCCGCAGAGCAGAACTTTTGATTTATTAACTGCTTCTAGGCATGAAAAATATATTCTAAGAGAAAATCGGTGAATAAAGATTGCTGGGCATCACCTGTCCAAGAAAATTACAGATTAAATTAAGGTATGCCACAACCCTGTCTAAAACTTGGGTCTATCCATTATTCCTTCATAGAATGGCAACATTCTCTCAAATGCCTAAGAGAATACCCCATTTCTAATTTAATTTATAATAGATGGTGAGCTATAGATTCCTTTCTGTTCATTTTTTTCTCACAGGGAAAAACAGCAAAGTGAAGTGCCAAATAACTTTAAGACTGCATAACAAAGCTGGCATATTAGCATACTGAAGACAACATTGTTTTCCTCATATCTTGAAATGGTAATTGTACCAGTGCAAATAACAGAGGATGACAATTAAACTAGTTTAATGTGTACTCATGGCACATACTGAACTGGCTGTGGGTCAAAGACTAAATTGCTCAAACTGCTCTTACAGAAAATTAAGTTATCTCATATACTAAATTGTCAGCTCACACCTTTAAATACTTAAAAGATAAAGAAGCAATTAGTAGCATTGGATGAGTTTCTGTGTGTCATATATATACTTGAGACATTGTGCATATGCCATATTAAGAATTAACTCCCTGATTGTATTTCCATGGCCTCAGCTTATTTTACAAAACAAGGCTGGCTATTGGTTAACCTGATGACATGCAAATTAAGGGGAAAGGCAAATTAGCTGTGAATAAAATCCTCCTGCTTTTTTTAAAGAATTCCTATTTCACAAAAGAAAATCTTGTGAAGAAATTAATGATAAATCTCATTTCAATTAAACTGATTAAAGTATTTTTTGCAGAGGACCTGATTAAATTAAAAAATGTCCCTAATGTTCATTAATGAAAAAAAATGGCAAAATACTTACAGCTCTGAATATTGTAGCTCCACTTCTGGCTGTATTAAATCTAAAATATCAGGAGGTTTTGAGTTTTGAGCAACTGCAAGCCAATCACATCAGTTGTTATTCAAGGTAAAACAGAAGATTGGAGTGCAAGAGGTCTCCGTGAGAAAACACGTAAATAACAAAATGTACCAATGTACCCGTGTTTACTATAAATATGTCAATGCATAATGGACTGTTTTTTGTTTCAGTTAAAGTTGTTAACTAAATGGTATAGAACTACATATTATAAATAATAATAATAATAATAATAGTAGCCTAAGAAATCCAACCTTAAAAATATATATATACACCATGACCTCTCCTACCTAAACAACCTATGTGAGGTGGTTTGTATTTATCTGTATATAGCACGGGAGGGATTGAAGACATTCAATGTAATGTTTGTGCCCTCAGTCGGGAGAATCTGATTCCCAACCTCGCGGGAGATTTTTACTTTCACCGTCCACTGTACGTACAAATCCAGAATGTTGTTTTTGATAGAAATTACACAAAAAAATGTTTTCTTAATTTAATACCGCTAGAATGTGACCACTACTATTTAATTGTTGTGTGAAATATAATCTGCATATTTATTCAGGTTTTTTTCAGATTTTTCTTACTGGCTCACTTTATTCGGCTCTATATTCAGCAGCAGAAGTCCCATTCGTAGACTGGAGATGACATGCTCTCCAGGCAACAGAGAGATGAGCAAGGTTCAAGATAGGAGAGGGTGGATGGGGGGTTCTATCTGTCCATAGTGATGTTGTATTTTGTATTGTCAATCATGGTTTCTTTTTTTCGCATGCTTGCTTACTAACATCATTTCCAAAAAAGGGTTATAAAGATCGATTTAAAGATCATTGAGCTCCTGCATAAACTTTTACATCCCTGATGATAAATGAATGGCCCCCTTGTCACTTAGCAGCATATATATATATATATATATTAAACAAACCTGACTTTTGGGCATTCAGCCAAAAAAGGTTTGCCATCTCTGGTCTGGTGGGTTAGGTGTCATATCACCCGTGACTGTTAAACTAATGTAAAGCTTTGATTTGTAAATGTGTCTTGGCTGGTTATTGGATAATCTGTTTTAGTGTTCTTGATCATTATTATTTTGTATAACTGTATTTCTGTTACAATTACTCTTGTCAGATGAGTATTCTGATTACCGATACTTTTTCTTAAAGAATAAGAGATTACTGAATACTTTTAGATCATTTACATGAAAGTGTACAAGTGTAAAAGGGAATTGCACGAATCTGAAGGGGCCGAGGTGTAGTATTTTTGCAACATTTATTTATGCCTCTCTAGCCAAAGAGCAAGTGATTTGGCATTATTCTACAACAAACAGGCATAATGGAAGCTGCTGGTAAGTCAGCATTTAACTTTTAGCATTTAAGTACAGAGTATTGTTCACTTTCAAGGAAGAAAATTGAAAAATATTAAAGTGCAGTGCAAGATGTGCCTACCATGGGAGAATGTACTGTCTGCTTCCAAGGACTCAACTTCAAATCTAAGAAAACATCTGGAGGTAAGATTACATGTTTTAAATGTGTGCAGCTACCGTATACAATTATGCTTGACATGTGAGTAGAAAATACACATTTTATTAAAAATGATCATGAATATGATTTAATAATTACATATTTTTTATGAAAGAGTAATAATAAGCATGCACAGGCATACAGTTTATCCAAAAACTTTCTTGATAGTTTGTATTTGCAGTAATACAAATTCCATTCTATCTAAATTTAAGATAAATCCACATAAAATACAAATAGTTCCTGTGCAATCCTAGCTGGTTCTGTGACTTTAACAATGAAAGGCTTCATATAATACCAAAATAATAACATAACAATAATAACCTAAAACAAATTCACACATACTGAATAAACTAGTCTTAAAGGCCACCGCACACCTGACCGATGCGATGTGACGTGATAAGATGCCGACGTGATTTTGTCGTGTCTGTGTCGGGTCGGTGTAGTATGCATTTGAAACCGACACCAACGAGATAGGAAAATGACGGATTTTGCTCATTGGTGCTTGTTGGCTGTGTCCTGTGTTATATTATCAGTCTTTAAATAGGGTGTAGACAAGCGCCATAGCTCATTTAAATAATTGGTAATTATACTGTGTTATAATAATAATAATAATAATAATACAGAAAAAACTCACACTTCACAAAAGTGTGTATTTAACCGAAATTGTGTGTGTTTAGGGGATTGTCACATATCAAACCTTTAAACTTTTACAAACCAATAGATATCACTTAAAAGAAGGTAAGACATTTGTTAAAGGTAGGGTGTGCAATCTTTTCCAGAAACATTTTTTGTTATTTGGGTTGAAAGTCTCTTCACATCCTGATAGCAATCAATAATTTAAGTGGTCTAAATGTATAAAAATATATATATCTTCTGTGGAAAGGACAGGACTAAAAAATTATCGACCAATCATTGCATTCGGTCCAAATGTAATGATAGGATGTCCTTCCTGCCTGTCAATCTATATTTGCATACCGCCGCGCAACTTGATCGCGCAGACAATCACACGTCATCAGTGCGGGTTCCTTGACGCTGTGCAGAGCGAGCGCGAGAATGGAAGGCGAGCTGCAGCTCCTTCTGTTCCTCCTGAACTACCAGTAAAAGGAAACAAGAAAAGAAACACTGTGTTAGAAACTTCTACAACGAAAAAACGTCTGGATCAAGAGCGTGCTAAAAATTAACACTGGTGTTGCTTTTCCACGCTGGAGGCAACTGCAGGACTCAAAGGGTCTGAAAAATGATGCCATGGTTGCTGTTTTTCTTTTGGACAGGTAATTACATGATTTTACTTGTTTTTGATATATTTTGTTAATGTAATGAAGTATTTAGCTCATGTAGTGTGAATGAGACATGAGGTAATCCGAAACCGTTGCGATCGATTCCACCAACACGTCTCTCCTCCTGGCGCTTAGACTCTGCTCTGTGTGTGTGTGCGCGCATGTGTGATAGAGGAGGCGTGGCTTTGGAGACACCTCTGAAGTGAGGGCGGGCTCTATGCTTTCAAAACAAGCTATCTAACTGCTAGCCTCTCTGGATTACATACCCTAGCTTTAATTACAGAAACAAGATGCATAACATTCCTCATGTGTTGATACTTAAAAATAACACCCTTTTTTTATGGATAGAACAATGTAATTCATTTAAATCCCTTTTATTATAGCAAGTTGCTTGATCCGTGTTCAACTGATGCAAATATTAATTACCATTTTAATTGTTTGTACTTAAAAATCAACAATTTCATCCATATTAGAATGTGTAGCACATTTTGTTTCACTTCTTGAACTCAAGTGCTTTTGTTTTTAAATAAAGGAACAACAAGTATTCCAATAGGAATCTAAAAGTATTCTGATTACGTTAATGATTTGGAGTAATGTATTGGATTATGTTATAGATTATTTTCAAAACAAGGTAATCAGTATTCTGTAACAGCATACTTTTAAAAAGTAACCCTCCCAACCCTGCATTTATGTCATGTTACATTTTGTCTGTGAAAGCGCTTGTATACACCACATACCTGGCAACATAAAATGTATTTAATTTTGCCATTGTAAGGTCAAACAGATTTTTCATTTGTGGTCGAAAGGCGAAAGACATTTTATGGACTGCAGTTGCATAGAATGGAGTGGTAAAGCCATTCAACTACAGATTGCACTGCTTCCACAGTGCAAAAAAATGTTCTGGACAAAAATACGACAATCTCATACATACAATTAACCTTTACCGAATGCAGCTATAAACTAGACAAAAGTGCTTTCCAGTTCCAATCTGAAATGCTAAAGAACATAGTGTGAAGCGTCTCACATTATTTACGTCTGTATTATTTACAGATAACAACTCAAATCAATCTGAGTTATACACCGACAGAAGGAGCATTTCATGCACAAAATGTTTCATCCATGAAGGAAGCACTTTAACAGATTTGTTGCAACCATTAGTTTGTTAGGCTATTCATTATCTTGAAGTAATTTTACAATAACTTAATCATAGGCAGTGTCTACATATTAAGCTGTGAGGGTATGTACTTAACTATATTATATTCCTTTTAGAGGTTATACTGAATCCTTTGGGTATAGAGCCCATCATATTGGCAGGACTTATTAAACACCTTCCTTCCTTGTCCCAGTAACCATCAGTAGGCATAGGCTAATACAGCCAATACTATGAATAGGATGAGCTGAGTGCAGACAGTTTTTCCAATACATACCACAGCTGCTACTAGTGATAATAATAATCAAGGCCTCTGCATCCAGCAGAGAGATGGGGAGATCATATTTGTCCAGCATAACACCTATTTCAAACCCCTGTTCATTATTTGAACAATATATTTTATATAAATAAAATATCATATTTTATTATTAATTAGGTTAATTGTTTTTGGAAGGCTATTTTGCTATTGTAAACAATGGTGCAGAACTTTATGAAAGGTTTTCATGTAAAAGAAGGTATTGTTTTTATCTTTGACCCACTTGGTATTGCCACTAGGCTTATCCAGGTCCATTAAGTAATCTTTGTCAATAGTTTTTTGTTTGTTTGTTTTCAATATGCATCTAATTGTACAAATTATGTGAAGAAACACTCTTAAAGGGACGAAAACGGCAGCGCAGGAGTTGTGTTGCAAATGGAAAAGAAGTCTTTATTCAGGCCGGCCCGGAGGAACAACAGAGCAAATATGAGGCAGTCTCGTGTTCAAACAGCTTTCTTACAGTTCTCTTCCAGGTTTTGTATTTTATATTGTTCTAACCAAAAGGTGCATAATGTCCAATCAGCAGAGGTCAGTGTCCCAGATGTGCATGTGGGTTGGCTCAGCCCTAGCCTCTCTGCTTCCTCTTCCTCCTTTGGAGGGTTGGGTTGCCAAGCAGGGGGGGCGATGTCTTCCGTAAAGCATTCTGGGATGTGTAAAGGACTGTGAGGATGGGGGGAGAGAGTGGTTCAACGTGTTTTACACGTGGGACCAGACAAAGAGAGGGAAGTGGCTGTGCAAGGGGAGGGGAGAAAGATAAAACTGTACAATATTTTACATATTACATTCAAAGAAATATATACATATTGTGACAAAGTGGTTCTTTAAGAATGTGCAGGAGACCAGTCTTTAAACAAAATACTTTTAATGACTATCCAACCAAACAAAAGAAACAAGGCTCAAGGGCCAAAACAAACCACAAAACTCCCAAACTTAAGCAAGCCTCATGGCAATAACGCCACAGCCCAACTCAGCTACTCACTCTCTGCTGCCTTTTTCAACTCTGCTCTCTTCCCCCACATTCTTCCCTTTTATACCTGGTGAATGATTTGTAGATTATCACCAGGTGGACTGATTAAGGGGGAAAATGGCTGGCTGAGTGTTCTGGGACATGTAGTTTTTCTGTGGGTTTCCATTTTGTTATCTGTAGCCCACTTGTTTTTAAGCAGCCACCTTTCCACAGGACACATTCCCATTAACACCTCTGCCCTCATATATCTCCCATTGAGCAATATCACAATATGTATATATTTGAATATTTATGCGGAGCTGATATGTCTTTTATTGTATTTAAATTTCTGACAAGACCTCAGTTTTTAACATTATAATTTTAACATTAGTTTTTTATTTAATTAATTAAATTAATTTAAAATATATCTTAAATGGTTATTTAAATATACATGTTTGCTATCAAAATACAGAAAAAACAAAGGTTTCCAACTCATTTAAATCATAAATGCTAAGGGCCACTTCATGTAACACCTAAAATATTTTTAACTGTAGACATGAAAGCAGCAACTTAGTCATGATATGGAATCTCTGCAGCGACAAAAAAAAATTAAGTGTTTTTTGACCCAAAATGGTAATTACTTTCTCCTAGTAATGATTGTTTTATTTTTTAGGATACATATATGCCAGCATGAATAATTTAGATTATATAGCCAGAGTCATTATTTGTTCTAGGATTCTCACTGATTTCTGTTTTACAGAGGTGGCTGTAGATAACCTTCTGAAAAAACCTTTTTGGATTTCCTAGAATATTGGCCATCCTAATAGTGTTTTAGAAGGTCAAAACTGTGAACAGTTTTTTATAGCTGGAACAAACACTTTAGGCCATGAGGTGGTTAAGCACCACAAAATGTAGATACAGACGTGGCCAAAAGTATTGGTACCCTTGCATTTTATTCAAATAATGCACCATTCACCCTGAAAAGTGTTGAAATTAAAAGATATTTTGTCATCCATACATGCATGTCTTTGGTTTGCAGTGGAACAAAGCAAAAAAAACTGTGAAAAGTACTGAATTCTAGATTATTCTATAAAGACATTCTAAAATGGCCTGGACTATATTATAGATGCTCTTTTAGAAGTTATATGAAATAATTGTAGTGATACCGCGAGCACACCATTCTCTTTCAATTAGTATCACAGGTGTCTTCAATCACATTATCACTCATTCAGCCAGTTTAAATGGAGAAAAGTACTCACTCTGCTGTTTTGTGTCACTGTGTGTATCACACTGAACATGGAAAAGAGAATGAAAACCAGAGAGTTGTCTGAGGAGGTAAGAAAGAAGGTACAGTGAGGGAAAAAAGTATTTGATCCCCTGCTGATTTTGTACATTTGCCCACTGACAAAGAAATGATCAGTCTATAATTTTAATGGTAGGTGTATTTTAACAGTGAGAGACAGATTCACAACAAAAAAATCCAGAAAAACACATTTCAAAAAAGGTATAAATTGATTTGCATATTAATGAGGGAAATAAGTATTTGACCCTTTCGACTTAGTACTTGGTGGCAAAATCCTTGTTGGCAATCACAGAGGTCAGACGTTTCTTGTAGTTGGCCACCAGGTTTGCACACATCTCAGGAGGGATTTTGTCCCACTCCTCTTTGCAGATACTCTCCAAGTCATTAAGGTTTTGAGGCTGACGTTTGGCAACTCGAACCTTCAGCTCCCTCCACAGATTTTCTATGGGATTAAGGTCTGGAAACTGGCTAGGCCACTCCAGGACCTTAATGTGCTTCTTCTTGAGCCACTCCTTTGTTGCCTTGGCTGTGTGATTTGGGTCATTGTCATGCTGGAATACCCATCCACAACCCATTTTCAATGCCCTGGCTGAGGGAAGGAGGTTCTCACCCAAGATTTGACAGTACATGGCCCCGTCCATCGTCCCTTTGATGTGGTGCAGTTGTCCTGTCCCCTTAGCAGAAAAACACCCCCAAAGCATAATGTTTCCACCTCCATGTTTGATGGTGGGGATGGTGTTCTTGGGTTCATTCCTCCTCCTCCAAACACGGCGAGTTGAGTTGATGCCAAAGAGCTCGATTTTGGTCTCATCTGACCACAACAATTTCACCCAGTTCTCATCATTCAGATGTTCATTGGCAAACTTCAGACGGGCCTGTACATGTGCTTTCTTGAGAAGGAGGACCTTGTGTAGGTCTACAATCTTGTCCCTGACATCCTTGGACAGCTCTTTGGTCTTGGCCATGGTGGAGAGTTTGGAATCTGATTGATTGCTTCTGTGGACAGGTGTCTTTTATACAAGTAACGAGCTGAGATTAGGAGCACTCCCTTTAAGAGAGTGCTCCTAATCTCAGCTCGTTACCTGTATAAAAGACACCTGGGAGCCAGAAATCTTGCTGATTGATAGGGGATCAAATACGTATTTCCCTCATTAACATGCAAATCAATGTATAACTTTTTTCAAATGCATTTTTCTGGATTTTTTTTTTGTTATTCTGTCGCTCACCGTTAAAATACACCTACCATTAAAATTATAGACTGATCATTTCTTTGTCAGTGGGCAAATGTACAAAATCAGCAGGGGATCAAATACTTTTTTTCCCTCACTGTAATAGCCAAGCATGGTCCTACAAGACCATTTCTAAAGAGCTTGACATTCCTGTGAGCACTGTTGCCAATATTATTAAGAAGTATAAGGCCCATGGAACTGTAGCCAACATCCCTGGATGTTTCCGAAAGAGGAAAATTGACTGAAGAGAAGAATTGTTCGATTGGTGGAGAAAGAACCAAGGAATTCCTCAAAACAGATCCAAGCCAACGTTCAAGCTCAAGGTGCAACAGTTTCAAGTGGCACCATCCATCGCTGTCTGAATGAAAATGGGCTCCATGGTAGAAGACCTCTCTCTAAGAGAGAAACACAAAAAAGCCTGACTGGAGTTTGCCAAAATGCATGTGGACGAGCCACAGTCCTTCTGGGAGAATGTCCTTTGTGCAGACTAAACAAAAGTAGACCTTTTTGATAAATCACAACTCCATGTTGAATGGCGCTTTCGAATTAAAGAACACCATGCCTACGATGAAACACGGAGGAGGCTCAGTGATGTTTTGGGGTTGCTTTGCTGCCTCTGGTACTGGGTGCCGGCCACGATGACATCAAAAGACTATCAAGGCATTTTGTAGCGAAATGTACAGCCCAGTGTTAGAAAACTGTGTCTCAGTCGCAGGTCATGGGTCCTCCAGCAGGATAATGACCCAAAACATACCTCAAAAAGCACCCAAGAATGGATGAGAAGAAAACATTGGACCCTTCCGAAGTGGTCTTCTATGAGTCCTGATCTAAATTCCATTGAACATCTGTGGAAAGAGCTGTAACTCACAGTTGGGAAAAGGCCCCCATCAAACCTGAGAGAACTGGAGCGGTTTGCTCAAGAAGAGTGGGCCAAACCACCAGACAGCGCTTGATTGCAGTTATTGTCTCTAAAGGCTGTGCAACCAAATATTTTTTTCCGTGCCATTTCCATTTGTTTTTACAATTTCAAGTAATATGTTATGTCATAAATCAAAAGCAAAGTTTCTGTTCTGTTGAATGTGAAATAAAGAATGGTGGATACCAAATACTTTTGTTAATTTCTACTTTTTTTTTTGTTTGTTTTTAGGTTTTTTTTAAGTGGAAGGGTACCAATACTTTCAGCCATGTCTGTATGTACATTATTATTCTAGTTTGCTGAGTGAATGTATGTTCCATTTTACCAAAGTCATCAAAGATCAAGTAGCAGGGCTCTTAAAATATGCAGATATATGTCATGATATGCAGAATACTGAGACAAATCAAGCATAGATTTCTGTACTTAGTAAATACAAAGTAGCTTACAATCAACACAAATGTAAAAGCAAGAACAATATATATATATATATATCTATATATATATAGATATATATATATAGATATAGATATAGATATGTATAGTGACATAGGGTGTGGCGATTCCATTAAGGACAAAAGAGGTGTTTCCAAAAAAATGTAAAGGAAAGCAACACCACCAGAATACAGGTACCAAGAGCACAGATCAGCCACAAAGAAATTAACAGGACACAAAATCTGACAGTAAGGTATGCGTATATTATACTGTGTACATGATATGTAACAAAACAATGCTTTGTCCCTCGGTTGATTGTCCCAACTCAGTTTCCAAACAAAACAAAACACAAACACAATACCTCTGCATGACACACTTCAAACAATCAGTTTAAACAGTTTAAAGTAGGTTTCAGCAAACAGCCCAGGTCCTCAAAACATGGCATGTGCACAGAAAATAGAGAGACAGTGTTTGTTTGTTAATTACCTATGTGAGACAATAAAAAAAACTAAAGAGAAATCTGAAGACAATTATGACAAATTGAAGACAAAGTAGGGGAAGATGAAAACAAAAGAGCTTAAACACTGAAGATTGTATGAATGGGAAGATAGAATTACAGTTAAATATACAGAAGCTGTAACTGTTTTAAGGCCATCCTAAAATGTAATATGTCAGTGTGGAAAAGATAAAGTAGAGGGGTAGAATACAAGAGCTTTGTATTTTAGAAAAAGGAAAATAAAATAGTTGAAAGAAGTGCTTAAACGATGCAGTCCAGTATCTCTACAGACTTGGTCTTGGCTATGAATCCCCCAAGCACACAGATAACCACACTGTTTACGTGGAATGGGTTGTTTTCCACAGACCTCTGTCCAGAACACATGCCAGTCTTGTTTAAAGAAGACAAAGGAGAAATTTATAATAGCCAAACCCAGTCCTGGATCCTTGCTCACCCAAGCCTCCATGTTCTTCAGAATAACTAATCCGTGCATTACCCCCAGTGATAAAACAGGCGCTATAATCCACTGTGGTAAGTAGTTGGAAGACGCTTTGTAGGCAGACTGTAAAATTCCAAAAACTTCCCTTCCAGTTACATTTAACTTAGCTTGCACATGCTAGAATACTTGCTAGAGTCTCACAAAAAAGTCTTAAACAGAAAAAGAAAATGGATGGAAGCACCCTCAAACACCCAGGCATATATTTCTGTTAGAGAACAAAAACCTGCCCCCCATTGGTGTAATTGAGCTCCTTTGATCAGGCAGTACTAAACGACAGATACATGATCATCTTCTCAAAGGAACAACAGCGCTACTCAGAGCAGCACGTCACACTCTCCCCACCTTGGAAAATTACAGAGCTGTAGCAAAAAGTATAAGTAGTGCTTACAGCTCTGTAATCCATTGAGGCGTTGGATGTGTCCATGAAAAAATAAACCATGGAAATCTTCCTCTTCTGTATCATCTTCAAAGAGCTCTTGGCGTTCACGTCAGTCCACTTCAACAGCAGACGGAAAACAAGGCTTAAAGTTAGTGATATGAACGGTCCTCATGTTTTCTCCCGAGTCTTCCAGCACAACCTGATAGTTGACAGGGCCCAGTTGTTGCACAATTCTGTATGGTCCCTTCCATTTTGTAGCAAGTTTGGCACTGAAATTCTCTACTGCCTTGTACAGCGGATGTGGACGCAACCACACACGATCTTGAGGGTGGTAATGGACGTCCCTCCAATGCTTGTTGTAGTTCCTCTCTCTTGATGACGAGCCGTCTTAGCCGTCTTGGGGTAACGCCATTAACTCCAAGAAATGTATCCAGGGGTTCCTTCAAGGGTCTTGCCAGATTAAATTCAGCTGGTGAAAAACCTGTGGACTCCTGGGTAGCAAGAACTGGTCCCACTTCCTGTGTTGGGATCCTACATAGGAAGAAATCAAGTACTTGAGAGTTCTATTTACCCGCTCTGTGAGATTAGTCTGGGGATGATATGTAGACATCAGCTTTTGTGCAACTTGCCATTGGGCACAAACCTCCTGGAAAAGAGCAGAGACAAATTGTGACCCCCGATCAGATAGGATGTAGTCTGCTACGCCCCATCGGGTGAAAATCTTTGACGAGCAAACGGGTAATCACTTCTGCCGTTGCTTTTCTGAGGGGAAACATTTCAACCCAGCAGGTGTAGCAGTCGACAATAACAAGTAAGCATGTGTTTTGTTGTGAACTCTGAGGCATTGGACCCATGCACAACATCTCCCAGGGATACTGTACATTTGTTTGTTGGATCTTCCCACATGGTTTGTGATTTTGTGGTTTGTACAGTTGACAGACTCTACAATTTTGAATGTATTGTTTTACATTGTACGTTGTACTGCTACAGCTTGGAAATGCTTACAGGTCTTGTAAATGCCAAAATTACAGCTAAGGGGATCATCGTGATAAGCGTGTAATACAGCTGCATGCAAGTCCTTTAAAATAATTCTTCGTACGGCTCAATCTCCTTCTCCCAGTTTAAGTCTTCTGTTGGCGGCGAAGACTTAGTTGGTTTCTGGTTCTGGTTCTGGCAACAGAGCTACAGGTTGAGCTGTGGCAGCGAGTTTCTGGTTCAGGTGAGAGAGAGAGAGAGAGACCGTGTGCTGTTCTTTATATGCCTGTCAGATCAATAGGTGATTGGTTCTTGAGTTTGTGAGATTGGATTTCGGTTTCAGCCCCCAGTGTCCTATTGGAGGGGGGCTTGATTTATGACTGATGTCAATACATGCCATCTTTTGGAAATGCCGGTTGGCCCTGGTTTGTAGCTCTGTGTCTGGATTTCGGCTCTTGTCCATTTCAAAGAGTTTTTATTACCTACAGGCCCCCTTCCCCAGACATTTCACAGCAGGATTCCAAACTATTTGGCCTATTCTCGGTGCCATCCTCCCAAAACTGTCACTTTGATGTAAACCAGTTCCACACTTTAAGGAAATCTGATAACTTTGGGGGGAGAGGTCTTCTTTAGATCAGTGCTCAGAGCTAAAATGCTCTTATCAAAATACACCCAACAAAATGCTACAGTGTTCTCTGGCAAACCGTAGACGTACCTGATTGAAAAGCATCTTCACCGTCTCCAGAGCTGTGGGGAGTCCCTTTAGTGGAATGAGACAACAGCCTTTACAAAACCGATCGATGGCTACCAGGATGGTGGTGTAGCCCTGTGATTTGGGGAGATCGGTGATGAAATCCACGGCAATGTGTGACCATAGACGTTGAGGGACAGGAAGTTGTGTGAGCAGACCTGCAGGAAGGTGTCTGAAGGCTTTGGACTGCACGCAGGTGGAGCAGGCACCAACGAACCTGGTGAAGTCAAACACTAAACCAGGCCACCAGAATTTTCCCCAGACCAAGGTGACGGTGCGGCTGACACCCGGGTGACTGGAAGCAGGAGTCGAGTGGAGCCACTGCAGCAAATGGGGACACACTGATGACGGACATAGGTCCAGTTCACTGGACAAGTGGAAGGAGCTGGGTCAGAAGTGAGTCTGCTCTGAATCTGGTCCCAGATGTTCCATTGAATGGGAGCCAGAATGCAGGAGGGAGACAGGATGGATTCTGCTGATAGAGGAGTAGGAGAGGAGTCAAACTGGCGAGAGAAGGAGTCCACCTTGGCGTTCTTTGATCCCGGCCAGTAGGTGAGCATGAACTGGAATCTGGTGAAGAAGAGCACCCAGATGTTGAGACGTTTTGCTGACTGGATGTATTCCAAGTTCCGGTGGTCAGTCAGAACCAGGAAGAGATGCGCAGCACCTTCAAGCCAGCGTCTCCACTCCCAGAAAGCCAGTTTGACAGCGAGGAGTTCATAGTTGCCGATGTCATAGTTGTGCTCCACCAGTGAAGCTCCGGATTCAGAGGCATCCACCTCCACGATGAACGGGAGAGTGGGGTCAGGGTGTCTGAGGATGGAGGCTGTTGTGAAAAGTGTCTTCAGGTGGATGAATGCGGCAGACTCCGCGTCTGTCCATGTGAAAATCCGAGGGGATCCCTTTAACAGAGAGGTCAGTGCAGAGGCGAAAGTGCAGAAATTCCAGATAAACCTCTTATAAAAGTTGGCAAAGCCCAGGAAGCACTGCAGCTCCTTCGCAGTGCGGGGCTGCGGCCATTCGGTGGCAGCACTCACCTTCTCCAGGTCCATGTGCACGCCGCTAGCATTGATGATGTAGCCCAGGAAGGAAACGCGCTGGCGATGGAACTCACACTCCTCAACCTTGACATAGCGCCTGTTGCGGAGCAGATACTGGAGTACCTGTTGCACCTGAGATGTGTTCGGAGAGGGAGGAGGAGTAGATCAGGATTTAATCAATGTAGACAATGACAAAACGATGGAGAAAGGATCTCAGAGCCTCATTCACGAATGCCTGGAAGACAGAAGGAGCATTTGCGAGACTGAATGACATAACGAGGTATTCATAATGGCCCGTGTTCGTAATGAACGCCATCTTCCATTCATCCCCCTCTCATATCCAGATGAGGTTATAGACGCTGCGCAGGTCCAGTTTGGTGAAATAACGGGCTCTTCTTATTTGCTCCAGGGCGGCAGGCACTAAAGGCAGCGGGTACCGGTATCAGCATTGAGCCCCCTGTAGTAAATACAGGGCCGAAGACCGCCATCCTTCTTAACACGAAAAAGAAGCTGGCCGCAGCTGGTGACGTGGACGGACAGATGATTCCCAGGTCCAGAGCCTCCTTGATGTACTCCTCAATGGCCTGTGACTCTGGGAGAGAGAGAGGGTAAATGCACCCTCTGGGAGGAGAGGTGCCTGAAAGGAGGTCAATGGCACAGTCCCCAGGTCGTTGCGGTGGCAAATGGGAAGCCTGGGTCCTGCTGAACACTGACACCAGGTCTGCATATTCAGGGGGGATCTGTGTAGGAACAGAGAGAAGGGGGCTCTCCATGTGTGTGGCCCTGCAGGAGTGAGACAAGCAACGGGAAAAACAGTTCTACCCCCAGGAGATTATGTCCCCATCAGTCCAGGAAATTACTGGGTTGAAGGGTGATGTTGACATCTAGTGGGGAAAAGTGGAAGAGTGCTGGTCTGTGGCTGTGACAGAGCCATATTGATGTCCAAAAGATGAACAGGGATAATTACTTTAATATTTTTTAATTACTTAATTTTAATTACTTTTTGTTTTGTCTAAATTACACTAGGGGCTTGGAAATATGATGATATTGCTAAAGTAGACATGATATTTAGTAGACATCTTTGTCATCTTTTTTTGACAGATGGAAATATTGTCATTAGTTAGAAACGTTAGTCAAAAATAGCCTAATTAGTCAAATTACCTAGCTCAAATTCAACAGACTCCCCTCAATCTCAACTAGCTAGCTAACGTTATACTGCATCTAAAATCAATCTGGTGATCAAAAATGATGACAAAACGTTTAGCTACTTATTTTCTTTGTTTAGAGATAGTATCATGTTTTCAATCCTCAGTAATGCACTTTAGATCAAATCTTCATCAGTGCCCATTGAAAATGCATTTAGTAGAATGCTCAGTTGGGCATCAGCCCTCAAACGAACGTTCAAAACAGTAATGTGACAAAACGTGCAACCCATGAATAACTAACAGTTTGTAGGGAACACTACAGACACACACATACACACAAATATAATAGCTCTCAAATTTTCATAACGTCAATGCATGGGATTTGTCTCATTAAAATAATGTGGTAACAGAAACCGCTCCTGCGGGCAAAATCAGCGGCATGAGGAGGGTGTGCACATTTGTTGTGCGGATGTAGGGGGAGGGGGAAGTGTGCACAGAATATTTTTTGGGAAATGCATGTGATTTTAGCAAGAAGGCGTCAATGCGTCAGACTTGAGAGATATGAGATATATAGATAAATTATGTGCAAAGAGCGATTTATTGACACCATAAAATCAAATATAGGCAAAGAGTAGAGATTAACGTTAGCCTTTAAAGCTTACCTTTGGCATGACTTATCAATGCAGACTGTCCCATAGTAAACACTTGTCTTTCTTGCAGACTTTGCAAAAGGCTGTCTGCATATTTGGTACTCGGTTTAAATATACTTTGTAGTTATCATTTAAACTGCAGCATTAAAACGTGTCATATTTAGTAAATTAAGCGATGATGCCGATGCTGTCTCCTGTTCCCTTCTCTCAGCCTTCTCTCAGCATGCTCGCACTCGCAGACCATGTGGCACATGCACATCAAAACAAACAGACAGCTCAAAGGAGTCGTATTGGCCGTGTAAGGCAAAAGCAATCAATTGGCTTTCAACGAAGTGAATGACTTTAATCAAATTGCTGATTTATTATGACAGTTATTAGCTAATATAACACATTTTACTTAAATGAACAAAATTCAAGCACTTTCACAACCTTGAAAATACCTCATTAAAATTCAAGAATTGTCAAGGATTTCAAGCACCTGTAGAAACTGTATATAATATGGAATGTGCTCCTTTCTCCAATTTCTTCTCATCTTAATTCAGTTAAATGACTAACACTGGGACCTAATCAAATCTCCTGACCTGCCACTCACATTTTACAAAACAGAATCGTATCGCTTTTTGATATTTTTTGTATCTACTTACTACTACTCATATATAAAAAAGTGATAACATTCTGTTTTCTAACATGTGATTGGCAGGAGATAATCAAATCTCGTAGGTCTATCACACCGTTTGATTAGTTCCTGGCCTAAAAATAATCAAAACAAAACTACATTGACCACAAAAGCTCACCAAAACATTTGCTGGATTCAGATCCTGGTAGATGACAGTTTTGGAATGAATGTATTGTAATGACCCTGGGGTGCAGGGTAATTACGGAAATAACACATAAATAAAACCGCAGTTTCCAAAAACAAAACTGAGGTTTATTCAATAATCCTGAGAGGTACATCAACTCTCCCTCTTGTTTTGACTCGCTCACACAAAACACTGTAATTCTCCCACTCCAACTCCATGCCCTAATATACCCCTGTGAGAGCCGGGAGGGGTGGGGGGGAAGGGTGAAAACGTCTGAGAGCAGGGGGGTTTGCCATTAAAAATTTGCAAGAGCTGGGGGGAGGACGGTAAAATCTGTCGAGAGAGAGCGTGTGAGAGTTTGGGGCGAGTTGGGGGCGGGGGGTGGGGCGTTTTCCACATCAAGGGCAACATCATTTTTGTATTCTGCTTGCAACTGTATAACCGGTACAAAATTGTTAAACATGTCTAATAATTAAGTCAGTAATATTACTTACTATTATAGTACATATATATATATAAGTACATATAATCATAGTGATATTAGACAAAATATATTCCATAACTTTATTGAGCAGTCTTTGTGATGAAGCACAATGTGCAAGCTTGTACCCATTTGCAACAAGTATGTAAGTTTCAGTTTTTTCAGCCATCATGATGTGGGATTCAGTCTCCTACAAAAATAGAACATGGTATCTGTTAAAAACCATAACCTCTAATTAATATGTGTACAATTCTTCTCTCCGGGACTAACAAGAAATAAATTACCTATCCAAAAAACATTATCAATATAATTTATAATATCTCATGTGATCAACTATGTACAAACTAATTGGTTTGGTAATGAGAGAAAAGTTAATTATTTATAGTTTTAAATACAAATATTCATACAATACTATACGATTACATGAATATAAATAATATTTAAACACCAAATTAAGACATGAAAATGTAGATGCAGACATATATACACACACACACATAGTAATAATACATTATATTTAGAAGTGCCTTTCAGGATACCCAAGGACGCTGTACAGTAACTCAGAGCAATACATAATAAACAACAAGTGAACATAAAATATAGGTAGGGCAGCAGGAGAGGTATGAGTCTGAGTCTGTGTGAGTGTGAATGTGTGTCAGCGAATGAGTGTGTACATATTAGTGAGATTTTGTATTTGTATTTGTGTTTGATTGAAGCAGGAGACTCGAAGGGACAGGGGAAAGCAATGGAGAATAGATATGGTTTAAGTTTAGTTTTCAATGGTGAACGGTTGATGCAGTTCAGAGGAAAGACAATTCCAGAGCTTAGGGCCAGCAATACTGAAGGCCTGATCACCCATGGAGCTGAGTTTTGAGGGAAAGACAGTGACGGAGTGTAGGGGATAATGAGATGATCAAGGTATGAAGGGGCCAGGCCAAGGAAAGTTTAAAGAGAAGCACTTTAAACTGGATTTTGAATTTTAAGCTGTTTCTAGGTGGGGGTGATGTGTTCCCAGGGTCTAGACTGGGTGAGGAAGTTCTGCACATACTGAAGTTTGTTGAGAGACACTAACAAGAGGAGCATTACAATAATCCAACCTGGAAGAGACAAATGCATGGATGAGAGTTCCAGTAGCAGAATTTGTTAGCGAAGCACGGAGTCTAGAGATATTCTTGAGGAGGAAGAATGCAGTTTTGGCAGTATGGTGAACATGATAATCAAATGAGAGTGTGGAGTCAAATATAACACCAAGGTTCCTGACGTCACTTGAAAGTGACGCAATGAAACCGGGGACCAGCAGAGATTGGTTCTGAGCTTTCTTCAGGGTGGATGTGGTGTTGATCAGAATGGCTTCAGTTTTGTTACTGTTTAACCGTAAGTAGTTGGAGGCCATCAATGAGTTTTATATCCTGAAGGCAGGCGACCAGAGCAGATGGAGGTACAGTGTGGTGTGGTTTGGTGTGAAGGTATATTTGGGTGTCACCTGTATAACAGTGGAATTTGAGACCATGATTATGGATAATTTGATCAATTGGGAGGAGGTAGATGATGAAGAGCAGAGGCCCAAGTACTGAGCCCTGAGGGACCCCAATGCATAAAGGAGCTGGTGCAGATTTGTAGTTACAGATGGAGATACATTTCTGTCTGTCTGATTGGAACCAGGAGAGGGCTGAGCCAGAGATACCAAGGAGAGATTCCAGATGGTTGAGAAGTATATTATGGAAAAATGTCTCAAAGGCAGCTGTTAAATCAAGGAGTATGAGAATATTTAGTTGAATGGAGTCAGCTGCGTTGAGAAGATCATTTAAGACTTTAACTAGTGCTATTTCAGTACTATGATTAAAATGGAGACCGCACTGAAAGATCTTGAAGAACTCATTTGTGGACATGTATGACTGAAGTTGAAGGGCAACAGTGTGCTCTAGGACTTTTGCAAGAAAGGGGAGATTGGAAATAGGCTGATAATTATTGAGATCTTTGGGGTTGAGGTTTTATAAGAACTGGCGTGATGGAAGCTGTTTTTAGGATGTAAGGGACAGAACTGGCAAGTAGAGAGGTATTCATGATTTGAACCTGAAGAGGGGATAAGACAGGAAGGCATTTCACTGTGAGGGAGTTGGGCTCAAGCAGGCAAGTTGTGGCTCTGGATTGAGAGACAAGCTCGGTAACAAAGTTATCAACATGGGAGAATGAGTGAAAAATAAGGCAGAGTAATGGGGAGGAAGAACAGAGACAGTGGATGTGGGAGGAGTCTGTCTGATCTGAGCATAAATAAGATACATTTTGTTGGTTGGGGAGTGAGTTTGTAATTAAGCAATTCCATAAAAACAGCAGGGTGGATGCATTTTATATTCCTGTAAGTTCTTGAGTGATTAGCTAAAAAGGGAGACAGAGACAAGATGAGGTTAAACAGAACAGCCATATGATCAGAGATGGAAAGGTCAAGGCTATGAAAAGCAAAGGGGGTGGTACCAGAGGAGCAGAGAATGTCAGAGTGAGCACTGGCTGTAATTCACCCTCCCAGATGCTAGGGGGCTGTGAGCTAACCTTGAAATCCCTCAAAAAACATGGCGTGACGTGGAAGTTCCATCTTTTCGGCGGAAGTTCCGACTAGGTCGCCATCCTTGTTGTGGGCAAACGGTATGTAAAGTTAGGTCCATAAATATTTGGACAAATATATGACAATTGTCATCATTTTGGCCCTGTACGCCAGCACAATGGATTTGAAAGGAAACAATGAAGATGTGCTTTTAATTTGAGGGTAGTTACATCCAAGTTGGGTGAACGGTGTAGAAATTACACCCATTCTTATATGTGGTCCCCCCAATTTTAGGGGCTCAATAGTAATTGGACAACCTAATATAATCATAAATTAAATTGTGAGTTTCAGTACTTGGTTGCAAATCCTTTGCAGTCAATGACTGCCTGAAGTCTGGAACCCATAGACATCACCAGATGTTGGGTTTCTTCCCTGGTGATGCTCTGCTAGGCCTGTACTGCAGCTGTCTTTAGTTCCTGCTTGTTCTTGGGGTGTTTTGCCTTCAGTTTTGCAGTTTTACCAATCAGAGAGATGGCAAAAACATTAGGTGTGGCCAAAAAAACTATTTGGTACATTGTTAAAAAGAAAGAACGCAGTGGTGAGCTCAGGAACACCAAAACGCCTGGAAGACCACGTAAAACAACTGTGGTGGATGATGGAAGAATTATTTACCTAGTGAAGAAAATATTCCAGTGATATTCCAGAGAGAAACTCAATTCAAGTGGAAGACTATTTCAGCAACAAAATGGAGAATAGAGGAATCAGGGGGACTGCAGAAGAATACATCCAGAATGCTGTCACCACAAAAACTGGTTTTGTTCAACATTCATAAATTTCCCGGGAGGAGGAGCGGCACCCAACATGCCTGGAACTGGAAGACAGGAGAGTGTTGGATTACCTTCTCTGCACTTTCTTTCATACAGTTGAACTTATGGTTGACTTTATGATGAAAGGGTGCTCGACTTAGAATTATCTTTTTAAGATGGGATAGGAGGAGGAGGTTATGTTACAACTGAGTGTTAAGTGACCTGTTAGCAGTAGAGGTCATGTTTTCTACTAACCATGCCTCTAGTTCCATCTGCCATTGCAGATATTTGAACTTTGCCACCAATTGTTGCCCTGTTCTGATGATGAACTGAGGTTTTATGGAGTAGAAATTAGGTGACACATTGGGGTGTGCACTGTGCAGATTTAGATGAGATGTTTAAAATGGAGGGGGGTAATGGAACATGGCGGGAGGACTTAAGGGATTTTCATTCTTGTACTTTGTCACACCAGTTCACAGTCTAGGTAAGTGTATGAAATTGAGTTCTACATTGATTTATACAAATATAGTGAAACCTTGTTATCCTAATCACTCTATTATATGTTACTTTTATTGACATTAAATGTATTTACAAAAATTGAGTGCATGAAATGGCTTCCTTTACCAGTTGAACACATTTTTTAAAGTATTTTTGTCGATAATAGTGCCACCCCAAAATAACTACTGCACCCAACAATAAAAAAAATGTGTTGCCTATTAAAGTGTACAACAAAAGCGCTACTTTCTTCTCATGTCCAAAGAGATGAGAGTGGGCAGTTTCCTGCTGAATACTGACCATGCCTTGAAAGAAATACTGGCACTGGTATTTGTCTCATAATATTTCAAGAATGTGTATGTGCACACGCTCTTTTAGTTTAATAGGAGGATGTATAAATTACAGTGAAGCATTTGCATTTCTTTCAGGCATGGCTTCAATCCAATATCCTGTACTGATTATTTTTGGTTTGTTTGTATTTTGGATGTAATTGATGTCAGATGATGTTAGAGCTCATACACATTTAGTGTTCATCTTGATGAAGCTTCCAGTGTTTGTTGTTGGTCTGTGCATAGCTGATAACATTTCAGAATGTGAGTTTCCACACCTCTTTTGGACTGTGTGCGCCTTTTGAATGATTGACAGAGGTGTCCATCACATTTCTTACTATGGCACTGATGGAATGAAAATGCTCACAGAACACCACCACTGGAAAGCAAAGTTCTCAATGTTTGTAAGTCACAATGGATCAACCCTGCAGACATGTGCAACGTATTGTGACAAGAAGCAGACATGCTACAGTGACCCAAATTGCAAACCTTCAAACCTTGACACTTCCATTTCCACTTGATCAATGTACCAGGAGTTTGCACATTTTGGGTTTGGGTGCACAGTTCTCCAAATTCATAAATAACAGTAACTTGCTTCTGATTTCATCATGAAAAAGTATATCAGTAAATACATAATCTATTTATAATATGTGAGATCTGGATGATATATATTTTTGCTTTCCTATATTTTATTGTATTTTATTTTGCTTTGATGTTAAGAGATGATGGGCTCCTACAGAGCATTCAGACAGACTTAAAGAAAAAAGACCCATACAATCCCTGGAGCCATAATAATCTAATATTTATTTTGCATTTAAAGCAGGACATAAACTGTCATTCAGTTTGAATCAGTGATTATTGTATAAATTGACCCACATTAAATATTGTGCCATTTGCGGTGTTTATAAATGTGTATTTTAAATTTCTTAACATTTTTCATGGAAATTAACATGATCCTGTTTAAACTAATCATTCCTAGTTGAAACATGTTTTGTTTTGTCTTTCTGAGACTATTACACTTGGTTATTACTTAGATGAGCAGAGCATTTTAATTAATCTGATTAACACCCATTGTATGCTCTCATAGGCCTATGCACTTTAATGGATTGAATTAATATCAATTCATATTAATATCAATTAGAAAGAAAAAACAAGCAGAGTGATTAGGGTAGCTACCCCGAACCCCTCCCTAGGTATTATCAGCAAGAAAATATAGCATATATCATATTGATCTTATTATTGTAACTAGGTTTTCAGAATATGAAATGCATGTAGTGTATAGCACAGAGAATGTAATTAATGAATTAAAGAAACATTCTAGTTAATATAAAGACTGAAGAGCTGTAAAATAAAGAGCTGTAGGTGTTTGTTTACAGAGAGTGAAAACCAGGCTCGTATTTCAATAAATAATGTAATCAATTTAATTTGTTACACACTCATACAAATTAAATTTAAACAACATACTGATTTTGCATTCTGTAGTAGTTTGTCAAAAATATCTATGTGCAACATAAATCCACTCTATAATCAATTAAGGCTATAAATCTGGCTACGGTATTTGCTAATAAAATGGTCATTCAAAAGTTATGTTCCACATGTGTTATGAGAAAACACCATATGAAGTATTCTTATAAAATTGTATGTTTCCCTGGGGTAAGGGCATCTGCTAATAAATAAATAAATAATAATGTCAGTAAGACAGCTTTGTTTAAGAATAATATATTGTGTTTTCTAAACAAGCCACTGGATTTACTGGATATTAATGAGGAGTATATATAACATTTTATTGCTTTGATAGCAGTTGTACATTGACTAACAACAAATAGATATAATGAATATACAGTTAATGTTCATTCTGAAAATATGCAAATATATTAACGATCAAAGCGCTTCTTCTGCAAGGCTCTGAAAAAATGTATTTTGAAAAATTGCATGGAAATGTGGACCTACAGTGAGGGAAAAAAGTATTTGATCCCCTGCTGATTTTGTATGTTTGCCCACTGACAAAGAAATGATCAGTCTATAATTTTAATGGTAGGTGTATTTTAACAGTGAGAGACAGAATAACAACAAAAAAATCCAGAAAAACACATTTCAAAAAAGTTATACATTGATTTGCATGTTAATGAGGGAAATAAGTATTTGACCCCTTCGACTTAGTACTTGGTGGCAAAAGCCTTGTTGGCAATCACAGAGGTCAGACGCTTCTTGTAGTTGGCCACCAGGTTTGCACACATCTCAGGAGGGATTTTGTCCCACTCCTCTTTGCAGATCCTCTCCAAGTCATTAAGGTTTCGAGGCTGACGTTTGGCAACTCGAAACTTCAGCTCCCTCCACAGATTTTCTATGGGATTAAGGTCTGGAGACTGGCTAGGCCACTCCAGGACCTTAATGTGCTTCTTCTTGAGCCACTCCTTTGTTGCCTTGGCTGTGTGTTTTGGGTCATTGTCATGCTGGAATACCCATCCATGACCCATTTTCAATGCCCTGGCTGAGGGAAGGAGGTTCTCACCCAAGATTTGACAGTACATGGCCCCGTCCATCGTCCCTTTGATGCGGTGCAGTTGTCCTGTCCCCTTAGCAGAAGAACACCCCCAAAGCATAATGTTTCCACCTCCATGTTTGACGGTGGGGATGGTGTTCTTGAGGTCATTCCTCCTCCTCCAAACACGGCGAGTTGAGTTGATGCCATAGAGCTCGATTTTGGTCTCATCTGACCACAACACTTTCACCCAGTTCCCCTCTGAATCATTCAGATGTTCATTGGCAAACTTCAGACGGGCCTGTACATGTGCTTTCTTGAGCAGGGGGACCTTGCGGGCGCTGCAGGATTTCAGTCCTTCACGGCGTAGTGTGTTACCAATTGTTTTCTTGGTGACTATGGTCCCAGCTGCCTTGAGATCATTAACAAGATCCTCCCGTGTAGTTCTGGGCTGATTCCTCACCGTTCTCATGATCATTGAAACTCCACGAGGTGAGATCTTGCATGGAGCCCCAGACCGAGGGAGACTGACAGTTATTTTGTGTTTCTTCCATTTGCGAATAATCGCACCAACTGTTGTCACCTTCTCACCAAGCTGCTTGGCGATGGTCTTGTAGCCCATTCCAGCCTTGTGTAGGTCTACAATCTTGTCCCTGACATCCTTGGACAGCTTTTAGATCTTGGCCATGGTGGAGAGTTTGGAATCTGATTGATTGATTGCTTCTGTGGATAGGTATCTTTTATACAGGTAACGAGCTGAGATTAGGAGCACTCTCTTCAAGGGAGTGCTCCTAATCTCAGCTCATTACCTGTATAAAAGACACCTGGGAGCCAGAAATCTTGCTGATTGATAGGGGATCAAATACTTATTTCCCTCATTTAACATGCAAATCAATTTATAACTTTTTTGAAATGCGGTTTTCTGGATTTTTTTGTTGTTATTCTGTCTCTCACTGTTAAAATACACCTACCATTAAAATTGTAGACTGATCATTTCTTTGTCAGTGGGCAAATGTACAAAATCAGCAACTCAATAACAAAATGTTGACTATTGTTATTATTATTATTGTTATTGTTCAATTTGCATTTATCATCCTGTCTTTTACAACATCCTGTTCAAGCCTATCTTTCACGATTAGTTGTAGATATTATAAACAGTTTGTCTTTGCTTTGAAGGTTGTAGTATGTCTGGCTTGGAAAGCAAGTGATTTCAGGGTTGCTTTGCTAAAAGGCATGTTGACTCTCTTAGATTCGTATAAACCAAATGTATCTTGATTCCAGTTTAGTTCCCTCTCATTGCCTTTAATACATAATTATAATTATATATAAACATATATAATATACATTAGTGTATGGTGTATACTGAAGTGTAGCCAAGTTTAGACAAACCCAGCATAGCAGCTGAAATATTACAAATCTACACTGCTTAGAATTCTCAACATTTTTCTGATACCTTCTTTTATCATGACATTTTTAAGCCATGCATGAATCAATGAGTAAATATGGGTGACAATGACAACTGCCATCACAACTTCAGGACACTTAACTCACTTTCCCCTTCCCAATCTGACCTTTTTTGCCTGAAAACAACAGACCCCTGCCAGCAACAGACCCCTGCTCCCACCAGGCCTCCACAGGTCGTTCACCAGGTAGTGTGGGTGCTCCAGTGGGAATTTTACCTGCTTTGTTGGTGAAAGGCTAAGAAAGTCTTAGAGTATGCATGTAATGGGCCTGGTTATCTTCAAGCCCACCACAATAACACCTATATATATATATAAATACAACAATTTCAAAAGAGTTTACTGAGTTACATTCAAGGATTCATCCGTGAAGAGCACACTTCTCCAGCATGCCAGTGGCCATTGAAGGTGATCGCATTTGCCCACTAAAGTCTGTTACGATGCCGAACTGCAGTCAGGTCAAGACACTAGTCAGGATAACAAGCACACAGATGAGCTTTCCCGAGATGGTTTTTGACAGTTTGTTCCCGAATTCTTCAGTTGTGCAAATGCACAGTTTCATCAGCTGTCCAGCTGGCTGGTCTTTGACGATCCAGCAGGTGAAGAAGCCGGATGTGGAGTCCTGGGCTAGCCTGTTTACATGTGGTCTGCGGTTGTGAGGCCGGCTGGACATACTGCCAAATTCTCTAAAACGACATTGTAGTGGCTTATGGTAGAGAAATAAACATTCAATTATCTGGTGGATATTCCATGTCAATTGCATGCTCCCTCAAAAGTTGAGACATCTGTGACATTGTATTGTGCGACAAAACTGCACATTTTAGAGAGGCCATTTATTGACCCACCACAGGGTGCACCTGTGTAATGATCATGCTTTTTAATTAGGTTCTTGATACGCCACACCTGTCAGTTGGATGGATTATCTTGGCAAAAGAGAAATGCTCACTAACAGGGATGTAAAAATATTTGTGAAAAACAATTGAGAGAAATCATCTTTGATTTCAGCTCATGAAGCTTGGGACCAACACTTTACATATTGTGTTTATATTTTTGATAAGTATAGTTAGCTTACATTCCTAGATCAAGTTTGTCAAAAGAAACATTGCAAAAATATGCAAACTGGTATCCAGGAGACAGCAGGCCAAATGCAGCTTTTTAAACAAAAAAGTACATTGTTATTCAGCAAATTCTGTTTTCTAATGATCTTCCTTTCTAAAAGCCTTAATCAGACAGTTTTAGGGTCCTGAGACATACAGACTCCAGGTCTAGAGCACTGCAGACAACACCAAGGATTAATATGATCTGGGGTAACCAATACCTCAGTCTCAGCACAGCACTACAATACACCAGTGTTCCAAAACAACAATGTGCAAGTTTACTTGAGAACAGATTGCAGGACCCCATCTCCACGTTGGCCATAAACTCTCTTGAACAAGTTAATAGCCTCCACTCATCTTACTTACAGTGCCTATGGGTAGTTTTCACCCCCCTCTGAATTTTTCACATTTTGTTGAAATTGTGATGCATTTAAATTGGATATTTTTTCCAAGGTGGGTGAATACTTCCTATAGCCACTGTATCTCCAGAGGTTGTAAGAAAAAAAAAAAGCATTGCCAAGAAGATCACTTGTAGTAAATGTTACTTAACAAATGTATATTAAAATGCAATACTAATAACTGTCACTATCTATGTTAATGCCCTGACACAAATTAGCATCTAAAAGTTAAATAGCATTTAAGATTAAGGTACATTTAAAGCATCTTTCTTGAAGGTTTGTGTGTACAAGTCTTATCTCTGAAGGAAACAATCTTTCTCCGATAAGAACAAAAGTAGAATTTTTATTGATGGAAGAACTGCAAATCCCCATATTGATTAATTTGGATTCTCTCATGGCTTTCAAAATGAAAAAGCTACCTCTAACTTTGCCAGCATGAATACAAATGACATCATTAGTCGGTCTCAGACTAACACTGCACCCTCACTTGATCTCTGCAGTGACATTGAATGGACACTCCTCCCTGATGTATTTTACCTGGAGTCTTATTAATGTGCATATCTTACTTTACTTGAATTGCAAATGTTCTCCCAGAGCCAAAGATATGCCTGCAATTTTCTAGAAAAACTTTAATCTGAGGTATTAAAACTTTGATTACATTTAGTTATTTTGATTCTTTATTTATGGATGTGAACCAGTTGTGTTCCATCACTAACGTGGAGATCTGCTAAACCTTTCCAGATGGTATGATTTGATTTTTAAGGTGATTTTCTTATATTGATACTTCTTTGAATTAATGTGATTTACTTCAGCTGAAATAATTCCTTACTTAAAGATTTCATTAATACAAAAACAAATATTCCCTGTTCATTTGTGTATGGCTTATTGTAGATAATTGTGTCATACTCGAAACATGCATGTTTCTCCAGTGAATTAGATTTTCCAGAAAACGGGCAGCATGGGTTTGAATAGATAATGATTTAAATGTAGTGGTGTCTATAAAACCTTAACGAGGACTGATTAAAGATTAAATATGAAATTACCTGTGATATAACCACAGGATGCTAGCATCTGTTTGTTTTGTTTACCCCTAAAATAAATAAATAATGCACCATAGATTTATTTCTGTTTTATGATGATGATGATGATGATTAAGAGCATTTTTGCTAGTACATTTGCACAGCAAAAGCAGAGGACCTAGCAACATAGCTTTTTATCTACAATTTAGCTGGTAAAAAATCTGATGATTGTTGAACTCTGACGAGGGCTGTTTCTGTTCTTTTTTCAACAAAGCATCCTTCATTCTTCAAGGGAAATTACTTGTGTCACATACAGATTGTCTTGTAGAATTATGTTTATAAAATGTTCAACTGTGGTGTGAAATAAATATATTTTATCTGTATTAATAGTTTTTGGCAGTGATTGATGAAATCTCATCTCTGGGGTCAGTTGTTATCCGTAATTCAAGATTATTTAAAAAACAGAAGACATAGAGGCCATTAGGTAAACGCACTGCGAAGAGCGGTGTTCAAATTCATGGTATATGACTTGCAACCTAAATGGTGAACAAATGTTATTTACGCTTTTAAAGGTAACAAGAAAAAAATCCATAATTCAGTGAAACTCCAAGTCAATAAATACACAGCCCTCTACATTTATAAAATGTTTCAATTCCACTGTAGCTGTCGAATTTACTGCAGGTCACATCTCCATATTGAGACATGGATTGTCTAATTTTAACTCTCTGGTGACTTCTATCCAATTTATTTAATGTTATGCCAAAATGTAAGGGCTTTTTCATACATTTGCCCAAGTCCAACACAAAATTTAAATGAATATCATTAATATCACACTCAACAATATGTTACCATTATAATTACATTATAACTGTGCATACATTTTGCATAATATATTTTGTTTAATACAAAATAAATATGTCTCAGGCTCCACTTTATTTTTGATATACCCATTTTATGATTTCCAGGTTTAAGCTATTGTGTTAACTATGTGAGAAACCACATGGAAATGTAGATAATGTAATCCAGGTTACGCTTCTGAGTCAAGCTAATAAATCAAGCTTGCGTTATAAGGAAGAAGCACAAATGGACTCAATGCTCTTCCCTTGTTCGAGATATTGTAATGTACTTGTTTTGAATGTGTTATATTTGTTCCTGTTTCTGATGTAACCTTTCAAAATGTTTATAAGATTGTTTGAATATGTAACAGGTTTCTGTTAAAAATACTAAATGCAAAATGGGAACTGCACAGTTTATTTGCATAACCCAAAAATAGTTTTAGTTTTGTGTATTAAAGTAGATATACACTCACCTAAAGGATTATTAGGAACACCATACTAATACTGTGTTTGACCCCCTTTCGCCTTCAGAACTGCCTTAATTCTACGTGGCATTGATTCAACAAGGTGCTGAAAGCATTCTTTAGAAATGTTGGACCATATTGATAGGATAGCATCTTGCAGTTGATGGAGATTTGTGGGATGCACATCCAGGGCACGAAGCTCCCGTTCCACCACATCCCAAAGATGCTCTATTGGGTTGAGATCTGGTGACTGTGGGGGCCAGTTTAGTACAGTGAACTCATTGTCATGTTCAAGAAACCAATTTGAAATGATTCGACCTTTGTGACATGGTGCATTATCCTGCTGGAAGTAGCCATCAGAGGATGGGTACATGGTGGTCATAAAGGGATGGACATGGTCAGAAACAATGCTCAGGTAGGCCGTGGCATTTAAACGATGCCCAATTGGCACTAAGGGGCCTAAAGTGTGCCAGGAAAACATCCCCCACACCATTACACCACCACCACCAGCCTGCACAGTGGTAACAAGGCATGATGGATCCATGTTCTCATTCTGTTTACGCCAAATTCTGACTCTATCATCTGAATGTCTCAACAGAAATCGAGACTCATCAGACCAGGCAACATTTTTCCAGTCTTCAACTGTCCAATTTTGGTGAGCTTGTGCAAATTGTAGCCTCTTTTTCCTATTTGTGGTGGAGATGAGTGGTACCCGGTGGGGTCTTCTGCTGTTGTAGCCCATCCGCCTCAAGGTTGTACGTGTTGTGGCTTCACAAATGCTTTGCTGCATACCTCGGTTGTAACGAGTGGTTATTTCAGTCAAAGTTGCTCTTCTATCAGCTTGAATCAGTCGGCCCATTCTCCTCTGAGCTCTAGCATCAACAAGGCATTTTCGCCCACAGGACTGCCGCATACTGGATGTTTTTCCCTTTTCACACCATTCTTTGTAAACCCTAGAAATGGTTGTGCGTGAAAATCCCAGTAACTGAGCAGATTGTGAAATACTCAGACCGGCCCGTCTGGCACCAACAACCATGCCACGCTCAAAATTGCTTAAATCACCTTTCTTTCCCATTCAGACATTCAGTTTGGAGTTCAGGAGATTGTCTTGACCAGGACCACACCCCTAAATGCATTGAAGCAAGTGCCATGTGATTGGTTGGTTAGATAATTGCATTAATGAGAAATTGAACAGGTGTTCCTAATAATCCTTTAGGTGAGTGTATATTCCTATATGTCACAGAGTGATGAAAGAGGCCAATTATTCACTAATTTTATCATTTTTCTTTTTGCATTTTATTTGATTGCACAGAATTATTCTTTATACTTATATATAGACGGGTGACACATTAAAGGAAAAACCTGAATAAATGAGTGGAGGAACATATCGAATGCAGATGCCTCCAAACAAGTGTACTGCATGATACAATTAAGCAATTAACATCCTATCATGCTCTGTGGCATGTATAAAAATGATAAGCAGGCCCAGTTGACCTTGATTTTGGATCAAGGTAGCAAGAGGAAAGGATCTAAGTGACTTTGGAAGAGGGGTCATTATTGGGGCACGAAAGACAGGAGCTTCAGTCACAAAGACGCTCAACTGGCTAGTGTTTCAATAGGAACAGTGACTAAAGTTACATCTGCATTTAGATCTATGGGAAAGACATCAGTAAATAGGGTTGGAAATTGTGGTCGAAAGTGCACATTTGATGCTCGTGCATTACTGTGATATGTAAGGAAAAATAGAAGAGCAACTGTTTCCCAGGTGACAGAATGCAATGCAGGACGTGATCAGACTGTGTCAGCAAGAACTGTCCGTCGAGAACGACACAGAGAGGGGTATTATAGTAGGGCTGCAGTGCATAAACCCCTCATTACAAAGACAAATGCACATCTGAGAGTTCAGTGGTGCAAAAACCATAGGCACTGGTCTACAGAGATGTGGGAAAAAAGTGATATGGTCAGATGAGTCATCCTTCACGATATTCTTGACAAGTGGGTGAGTGCATGTGTGGTGACACCAAGAGAACAGTATAGGCCTGACTTGCCACAGAAATTTTAATCTGGGCTTCTTTCTGGTCTTATTCATTGTACCGAGACCCATTGCAAGGCCTGACATGGCCTGAGGTTGACTTTTATTTATCTCATCAAAATTAATGTTCCCTGAAATGGCTTTACGTACTTATATTAATGTAGTTTTAATTTTGCAATAACAACCTTAATGGATGAGCAAGAGCTGTGTTGATCCTCTGTGCGGGTGTTACAGCTCTACTGATAGTGCACATTGCAGAGAACCATGTCAATACATCTCCAGTGTTAGTATGACAGTTGTTGTAGTGCACTGAACAACAACTGGTGATTCCATTATTACAATAATGTATTTAAAGGTAAAAAGGAAATCCTCATAGGTCTGTGGAACTCCATTGTATGGAAGTGACTTTTGCAAGTGTAACAGGATTTCTTTTACAATGTAACTTTACGTAACTACTTTAGCTGGCATGTATCATAATCATGAGCTCTAGTGATACGTTTTTATATAAATGATGCTATATAAAGATGCAATCTGTATCATATTTGATTGCAATATGCTATTTGAACAACTCCTTGAGGCAGTGCACCAGACAGAAAAGAACAGAAAAAATGGGAAGAGATAATACCCTGTTGGAAGATCATCAACATTGATTAATGAAGAAACACCTCAGACACAATAAATGGAACACCTTAAAGCAGTCAGCCACACTTTGTCTGAACTACAGCTGTGTGAATGGGGCCAAGCCATCACAACGGAGTAAAAAAAAAAATCAATAGCATTATATTGTAACCTTTAAACATTTTTCTTTGCAACTGCTGAAGTTTGTGCTACATGCAAGTAACTTGTATCAAGTGGAAGACTACAGCATTGCCTTTGATGTTATATATGTTGCACCAGGATCAGCTGTGCCTTATGTGGTGATGTGGAGATGATACATTTTTCGTTTGCTGCTGTACATTCTGAAATAAAACAAGTATAACAAAAATCGTTTTGATTAACATTATTTTGTACAAGGGTACAAAACCAGCTTTTTGGATGTAAAAGATCAAAACCCTTTTTCCCGGTGGATTAAATTAAGATATTTATTTGGTGTCCTTTCTTTAGTTGATTTTTCCTTAAAAGCCTTGTTCTTCATAGAGAACAGTACGCCTAATCTTTAATTGGCGATTGAATGACTAATCACTTGATGTTTCCATTTAAAGAAAATTCTTCAGATTAGACTATTAATATTGATTGTGATAATATTGGACAATTGTTGTTTATATTAAACGGGATGTATTTAAGAAGTTTTGAGACATCTGTCTTCTTATGACAGGAACAAAGCACATAATGTTTTAATGTCGTTTCCCTTTGTGCTGGCTATTTGGCTCAAATTGATAATGATTAAAACCAAGTTTATTTAAAAATTCTTGGATGGGTACAATTGTTCTTTAAAAAAAATGTCCAGTCAAATTATACTGTTCTTTTGTTAAATTATTCCACTTGAACAGCATAGCAGCATGATATAAACAGGCTCTTAATTAATTCACTCATTAAATACTTAGCTCAGTGTGATTTCCCTTTAAAGCCACGCAGCTCTGACCCAGCATGCAACACCATCCTGGTTTCAGTTTCTTAGATCCATAAGCTCAGTCCATAGCCTCTCTCATGCTCTCTGTACATGCTCAGCAGGACAAGTGAACAAGTGTCCCGGGAGACCTACTTCCTTGTAGCTGCTGCTGTTCTCTGTTCTGTCAGTGTCTCGGCCACTCCTGTTTTAACTAAGAAGTTCAATTACCGGGGCATCAGGTGTAGTGAAGCTGTGAGGCCGTATCTGGGTGAAGCCTTTATCCAGCCACAGGTGTGTTCAGCTATTGTCCGAGACCCATCAACACCAATGTGCAAGTGATAAAATCCTTACGAAACCAATAGAAAACCATAGAAACCAATGTGATCTAAAAGAGACATCACTGCATCGTAACTAAGGCCATTTGGTATCAGATGGGTCTTCATTCCCGTGCGTATTTGACCCGTAGGATGAAGGTTGTATGCATGGCCGAAACATCTTGCTTTTAATACAGATATAATAAAGTATTGATTTAATCGAACGAGTAGGTAGTGTGCTACTCTTACTTCGCTTTGAAGTTGCAGGTGTACCCTGTTGCAAAATCTGCCAACACAAACAATTTCACACCCCATTTAGCTGGCTTATCTTTCCTGTATTGCTTGGTGCTTATCTTTGCAACCACCCTTTTATCAATGCTGATTTGCTGTGGGGGGTGGCAGAATGCCCTGTATGCAAAACGGATGTCAACCAACAGAGGTCGAAGGTGGAACAGCGGATCGCAGTCGAGCTGGCCTTTTTTCCTGTCATTTTCTGCATCCTGTTTCGGGATCACTCATGTGTAGACTCTGTAAAATTGGAAAGAATCTTTTTCTACTAACTAGTAGTTTCTACTACTAGCTTCCATACATTTTCTTATCGGTCCAGCACTCTTGGAGAGTTGGCATTCTCACAATTCCCAAGAATATGATGATTACAGCAAGGCTTTACATTTCCCAAACCCCACTGTTTTTTCACCCCTTTGGATTGCTGCCCTTCTCCTTACACATAATAAGATCTGTGTACACATCTCCTCTCCTGCATCATTTGCTCCGGCTGCCTATAGTCCAAACAAATACAATTTTAAATCATAATGCTTACTTTTAAAGCTCTGTGTGAACTCACTCCATCACCCTATCTACCCATATCTATCAGGTCCACTCTGTGGAAGTGCTATTTCTTCTTTTTTTAGCTCATACCCTAACAAAATGGATCGCTGAAAGATAGTAGGAAAGATTCCACAGGCACATAATTTTTATAAATTAAAAAAAAAAAATCACCAGCCCAGAAATCCATAAATAACACAATCTGAGATATATTTAGAAACATTCTAATCTGTAATTTAATCTAATTGAATACTTAATTGACAATCCTTATATAGACTCATTAAGGTATTGCACAGGTATACTGGATTTGGTGCTCAAAAAGGTTTGAAAAAGAGAAAATTAAGCTTTCAAGCTTATAACATTCAAAAGTGTAAGGCTGTTTAACATCAAACATGTTTATAACACATGACAAATGTCGCAGAACTGACTTTCTTTTTCTATCTAAAGTTACTGCCCACACAATACCATACTTGAAATGGAAAGTGCAATTTTCATCAAGCTTATCTTTGTATTTATTTGTTTAATTTCAGATACTGAATAAAAATGAATCTCTGTACTTCAGGGAATTGAATGGCATCTTAACTAATTATATCCACAAGTCAGTTTGCCACCAAAACCAGTGTTCAGTCAGATTGATGTATTATGTATATTGCTGTCTTGCCAGTTGCTAGTAAGAAGATTGAATGCATATTTTATTAACATGCTAAGACACTTAGACACACTCTTCAAAAAGGAGGCAAAAATGAAATGATGATATATAGGATAGTTCATGCAACAGTCCACCTTGCTTAAACCAGCAATCCACAGTCATTAGACCATCTAAATCCTTTATCTAACTTAGTTATGTATATTAAAAATGGCAGTGAAAGGAATATTTTTTAATGTACCCTAAATAAGGCATATTGTACCCTATTTTTAAAGTAATACAGTAAAGTAAGGAAGAAAAGTCAGGTAACTGCACATTTACACTGATAACAATTGCTTCTCTGCATAAACCACGATGGCTCATTAAATAAGAGAATTGGGTTGTCAGATGAATAACCTATAGTTTTTTTTTACTGAATTTACAAAATTATATTCTGTGGAAAAAATGCAGGATGGCAACTTGGTGTAAAGAATGTATTGAATTTTCTTATGCTGCAATGTTAATATATTGTTTTGACTGGCCATAAGTTACACAGCTCAACGATATATTGATCGCAAGGAGGTTAGTACTGCCTGTATACAGATATGAAGCAATAAAATGTGCCAGCAATGCAGGTTGAGGCAGTGCTTTGTTTCACACACCTCTGCAAGGGATGGTAATATCTCATGATAATACACATCCTTTTACACAATGTTTAGACACATACTTTAAACTAAGTATTCAATAATTTATATGTTGCTTTGTTTGGTTGTTATTTTCCCAGGAAAATGTACATTTTGGATCAAGTTTAGTAGGTGCTAAGCGTATAATAGGATTGTTAATGCTTGTGGATGACATCCCCCTACATTTAGTAATTTATGTTTAAAAAGAGTGCTTCATTAAAACAGTACTGCTCTCAGTCTCCTGGGACTATCTACATAAAACCCACCTCCCAGCTTTGTTTCTTTGATTCTTTTATCAAAACAAGGGGCTGCTTTAAATCTAAAGTGTTCGATTTCCACGGCTCCCAGTTTCACCGTTTGTCTTCTGTGTTTAAACAGAAATATCCTGCATGCCCTTGTGAACAGGGAGAGGATAAAGGGGATGGAATCTTCGAGAAATAGTGCCATCTGAATTGCTGTAAACTACACTTTTTACCCCCTACTGCTGTGTTTGAGTGGCACTAGCATTTTAGGAGAAAGTACTTTGTTCACTGTCCCCATTAATGAATATACAGATCTGGAAAAAATGAAGAGTGGTCTCTTAATTTTTTCCAGAGCTGTATAATGGACCAGACCTTGGTTCAAGCAAGGAGCAATTAATTATAACAAAATGCAATAGAAATGTAGAAAAATAAAAACCTATAATATAAACAATGCCACACATCAAATAATAACAATGATAAGCTGGTAACCTATACGTTATCCTTTGGTTAAGATGATGGTCCCCTGTGTCCATGAATATAGTCCATGTTCATTACTCTATATTGATTTCTGTAAGGCTTATGTTTTTGTTTCTGTTACATTAACTTCATTTTGGAACACAATTTACCCCAGTAAATTCCTTTTTTGTTTTGATAATTGACATGCACAGCTGCTCCAATAACTAAAATGTATTTGTTTATATATTGTTTAAAGCTGTATAAAGTTTAAAGTTTGTATTTTAGAATATAGGTATATAACCTCTAAATGCAAAAAGCAATGACCAGACAACAACATGCATTTGATATTAATCGCCTGCCTTTGTAGTGTACTGGCTATTTATAAGTCCCAAAGGAGGAAGACTGACCTATGGCATGCAGAAGCAGTCTAGTATTAGTTAATTAACAGGAGTTTGCCAGGTGATAGTCTAATGTTTACATTTGTACCGGCATAAGAGTAATTAAAAAAAATACAAATGGCTACGTTAAGTCCCAATATGAACTGCAGTGTGCATTGTGAAAGCAGTAATTTTACTGTACAAATGCTCACAGGTTTGTGATGTTACTTTCTATCTACTTGTCTTCCGGATGTATAGTTGATTACATTATCCCTCTTTTGTGTGATCTAAGTGCAATAAGCTCATTAAGCCAGATTTTTACATGTGTTATCTATGAGTTTGTGTTCATTTAATGACTTTACAGTTGGCCAAAATAGACCATTAACTACCTTGATCCTGTATACTTAACAGAAGTATTGACTCTGTACATGCCTAGTCATCACTTGAGATTAGATCAAGGCTTGTGGTATTGAAGAGGTTCACATTGTGCAATTGTCTTGTTAGTCTGTCTTTGTCTGACACATTTGGGAATCGTGAAAAAATGTATGTTTTTTAATCAAGGCTGAGATCCTACAACTTTTGACAGGGCATTTAATTAATTAGAAGCAATATTTTAAGACTTGAAAAGCAATTAAGGAACGCAAATGTTATGGTAAAAAATAAAATACCTGCTAGAGGGAATTAAAAATAATGACCCCATTTGTGGTTCAGCTATAGTTACAAACTATTCAATTATGACTTTGCATTTTTCAGATTGCAGAGGCCCCTTATAGTATTATCTTGCAATTTCTCAGAGAACATATACATAGATAGATAGATATCATGCATTATATAAGTCCATATATAACTAATGTCTATTATTACATATTTTCTTCTGTAAGCATTTAATAACATTTCCAGGTATTTGTTACATTTTCCTTCATATTCAAATCTCAGCCCTAGCCTAAACATCTGTATTCAGTTAATGCACTGATAAATCTCCACTTTTTCCAAAGATTTTCCAAGTTTGAAAATATGGCAGCAATGAACAGTATAGAATAGTTTAATGCATCTATGACAAAAACAACCTTAACATTTCTGAAAATGTTAGGAATTCAGGGATCAGTTTTAATGTAATGTATTCATTCAAGCAGTCCAATAAGTATCTTAAAATTGAAAAAGAACCTATTGATATTGAACATGGATTATTATTGCATTAAACACTTTTCTTTTCAAAATATTTAGTACTTTTTGTTTAATATTTTTTCTAGTTTTGTATATTTTGTGTATAATTTATGTATTGTTTATTTCGTGTTTATTTCGCTTTCAAAACAGACACTTTAATTAGTGAACAGATTCATTTAACTAACTAGCACCATCCCCACCAAACAGAAAGTAGGGCAACATTTAGTTTGAATAACTTGTTTTACAGGCAGTTTGTTTATAGGCATAGTCAGTCGCTTCAATCAACAGGAATCTTTAGTGTTCTCTAGGCAGAATCAGTGTTCAATCAACTCTGAAAATATATAATTGATAAGTAAGTTCAAGTTTAATGAAGTATATGTATTAAACAAAATGAATCACAGAATAACATTGTTTCAAATGAAGGGTATGAACTTTATGTTGTCTTTACAGTCTAATTACATTTTGAATATACATTTTTTTTGTGTTATGCATTACTTCCCACACTGTTACCACAATCAACTCACTAGAAAATGGCATAATATTAAAACCATCTTGTCTGAAAATTGTGATTCCAGGGAAAAAAAAGCTGAGTAGCATATATAAACTGACAAAACCTTGGCATACTGTCTTAAAATAGACTTTCAAGTTTTGCCAGAGAATTAAGCAACACAAAGCTGAACATTATTTAATGAGAATTGTATTGATATCTGCAGATTAAGCAAACTTACTTGTTATCCTTCAAAGCTTGTTCCATTTTAAAGAGATCGATAAAAACACATCCTCAGTGGATGGACTGATATGTTTGATATGTTTGAGAGGGGCTTTTCACCTGTACATGTACAGACTGAAAACAGAATTAAATTACAGTAGAAAACAGAATTCCAAGAGTATTTACTTTTGTCTTTTAACACCACAGTACCATTATACAAAGGGATTATAGTAACCCAATAATCTAAACCTTGACCTATTTAGACCATGGATTAGTGGCATTGTATAATATTTCAGCAGATTTGCTGCCTGTCATGCTATGCAAGAGCCACAGCAAGCACTGATTGAACTGTTTATGGGATATTTAGCCATTGACATATACATTTGTCAACAGCATGCATAATTTAATGGAATCTGTATTTAAACATATGAAGTATCTCCTGTTTTACCTTTGATCTAAAATGTACAGTTGGATCCTGTATTATTTTAGCCACATGTAATAAATTCAGTTTGACTAAATGAGTTAATTTCAAGGTCTGGTGAGCAGAATAACATACTTAAATAGACACAGATCTCCACTTCTGCCACAGCTGGAAAAACTAAGACCAGAAATGCAGTACAGACATTTCAAAGTGTGGAAATCGACGGGCGTGATGAATGAATAAAAAAAAGTCCTGTAATTTAAGACTCAAGGTTGTTTTATAAAGAAGGACTAGCAATTAAAAAGGTAAGCTCTCTGCTATTCTCAAACACAAATCCTAAAAGAAACAATGTCATCCCACATCATATGATCTAGTGAAGAGCATGAATATTACTCTGTGGGCCTCATTTGCTAAGTGGTGCTAAATTCAGAGTAAAGGAGTTTGCCTAACGAGTGCGATAATTCTACATTTATCGCCCCATTTACTGAGAATGCATTAATTAATGTGCACACTATGGCACATTAACATCCCATACTGTGCAGACTATCTTTAATGCTCACAAACTTGTCCAAGAGTACAGATGTCCCAGTATGTCAGGCTTATTTTGGTCAGTATCTTATTATTGTGAAAGATGTCAGTGGCTAAGCTTGACTGAACATTAACACTGGTGTGTCACAAAATGTTCAATAGGTACAGCCTGCCACTTAAAAACAAACAAACAAACAAACAAACAAGCTGTAAAAGTGGAAGAAATACTCGTATACAAACATATAGAGTATGTTTTTGTTAAAATCAGTAGGCTGTGACTCTGCATTTTAACTTTCATTGACTATCATTTATCTACCTTTACGTTTATGCTTTACAACATTTCAAAAAAGTTACTGCTGCATCCATGTTATTTATATATCACTCTATTTTGAATGTATTAATAGTGTAAGTGGAAAGTACTACTACAGAGGAGTGTGGATGGATATTTTAACATTTTATAATGTTTTATTAACAGGAAACTCCCTTTCACTAGCAAGATGTTGCATAATTATTTTTCCTTCTTACAACTGAGTGTTGTTTCATGATTAGTACATCCATTCATTAATTAAAACCACCTTTTGCTATGTGCAAATTAACTCCTGAATATTGATGGCATTACCACCTCTTTCCTTTTAAATCCTCACATTAAAAAAGCAAATGGCAAATAGCTCTCATTAACACATTTGTCAATCAGCATGAATTCTCAAAATCAGATTACTATGTTTTCTAACTAACGAAACACACATATAACAGTCTTTTAAACAATACCCAAAATCAGTGCCACATAAAGATGTGTTCATTTACGCTGGCTTTAGCATCTGAAATCAAGCATACTGAGAGATTCATCACTTACAACAGCAACATTTATTAAAATCAGTTTTGTTACGTTTGTGTAGGCGTGGAAACATTCAATTAACTTTTATCTTCAAGTGTTAGTCAGGTATATGAACAGATCAAGTTAACAAGGATTGCAATGGCTGGATATTGCTGGGGGTGTACAATATAGCTGGCTGTATGTACCATTATATCTCAATCATATTAACTAAATCAACATCAACTTAACTTCCTCTGGTGGTTAAGATGTATTATCAAATGTAGGTTAACCATTCTCTAAATCTGTTTTTATATACGAAGGAAAGTTTGTATATTCACAACTTTTTGTTACTTACTCCTTAGCATATATATTGTGCCTTTGTACCCTCTCTTGCACGTCATTTCTGTATCATCTTCTCCTTCTTTTTAATTCATGGAGTCGCAATACTAATCTTTCTCTGCCCTTGCTTCCAGAGCCCAGTTGCTTGGCACCCTGCCAGACTCTGGCCTGGCATCATCCAATCCAATTTAGTATCCTGCGAAGATAGATATGCTTGTTTTCCTTTCATCTGACAGCATTTTGCTCAGGTGAAGAAATGCATTGCTCGAAGACATGCAAAAACAAACTTTGCTTGCAGTTACTTTTCAAAATGGGTAATGAGGGAAATATTCAGTTAAAGGTCACCCAAATAGTATTTTCCCCACAACAGTATTAACAAATAACAGTCTATTTCCTATTAGTATTAATGTTGTGTTGTTTTTGTTTATGTTTCCGTGTTCTGGTAGCTCCACGTTCAATGATTAATACACAGAGAAAATGCAGCACTGACAGGACATTGCCGTCTCAGTGCCTGAAGAAAGATATAGAGCGAGAGAGTGTGAATTTCAGGGAGGCTGTTTTCTGTTGCTTGCCTATGAGGTAACAACAGAGTTCAGGCACGGAGGCAGGGACGTTTTTTCAGCTGCTTCTCTGTGCTGATGTCATTTTTCTTTGTTAATCATTAGAAATAGAGTTCCAGACATTGCACCGTCTTAATTGCTTATTATTATTGTTTAATTGTAGTTTTTAGTTTACCTTGAAGACGTGCAGTTATAGTATAGTTCATTTCTTCCGTGATCCGTGCCCAGGCCCTCAATTGGCAGTTAGTGCATTCGATCCCCAGCTGAATAAATAAATGATTCCGGTGGTTATGTGTCATTGTCGTTTTCCACCTTTAACCTATTCTCCATATTTACACACGGTGCAAGACATCTATTAGCTCTTGCTGCGTTTCTTCTACCAGTTTTGAATGAAGCCAACTTTGTGCATCTAGAAATGAATTATTTATGGATACAGTAGATAGCTGATATTTCTCTCTCTCTCTCTCTCTCTCTCTCTCTCTTGTTTTTTGGATTCTTGACATACCACTGAAAACTAGCCTGCCTTGTTTCATATGCTTTCAAATGACCTACTCAGGTCATGATTTAGCTGGGCAGCCGAAACCAATAATAATGTGTTGCTATCTTGTTAAAATGTATTGCATTATGTTATATAAGCTTTTCCTAGGATAATAAGATAATATTCATATACAAATAGACTCTTATGACAAACAGAGAACCCCTCCCCAACCCCCTTATTTCTAAACAAATCACAGTTTAATGAAGATGACATATGATGTGTTTTCACAATATGTATCTGCAAGTTTAATGAAAAAATAATAATTCTATTTAAACTACAACAGTTCATTACTACAATCACATGTAGGTGCAGGACATGATACCTTCATCTCTCTGTATATTTCCTTAAAAGTGTTCTAACTTCCCCTCAACAAATTCTACTCAATTTAATGTTGGTTGATATTAAGTCTAAGGATTTGTTGAGAAAATTAGAATATCAACTGTACTGGCTATTAAAAAAGCAATAACCATTAAAACAACATATAAAACAGTGAGTGAAATCAAAGGTCCATTACCATTTTCTGGTAATTAATATGTATTATCTATTTAATCTCCTCACAACCAAAATAACTATCATCATACGGTCAAATAAGATTATAAATGGAATGCAATACATTTTTTGGACACATTGTATACATTCTTGCGTGGATTACCCTGGTTAGGAATTTGTGTGGGATTATAAATATTTATTTCTTACAATGGGTAGCATTCAAATGGTTGATATAATTTAAAAATGCCTTTATTTTATTAATGTCTTTATGATGCTGGCATTAATTTTGAATAAAAAATTAACTAACCCTTTTTTATTTTTTTACTGACTGTACTGCCAAGAAACAATTATTTCACATGTCCTTCACAAGTCTCCAGAAGGTGTGAAAATAAATAAATATGTATGATTCAAAGAATCCATTGTTAAATATGTGATAAATTCACTATGAAGAGGCAGAGCATTTAAATAGGGAAGAGATACATTTTCAATGGAAAAAATCTTGCTTGAGATATTTATTCATGAAAAATGACTTTTGCAAAATGCACTTTTGGGTTTGTGGGATTTCAGTTTATTTCATTCAAGAAAGCCTGGGTTTTCATCCAACATCATTCAAATGAAGTAGAAATTACATGAACGGTAGAGAAGCAGATGTCATAAAGCTCTGACTTCCAACTGACCAGCTACCTTGCAATATTTATAGTTATTTATAGGTATCACTTAAGGACAAACAAACTAATTGTAGTTCCATAAATAACAATCTTTTTAAAGCTCTAGCTAGTTTTAATTTATTACAGTTGCTTAGTGCTCCACATGTATTTATTTATTTTTGCATATACTGGCTTGCATATTTCTTAATTGCTCACAACACAACAATATACACAACATAAAAGCTTAGCTCCCTTTGGTGTGGCGTTTCCAAGACCGGTAGAAAATTCCAGGCTCAGGTTTTTGGGGCACCCGGGCTTGATGACAAATTATTTCATAGGCATATAAATAGAATAAATAAGCAATATAGAAACAAAAATAAGTAACTAAAAAGCCTAAACTCACTCTAAACCTTTCCGATGGCGCTTCTCTCTCTCTCTCTCTCTCAAATGCAATTATACAATGCTTTTAGAACAGCGTGCGTGCCACGGTACCTTGCACACTGTTGGACACATAAAACTTATTAGTTGACTGAACTCCTGAAATCTTAGTTTTTCCCCTTATGTTATTCATTAAACTAGAACCCCTGGCCATATCAACAAGGTAATACTAAATAAGTAAAATAATAAACGCCTTTTTTGTGTCTGTACTTTATGTTGAGCTGAAATTAAACACAAATTCAGTTTATTAATTCACACAGTTATTATGTATTGATCATTTGTATTAACTGAAGCAACCTTGTAGAGCCCCCAGCTGTTTGCAATACGTTGTTTGGATACTTTTTGCATTTGGTTGACTGGCCGTACACTTCTTGTAGGCAGTAGAACCAAACCGAGCTTTTTGCAATAGTGCTCAATTATATTGTAGGTTTTGGCTACAGGTTACTGAATGAACATTCCCACTTCAATCTTGTCACCAATTGAAAAATACACTAAAGTATACAAGAGTTCACTGTTGTGCGGTGCACGCAAGTATTTTTATTTGAATTTTTCTCGTCAACCCCGGTTTTATACCCATGCCAAACCCGGGCTTGTGGGGTTGAGAAATCGTCTGGGTTGCCCGGGTTTTCGGTGCCCCGGGTCCCCAGGCTGGAAACACTACTTTGGTGGTAATTGTCAGTATTTTTTTGCACTTTTATTACAACACTCGTGAACATCTGTGCAGCTCTTTTTGATATATCTTTCATTATAAGAAAATGGGGGACTTAACTCCAGCACTACCAAAGTTAGAGCTGTCACCGGGACATTTATGTAGGTCAGCAATTGTCCCTCAAGGTGAAAGAATGAGCACTGTCCTTCAGGGAGGGAACAGAGGAAAAACGTGTCCTGACTCAAATTAAAAGGGCTGCAATCTTGTTAACAGGTTAGGATGAAAAATGTTAAACAGATTTTCTAATGGGAAAGGATCTGTAGAAAAGAGAGTGAAATAAATGATTAAACGAAAGACCAGAATGGAGGGAAACACTATTCTAATTGACAAGACTTAATGCAAGCTTAAAATGGGAGATGCAAACTGAACAGGAAGGAAGACAGAAATTGGGTGAAATAATTCCTAAGGGGCTTTACTTCCTCTAGTCTATGTATAATATGTATTGTTTCACTCTCAATACAACAGTAACAGACACGGGGAGGCTTATATTACCCTTAAGATACATCAGTGATTTAAAAAAAAAATTCTGTGATTCTTCACTCAACAGCACACACAGTAAGGTGAATTATTAAATTGATTTATTTACGTTCAGATTTTGTGAAATGTATTATTTTTGCTAGACAACCCCATTCATCATCTGCTCCTTAGATGATATGTAGCTGTGTGTAATTTAATCATTGTAAGACACTTAACACAGATTTACACTTTACAAGTTATTTTTCTTTTTTAATTTTCTACCCTTCAATGTGGAAAGGAATATTAATCAGTCATGACTTGGAGCCACATCTCTCATATTGCCCTGGGAAGAAGACAATACTCTCATGCTCCAAAACATATGCCTCTCTATGATATCTATTTCTTTTGTCACAGTGAGCCAGTAGCACATACAATGAGACTTGAGTGCAAGTACTCAATCAGTCACTGGTCACTGGTGTAACTCTTACAACATTTGGCCTATTGAAAGCCAGTCAGTAGCCTAATTATATAGCCTGGAATTCAAATCAAAGTCCTTAGGCTTCTGGGGACCTATTTGCAAAGCCGACTTAAGTTGAAGACTAGTCTAAAGTCCTAACATGGAATTTAAGACTTATTTACAAACTAGTCTTAATGGAATTTTGGTCCAAACTTTGGTCTTCAAGATTACCCTAGAAGAGGCATAGCTCCTAGTTAAATATAGAACACTCAGTTATCTATAATGATGGTGCATTTAAGTTATTTTGAAAAAGGTTACTTTGGCAAACAAATAAAACATTTAAACAATTTGACATTTAAGCTTTGGCTTAATGAATTTTTCTTAACATATGAAGAAAATCTTCATTCAGGTCGAAATCGGGTTATAATAACAAAGACATTAATTTCAAATACTTGAGACATGAGAATTGTGCGACTATTTAATTGCTAATTTATTTTACTGAATTAGGTTAGCTAATCCTCTCTCTAGGCAATGACTCTTAAGTGCCAGTGGTTATTCTCAGTTTGTGTGGTGCAAGGGGATGGAAGTGACATTTCCCCCAGACACGATGCCAGGGTGTACCAGGTTAGTCCCCCTGTTGCAAGAGCTAAGTTCTCATTCACAGCTCACTGGCCAGGGCAAATAGGACTTAAGGAGTTACAAAGCTCCCCACCATAACCAGTGGGCTACCGTGTCACCACTTCTGATTTTCCTTTGATGATTTCCGATCTGTGCACTGACCAGGCCCAGCCCTACTTCTGAGACCTGACAAGAGTCTCAGGGACTTTAGTGTTATAGCAAAGTTATAGTTTGCTGGCTTAAGTATGCTTGAAATTAATGATTTTTTGATATTCAATGTTGTTGGAAATATGGTATGCAGATTAAATCTGTCCTTAATAATTTCATTAATGCAAATTAATACGTGGCATTGATTCAACAAGGTGCTGAAAGCATTCTTTAGAAATGTTGGACCATATTGATAGGATAGCATCTTGCAGTTGATGGAGATTTGTGGGATGCACATCCAGGGCACGAAGCTCCCGTTCCACCACATCCCAAAGATGCTCTATTGGGTTGAGATCTGGTGACTGTGGGGGCCAGTTTAGTACAGTGAACTCATTGTCATGTTCAAGAAACCAATTTGAAATGATTCGACCTTTGTGACATGGTGCATTATCCTGCTGGAAGTAGCCATCAGAGGATGGGTACATGGTGGTCATAAAGGGATGGACATGGTCAGAAACAATGCTCAGGTAGGCCGTGGCATTTAAACGATGCCCAATTGGCACTAAGGGGCCTAAAGTGTGCCAGGAAAACATCCCCCACACCATTACACCACCACCACCAGCCTGCACAGTGGTAACAAGGCATGATGGATCCATGTTCTCATTCTGTTTACGCCAAATTCTGACTCTATCATCTGAATGTCTCAACAGAAATCGAGACTCATCAGACCAGGCAACATTTTTCCAGTCTTCAACTGTCCAATTTTGGTGAGCTTGTGCAAATTGTAGCCTCTTTTTCCTATTTGTGGTGGAGATGAGTGGTACCCGGTGGGGTCTTCTGCTGTTGTAGCCCATCCGCCTCAAGGTTGTACGTGTTGTGGCTTCACAAATGCTTTGCTGCATACCTCGGTTGTAACGAGTGGTTATTTCAGTCAAAGTTGCTCTTCTATCAGCTTGAATCAGTCGGCCCATTCTCCTCTGAGCTCTAGCATCAACAAGGCATTTTCGCCCACAGGACTGCCGCATACTGGATGTTTTTCCCTTTTCACACCATTCTTTGTAAACCCTAGAAATGGTTGTGCGTGAAAATCCCAGTAACTGAGCAGATTGTGAAATACTCAGACCGGCCCGTCTGGCACCAACAACCATGCCACGCTCAAAATTGCTTAAATCACCTTTCTTTCCCATTCAGACATTCAGTTTGGAGTTCAGGAGATTGTCTTGACCAGGACCACACCCCTAAATGCATTGAAGCAAGTGCCATGTGATTGGTTGGTTAGATAATTGCATTAATGAGAAATTGAACAGGTGTTCCTAATAATCCTTTAGGTGAGTGTATATTCCTATATGTCACAGAGTGATGAAAGAGGCCAATTATTCACTAATTTTATCATTTTTCTTTTTGCATTTTATTTGATTGCACAGAATTATTCTTTATACTTATATATAGACGGGTGACACATTAAAGGAAAAACCTGAATAAATGAGTGGAGGAACATATCGAATGCAGATGCCTCCAAACAAGTGTACTGCATGATACAATTAAGCAATTAACATCCTATCATGCTCTGTGGCATGTATAAAAATGATAAGCAGGCCCAGTTGACCTTGATTTTGGATCAAGGTAGCAAGAGGAAAGGATCTAAGTGACTTTGGAAGAGGGGTCATTATTGGGGCACGAAAGACAGGAGCTTCAGTCACAAAGACGCTCAACTGGCTAGTGTTTCAATAGGAACAGTGACTAAAGTTACATCTGCATTTAGATCTATGGGAAAGACATCAGTAAATAGGGTTGGAAATTGTGGTCGAAAGTGCACATTTGATGCTCGTGCATTACTGTGATATGTAAGGAAAAATAGAAGAGCAACTGTTTCCCAGGTGACAGAATGCAATGCAGGACGTGATCAGACTGTGTCAGCAAGAACTGTCCGTCGAGAACGACACAGAGAGGGGTATTATAGTAGGGCTGCAGTGCATAAACCCCTCATTACAAAGACAAATGCACATCTGAGAGTTCAGTGGTGCAAAAACCATAGGCACTGGTCTACAGAGATGTGGGAAAAAAGTGATATGGTCAGATGAGTCATCCTTCACGATATTCTTGACAAGTGGGTGAGTGCATGTGTGGTGACACCAAGAGAACAGTATAGGCCTGACTTGCCACAGAAATTTTAATCTGGGCTTCTTTCTGGTCTTATTCATTGTACCGAGACCCATTGCAAGGCCTGACATGGCCTGAGGTTGACTTTTATTTATCTCATCAAAATTAATGTTCCCTGAAATGGCTTTACGTACTTATATTAATGTAGTTTTAATTTTGCAATAACAACCTTAATGGATGAGCAAGAGCTGTGTTGATCCTCTGTGCGGGTGTTACAGCTCTACTGATAGTGCACATTGCAGAGAACCATGTCAATACATCTCCAGTGTTAGTATGACAGTTGTTGTAGTGCACTGAACAACAACTGGTGATTCCATTATTACAATAATGTATTTAAAGGTAAAAAGGAAATCCTCATAGGTCTGTGGAACTCCATTGTATGGAAGTGACTTTTGCAAGTGTAACAGGATTTCTTTTACAATGTAACTTTACGTAACTACTTTAGCTGGCATGTATCATAATCATGAGCTCTAGTGATACGTTTTTATATAAATGATGCTATATAAAGATGCAATCTGTATCATATTTGATTGCAATATGCTATTTGAACAACTCCTTGAGGCAGTGCACCAGACAGAAAAGAACAGAAAAAATGGGAAGAGATAATACCCTGTTGGAAGATCATCAACATTGATTAATGAAGAAACACCTCAGACACAATAAATGGAACACCTTAAAGCAGTCAGCCACACTTTGTCTGAACTACAGCTGTGTGAATGGGGCCAAGCCATCACAACGGAGTAAAAAAAAAAATCAATAGCATTATATTGTAACCTTTAAACATTTTTCTTTGCAACTGCTGAAGTTTGTGCTACATGCAAGTAACTTGTATCAAGTGGAAGACTACAGCATTGCCTTTGATGTTATATATGTTGCACCAGGATCAGCTGTGCCTTATGTGGTGATGTGGAGATGATACATTTTTCGTTTGCTGCTGTACATTCTGAAATAAAACAAGTATAACAAAAATCGTTTTGATTAACATTATTTTGTACAAGGGTACAAAACCAGCTTTTTGGATGTAAAAGATCAAAACCCTTTTTCCCGGTGGATTAAATTAAGATATTTATTTGGTGTCCTTTCTTTAGTTGATTTTTCCTTAAAAGCCTTGTTCTTCATAGAGAACAGTACGCCTAATCTTTAATTGGCGATTGAATGACTAATCACTTGATGTTTCCATTTAAAGAAAATTCTTCAGATTAGACTATTAATATTGATTGTGATAATATTGGACAATTGTTGTTTATATTAAACGGGATGTATTTAAGAAGTTTTGAGACATCTGTCTTCTTATGACAGGAACAAAGCACATAATGTTTTAATGTCGTTTCCCTTTGTGCTGGCTATTTGGCTCAAATTGATAATGATTAAAACCAAGTTTATTTAAAAATTCTTGGATGGGTACAATTGTTCTTTAAAAAAAATGTCCAGTCAAATTATACTGTTCTTTTGTTAAATTATTCCACTTGAACAGCATAGCAGCATGATATAAACAGGCTCTTAATTAATTCACTCATTAAATACTTAGCTCAGTGTGATTTCCCTTTAAAGCCACGCAGCTCTGACCCAGCATGCAACACCATCCTGGTTTCAGTTTCTTAGATCCATAAGCTCAGTCCATAGCCTCTCTCATGCTCTCTGTACATGCTCAGCAGGACAAGTGAACAAGTGTCCCGGGAGACCTACTTCCTTGTAGCTGCTGCTGTTCTCTGTTCTGTCAGTGTCTCGGCCACTCCTGTTTTAACTAAGAAGTTCAATTACCGGGGCATCAGGTGTAGTGAAGCTGTGAGGCCGTATCTGGGTGAAGCCTTTATCCAGCCACAGGTGTGTTCAGCTATTGTCCGAGACCCATCAACACCAATGTGCAAGTGATAAAATCCTTACGAAACCAATAGAAAACCATAGAAACCAATGTGATCTAAAAGAGACATCACTGCATCGTAACTAAGGCCATTTGGTATCAGATGGGTCTTCATTCCCGTGCGTATTTGACCCGTAGGATGAAGGTTGTATGCATGGCCGAAACATCTTGCTTTTAATACAGATATAATAAAGTATTGATTTAATCGAACGAGTAGGTAGTGTGCTACTCTTACTTCGCTTTGAAGTTGCAGGTGTACCCTGTTGCAAAATCTGCCAACACAAACAATTTCACACCCCATTTAGCTGGCTTATCTTTCCTGTATTGCTTGGTGCTTATCTTTGCAACCACCCTTTTATCAATGCTGATTTGCTGTGGGGGGTGGCAGAATGCCCTGTATGCAAAACGGATGTCAACCAACAGAGGTCGAAGGTGGAACAGCGGATCGCAGTCGAGCTGGCCTTTTTTCCTGTCATTTTCTGCATCCTGTTTCGGGATCACTCATGTGTAGACTCTGTAAAATTGGAAAGAATCTTTTTCTACTAACTAGTAGTTTCTACTACTAGCTTCCATACATTTTCTTATCGGTCCAGCACTCTTGGAGAGTTGGCATTCTCACAATTCCCAAGAATATGATGATTACAGCAAGGCTTTACATTTCCCAAACCCCACTGTTTTTTCACCCCTTTGGATTGCTGCCCTTCTCCTTACACATAATAAGATCTGTGTACACATCTCCTCTCCTGCATCATTTGCTCCGGCTGCCTATAGTCCAAACAAATACAATTTTAAATCATAATGCTTACTTTTAAAGCTCTGTGTGAACTCACTCCATCACCCTATCTACCCATATCTATCAGGTCCACTCTGTGGAAGTGCTATTTCTTCTTTTTTTAGCTCATACCCTAACAAAATGGATCGCTGAAAGATAGTAGGAAAGATTCCACAGGCACATAATTTTTATAAATTAAAAAAAAAAAATCACCAGCCCAGAAATCCATAAATAACACAATCTGAGATATATTTAGAAACATTCTAATCTGTAATTTAATCTAATTGAATACTTAATTGACAATCCTTATATAGACTCATTAAGGTATTGCACAGGTATACTGGATTTGGTGCTCAAAAAGGTTTGAAAAAGAGAAAATTAAGCTTTCAAGCTTATAACATTCAAAAGTGTAAGGCTGTTTAACATCAAACATGTTTATAACACATGACAAATGTCGCAGAACTGACTTTCTTTTTCTATCTAAAGTTACTGCCCACACAATACCATACTTGAAATGGAAAGTGCAATTTTCATCAAGCTTATCTTTGTATTTATTTGTTTAATTTCAGATACTGAATAAAAATGAATCTCTGTACTTCAGGGAATTGAATGGCATCTTAACTAATTATATCCACAAGTCAGTTTGCCACCAAAACCAGTGTTCAGTCAGATTGATGTATTATGTATATTGCTGTCTTGCCAGTTGCTAGTAAGAAGATTGAATGCATATTTTATTAACATGCTAAGACACTTAGACACACTCTTCAAAAAGGAGGCAAAAATGAAATGATGATATATAGGATAGTTCATGCAACAGTCCACCTTGCTTAAACCAGCAATCCACAGTCATTAGACCATCTAAATCCTTTATCTAACTTAGTTATGTATATTAAAAATGGCAGTGAAAGGAATATTTTTTAATGTACCCTAAATAAGGCATATTGTACCCTATTTTTAAAGTAATACAGTAAAGTAAGGAAGAAAAGTCAGGTAACTGCACATTTACACTGATAACAATTGCTTCTCTGCATAAACCACGATGGCTCATTAAATAAGAGAATTGGGTTGTCAGATGAATAACCTATAGTTTTTTTTTACTGAATTTACAAAATTATATTCTGTGGAAAAAATGCAGGATGGCAACTTGGTGTAAAGAATGTATTGAATTTTCTTATGCTGCAATGTTAATATATTGTTTTGACTGGCCATAAGTTACACAGCTCAACGATATATTGATCGCAAGGAGGTTAGTACTGCCTGTATACAGATATGAAGCAATAAAATGTGCCAGCAATGCAGGTTGAGGCAGTGCTTTGTTTCACACACCTCTGCAAGGGATGGTAATATCTCATGATAATACACATCCTTTTACACAATGTTTAGACACATACTTTAAACTAAGTATTCAATAATTTATATGTTGCTTTGTTTGGTTGTTATTTTCCCAGGAAAATGTACATTTTGGATCAAGTTTAGTAGGTGCTAAGCGTATAATAGGATTGTTAATGCTTGTGGATGACATCCCCCTACATTTAGTAATTTATGTTTAAAAAGAGTGCTTCATTAAAACAGTACTGCTCTCAGTCTCCTGGGACTATCTACATAAAACCCACCTCCCAGCTTTGTTTCTTTGATTCTTTTATCAAAACAAGGGGCTGCTTTAAATCTAAAGTGTTCGATTTCCACGGCTCCCAGTTTCACCGTTTGTCTTCTGTGTTTAAACAGAAATATCCTGCATGCCCTTGTGAACAGGGAGAGGATAAAGGGGATGGAATCTTCGAGAAATAGTGCCATCTGAATTGCTGTAAACTACACTTTTTACCCCCTACTGCTGTGTTTGAGTGGCACTAGCATTTTAGGAGAAAGTACTTTGTTCACTGTCCCCATTAATGAATATACAGATCTGGAAAAAATGAAGAGTGGTCTCTTAATTTTTTCCAGAGCTGTATAATGGACCAGACCTTGGTTCAAGCAAGGAGCAATTAATTATAACAAAATGCAATAGAAATGTAGAAAAATAAAAACCTATAATATAAACAATGCCACACATCAAATAATAACAATGATAAGCTGGTAACCTATACGTTATCCTTTGGTTAAGATGATGGTCCCCTGTGTCCATGAATATAGTCCATGTTCATTACTCTATATTGATTTCTGTAAGGCTTATGTTTTTGTTTCTGTTACATTAACTTCATTTTGGAACACAATTTACCCCAGTAAATTCCTTTTTTGTTTTGATAATTGACATGCACAGCTGCTCCAATAACTAAAATGTATTTGTTTATATATTGTTTAAAGCTGTATAAAGTTTAAAGTTTGTATTTTAGAATATAGGTATATAACCTCTAAATGCAAAAAGCAATGACCAGACAACAACATGCATTTGATATTAATCGCCTGCCTTTGTAGTGTACTGGCTATTTATAAGTCCCAAAGGAGGAAGACTGACCTATGGCATGCAGAAGCAGTCTAGTATTAGTTAATTAACAGGAGTTTGCCAGGTGATAGTCTAATGTTTACATTTGTACCGGCATAAGAGTAATTAAAAAAAATACAAATGGCTACGTTAAGTCCCAATATGAACTGCAGTGTGCATTGTGAAAGCAGTAATTTTACTGTACAAATGCTCACAGGTTTGTGATGTTACTTTCTATCTACTTGTCTTCCGGATGTATAGTTGATTACATTATCCCTCTTTTGTGTGATCTAAGTGCAATAAGCTCATTAAGCCAGATTTTTACATGTGTTATCTATGAGTTTGTGTTCATTTAATGACTTTACAGTTGGCCAAAATAGACCATTAACTACCTTGATCCTGTATACTTAACAGAAGTATTGACTCTGTACATGCCTAGTCATCACTTGAGATTAGATCAAGGCTTGTGGTATTGAAGAGGTTCACATTGTGCAATTGTCTTGTTAGTCTGTCTTTGTCTGACACATTTGGGAATCGTGAAAAAATGTATGTTTTTTAATCAAGGCTGAGATCCTACAACTTTTGACAGGGCATTTAATTAATTAGAAGCAATATTTTAAGACTTGAAAAGCAATTAAGGAACGCAAATGTTATGGTAAAAAATAAAATACCTGCTAGAGGGAATTAAAAATAATGACCCCATTTGTGGTTCAGCTATAGTTACAAACTATTCAATTATGACTTTGCATTTTTCAGATTGCAGAGGCCCCTTATAGTATTATCTTGCAATTTCTCAGAGAACATATACATAGATAGATAGATATCATGCATTATATAAGTCCATATATAACTAATGTCTATTATTACATATTTTCTTCTGTAAGCATTTAATAACATTTCCAGGTATTTGTTACATTTTCCTTCATATTCAAATCTCAGCCCTAGCCTAAACATCTGTATTCAGTTAATGCACTGATAAATCTCCACTTTTTCCAAAGATTTTCCAAGTTTGAAAATATGGCAGCAATGAACAGTATAGAATAGTTTAATGCATCTATGACAAAAACAACCTTAACATTTCTGAAAATGTTAGGAATTCAGGGATCAGTTTTAATGTAATGTATTCATTCAAGCAGTCCAATAAGTATCTTAAAATTGAAAAAGAACCTATTGATATTGAACATGGATTATTATTGCATTAAACACTTTTCTTTTCAAAATATTTAGTACTTTTTGTTTAATATTTTTTCTAGTTTTGTATATTTTGTGTATAATTTATGTATTGTTTATTTCGTGTTTATTTCGCTTTCAAAACAGACACTTTAATTAGTGAACAGATTCATTTAACTAACTAGCACCATCCCCACCAAACAGAAAGTAGGGCAACATTTAGTTTGAATAACTTGTTTTACAGGCAGTTTGTTTATAGGCATAGTCAGTCGCTTCAATCAACAGGAATCTTTAGTGTTCTCTAGGCAGAATCAGTGTTCAATCAACTCTGAAAATATATAATTGATAAGTAAGTTCAAGTTTAATGAAGTATATGTATTAAACAAAATGAATCACAGAATAACATTGTTTCAAATGAAGGGTATGAACTTTATGTTGTCTTTACAGTCTAATTACATTTTGAATATACATTTTTTTTGTGTTATGCATTACTTCCCACACTGTTACCACAATCAACTCACTAGAAAATGGCATAATATTAAAACCATCTTGTCTGAAAATTGTGATTCCAGGGAAAAAAAAGCTGAGTAGCATATATAAACTGACAAAACCTTGGCATACTGTCTTAAAATAGACTTTCAAGTTTTGCCAGAGAATTAAGCAACACAAAGCTGAACATTATTTAATGAGAATTGTATTGATATCTGCAGATTAAGCAAACTTACTTGTTATCCTTCAAAGCTTGTTCCATTTTAAAGAGATCGATAAAAACACATCCTCAGTGGATGGACTGATATGTTTGATATGTTTGAGAGGGGCTTTTCACCTGTACATGTACAGACTGAAAACAGAATTAAATTACAGTAGAAAACAGAATTCCAAGAGTATTTACTTTTGTCTTTTAACACCACAGTACCATTATACAAAGGGATTATAGTAACCCAATAATCTAAACCTTGACCTATTTAGACCATGGATTAGTGGCATTGTATAATATTTCAGCAGATTTGCTGCCTGTCATGCTATGCAAGAGCCACAGCAAGCACTGATTGAACTGTTTATGGGATATTTAGCCATTGACATATACATTTGTCAACAGCATGCATAATTTAATGGAATCTGTATTTAAACATATGAAGTATCTCCTGTTTTACCTTTGATCTAAAATGTACAGTTGGATCCTGTATTATTTTAGCCACATGTAATAAATTCAGTTTGACTAAATGAGTTAATTTCAAGGTCTGGTGAGCAGAATAACATACTTAAATAGACACAGATCTCCACTTCTGCCACAGCTGGAAAAACTAAGACCAGAAATGCAGTACAGACATTTCAAAGTGTGGAAATCGACGGGCGTGATGAATGAATAAAAAAAAGTCCTGTAATTTAAGACTCAAGGTTGTTTTATAAAGAAGGACTAGCAATTAAAAAGGTAAGCTCTCTGCTATTCTCAAACACAAATCCTAAAAGAAACAATGTCATCCCACATCATATGATCTAGTGAAGAGCATGAATATTACTCTGTGGGCCTCATTTGCTAAGTGGTGCTAAATTCAGAGTAAAGGAGTTTGCCTAACGAGTGCGATAATTCTACATTTATCGCCCCATTTACTGAGAATGCATTAATTAATGTGCACACTATGGCACATTAACATCCCATACTGTGCAGACTATCTTTAATGCTCACAAACTTGTCCAAGAGTACAGATGTCCCAGTATGTCAGGCTTATTTTGGTCAGTATCTTATTATTGTGAAAGATGTCAGTGGCTAAGCTTGACTGAACATTAACACTGGTGTGTCACAAAATGTTCAATAGGTACAGCCTGCCACTTAAAAACAAACAAACAAACAAACAAACAAGCTGTAAAAGTGGAAGAAATACTCGTATACAAACATATAGAGTATGTTTTTGTTAAAATCAGTAGGCTGTGACTCTGCATTTTAACTTTCATTGACTATCATTTATCTACCTTTACGTTTATGCTTTACAACATTTCAAAAAAGTTACTGCTGCATCCATGTTATTTATATATCACTCTATTTTGAATGTATTAATAGTGTAAGTGGAAAGTACTACTACAGAGGAGTGTGGATGGATATTTTAACATTTTATAATGTTTTATTAACAGGAAACTCCCTTTCACTAGCAAGATGTTGCATAATTATTTTTCCTTCTTACAACTGAGTGTTGTTTCATGATTAGTACATCCATTCATTAATTAAAACCACCTTTTGCTATGTGCAAATTAACTCCTGAATATTGATGGCATTACCACCTCTTTCCTTTTAAATCCTCACATTAAAAAAGCAAATGGCAAATAGCTCTCATTAACACATTTGTCAATCAGCATGAATTCTCAAAATCAGATTACTATGTTTTCTAACTAACGAAACACACATATAACAGTCTTTTAAACAATACCCAAAATCAGTGCCACATAAAGATGTGTTCATTTACGCTGGCTTTAGCATCTGAAATCAAGCATACTGAGAGATTCATCACTTACAACAGCAACATTTATTAAAATCAGTTTTGTTACGTTTGTGTAGGCGTGGAAACATTCAATTAACTTTTATCTTCAAGTGTTAGTCAGGTATATGAACAGATCAAGTTAACAAGGATTGCAATGGCTGGATATTGCTGGGGGTGTACAATATAGCTGGCTGTATGTACCATTATATCTCAATCATATTAACTAAATCAACATCAACTTAACTTCCTCTGGTGGTTAAGATGTATTATCAAATGTAGGTTAACCATTCTCTAAATCTGTTTTTATATACGAAGGAAAGTTTGTATATTCACAACTTTTTGTTACTTACTCCTTAGCATATATATTGTGCCTTTGTACCCTCTCTTGCACGTCATTTCTGTATCATCTTCTCCTTCTTTTTAATTCATGGAGTCGCAATACTAATCTTTCTCTGCCCTTGCTTCCAGAGCCCAGTTGCTTGGCACCCTGCCAGACTCTGGCCTGGCATCATCCAATCCAATTTAGTATCCTGCGAAGATAGATATGCTTGTTTTCCTTTCATCTGACAGCATTTTGCTCAGGTGAAGAAATGCATTGCTCGAAGACATGCAAAAACAAACTTTGCTTGCAGTTACTTTTCAAAATGGGTAATGAGGGAAATATTCAGTTAAAGGTCACCCAAATAGTATTTTCCCCACAACAGTATTAACAAATAACAGTCTATTTCCTATTAGTATTAATGTTGTGTTGTTTTTGTTTATGTTTCCGTGTTCTGGTAGCTCCACGTTCAATGATTAATACACAGAGAAAATGCAGCACTGACAGGACATTGCCGTCTCAGTGCCTGAAGAAAGATATAGAGCGAGAGAGTGTGAATTTCAGGGAGGCTGTTTTCTGTTGCTTGCCTATGAGGTAACAACAGAGTTCAGGCACGGAGGCAGGGACGTTTTTTCAGCTGCTTCTCTGTGCTGATGTCATTTTTCTTTGTTAATCATTAGAAATAGAGTTCCAGACATTGCACCGTCTTAATTGCTTATTATTATTGTTTAATTGTAGTTTTTAGTTTACCTTGAAGACGTGCAGTTATAGTATAGTTCATTTCTTCCGTGATCCGTGCCCAGGCCCTCAATTGGCAGTTAGTGCATTCGATCCCCAGCTGAATAAATAAATGATTCCGGTGGTTATGTGTCATTGTCGTTTTCCACCTTTAACCTATTCTCCATATTTACACACGGTGCAAGACATCTATTAGCTCTTGCTGCGTTTCTTCTACCAGTTTTGAATGAAGCCAACTTTGTGCATCTAGAAATGAATTATTTATGGATACAGTAGATAGCTGATATTTCTCTCTCTCTCTCTCTCTCTCTCTCTCTCTTGTTTTTTGGATTCTTGACATACCACTGAAAACTAGCCTGCCTTGTTTCATATGCTTTCAAATGACCTACTCAGGTCATGATTTAGCTGGGCAGCCGAAACCAATAATAATGTGTTGCTATCTTGTTAAAATGTATTGCATTATGTTATATAAGCTTTTCCTAGGATAATAAGATAATATTCATATACAAATAGACTCTTATGACAAACAGAGAACCCCTCCCCAACCCCCTTATTTCTAAACAAATCACAGTTTAATGAAGATGACATATGATGTGTTTTCACAATATGTATCTGCAAGTTTAATGAAAAAATAATAATTCTATTTAAACTACAACAGTTCATTACTACAATCACATGTAGGTGCAGGACATGATACCTTCATCTCTCTGTATATTTCCTTAAAAGTGTTCTAACTTCCCCTCAACAAATTCTACTCAATTTAATGTTGGTTGATATTAAGTCTAAGGATTTGTTGAGAAAATTAGAATATCAACTGTACTGGCTATTAAAAAAGCAATAACCATTAAAACAACATATAAAACAGTGAGTGAAATCAAAGGTCCATTACCATTTTCTGGTAATTAATATGTATTATCTATTTAATCTCCTCACAACCAAAATAACTATCATCATACGGTCAAATAAGATTATAAATGGAATGCAATACATTTTTTGGACACATTGTATACATTCTTGCGTGGATTACCCTGGTTAGGAATTTGTGTGGGATTATAAATATTTATTTCTTACAATGGGTAGCATTCAAATGGTTGATATAATTTAAAAATGCCTTTATTTTATTAATGTCTTTATGATGCTGGCATTAATTTTGAATAAAAAATTAACTAACCCTTTTTTATTTTTTTACTGACTGTACTGCCAAGAAACAATTATTTCACATGTCCTTCACAAGTCTCCAGAAGGTGTGAAAATAAATAAATATGTATGATTCAAAGAATCCATTGTTAAATATGTGATAAATTCACTATGAAGAGGCAGAGCATTTAAATAGGGAAGAGATACATTTTCAATGGAAAAAATCTTGCTTGAGATATTTATTCATGAAAAATGACTTTTGCAAAATGCACTTTTGGGTTTGTGGGATTTCAGTTTATTTCATTCAAGAAAGCCTGGGTTTTCATCCAACATCATTCAAATGAAGTAGAAATTACATGAACGGTAGAGAAGCAGATGTCATAAAGCTCTGACTTCCAACTGACCAGCTACCTTGCAATATTTATAGTTATTTATAGGTATCACTTAAGGACAAACAAACTAATTGTAGTTCCATAAATAACAATCTTTTTAAAGCTCTAGCTAGTTTTAATTTATTACAGTTGCTTAGTGCTCCACATGTATTTATTTATTTTTGCATATACTGGCTTGCATATTTCTTAATTGCTCACAACACAACAATATACACAACATAAAAGCTTAGCTCCCTTTGGTGTGGCGTTTCCAAGACCGGTAGAAAATTCCAGGCTCAGGTTTTTGGGGCACCCGGGCTTGATGACAAATTATTTCATAGGCATATAAATAGAATAAATAAGCAATATAGAAACAAAAATAAGTAACTAAAAAGCCTAAACTCACTCTAAACCTTTCCGATGGCGCTTCTCTCTCTCTCTCTCTCTCAAATGCAATTATACAATGCTTTTAGAACAGCGTGCGTGCCACGGTACCTTGCACACTGTTGGACACATAAAACTTATTAGTTGACTGAACTCCTGAAATCTTAGTTTTTCCCCTTATGTTATTCATTAAACTAGAACCCCTGGCCATATCAACAAGGTAATACTAAATAAGTAAAATAATAAACGCCTTTTTTGTGTCTGTACTTTATGTTGAGCTGAAATTAAACACAAATTCAGTTTATTAATTCACACAGTTATTATGTATTGATCATTTGTATTAACTGAAGCAACCTTGTAGAGCCCCCAGCTGTTTGCAATACGTTGTTTGGATACTTTTTGCATTTGGTTGACTGGCCGTACACTTCTTGTAGGCAGTAGAACCAAACCGAGCTTTTTGCAATAGTGCTCAATTATATTGTAGGTTTTGGCTACAGGTTACTGAATGAACATTCCCACTTCAATCTTGTCACCAATTGAAAAATACACTAAAGTATACAAGAGTTCACTGTTGTGCGGTGCACGCAAGTATTTTTATTTGAATTTTTCTCGTCAACCCCGGTTTTATACCCATGCCAAACCCGGGCTTGTGGGGTTGAGAAATCGTCTGGGTTGCCCGGGTTTTCGGTGCCCCGGGTCCCCAGGCTGGAAACACTACTTTGGTGGTAATTGTCAGTATTTTTTTGCACTTTTATTACAACACTCGTGAACATCTGTGCAGCTCTTTTTGATATATCTTTCATTATAAGAAAATGGGGGACTTAACTCCAGCACTACCAAAGTTAGAGCTGTCACCGGGACATTTATGTAGGTCAGCAATTGTCCCTCAAGGTGAAAGAATGAGCACTGTCCTTCAGGGAGGGAACAGAGGAAAAACGTGTCCTGACTCAAATTAAAAGGGCTGCAATCTTGTTAACAGGTTAGGATGAAAAATGTTAAACAGATTTTCTAATGGGAAAGGATCTGTAGAAAAGAGAGTGAAATAAATGATTAAACGAAAGACCAGAATGGAGGGAAACACTATTCTAATTGACAAGACTTAATGCAAGCTTAAAATGGGAGATGCAAACTGAACAGGAAGGAAGACAGAAATTGGGTGAAATAATTCCTAAGGGGCTTTACTTCCTCTAGTCTATGTATAATATGTATTGTTTCACTCTCAATACAACAGTAACAGACACGGGGAGGCTTATATTACCCTTAAGATACATCAGTGATTTAAAAAAAAAATTCTGTGATTCTTCACTCAACAGCACACACAGTAAGGTGAATTATTAAATTGATTTATTTACGTTCAGATTTTGTGAAATGTATTATTTTTGCTAGACAACCCCATTCATCATCTGCTCCTTAGATGATATGTAGCTGTGTGTAATTTAATCATTGTAAGACACTTAACACAGATTTACACTTTACAAGTTATTTTTCTTTTTTAATTTTCTACCCTTCAATGTGGAAAGGAATATTAATCAGTCATGACTTGGAGCCACATCTCTCATATTGCCCTGGGAAGAAGACAATACTCTCATGCTCCAAAACATATGCCTCTCTATGATATCTATTTCTTTTGTCACAGTGAGCCAGTAGCACATACAATGAGACTTGAGTGCAAGTACTCAATCAGTCACTGGTCACTGGTGTAACTCTTACAACATTTGGCCTATTGAAAGCCAGTCAGTAGCCTAATTATATAGCCTGGAATTCAAATCAAAGTCCTTAGGCTTCTGGGGACCTATTTGCAAAGCCGACTTAAGTTGAAGACTAGTCTAAAGTCCTAACATGGAATTTAAGACTTATTTACAAACTAGTCTTAATGGAATTTTGGTCCAAACTTTGGTCTTCAAGATTACCCTAGAAGAGGCATAGCTCCTAGTTAAATATAGAACACTCAGTTATCTATAATGATGGTGCATTTAAGTTATTTTGAAAAAGGTTACTTTGGCAAACAAATAAAACATTTAAACAATTTGACATTTAAGCTTTGGCTTAATGAATTTTTCTTAACATATGAAGAAAATCTTCATTCAGGTCGAAATCGGGTTATAATAACAAAGACATTAATTTCAAATACTTGAGACATGAGAATTGTGCGACTATTTAATTGCTAATTTATTTTACTGAATTAGGTTAGCTAATCCTCTCTCTAGGCAATGACTCTTAAGTGCCAGTGGTTATTCTCAGTTTGTGTGGTGCAAGGGGATGGAAGTGACATTTCCCCCAGACACGATGCCAGGGTGTACCAGGTTAGTCCCCCTGTTGCAAGAGCTAAGTTCTCATTCACAGCTCACTGGCCAGGGCAAATAGGACTTAAGGAGTTACAAAGCTCCCCACCATAACCAGTGGGCTACCGTGTCACCACTTCTGATTTTCCTTTGATGATTTCCGATCTGTGCACTGACCAGGCCCAGCCCTACTTCTGAGACCTGACAAGAGTCTCAGGGACTTTAGTGTTATAGCAAAGTTATAGTTTGCTGGCTTAAGTATGCTTGAAATTAATGATTTTTTGATATTCAATGTTGTTGGAAATATGGTATGCAGATTAAATCTGTCCTTAATAATTTCATTAATGCAAATTACCAAGTGGCAAAAGATATAGTTAAATTAATTAAAATCTTGACAGTAGCAGCAATTTCTTCACTTTTCTACAGTGCATTTTGAATTACATTATACATTTCTTTATTAAAGAAACATGCAACATTACTGAAATGTACAGCTCTGGAAAAAATTAAGAGACCACTGCAAATTTTTCTAAAATCAGCATCTCTACGTGTATGGCAGCCTTGATGTAGTGCTGAACGCACTTTCCCAAGCCCCATTTGAGCCACTGAACTCAGCTGAGCTGAAGCTGGTGTCATTTAAGACTGCGTTTTTGCTGGCAATCACCTCTGCAAAACACATGATTGAGTTACACGCCCTGTCTGTACACCCATTGTGTGTCCGTTTTGCGGGAGATGGCTCCAGGGTCACGCTACAGCCTAACCCTGCGTTCCTCCCGAAAGTGCTGTCTCCATTTCATGTCAACAGGCCTATTGAGTTGATGGCTTTTCATCCTCCTCCCTTCACTTCAGAGCAAGAGAGTCAGCTTCACCTGCTCTGCCCTGTGCGGGCCCTCAGGTGCTATTTGGAACGCACTAAGGACATTCGGCGCTCAGACCAACTGTTTGTGTCTTATGGAGCATGGACACAGGGCCAGGCGCTTTCAAAGCAGCAACTCTTGCATTGGATTGTGGACACCATTACCATGGACTACGAGTCTACTGGGACCCCAGTGCCTGATCACCTGGTGGCCCACTCAACTTGAGGCATTGCCACATCGTGGGCCCTTTTTCAAGGTGCCCCCTTGGCAGACATTTGTGCGGCTGCAGCTTGGGCCTCGCCGCTTACATTTGCCCGGTTTTACAGGTTGGATGTGACGGGACCGGTCCCTTCCATTGGGAACCCAGTTTTGGCTATAGTCAAGCCCCAGTAGCCTGCAGGCTCTGGCTCCTGCCTTTCCTCTCCCAGTCTGCCCCTGTAAGTGCATCCTGAGGGAGCTAGTGAACCGTGTCTTTCCCTTCCACTGGACTATGCCTTCCAGTCGAGCACCCACGCGAGCTGCTCCTGGATGTACAGACAGCCCTGTCGATGTGTTATCGTGCGGCCTACAGGCATGTTGCCTTAATAGGCCGCCCTGTATATAGTTCATTCATTGTAATTGTGATGCGGTGGTGCATGCGTTTGGCCTGTACCCCGCTCTGTGTATTGGTCAGCAGGTCTGTGGCCCACTCTGGCTGTATTACGCCATAGAGCAGGGGACCTCTGCTGTTGTCCTCCAGCGGAGGGCACTTGAGTTCTCCAGTGCCCCGCTGTGTACATAGTTAATTTATTTGCACGGTAGAGCTGTAGTTGTCCTGCGTTAGCTGCGTTATTCGACAGTTGTCAACTGCCCCTGTGTTCCACGTGTGGCGCATGACTTCGTTCGTGTATATAGTTCATTGTACGAAATCTAAATTGTCAGCACAATGGAGCTCTTCCACTCTGTACTGTTTAGTTGAGTTGGATGCTCTTGTGCTGTGCGCTGACAGCATGAAGGTCTTGCTGTCACACGATATATATGTATTGTGTATTGTTCAGCTCGGCTACTCTGTTGACTAGCCAGCTATGTATTATATTGCTCCTATTGGATCAGGGGTCCACTGCCATGATATTGCGCGGAAGACGCACAAGTGCTTGATTGCCTGCGCCAGACATTGTGCAAGTAGATTATGGCCTCGCTCCTAGCTGCACTAGTAGAGCAGCTGGCCTTGCTCTTGTAAGCAGAGGGCGTAAGAGTTAACCTCTGTAGCCCCACTTTGTATATGCTGATTGCAGACAGTTCCTGGTAGAGCGTGACTACGGTCCTCGCTCCTGGGCGGCTCAGGTGCGGCCCTACGGGGCCCCTGAGGTTACTGTCTGGAGTTGTGTTGCCAACGTCCCCTAGCGGTGCACCTCGGGGCAGGCTCCCTTATCAGCTCGCTGCCTCCTCCCTTGCGACGGTTTTGTTATACAGTAACCCCTCCCCCTTGGGCAGTGCTTCCGACTTGAAAGCAAGGGTTGCAAGGTCGCGCGGGAGTCCAAGCTCCCAGCAAAAGAGGACGAACCTGCGCAGATGTCATGTTTTATAGAACAGGAAGTGGGAAGGGACCTGTTCTGAGTGACGAGCGCAGTGGCCAATGGCAGCTTTGATTTAGCTTTGAGTGACGTTTCGATCGGGTTCGTGCGGAAGTGTGCAGAAACCCCTCCCCCTTGGGCAGTGCTTCCTTTTTCAGATAACCGGGGTTGCATACGCAACCTATCGTTATTCCACCAAATACTGATTTCTGAACTTCAGAATTTCTGAATTAGTATTATTTTGTTTAAAAATGAATATTAACTCATTTTCTTTGCATTATTTGAGGTCTGACAACACTGCATCTTTTTTGTTATTTTGACCAGTTGTCATTTTCTGCAAATTAATGATCTAAATGACAATATTTGTATTTGGGAGAAATGTTGTCAGTAGTTTGTAGAATAAAACAAAAATGTTAATTTTACCCAAACACATACCCATAAATAGTAAAACCAAAGAAACTGATAACTTTGCAGTGGTCTCTTAATTTTTTCCAGAGCTGTATATTGTTTAATATATGCTTTCACAAAAAAAAGTCACATAACTATACCACTTAAATGACAAGTAAAATTAGGTAGTTTAAATTAAATAAAAACCATACCAACTAGTACATATTCAGATTACAGTTATATCATTCTTGTTTACAAACAGAACACTACCGAGAACATAAACTGAAGAAAACACTAACGAAGAAAATGTTCTTTCATGACTATCTGTATGCCACAGTCTATCTTCTGCAGTACAACAGCCATCTCCTGAAAATCTCAGTAGGTGCCAGCATTATGAACAAGCGTAATAAGATTTGAACAACCAAATACACACCTACAATAGAAATATAATGATATAAGCAATAACTCTGTAGGCAAGTAACCCTGCTTTATGATGAACAACCAACAATCCAAATCGATGGATCTTACTTGACTGTGATAAAGGTTAAATATGGAAAATTGCAGTCGACAATGAAGATCTACTTGTCACTCATTAGTCTCACAACTGTCACATTATTTGGAGCGCTGAATACAAACGTATCTTTTTGTGATTGTGGGGATCCTTTAAAAAACAACTGAAACATACTGTTTGATCTTTACAAAAGAGGTGCACGGGGGAGCTGGAGAAATGGAAGGTCAGCTGTGCCTTTTTCAATTGTTAAGTATACCTCTTCAGAGATAATTCACGTAATCTGTTTAGAGATAAAATCATTCATATCTTAGGGGCTGGATTCTGTCTATAGGTGTGTATAGGCTGTGCACAATTATGTTTTTTATAAGCATTATGTACAAAGGTTATGACATAAATAGTTGGATATTTGGCAAGGAAACTGTTTTCAATCTTTTTGAGGGTCAACTGATAAATATCCATGGTTGGGATTAAATCAAAACTTTGACCCACCCGCTAATAGAAAATTACAGAACTGTACTCAGTTGCGGCTTCTTTTTTAGTAAGATGCCACTTTCTTCTAATCATAAATGTAACTGCTATGATGTACAGGTTTGTAGTTTGCTATTAACAGGTGGGTAAAAGTTTTGATTTAATCCCACCACATATTTACTAAATTCAAAGTGGATTGAATAGATTACAGATTAATCAAAACAATTGTATCTAAAACTTATATATATCACTTGCACTTAAGAATTCAATTGAAACATATTAATTATTTAAACAAATTCAGAAAAGATTCACTTTATTTTTTCCTGTAAGTGGTGAATCATTTTTGTTTCCGGTCTGCAATGTAACAATCATTTGTTTCCATAGGGACATCATATCTTGAGGAACACTGAGTTTTCAATTTCACTTTCACCAAGACATTTGACTTTAGGCAGTTCAGAGTACTGTATTTTGTAATATCAGACTATTATCAATGTTACAGTGTTGGAAATGCTTTGACATAAACAAAGTGCATAATTTGGACACTTAAGGTTTAAAGATCACTGTAAAGTAAAGCATCTTTACATCTACTTCCTTAAAGAGTATTGACTCAACTGTGGCAATGCTGTAAATGAAAAGAAAGCTGAATCATAGCACTAGATCTATAAATGTAGACGTGTAGAAATTTCAACTTCAGATGTAATAAAATGCATTGAAAAACAATTGATTCAAATATACCATAGTGTCCTGCATAAAAACCTCCCACATTTAAACAAAAACACAACTTTATTTGTCTACAATTTGTGTAACAGAACTGCAGTGTTGAGGAACTGTAGCTGATTCCTGACCAAAGACCAGTTAACTGTGATCTCAAGTACTGAGCTCTGAGAGAGAGTTGCTTTAATGCCAGAAGATGTCTTAGAACTTAAATAAATTTAAATTAAAAACATCCAAAAACATTTCTTAAAGAAAATAGCCACAAAAAAGAGGATCAATATGCTGTTGAGTGAAAGTCTTTGCAATTACTGTTTTTGACAGGAAGCAGCGGGGGAAATATTGCTATAAACTAAACCTGCTTGCAAAATGTTAACTCTGTAGGAAAGAATTTAGAAAGGCTCTTAAGTTTCTTAAAAAAGAAATTCCCTTCTGGAATACTTGTAAACATTCAAAAAATGCTGCTTTAACAGAAATGAATGAAACATACTGTTAACATATTATGACTATTAAAATGGAAAACGCAATCAAGTATAAACAAAAGACATCTATAGGACCTAGGAGGTGCACTTGGATACTTCAATCAAGGATGATCACAAAAATAATGTATTTACAAAATAAATAAAATGATGTATTCATTTATATCCTTTGGAATTGGCCCAAGAGGGAGTTTTGTGACAGATAAAGGCTAGGCAGACAAAACACCAAAGGATGTCCACCTAAAATGACCATGATTTTGTCAGATCATTAGTGCATGTTTAACAAACAGTCCTGTTTGTTAGATTCAGTGGCCTTGACAGAGTTCAAGACTTGGAAGAGATACAGCTCCACCTAGTGGCAAATAAAATATTAAAATGCAAGTGTGCCTTCAGTTAATAACAACAACAGCATGAGTCTAATGCAGGGGTGGGCAATTCCAGACCTCGAGGGCCACAGGGGTTTCTGGTTTTAGGTCAACCTCAGGATTGAATTAATTAATTGAAGTCATTATTAGAATAATAAGGCTGTAGAATAAATCATCTGTTTATTCCAGGTATTAATTAGTTGCTGATTGAAAAGTATCTGAAAACCTGCAGGAATCCAGCCCTAGAGGAATTTTCCAGCTCTGGAATAAAGGAATGCAAACATTTTAAGAATGTTTCTGGGGACTGATTTAATTTATCTGATATTAAAGGCTGGTTTTACAGACTCAGATTAGCACTAGCCTTGAACAACTCAGTGTTATTTTAGATAGGATAGTAAGAGACTAGTGCTAATCTATGTCTGTTATACCACCTGTTGACTAGTTTTATGACCACATAGATCTTAACATGATTACAGATGTATGAGCAATTTAAGAGTCTTTAATATTAGAAGATTTAAGAGAGAGAATATTGGCAGATTGACTGGCATGAGAATGCGATTGCATGGCATGTTCTCATTGGATGGTCAATCAGCCATTTAGACACCACCACCCATATTAAAGCCCAGGTCAGGGGACAGGTCAGTTTCTTGGTTTTCTTTTGGATGCTTACATATCCACTGTGCTTCCTGTTTGTCTTTTTGTTTGTGATAAGTTCTTTAAGGGTTTGTTCTTCTACACAAAGTTCATCCAGATCTTCTCTGACCCTACATGGTTGTGTGTAATTTCTCACATGCTGGAACTTGGTTTTGGATTATTTATAAATAAGTACTAATCACCTGCTGAGTGAGCAATCCATCCATGATGAAAAAAATAAATAAATGTAAAATTGTCCTAAATCTTATAAGGTTATGGATTCATTTAACAACAACACATTCTCAAAAATAAGTTAATTTGTCTTTCATAATCAACCTCAGATTTGCATTGCAAAAAAATGATTTCTACTCCTATTCCATGAGATTTTTTTTGTATTTGTTTTTGGAGTTTATTATCTCTGTCCAATGATGATCCATTCTCTCAATTTAATTTATTCACTGTTACAATTAACATGGTTATAACAAAACTTTTGTTCTACACCAGGAATAATGGACATAATACAATATATTAAAATTTTAGTTGAGTGAAATACAGCGTGGTATTTATATACCCCCAGCAAATGTAAATACTTATTTAATAGCTACAATATTGAGGAACTTTAGCTAATAGTTAATTCCTGACCACTTAACTGAGAATTGTCCACTTTTCTTTTACTACTTGGTATTCTGAGTATAGATCTGATGCTACTTTTGGTTGTTTGTATGAAAACTCAATTTGACTGTAATCAATTGTTGCCATTTGAAGTGACAAGCCAAGGTAGGAAATGTGTTTATACTGACCTTCCTTTCTGGCTTGTGGGCAAATAAACCAGACATCACTGCCTTTATATTCAATACTTATTATTACTGTTGTTGTTGTTTTTGTGTATTTCATACACAAGCTTTATTTTGTTAAAGGGGTCATGAACTGCCTTTTTTTTTGTTCTCCGAGGTCCACTTATAATGTTATCAAGATTTTTACATCAAAAAACATCATAATATAGAAGTAATAGGCTATTTTCTGTCCTGTTTTGACCCCCCTCATCGGAACACACCGTTTGAATAGGCCTGGCGGATTGTAGACTCGGAAGTAACCGACCACTGGTATGATTGGCTGACAGTTTTGCAGATTTAAACGATTTCAACTCCCCCGTCAGTACACGTGTGGAATTGTTTTGAAAATTTCCGATGTTGAGAAATGGCAGCTGGTGAAATTCAGCCAAACATGTTTGATCCAGAGTCTGATCCCAAATCAGAAGACAACGAACCTACACCTCAAATGGCAAGGATACTACAGGCTGCGACAGTGTGGTAAAAAGTCATCTTTATTTATATTTATACTTTATGTATTTGTGAGGTAGTCAGCCTATTACATTATATTAGAGTTTAGCTAAAGACGCTACAGAAAGCGGTTTGTTTCGTTATGTTGTTAACATTTATGCATATTACACGTTTTATATTTCATTGGTTGTTGCATATAAAGTTTAGATACTAGGCATTAATACAGTTATATCTGACAAAGGATAATTTGCGCTGCTTCATGTAAACGAAGTATAAATGACATCGTTTGTCAAGCTGTCGTTCTTATATTCATCGTCCATCATTATCATTAAAGTAAAAAACGTGTCAATTGTTGTCTTCGGAGCCATCTTTATCGTTTTGGTTTCTGCATAGACCTGCATTTGCCTCTCTCGTTATTTACCTACTATATGTGTGAATCGGTGGGCGGGGCTAAACAGGCAGTAATGTAGAAGCAGGCGTTGATCTTCTGAGGAAGCGGGGTTTAGCCACACTATTACGTAATAAAGTGGCACATTCCAAATCCTGTCGTTTTTGCAGATTGGCTTCAATATAAGCTGTTTTTAGACTAATGAGAAAGTTTTGAGTTCTGAAACTTACAGGGTGTTTTTATAGTACAATGACCTCAAATGACCTACAATATGTCAAAAGATCAAGGGAATTTTGATTTCTCAGTTCATGACCCCTTTAAACGTTCTGTTTACTAAATACTCATACAATGAAACAATAGCAATTGACAGAAAGTAAGAGCCAATATTAAATGTTTAATTAAATATTATGAATTCCACTTAATACAATGCTATTGATTTTAAGTGTATTGAGTGTGGGTTGAATAATTTAGATATGAAGCACACACTCCTCCTACGTCACAAACCTACAACGTGTGCCCTGGACCCTCTCCCTTCTCGCCTCATCCAAGCGACCGCTCCTGATATTCTCCCCTTCATCTCTTCCCTCCTCAACTCCTCATTCCTCTCTGGCTGTTTCCCCTCTGCATTTAAACAAGCTGCTGTCATCCCACTGCTCAAGAAATCAACCCTTGACGCCACCTCTCCTCAGAACTATCGCCCTGTCTCCCTACTCCCCTTCCTCTCAAAGACTCTCTGGCGGCCTCCCTTTCCTCAGTCCTCATCCTCTTTGACCTCTCCGCAGCATTTGACAACGTCGATCACTCCATCCTCCTCTCCTGCCTCGCTGACCTTGGGATCTCTGGGACTGCTCTCACCTGGTTCTCCTCCTACCTCAGTGTCCGGTCCTACTAAGTGACATGTCGAGGCTCCTCATCCACCCCCCAACCTCTCCTCACAGGCGTACCCCAAGGCTCTTGTTCTCTCTCTACACTCGCTCCCTGGGCCCCCTCATCGCATCCCATGGTTTCTCCTACCACTTCTACGCTGATGATGCCCAGATCTTCCTTTCTTTTCCCTCTTCTGACCCTCTCATCCCCTCTCGCATCTCTTCCTGCTTGTCTGCCATTTCCGCCTGGATGCACTCGCACCACCTCCAAGCTCCAAGCTCAACCTCTCCAAATCGAATCTCCTGTTTTTCCCCCCACTCTTCCTCACCTTCTGCTGACCTCCCCATCTCGATCCCCTTGGAATCCACCACACTCTCTCCTTCTTCTTCCGCTAAAAATCTAGGAGTCACCCTCAATCCTGCGCTCTCCTACACCCAGCACATCACCACCCTGACACGCACCTGTAGATTCTTCCTGAGCAACATACGCCGGATCCGTCCCTTCCTCACTGACTACTCGACTCTGCTGCTCGTCCAGTCACTGGTCCTCCCCCGCCTGGACTACTGCAACTCCCTCCTGGCCGGCCTGCCTGCATCCACTACCCGCCGCTCCAGCTCATCCAGATTTCTGCGGCTCATTTGGTATTCTCTCTGCCACGATTCGCACATGCTACCCCACTGTCCCGCTCCCTCCACTGGCTCCCGATACCGGCACGCATTCAGTTCAAGACACTGACCCTCACCTACCGCTGTCTTGACCACACTGCACCAAGCTACCTTCAGTCACTTGTCTCTCCATACATCCCCTCCAGACCACTGCGTTCCTCCAGTGCCAGAAGACTAACTCTGCCTCCTCTCCACTCTCCTTCCTCCAGAGCCCGCTCCTTCTCATCCCTGGCCTCTAAATGGTGGAACGACCTGCCCACCAAAGTTAAAACAGCAGAGTCCTTGACCTCATTCCGGCGCTTACTCAAGACGCATCTTTTCCGACAGTACTTGTAATATTAGTCCTTTTATCCCTGCTAGATAGCACTTCACAGTTTTATTATGCTCCTTGTGCTTTTGATTGTTTTCCTCCTTGCTCCCTTTCCTGTAGCCCTTGACTGTGGCACTTAGCTTTCACTGTCCAGAATGTAGGACCTCACTTACTGTACTTGTGTAAATTGTAAATTGGAATTTGTAAAATGTATATTGAATTACTATGTTTTAGTTAAATGGAATTTGTAATGATTGATGCCTTGTACTTAACTGTATTTTTGCACTTTGTTTTGCACTTATGCCAAGAAATAAAAATAATAATAATAATAATAAATAACACACAACTACCTGATGAACTTTTTCAATAATACAGGACATATAACAAACAAGGAATAAATGCTGAAATATTGAAATAGTGAATACAGATAAACATCTCTAGGTATGTAACAATGTGTAGATGAAATAATTAGTGAGGATTATGACATGAATTTACTCCAGTCCTGTCAGTTCCAACCTAATGTCCTGGAAATCCTTACATAATGCAGCATTAAGTTGTTCATAGCTGTACTACTTACCCTTCTTATTTATTTACTAGTAATTATGTGATTGAATGCCTGTGCAAGATATATGGTCAAGGATACACATTTTTCAGTTTCTAATACCACAGGGAAAAAATAATGCTTTAATAATACATTGTTCAATTTCAAGGGTTGTGACACTTAACTAAAATATAATACCTGCCTGATATATGTTGTGATTAACGGAGCCCCATTTGGAAAATTAATTATAATATACATGTTGATCCATGGTGTCATGTCTTTAATAAGAATAATCTAGTATAGGAAATGCTTCAAATAAATCTGCATTGTGTGTGACCCTAATTATGAGACACAGGCCATTCAGTTCCAACTCAATGATGAAATGAGTTTCTAAATTAATGTCTTGAGTATCCTATTCTAACCCTGGAAAAGCTTGCAGCTTTGATCTTAGTAGAAGGTATTTCAGCAGGGGTGATTCTAGGATTCTGGAAATGGGGGGGCCATAATTATGACAGAGTAGCCAACATGTACTGGGGGGTCTGGGGTCCCCAGCAGATTTTTTTGTAAAATGGGTTTTAAAAAATCAGTTTGTAAGCTAAGATCGAAGCAAATTACAAGGATAAGCTGGACAATTCATACAAATCTGTTTCCTAGTGACAAACTTATTTTGAAATTGACATTAACACAATAGACAACAGTGATGCTGTTATTATATACTCATTGCCATTTACACAATACAATACAGACAACTTCTCCACTCGCTTCACCCCCAAAAGTGCTTCAATATGGACACATCCCTGAGCATGTGTTCAGTGCAAGAGGGAATGGTATTAGAGAACAAAACAGGGTCCCTTTAATATGCAAAAATAAAGAAAATGCCTTATTGGACAGAATGGGACCCCAGTTACTGCTGTCATTGTTTCCTCATAGAAAATGTCTAAAACGTTGATTTTCTATTAATAATTGCCCTCTGCAATCATGACTTTTCGCAGCAATGTCAAATTCTGCCCTCTCACTCACTCTCCTTCACATTTCAACCTAACTTCCTTTTGTAAATTGTTAACACCCCACCGAAATAAAACCTTCCTGATTGGTTGTTGTCATTTATGGCTTTTTAGGCTTGACACATGCAATCACGATCACCTCACACATCATCACACCTGTGTGATTGAGCTGCAGTGCTGCCAGAGTGGAAGGGTTAAACTCGCATCATTAAAAAATCTGCCCTGACAGAGATTAAAAGGAATGGAAAATAGGGCAATTTTGGTAAATACTGGCTAAACAGTAACCCTAAGCTAGTGTAGCTTAACTATCACCATTCATTAAATTGTCAATGTCATAACAGAAATCAAATTCAGCACAGCAAGAGTAGTTCAATGACCAATTTACCATAAACTGTGTTGTCTGCTCCTCTCTAGCCTGGATTCTTGCCGGGCGGTCTACACACAAAAAAGACAACTTCGGTAAAAAAATGAATGTACCTTATTGGCTAGAATATGGACACGGGAAACTGACTGTGAATTAAACTAAAATTTTGGAGTGGCGGGGTGGGCACTCAGGGGGCCAATCAGATTTCAGCTCTGTCCCTGTATTTTAGTCCATGTTCCTGTTTCCATTTAATTGTACTTGATATCATGATGAGTGGTAAGAGCATGGGGTAGCACGGTGGCACAGTGGTTAGCACTGCTGCCTTACAGGTCCGGGGGTCCCGGGTTCAAGTCCCGGCTCCAGGGTGCCTGTCTGTGTGGAGTTTGCATGTTCTCCCTGTGTCCGCATGGGTTTCCTCTGGGCACTCTGGTTTCCTCCCACCATCCAAAGACATGCTGTTTAGGTGAATTGGCCAGGCATAAATTAACTGTATTCAAGTGTGTCATGAATAATGTTAGACAAATTAATCAGGCTAATATATATACTATAAATAAATAGTTGTATGCATAGTTTTAAATGTATACATGACAAAAAATGCATTTGTTTAGTGGTACACTACAAGCAGTCAAACAAAACTGAGAAAATTGTCTGCTTGAGTAAGTCTTGGTATTGTTATGTGAAGTTTTGAATTATTTGAAAATTAAGTTTGACTGCAATGCTCAATACAATGCAATCTGGTAAAACCCAGTAATTCCATCATTATATGGGGTGATGGAAGAGGTCTGTATTGTATGAAGCAATATGTAATGAAGTTTATTAGTATGTTTTTGAGTTGAGAATTTAATTGACTGATTATTTTACATTAGCAAGGATCTTCTAAAACATTATCCAGCTAGAAAGTGTGAAAAAATGAAAACTTTCCTATTATGGCTGTTAAGGGTGGAGAAAATACACCTAAAATGCAATGCAAGACAGCTTTACTATCAATGATATAAACATTAGTAGATACATTTCCTGTCAAAGGGCTTGGATTAAAAACATTTATTTTGTCTGTGATAAATGTATTGTGTGCTTTTTTTTATAGCAGCCTGATGAAGGTCACAGTACTGAAATTTCACTGTTGATGTCTTTAAAATGAAAAGTGAAATTAACCAGACATCCATTGGTTTTGTGTGCCCACAATTTGAATAATTCTAAGTAGAGATATGGAAGAGACCCTGGAGGGCAGCACCCATGATGTTGTGGACGGAATTATTTTGGCATGTGTTATATATATATACCAATGAATTGCTGTGTATCGGTCTATGAAATAGCTAATTGTAATTGAGAAAATGTAAATGTGTGTGTTTGTAAGTTAATTTATCCATTATACTTAAACAACAAAGTTATCTAATTTCTTTGAAATTCTACAGAATGTCAGCAGTCTTGACATTATTGACATCATTCAACCATCCGAGACCGAATTAAAATGAATTCTGTTACAATGTTCCTCTAGTAAAATACAACAAAATCAAGTTCACCTGCATATAATGTAATTGTTTTATTATTGTTTTATGGAGAGAGATGCACAGATGTATTATGTTGTATCCCTATGACTTAAAGTTCCCCAATGTCCAAAGCACTTCTCAATTGCAGTCCTCTTCAGCACAATAGTTAAAGAAGAGGTTTAGAGATCCATATTCCAGTAGAGTTATAATGGACAGTTGCCCCTGGCAGAACATATAAATGTCTGGAAGACAATTTCATCTCCCTCCAAGGCAGATACTCCTCCAAGGCAGTTCTCCAAGACCATTCTCACCACAGATAAAATAATAATACAAAAAATAGACTCCATTGCTTGTTGTTTAAAGCCTTTAAATGGCACATAGATGGAGTCAGTGATGTCCTGGAATCAGTTAAGCTTGAAGGCTGATCTGCCTTAGAGACCAAATTGATTTACAGAAATCTGTATGTGCCCCTGGCATGGAATTGATAGGTCTCCACTTATGTTTCTTATTCTATGAACTGGGGTTGTTATCATCTATATGTTTTTTTAAGCAGAGTATAAAGTGGTGAAGAAAAAAAGAAAAGGTGTTTAAAAATGGCTTCACTAGGAGATAGATGTGGAGACCTTTACCGTCTGCCATGCCTTAGATATAAATGTATAATTTGTTCAGTATGATTACATAAAAATGAAGCAGAAGGAAAAATGAATATTTATCAGCTTCATTTAGTAGTTTAAGGTAAAGTGTAATTAATTGCTAATTAGATCTGTCATCTCTGATTTTGTTTTTTAGGCAATTTGTGTTTTTATGCTCATCTAAAACACATGCCATGTTTCCATCAGCAATTGAAAAAGCTATTGTTTGCTTTGGTCAGTTTGTAACAGTTCTAAATAAGTAAACCGACAGCAAAATATATGTATTAAAACACCAAACAGAAACATCTACAACTCCTTAGACAAGAATACAAAAAGAGAAAACATAAAACAAAACAAAACCACCACGGTTGTCCAATAGATTAGAGCTTCCATGAAAGTTTTTCTGATACCAAAAGCTTACTAAGTTACAAACAAAGAAGGTTGTGTGTCAGCTGGAGACACAGAATATTTGGGATAGGATAGATGGGAATTTGAATAGACCAATGGGAGAGCGAGTTTACATAATGGGTGGATACATTTGAACAAACAAAGAATAATTGACCTGGCCAGGCTACTGCCCTAATTAAAGGGACAGGTGGGTGCAATTTACCCCACATTATGTAGCATGTGGTGTGCTACAAGTTCCTTTTCAAAATATTTTCTGTCCAATACAAACTTCTGTGAGGAAGATCACATCTATCTGGTAAGGGTTTATGAACTATCAATATCATATATAATCATACTCTGACAGTCATTCTATTTGTGAATCCTCCTTTGGGTTTGATAACATGGAGGAAGCTCTTGACGTAGTCTTTTAATATGATCTCATGTTCTCAAGAGGGATATTAAACTGCTCCTTGCAGAACCTGTCCAATTCCTGCTGGTTACATGGCTAGCACTAGGATTTTCAGTTCATTGAATGTTTTTTCCAATGGATTTAAGGTCTTATGATTTTGATGTCCAATCAAGAATACTGTTTTTAGTTAACATAATCTAACACAAGTTTTGATACCCTTAATAATCTGGTTGTGGATGTGTGTTTATGATTATTATCCTCTTTGAAAGTAAATTGATCACCAGACTTCTGCTGCTTGTCAGAGGGTCATTTTGTTTTTGTCTGGTATACAGTGCATCCGGAAAGTATTCACAGCCTTTGCCATGACACTCAAAATTGAGCCACTGATCATCCTTGAAATGTTTCTACAACTTGATTGGAGTCCACCTGTGGTAAATTCAGTTGATTGGACATGATTTGGAAAGGCACACACCTGTCTATATAAGGTTTATTTAAGGTCCCACAGTTAACAGTGCATATCAGAGCACAAACCAAGCCATGAAGTCCAAGGAATTGTCTGTAGACCTCCGAGACAGGATTGTATCGAGGCACAGATCTGAGGAAGGGTACAGAAAAATGTCTGCAGCATTGAAGGTCCCAATGGGCACAGTGGCCTCCATCATCCGTAAATGGAAGGAGTTTGGAACCACCAGGACTCTTCCTAGAACCGGACACCCGGCCAAACTGAGTGATTGGGGGAGAAGGGCCTTAGTCAGGAAGGTGACCAAGAACCCAATGGTCACTGACAGAGCTCCAGCGTGTCTCTGTGGTGAGAGGAGAACCTTCCAGAAGAACAACCATCTCTGCAGCACTCCACCAATCAGGCCTGTATGGTAGAGTGGCCAGATGGAAGCCATTCCTCAGTAAAAGGCACATGACTGCCTGCCTGGAGTATGCCAAAAGGCACCTGAAGGACTCTGACCATGAGAAACAAAATTCTCTGGTCTGATGAAACAAAGATGGAACTCATGTCTGGAGGAAACCAGGCACTGCTCATCACCTGGCCAATACCATCCCTACAGTGAAGCATGGTGGTGGCAGCATGTGGGGATGTTTTTCAGCGGCAGGAACTGGGAGACTAGTCAGGATCGAGGGAAAGATTAATTCAGCAATGTACAGAGACGTCCTTGATGAAAACCTGCTCCAGAGCACTCTGGACCTCAGACTGGGGCAACTGTTCATCTTCCAACAGGACAACGACCATAAGCACACAGCCAAGATAACAAAGGAGTGGCTACAGGACAACTCTGTGAATGTCCTTGAGTGGCCCAGCCAGAGCCCAGTCTTGAACCCAACTGAACATCTCTGGAGAGATCTGAAAATGGCTGTGCACCGACGCTCCCCATCTAACCTGATGGAGCTTGAGAGGTCCTGCAAAGAAGAATGGGAGAAACTGCCCAAAAATAGGTGTGCCAAGCTTGTAGCATCATACTCAAAAAGACTTGAGGCTGTAATTGGTGCCAAAGGTGCTTCAACAAAGTGTTGAGCAAAGGCTGTGAATACTTATGTACATGTGCTTTTTTTGTTTTTTATTTGTAATACATTTGCAAAGATTTCAAACAAACTTCTTTCACGTTGTCATTATGGGGTATTGTTTGTAGAATTTTGAGGAAAATAATGAATGTAATCCATTTTGGAATAACAAAACAAAATGTGGAAAAAGTGAAGCGCTGTTAATACTTTCCGGATGCACTGTATTTTGGAATCCATTCCTCGGTTAAAAAAAGGGCACAAGCAACAGAGAATGAAGAACAGCCCCAAAAGGAAAGCAGATCTACCTCCGTGTTTCAGTGGGGACAACATTATTTTTGCTATAAGACACATTTCCTGGATAAAACAAAAATGGAAGAAACTGGCTTTCCAGGACCAGGGTTAAATAAATAGTTTACCGAGTTTCCATTTGAACAAGGACCTGTCATTTAAATATCTTCCTTGACCTTTTGAGTAGTGCTGAACAGTTCTTCATGTTAAAGTTTATTAGAGGTTCCATTATATTTATATATATATATATATATATATACACTCACCTAAAGGATTATTAGGAACACCATACTAATACTGTGTTTGACCCCCTTTCGCCTTCAGAACTGCCTTAATTCTATGTGGCATTGATTCAACAAGGTGCTGAAAGCATTCTTTAGAAATGTTGGCCCATATTGATAGGATAGCATCTTGCAGTTGATGGAGATTTGTGGGATGCACATCCAGGGCACGAAGCTCCCGTTCCACCACATCCCAAAGATGCTCTATTGGGTTGAGATCTGGTGACTGTGGGGGCCAGTTTAGTATAGTGAACTCATTGTCGTGTTCAAGAAACCAATTTGAAATGATTCGACCTTTGTGACATGGTGCATTATCCTGCTGGAAGTAGCAATCAGAGGATGGGTACATGGTGGTCATAAAGGGATGGACATGGTCAGAAACAATGCTCAGGTAGGCCGTGGCATTTAAACGATGCCCAATTGGCACTAAGGGGCCTAAAGTGTGCCAAGAAAACATCCCCCACACCATTACACCATCACCACCAGCCTGCACAGTGGTAACAAGGCATGATGGATCCATGTTCTCATTCTGTTTACGCCAAATTCTGACTCTACCATCTGAATGTCTCAACAGAAATCGAGACTCATCAGACCAGGCAACATTTTTCCAGTCTTCAACTGTCCAATTTTGGTGAGCTTGTGCAAATTGTAGCCTCTTTTTCCTATTTGTAGTGGAGATGAGTGGTACCCGGTGGGGTCTTCTGCTGTTGTAGCCCATCCGCCTCAAGGTTGTACGTGTTGTGGCTTCACAAATGCTTTGCTGCATACCTCGGTTGTAACGAGTGGTTATTTCAGTCAAAGTTGCTCTTCTATCAGCTTGAATCAGTCGGCCCATTCTCCTCTGACCTCTAGCATCAACAAGGCATTTTCGCCCACAGGACTGCCGCATACTGGATGTTTTTCCCTTTTCACACCATTCTTTGTAAACCCTAGAAATGGTTGTGCGTGAAAATCCCAGTAACTGAGCAGATTGTGAAATACTCAGACCGGCCCGTCTGGCACCAACAACCATGCCACGCTCAAAATTGCTTAAATCACCTTTCTTTCTTAATTGTTGTACAAACTTGTACAAGTCAGATGAAAACCCCTCTGTTTATAATGCCTGGTGAGAGAGAGCTGATGAAGGCGTGTAGATAACTTATCTCTTCCCTTTAAAAACTCTTGGATAATACATCAAAGAGACTGATCTGATTTAAAATTCTGCAGTCCTTTTTATGACATTACTAAACTCTTTTTCAATTATATCTAGCCCTAGATGACTATTAAGCATACATTTGGTATCTTAAAAACAAGTAAGAGAGTAAAATCCTGGACAAAGCACATTTGTTTTTCTTATTTAGTAAGCTGCAAAGGCTATGTTCTGGTAAACCAGACATCCTTCCAAATAATTGGCAAACCTATAAGGAATTTACTCTGGAAACTTTCCTGTCCATATATTTCCAACATCAAACTCAGAAAAATAAATACATCCAATAAAAAAACTAAAAACAATTTGCCTCCTGGTTTCATCCAATTTTTCAGTTAGGCCGAGAATGTATTAATAACTTCATTAGAACTCCACATTAAATGCTACTTGGTATTCATCTCCAGTTGTTTAGTTTTTTTATGTCTTCAGTTTCAACAGCCATCTATTATAATTTTTGTCACGCACACACCTTTTCTAATTTTAGAAATTACATTGGTGAAACTGTCAGTAGAAAAACTGTTGAGTCTGAGCTAGAGTTTAAGGTTTTATTTATTTATTGTAGTAATCTTATAGAAATTACATTTAGAATCAAGACCCATGCTACCAAGAGAGCATTTACAGTTTAAAAGATGCAACGTGGTGGCAAGGGGCTATAGCCTTTTAGACTTTAAAATATACTGAAATTAGAGTTCCCCAGTATTAATAAGGCACATTTATAGTAATGGATGTAGTCCCAAAGACGGTTGTTAAGAGTTTACAGAACCTATATTAAAAATGTCTGTATCTGTAATGTCTTTTTTTTTCTTCCTGTGTTTCATCCATGTTTAAAAATATCGATACAGCATGAAAGTCTCGAGTGTAAAGCTAAACCTTTTTTAAAACCATTTATGAGTATTCGCTGTTGTACTATAACACCATCTTTGTCTCTTGACTTAAAAAGACAACTACGTTCAGGTACACTTTTGATTTTGATTCACTACAGATTCTCATTCATTGAAGCAGTTCTGGTCAGCGAAACAGTAGAAGCCGTTGAGAAAAGTGTTTGGTATGACAATATTCTTTAAACATTGCTGTGATAGTGTAGTGCTATTATATAATAAGACGTCTGACCCGTAGAGCTCGATTCATTACAATAAATCAGACACAAGTAAAAAAGTTACAAACAACTCTTTATTATCAATCAAAGGTACACTAACAATGCTAAATTACTAAAATAATAGATAAAATAGGAAGTTCGATAAATTATAGGATAATTGGGAAATGAGTAACTTTGTATAATGATTTTAGTAGTTACTCTTAATATTCAATATTGTTACACCAAACCTAACTTTATGTGTTTATGTGTCAAAAAACGATATGGGAGAGATTCTCATGGTGGCACCCATAGCTTGCCGATAGGGAACCTTTCAATTTACGATTGAGCACAACTAGATACTAGATCATTTTGCTATAGTATGAGCTAACATTGTATTTGGCCTCAAATAGCTAATGGTAGAATGGTGAAGATATCTCTCAATACACCCACATATACATCCATCTATGCTAGATAGTCACTATTAAATGTTTAAAATAATACATGAATATTCTATTGTATATCGGCAACACTTGATCATTTAAATTACAATATTTCTCGAGTTCATAAATAATGAATATTGAATGCTCAGATAATTATCTGAATTTCCTAATAGGTGGGCCACCCTAGTCAGGAGCTTGATAAGGATGCAGGCAGGGACTCAAGGAGTGTGTCCGCACAGTGAGGATGATGCCAGGTTTCTGCGGTCGTTAGAATATAAATTCAAAAGATGATTGTGCAAATAGTGACAGCTCTTCCTTGGGGTGTACATGGTCTCTAGGCGGGGCACCCAGAGACGGGTATCTGGGCAAGAGGAGTGTTCTGCTGGTGTAGCGAGGACAAACCATCTTTAGTGTAGAGGGAGTAGGAGAGACCTACACCAACACCTTTGTACGCAGTGTAATTCACAAAACAAGAAAGTACAAATCAAAATGCTCACTTACCTACATTTCCTTTCTTTCCTTTGTTTTGCTTTCCTTATGCTTTTTCGCTGGTATGCAGCCATATGGGGAGGTGTTTTGCAGTGATTAGTATGTGTACATCTGTAAAGAAATAACTGGCTTCCCCTGGAACTAATTCAAGTTCAAAGTTCAGGACGTACCGGTAGGGTGGTACCCATTTGAGCCCAGGCAGCAGCTGCCATACCGGTATAGCCGTATGTTCCCAACAAGTTGAAGAAAGGTAATACAAGGGCTGATTGGTTTACTTCTGGCTTTGGGATGTCGTCTGTGCCCTCATGGTATGTTCCTGATTGGTAGATCCCACATGGGATAGATATATCGCCTGCCGATTAGTTGCTCATCGGGTAGTTGTCGTAGGATGTATGATCTCTTTGATTGTGAGATGCAGTGGTGGCGACTGACACTGACAATTGTAGATTTTGATTGTGAGAAAGTGTCAAGCTGACACCAAGCTGGCTGAAGCCCCATCTCTTGAATGATGACTTTCTAACAATGTCTATTTCCCCCTAAACTGTGGAATTTAGAGACAACACAGCTCATCTTTGCTGCATTTTATGACCTGCAAGGACTATCCAGACTCTGAAGGAGCAGATATCTGGAGAGGGAGACGAGTTCAAAAATCACCACTTTATATAAATTCTAGTCACTACAAATGCAATACATTTCACAGCAACATCAGTTACCATGGGGTGTGAGTGCTATACTAATTGTTATAACACACAGCTCTGGAAGCGATTGAGGAGAACAATGCACATTTATAAATATAAGATTTATAGGTTAACAAAGAAATGGGAGGGGTGGGTGGCAAGTAAATTAATAAAATGTTGCCTAATATCTACAGTATAACATGCAGGTTTGAGATTTCCTAGTGCACAAGGAGCAGAGTTAATAAAAGCACACACGTTTCTCAAATTTTTCAACACTTTGACTTTGAGTTTGTTTTTCAACATGAAAATGACCTAAGAAACACAGCAAGACTTAATGTAAAATAAGAATTATGGCTGTTGAATGGGCTGATCTCTTCAGTTGTCTGACCTTAAACTTATTGTGGAATTGTGTTTCGATGAGAAATGTTTGCAGTAAATTACAAGCAAAATGTCACCTCCATTACATTTTCCTTTCTGAAATCCCTTTTCACAAATCAATACTTACAATTCTGACTCATCCTTTCTTAGCTGAATTTCAGGAACATTCCCATAATTATCCCTGCCACTCTGTATGTCTAAATGTACACATCCTCAATTTTGAAACCCTTAGTTGTGAAAATCAATTAGTTGAATAAATATTGTTAATTAAACCTATTTGTGTGTCTAGAGAGTGTTGAACACTGATTCCAGTGAATTAAAAATTCCAGTTGATTGAACTGAGATAAGTCAGAGGGTATGTAAACTTTAGGCTGGTTTATACTACTCCAGCTGCTGACAGAATCTAAGACCAATGTTAGAAAAAGACAGATTACCCCGGGCCCAAGGCCCAGGGGGACCCATGCAAAGGTCTAGGTTGACCCTTAAATGGGATCGAGTACAACAATTTACTTACGGACGTATATCACTGAAAACAGAATGTATATGTATTTACATGATAAATAAATTTATTTTTATCATGAAAACACATTTCAACTTGTCATCTGATACCCCACTCCCCCGCTGTTATTGTGAACATGGTGGGGTCGAAACACTTGGCCAGTCAGATGTGCGGAACACACTGATGTGCATTTTGCAGCTCAGCAAAGCGGAAACTGACTAGCGAGTCAAAATGCCTCACCAAAGGCAAAAATCAGGGGACAGAGAGGAAAAGGAATCGAAAGAAGCAGAGAGGCAATGGCCACATTTATTGCAAAGCATGAACACCAGGTATGATAGGCGAAGCTGAACATGGCAAAAGTGAGGAGCTGGTAGACTAGCAAATAAAACGTCAGCTAGAAAGCTTAACCTTTAAGTAACGTTAGCACATTCACTTCACTAGATAAGGAAAAAAAAACACTGCTTCACTGGCCATGAGAAGGACTGTGTACCAACCCGGTATTAAACGGGCCCCGGTGCTAAATGATTAAAGACTGTAGTATTGATGAGCTCCGACGTTACGGTTCTTTTGAACGTGTCGGTGTCATTTGAAATCACGCAGCTGCAGGCGCTCCTCTGCTCTGTGTCGGGGCTGAGCTCCACATACACACACACACTAGGGTGACCAGATCCCAACAAACCAAATGTGGGACAATGTGGGACACGTTACCAATGCTGAGAAGTAGTCTAAAATTTTGATATGTCTAACTAACTTAAAAAATAAACATTGCAATTTTCCCCGGCGCTACGTAGGCAGCAAAGACGGTGACAGGTCCACCAGCACTTGACCCACGTGTGTGCAGTTTGATTGACATCAAACACAGCCCCATGATGACAGCCTTCCCTGCTTTCTTCACAGCCATTGGATACAATTATTTTATTGACATTTAAAATTTGTTTCCAGTGAGATATTATTGAGTTTACATAGTGACTTTGCTGTTGTAAACATTACTGTTGCTGCTCTAGAAACAACATTCTTTTTAAAAAGAATATATATATTTCTAAAAGCAATTATTTAGTAATTGATAAAAAAACTAACTGATAAGGAGCATCGATAAGCATAATAGTATAAAATGCTAACTATACCCATCCCTACTTATAAGGCAATTATATTGCAACCTGCTGGTATTACTAAATGCTGGTATTTACTGTTGTTAGGCCTAAAGTCAACAAGAAAATAATCAGACTCTTCCTATGATATCACCCTCTATCAGAATCTGGGTTTGCTGTTTTTTTTTAGCCAAAAATAAATAAATAAAATAAAAATCATTAAGTAAGACAATGTTCTTTATTAGAATATTAGTTTTTCGTATCCAGGTTGGCAATGAGCACCACGGACAGCATACAAGCACTCCGCATAGTCAAAGTCTGTCACACCCCCCCCTCCCCCCGTGGACGAGGGGGCCCAATTTGGAAAATGTTGTCCCCCTGTCCATAAATCCTGATGGCGGCCCTGCCCTGCTTGAAGGACATTTCAGCACCACTGTAACCTTAAAGACAAAAAAGTAAAACGTAAAAAATGGAAAACGTTAAATTAAGATTACAAACAATGGATCTCTTTGCTTCTGTCTCCTGAAAACTAAAGGGAAATAACTCTGCACTTCTAAATCTACACATTCATTGTCAATTATCTCAACATCTAAGTTTTAAAACAGGAGAAATCCTGTTTTTACAAGAGTATCCATTCAAATACGAGTAGGGAAACCAATAGAAATTACAAAACAAGCCTGGTTGCTATGGAACTCTAGGGAGCTATCATTCCCTTTATTCCAGGAATAATCCCAGTTTAAATTCAGCAAATCTCTGATAAGTGCAGTGGTATGGTATCCATCAAATCCACAATACACTTAAGGCCTTGATCTTATCTTTAAGACCGCACTTCCTAAAACACAAAGCACATATGCCCATGCTGGGGCCCCTGAGTTTAACAGGCATGGGTAAGAAATGTAGTACATCTAACTTTAGCACATTTTATAGCTAATGGCTTCTCCTATGGTAATTGTTGATGATGCGCTGTCTTGTTTAGCTACATAAATCTGATAAGGTAACGTTTTAACAAATGCATTGCAATACCATTATTTTCAATTATCACTAAGCTCATCTTTATCTGGGTCATCTTTTCCACATTGAATGATGAACATTTATTTACCATTTTGGTATCTTTGGGTTTATATATACACTCACCTAAAGGATTATTAGGAACACCTGTTCAATTTCTCATTAATGCAATTATCTAACCAACCAATCACATGGCACTTGCTTCAATGCATTTAGGGGTGTGGTCCTGGTCAAGACAATCTCCTGAACACCTAACTGAATGTCTGAATGGGAAAGAAAGGTGATTTAAGCAATTTTGAGCGTGGCATGGTTGTTGGTGCCAGACGGGCCGGTCTGAGTATTTCACAATCTGCTCAGTTACTGGGATTTTCACGCACAACCATTTCTAGGGTTTACAAAGAATGGTGTGAAAAGGGAAAAACATCCAGTATGCGGCAGTCCTGTGGGCGAAAATGCCTTGTTGATGCTAGAGGTCAGAGGAGAATGGGCCGACTGATTCAAGCTGATAGAAGAGCAACTTTGACTGAAAGAACCACTCATTACAACCGAGGTATGCAGCAAAGCATTTGTGAAGCCACAACACGTACAACCTTGAGGCGGATGGGCTACAACAGCAGAAGACCCCACCGGGTACCACTCATCTCCACTACAAATAGGAAAAAGAGGCTACAATTTGCACAAGCTCACCAAAATTGGACAGTTGAAGACTGGAAAAATGTTGCCTGGTCTGATGAGTCTCAATTTCTGTTGAGACATTCAGATGGTAGAGTCAGAATTTGGTGTAAACAGAATGAGAACATGGATCCATCATGCCTTGTTACCACTGTGCAGGCTGGTGGTGGTGGTGTAATGGTGTGGGGGATGTTTTCTTGGCACACTTTAGGCCCCTTAGTGCCAATTGGGCATCGTTTAAATGCCACGGCCTACCTGAGCATTGTTTCTGACCATGTCCATCCCTTTATGACCACCATGTACCCATCCTCTGATGGCTACTTCCAGCAGGATAATGCACCATGTCACAAAGGTCGAATCATTTCAAATTGGTTTCTTGAACACGACAATGAGTTCACTGTACTAAACTGGCCCCCACAGTCACCAGATCTCAACCCAATAGAGCATCTTTGGGATGTGGTGGAACGGGAGCTTCGTGCCCTGGATGTGCATCCCACAAATCTCCATCAACTGCAAGATGCTATCCTATCAATATGGGCCAACATTTCTAAAGAATGCTTTCAGCACCTTGTTGAATCAATGCCACGTAGAATTAAGGCAGTTCTGAAGGCGAAAGGGGGTCAAACACAGTATTAGTATGGTGTTCCTAATAATCCTTTAGGTGATTGTATATATGTATATATATATGTATATATGTATATATATATATGTATATATATATATATATATATATATATATATATATATATATATATATATAATATAATATAATACTTGCACTGTTGCACAACTATATATTTTTTTAACAATTTGCATTTGTTGTTTTGTGACATCACAACTGTGGTTTTGGTAATCTTAACATGTATTGGTCAAGGGGATGTTCTTGTGGTTGATGTTCTTGTTGACATGATCAACATGGCAAAATCGGATTGTGCATATATATTACTATTATAACCATTTTAGGAAAATCTAAAGAGTTGCGATATTGTAACTCATTACTAGTGAGTGGTTTCAAAGTTTTGATTGGTTCAATAGTAGTCCGATATCCAGAAATTTACAAATTTTTGTTGTTGCTATATGTAATAATATACTTTGTTATGCGGTTCTGTATTCATATGCTGTTTAAAAGTATCATAGAAGGCAACTCTAAGATCACAATTTTGAAAAATGTTATTTGCACAATGATGCATAATTTATAAGAAGCTTATTTGTTTTCAGTGGTTATGGCTTTCTTTCTCCCTGAAGTACTTCATAAAATAGTTATTTTCCATTATTCCTTAAATAGAATTGTGTCTAATTATTTTTCAGTCAGCACTGTTTCAGACATCAATTCTTAAGATGGATGTCATAGAACATTATCTGTCTGCATTGCTTTATTTATATTTAAACGAAGAAAATGCACATGTATTTTGACATTTTGTATATTACATAGAGATCATTCACGAAACCTTGACAGGTTTTCAAAGATTCATAATAATTAGGAAAGCAAAATGTTTAATTATGAGTGTGGTGATGTCACAGTCTCTCAGGGGAAGGATCGCAGAGCTTAGGGAGTTAGGACCCAGGACCCACAGAAAAACACATTTCAAAAAAGTTATAAATTGATTTGCAAGTTAATGAGGGAAATAGGTATTTGATCCCCTATCAATCAGCAAGATTTCTGGCTCCCAGGTGTCTTTTATACAGGTAACGAGCTGAGATTAGGAGCACTATCTTAAAGGGAGTGCTCCTAATCTCAGCTTGTTACGTGTATAAAAGACACCTGTCCACAGAAGCAATCAATCAATCAGATTCCATGGCCAAGACCAAAGAGCTGTCCAAGGATGTCAGGGACAAGATTGTAGACCTTCACAAGGCTGGAATGGGACCATCGCCAAGCAGCTTGGTGAGAAGGTGACAACAGTTGGTGCGATTATTCGCAAATGGAAGAAACACAAAATAACTGTCAGTCTCCCTCGGTCTGGGGCTCCATGCAAGATCTCACCTCGTGGAGTTTCAATGATCATGAGAACGGTGAGGAATCAGCCCAGAACTTCACGGGAGGATCTTGTTAATGATCTCAAGGCAGCTGGGACCATAGTCACCAAGAAAACAATTGGTAACACACTACGCCATGAAGGACTGAAATCCTGCAGCGCCCGCAAGGTCCCCCTGCTCAAGAAAGCACATGTACAGGCCCATCTGAAGTTTGCCAATGAACATCTGAATGATTCAAAGGAGAACTGGGTGAAAGTGTTGTGGTCAGATGAAACCAAAATCGAGCTTTTTGGCATCAACTCAACTCGCCGTGTTTGGAGGAGGAGGAATGAACCCAAGAACACCATCTCCACCGTCAAACATGGAGGTGGAAACATTATGCTTTGGGGGTGTTTTTCTGCTAAGGGGACAGGACAACTGCACCACATCAAAGGGACGATGGACGGGGCCATGTACCATCAAATCTTGGGTGAGAACCTCCTTCCCTCAGCAAGGGCATTGAAAATGGGTCGTGGATGGGTATTCCAGCATGACAATGACCCAAAACACACAGCCAAGGCAACATGGAGTGGCTCAAGAAGAAGCACATTAAGGTCCTGGAGTGGCCTAGCCAGTCTCCAGACATTAATCCCATAGAAAATCTGTGGAGGGAGCTGAAGGTTCGAGATGCCAAATGTCAGCCTTAATGACTTGGAGAGGATCTGCAAAGAGGAGTGGGACAAAATCCCTCCTGAGATGTGTGCAAACCTGTTGGCCAACTACAAGAAACGTCTGACCTCTGTGATTGCCAACAAGGGTTTTGCCACCAAGTACTAAGTCGAAGGGGTCAAATACTTATTTCCCTCATTAACATGCAAAGCAATTTATAACTTTTTTGAAATGCGTTTTTCTGGATTTTGTTGTTGTTATTCTGTCTCTCACTGTTAAAATACACCTACCATTAAAATTATAGACTGATCATTTCTTTGTCAGTGGGCAAACGTACAAAATCAGCAGGGGATCAAATACTTTTTTCCCTCACTGTAACTAAAATTACACAAAAACAAAACAAACAGCAGCCAATCCAGTCAATAATACATTATTCAATCCAAAAAGTCTGTGAAAATACAATATTTTACCGTGATCTTCTTTCTGTCACTCTTTCTCTATAACTCGCCAATCTGTTCTCACCAGAAACATCCTCCATGCTTTTCCCATATGGTACCAGTGGGGACAGTTGCTCTTATAGTGCTCTGGCTTCCGTGGGAACAATTATCTTCAGCATTTCCGTTCACAGATACTATGGTAATGACATAGGCCCCTCCCCCTTTGGGAACTATCCTCTTTCTCAGTTAACCGGGGTTGCATCTCCAACCTATTGTTTTATGTTATTAGTGGAGTGAATCAACATGCAAGGTTCTATCTGATATCAGTTACAAAGCAGAATTAATCTAAGCTAGTAACTTTGCCTCAGGGAAAGGTCGGAGGACAGGCTTTATAATTTGATCACATTCTGAGATAGAATCATGGGTAGAGAGATGGAGAGGACACCAGTACCAGTACCAGTACCAGTATATACTTATTTGCTCTGTGGCTCTTTGTTATGAAAGAAGGGATCCTGCACTATGAAAATCTATTCTTCATCATAACCTGTAAATCAACTTCACTTTCGCCTTTCGTAAGTTTTGAGTCCTGAGTGAATTTTGCATTCTGTCTGTTTCAACTTGAAGCAAAGGACTGACTGTAAGGATGGAAGCAGGCAAGAAAGGTCAGTTTACACAGAACAGAAGAGCTAACATTTCATTGGGCACAATTACATTCACCTTTTATTTTGGGATGGTAGGCAACTCAACACTTGAAGTCAAAATCATGAGCCACGACTTTTAAGAGTAATTTTCCCTCAAGGCATAGCACGCACAGTAAGCAAGCAGATCTTCAAAACACTTAGCTGGATTGCACAACCTGTCATGTGCTGGTATTAAAATATTATAGGAAGGCCAAGCAATAAACCATCTTGCCTGTTCCTTCTACACTGCCGAGTGCAGTTCAGTTATAGTGTTATAGTGCAAATGTTCCTATGACTATTTTAATGTATTTTAAGCAAATAAAGGTCTTGCACTGCAGTAAATAACCTTTTATTTTATGCTCACTGTTAAGGGAATACTTTGATAATATATCTTACTGTTTCATTTGTAAGGTTATTTGGCTGATTTCACTGAATCTGATTAGCACTAATCTTAGACTTAGATTAGCACTAGAACTTTTTTAGGTTTTAGTTTTAGGCATACCTACAACCAAGATGTAAATTTAAAAGCAGTATTAAACACATCATAAATATAATATTGAAAGATCAAACAATCGCATCAGTCACATAATGTAAATAAATGGCATTTGTACAGAAAATAGTCTACATACACACATCACACGAAGCATAACAGCAAAAAACTATAAAAAGCTGATAAAGCAAATCTGAATAGAAGAAAAAGTGTATACATGTATATATGCTACTATACAACTTAAATGCTGTAAATAAGTAATACGAAACTTAAAATAAATCACTGTATATAGCAACAGAACTAAGAAGCGTATAGGCTAAATGTAGCGAGGAGCATATAATAATAAAAAATAAAACACACAAATTTGTCTTTCACCACTTATAAAACACATTTAAATGTAACAAACACAACATTTGAAATAAATGTTTTTGTTTTTTAATGATACATAAATATAGATATATACAGACTATATCCAAAACAAAAACAAAATTGGGCAAAACTGCATTCACACAGACATAATCGAAATGAAGTTGTGTTTACAGTAACCTAAATAAACTAGAATCCCATGGAATCATGTTTACAATCACAACCACAAAACAGGTTGTCAAAGAAGTGTCAGAGTATTCACATTTCATGATCTAAAATACCTTATTAATTGCATCTACACTTTCATTCACAATAGGAATGCAAATTGATCTAATCAGTTTAATATGTCAATGACAATTATGCATAAAAATAAATAATTAAATAAATAAATAAATACTATTGTTTCCCCATGTAGGCCAAATTATGGCTTCAGGGGGTTCTAGGTAAATTTGATTACAACTCTTTTAGTTTTCTGATCCTGTCTTTCAAACAACACCAGGGTATTTAATATGCATAATTAGGAAAAGTCAAGAACAGACGACCACATATCTTTCACATTTGCAGATCAATTAAAAGCTGTTAAAACGTGTTAAAAAGACAGCCTTGGCGGTTCTAGTGTTAAGGAAGTCCAAGACTAATTGCTATTGTTAATCTGAGCCTGTAAAACCAGCCAAGTATCCAAGTATTGTGAAAATAGTCACTTCAATATTATTTGATTTATGTTTGACTGCTGTTTCTTCATCTACATTAAAGATCCGCCTTGTCTTTGCTCTAATACTCACTGTTTACTGTATGCTGTTGACACAGCAATTTATAACTCAGATCACACAACAGCTCAAAACTCAAAAGTGATATCTCAAAACCTAGTTTCACTCTATGTCTACAAATAATCAATGTATTGTTAAATATTAATAAAACCAACTACATATTCTTCAGTTCTTCTAAAAACCAAAAATCTCAATCACCAATTTTGATCAAAGATGATGCCCTAGCAATAACTGATTCCTAAACACATCTTAGAATTAAATTAGACTCCATCTAAAATGCCCCCCAGCCCATACCCCCCCCCCCAAAGCTTGTATGGTTCTGCAGCTCTCTTTACTTCAACAATTTCTATTCCCTTTGGTCCATTAAAATACATTTCTAAATTCAAAATAATCTATTGCAAAAAGGTAACAAAAAGAATCAAGAGTGCACAAAAGCAGTAAAACATGTCAATAATGAAGGTAAATATGTTTCAATAGGCAAATCTAATTGGAAAGTTCTGTTCTAATACAGAACGTATTTTTCTCTGGTCAAATCATGTCTGATACCCCTTAATAGTATCCACAGTTTAAAGTATCCCTCTGTATAAACAAAATGCAGTCATGTGTATAAATCGGCATGAACTGAATTGGAATATCAAGTATTATTAGCACTGTTTCTCTATTGTGCTGTTCTGAGAAAAATACATTCTAATTGATTTCTAAATTTAGCATTCTAGGCTGCACACCATTGCTTCCAAGGTCCTTGTGAAGAAGGAAATAAGCTAAAAAACAAAAAAGCCCAATAGTTTTAGTTCATAGGCAAGGTCAATAAAGCAGATCCAATACAATCGAAAAAAAAAAAAAAAAATGATGAACTCGAAGCCCCAATCAACCTTACCCTGTATCACACATGTTCATTACTAAAACTAAGATCAGGGGAGTTTCCCAGTGAGATCAGAAACCTAGTGGTAATGTAGGCCTTGAGGCTTTTCTCAAGGTAACTAACTTGATAAAATCAGGCAAAGTCAGTGGGTAAGTAAACAACAACAAAAGCAGATGTCTAAGGTCTAAGACAAGAAGAGATTGCCCACAGTAACAAAGTCAATGCAAATGTCAGACCCCACTGGTTGTGTGTAAAAACCTTTTTGGTAACACTTTACAATAAATCTCCCTAATTACAGTGTATTTACATAGTAGTACTGTAGTTACTCATAAGAACAGAGTTTTATATGTAATTACATGTGCATTTAAGAAAAATGTTACAAATGTAGTTACAATTGTGTAATTACATATGATTCATAATTTGTACACATTAAGTACAGTGTAATGCATTATTGCACTGTTCTTATCTATGTAAATTCAGTGCAACTGGGAGACTTTTTGTAAAGCTCTAATTATTTCTAAAACAGTGTACATTAATAAAAACTGAGTTATTGCTTAATGCTAATGTTAGATATCATTTTAGTTTTAGTTCAGTTACAGATTCAGTTTGCAAACAGTATACATACGCATCCAACAGCAAAGAACTCCGATCCTGCACTGCTTTTTTATTATTTTCTTGCTGTCAGATTATCCAGTGGAGATTCATTGTAAGAATTGTATTCTATGGAGTAGATTCAATCAGCTATGTGCAGATGGAATCCAGGAAAAAATGTACCTTGTATTTGCATCGAAAAATAAAATGACTATTTAAAATTAGTTCCAATGCAGAACTACATAATACTGTTTAATGTATGTATTTTTATAGTGTCCCTCATGACATTATATTATGTGATATTACATGATATTATCTAAAGCATAGCTTCACAACACACAACTACTTGCTGCATCGTGTGCTGTTGTGTCCTTTTATCTGTCTGGGTCAGTGAGCCTTGTGCGTCAGGCAGCACCTTCGCTCTCTGACTGAATGGGCTTTTTGTTCTGTATAATTATGTTTTTCTTTCCTAGAGTGATCTGTATCTGTATTATTTACAAAAACACTGTCTGATTCACTGGTACTATCAGCACTATGAACTATGTACTATGAAGTCGGCATGGGAATCAGAATTAGTCATGATTTCATTGAGCAGCATGCACTTCTTACAGTTTACTGGATTTACTGTAAATTGATTTGAATGAAAACCTCCAGTTATAAAATCCACTAAAGGGCAACAGAGACAAATGCAGAAGGTTTAGAGAAACATTTGATTAAAATATCATTTCAGAAGTGGTTTTGATGGCATGATAATAGATATTTAAAGAAGGCAGCAAACGCATTATTACACCCTCATTAATATGTGTGTTAAAGGTGACCACGAAGCCGTGAAAATCAATAAATATTTGACAACAGTAAAGCTGCTGAAAAAAGTCTTTGTTCTTTTACACTTGAAATAAAGGATATATTTCTCACTAAAACCTCAAAAGGATTGTTAATACAAAGACATAAATGACATATATTTGCATGTGCTAAGCAAAATAGGGAAACACTTGAACTTATTGTGTGTGTGGGGATCAGAATTCAAAGAATATTACTCTAGTATACAATTAGTGTTAAATATACACTCACCTAAAGGATTATTAGGAACACCTGTTCAATTTCTCATTAATGCAATTATCTAACCAACCAATCACATGGCACTTGCTTCAATGCATTTAGGGGTGTGGTCCTGGTCAAGACAATCTCCTGAACTCCAAACTGAATGTCTGAATGGGAAAGAAAGGTGATTTAAGCAATTTTGAGCGTGGCATGGTTGTTGGTGCCAGACGGGCCGGTCTGAGTATTTCACAATCTGCTCAGTTACAGGCATTTTCACGCACAACCATTTCTAGGGTTTACAAAGAATGGTGTGAAAAGGGAAAAACATCCAGTATGCGGCAGTCCTGTGGGCGAAAATGCCTTGTTGATGCTAGAGCTCAGAGGAGAATGGGCCGACTGATTCAAGCTGATAGAAGAGCAACTTTGACTGAAATAACCACTCATTACAACCGAGGTATGCAGCAAAACATTTGTGAAGCCACAACACGTACAACCTTGAGGCGGATGGGCTACAACAGCAGAAGACCCCACCGGGTACCACTCATCTCCACTACAAATAGGAAAAAGAGGCTACAATTTGCACAAGCTCACCAAAATTGGACAGTTGAAGACTGGAAAAATGTTGCCTGGTCTGATGAGTCTCGATTTCTGTTGAGACATTCAGATGGTAGAGTCAGAATTTGGCGTAAACAGAATGAGAACATGGATCCATCATGCCTTGTTACCACTGTGCAGGCTGGTGGTGGCGGTGTAATGGTGTGGGGGATGTTTTCTTGGCACACTTTAGGCCCCTTAGTGCCAATTGGGCATCGTTTCAATGCCACGGCTTACCTGAGCATTGTTTCTGACCATGTCCATCCCTTTATGACCACCATGTACCCATCCTCTGATGGCTACTTCCAGCAGGATAATGCACCATGTCACAAAGGTCGAATCATTTCAAATTGGTTTCTTGAACATGACAATGAGTTCACTGTACTAAACTTGCCCCCACAGTCACCAGATCTCAACCCAATAGAGCATCTTTGGGATGTGGTGGAACGGGAGCTTCGTGCCCTGGATGTGCATCCCACAAATCTCCACTAACTGCAAGATGCTATCCTATCAATATGGGCCAACATTTCTAAAGAATGCTTTCAGCACCTTGTTGAATCAATGCCACGTAGAATTAAGGCAGTTCTGAAGGCGAAAGGGGATCAAACACAGTATTAGTATGGTGTTCCTAATAATCCTTTAGGTGAGTGTATATCGCTCAGAAAAGGCTCTCCTCTATCACTAAACACAATTACTGCTAATCATACTGAAAAAATCTAAGGCTGACTAATGCTTCATTAAAATTGCAGAAAGACTGAGCCTTATTAAAGTATCTTGGTATAGCCTTGTAAATGAGCATTGGCAAAATTATGATTGACATATTAAATATTACATAGTTAATTTATGGCAGGACACTTGTTGTTAGCAAATATGCATCCTAATATGAGAAACAGCCACATTAAAATGAGCACCATCAAATTATAATTTTCCAAGCTTACTTATGCAAACATGGTAGACAAATTCCTTTTGAATTATTGAATATTTATAATACACCAACAGATTCAGATTGTATTTTGTCTAATGTATGGCTAGTCTCCTCATCTTGATCAGGAGTCCCCTAGCCTTTTTTAATAGAAAGTGTCAATTTCATATGTGAAATAATTGTTGGCACAAATTAGTCTCCTCCTATTGACCAATGATTTCCCAAGTTAGGATATCAATCAAAGCTTTTAAGTTCTATCTAATTGTTAATCTTTTTGAAGGAAAAAACTAAACACAGCACCATCTACTACTGGTTGATCTTTATTGCTTTATTCAAGACCATCTTGTATTATTGAATGGTTTTGCTAGAGGGTCAAAATTCTGTTTGAATATTTCATTTGGCCCTGTATTACTATCCTGTTTAAATAGGTATTTATTAATTTTATCATAATAATTGAGGTTTTAATGCTGTAACGATGATAATGGTGTGAGTTCTTATATTGATTATAAAAAGATGTATGGTGTTAATGATTTAAATATTTCGGGCATGTACATTTCATAAAGAGATCATTCGAAATATGTGTCTTGAGAAAGTCAAGCTCTAAAACTGAACCATAAACCTTATTAGATATTAAAGCACAAGTAAAATGGGGTAGGTTGAATTAAAATGAACAGTACATTTTCAGATCAGTTATATTATTCTTATTTACAAACAGAAGAACACTACTTATTTGGAGAAAATAAACAATAAAATAATTCCTGGAGTCACAAATTTAAACCATGGACAGGAAACAAACATCTGTATAACTGTTTCGTATTCCACATTACAATGATAGGTTGAGAATCTGAAAAAGGAAGCACTGCCCAAGGGGGAGGGGTTTCAGCGCACTTCCGTTGGAACCCAATCGAAACATGTCTATATCAAAGCTGCCATTGGCCGCTGTGCCCGTCACTCAAAACAGGTCCCTTCCAAATTCCTGTTTGTATAAGAGGTGATGTCTGCACAGGAACTTTCTCTTTGGACAGGAGACTTGACCTTTTCAGATAACCAGGGTTGCATTCACAACCTATCATTATTTTTCAAGTCGGAAGCACTGCCCAAGCTCTACTGTGTTATGGGCAAGAAGCATACTATTTAACAGCCCCCCAGGTCCTCCACACCAACAGCCTCAGTGCCCCCCTTCCCGAAGGGCCACGTTTACAAAGGTCAGGGACTCTAGCTGTGGGACTCCAGCGAGGAGAAGACTGCGACGCCAGACATCAACAACAGGCAGCCATGACTATCACTCAGATTCCGGTTATGCTCTATCCTTCCTCTCGGTATGCACCTAAACTCCATTGCTTCCCTAATCCCTCTAACCTCATCTCCCTGCCTCTCCCCTCCTGCTCCCTCCCCTCTATTCCACTCTCTGGAGGTCTGTGGAACTGCCACTCAGCTTCCAACAAGGAACTGCACCTGTCTTCCAACTGCACCTTCCACCGTCTCTCCGTCCACCCTTGCCTCCACTGCTCTCACTCTCTTACCTTCAATTGACTGTTTTTCCCATCTGTCTGTCAACTGTGCTACCTCCTCTTTGTTCTCCTCCCTCACCTCCTCCCTTGATTCTCTCTGTCCTCTCACGTCTCGTCCTGCCCGTCCCTCCCCTCCTCAGCCTTGGATCTCTTCCTTTCTCTGTTCAACCCGATCCACTCTGTGCGCCGCTGAACAGAAGTGGAAGAAGTCCAAACTCCCAGCTGCCCTTGAACTCTACTGCTCTCTACTGTCCACATTCTCCTCCTCTCTCACCTCAGCTGAGAAATCTTACTTCCTATCACTCTTTTAATCCACTGTCAACAACCCCCACAAACTCTACTCCACCTTTTCCTCCCTCTTCGCCACCCCTCCCCTTCCTTTTCCCTCATCTCTCACTGCAGATGATTTTGCCTCCTTCTTCTCCTCCAAGATGGCAGACATCTGCAAGCTCTTCAACAGTCCCCCCTTCTCTCCCACCAACCAAGCTTCCTTTTCTTAATTCTCACCTCTTTCGGACTCTGAACTTTCCTCTCTCCTCCTAAGTCATAAACCAAAAACGTGTGCCCTGGACCCTCTCCCCACTCGCCTCCTCCAAGTGACTGTTCTTGATCTACTCCCCTTCATCTCCTCCCTCCTCAACTCCTCACTTCTCTCTGGCTGTTTCCCCTTTAAACAAGCTGCTGTCATCCCACTCCTCAAGAAACCAACCCTTGACCCCACCTCTCCTCAGAACTACCACCCTTTCTCCCTACTGCCCTTCCTTTCAAAAACCCTCGAGCGTGCTGTCCAGCGTCAGCTCTCTGCATTTCTTTCCCATCACTCACTTCTTGATCCTCTACAATCCAGCTTCTGCACAGCTCACTCCAATGAGACGGCTCTCCTGGCAGTCATTGACTCCCTCAGCTGTGCTCGGGCGGCCTCCCTCTCCTCAGTCCTCATCCTCCTCGATCTCTCTGCAGCATTTGACACAGTTGATCACTCCATCCTCCTCTCCTGCCTCTCTGACCTTGGAATCTCTGGGACTGCTCTCACCAGGTTCTCCTCCTACCTCACAGGTGTACCCCAAGGCTCTGTCCTTGGGCCCCCTCCTGTTCTCTTTCTACACTCGCTCCTTGGGCCTCTCATCACATCCCATGGTTTCTCTTACCATTTTTATGCAGATGATCCCCAGATCTTCCTTTCTTTCCTCTCCTTTGACCCTCTCATCCCCTCTCACATCTCTTCCTGTTTGTCTGCTATGTCTGTATCTCCACCTGGATGCACTCGAACCACCTCAAGCTCAACCTCTACAAATCTGATCCCTTTCACTCAGCTGCTCGTCCAGTCCCTGCTCCTCTCCCGCCTGGACTACTGCAACTCCCTCCTGGCCGGCCTGCCTGCAACTACTACCCGCCGCTCCAGAACACTGTGTATCCAGACACCAGAGTGTGGGATACAAGTACCCCGTAGGCCCATAGGCTTAACCACACCGTGTATGCCGGGGTTTCCGGGGACACCGTGTGATGCGGAGTCCGGGGTCCAGGGGGGCCAAGGGTAGAAGGCCACCAGCCGAAGTGGGGCATAGAACTGAGGCCTGCACACACAGAGACAGACAAATGTGTATCGGTGAGTGAACAGCACTATTTGTGCAGCCAGCCGCTCAAAAGCACTCAAAAGTTTGTGTTGCAAACAAACCCACAGAGAGCTCTCACTACTTGATCCAAAGTCGAAGAGACAAAAGAGGACGTTCCTGTGCAGATGACACCGCTTATACAAACAGTAAGTAGGAAGGGACCTGTTTTGAGTGACGGGCATAGGGGCCAATGGCAGCTTTAAAATAGAGGTTTCAATGGGTTCCAATGGACGTGCACTGAAACCCCTCCCCTTTTGGGCAATGCTTCCAACTTGAATGATAACAACTGATGTTTAAATGGATTTTGTCTATCTTCACAAAAGTCAGCTGCACCTTTTGCAATGGATAAATATTTATCTTCAGACTTAATTTCATTTAAATTAAAAAATATGAATTAATTAATTTATATTGCTGGGAGGTGAGGTGAAATCCTGAGGAGCTGGGTTATGTTTTTTGTCTATTTGCTTTGAGCACCATCCACCGTTTATAATAAACCTACAGGGCAGTATGACACTAGAGACTTGTCAGAGTACTACATTATGTAACAAATATGATCATTTTGGAGATTATTTCACATACACAAAAGGCATTATTTAACTCTTAACGTTTAAAGATCATAGTAATGTAAACTAAAATGTTGTCCGTTAAGTTCAAGATTTCATCTGACAGCACATCAAATGATCATGACTCTGGTGTCCAAATGAATGAACTCGGGGAAAAACGATTGTTGTGTGAAATCTATTTTTTCTGAAACTTTGACATAAACAGCTGTGACTTGATCTGAAACTAAAGTTACCCATAAAGTCAAATTTGATCTAAGACTTGAATTTAGCAATTGGCTAATTTAGCATATACACTTGTTCATCATTACATTATCTGAGAGTTATTCTTCTTCCACAGTACTTGCACAGTCTAATAATAAACATTAGAAAAGGACTTTTTTTTTTTTTGGTGAAGGCAAACCAATCAAAAACATTTATATTATACAATTCTGCATCCTGACAGTTGCTTACTACTGGCAGGTCAAGGGTGATACTACTAGTATCCATTATTACTGTTTTTACCAGCAGCCTATGCCCTTTAACTGTTCTTTTAATGATTACTGTTATTATTATTTTTTTTGGCAACTGGGGATGTTGCTGTTGTGTGGTGTGGAAGTTAAATGTCTGCAGTAAGGTGTCTTTTCTTTTTCCTTGCCTGTACGTGTCTGTGTGTCACTATAACTGCTCCTATGTCCAGACTAAATGTAGAAAGAAGCTCTGTACAACTTTAATGGCCAAGCTAAGAAACAGCCTGTCTTCAATTCAACCAGAAGCAAGCACAAGTGTCTCACTAGCTGCTGGTAAGTAGTTATAAATACATATTTAACAAACTAACATGTTGTGGCAATTCGATATAATGCAAAATAATAGAAAACACATCGATATAAAGGGTGCCTGCTAAAAAAAAAAGAATATAATAATAATCTCTATTTGAATGTACAGTGGCAAGAAAAAGTATGTGAACCCTTTGGAATTACCTGAATTTCTGCATATATTTGTCATATAATTTGATCTGATCTTCATCTAAGTCAGTAGACAAACAGTCTGCTTAAACTAATAACACACAGATCATTGTATTTTTCTTGTCTACATTGAATACATAATTTAAACATTCACAGTGCAGGTTGGAATAAGTGTGTGAACCCCTAGGATAATGACTTCTCCAAAAGCTAATTGGAGTCAGAAGTCAGCTAACCTGGAGTTCAATCGATGAGACGAGATTGGAGGTGTTGGTTAGAGCTGCCCTGCCCTATAAAAAACGCACACAAATTTTGAGTTTGCTATTCTCAAGAAACATTACCTGATGTGAACCATGCTTCGAAGAAAAGAGATCTCAGAAGACCTAAGATTAAGAATTGTCGACCTGCATAACGCTGGAAACAGTTACACAAGTTACACAATCTCAAAGCTTTGATGTTCATCAATCCACAGTAAGACACATTGTCTATAAATGGAGAAAGTTCAGCACTGCTGCTACTCAGTGCAGAATGCTCAATGAGGTTAAGAAGAATCCTAGAGTGTCATCTACAGACTTACAGAAATCTCTGGAACATGCTAACATCTCTGTTGACGAGTCTATGATACATAAAACACTAAACAACAATGGAGGACACCACAGAGGAAGCCACTGCTGCACGTCTGAAGTTTGCAAAAGAGCACCTGGATGTTCCACAGTGCTTCTGGCAAAATATTCTGTGGACAGATTAAACCAAAGTTGAGCTGTTTGGAAGGAACACACTATGTGTGGAGAAAAAAAGGCACAGCACACCAACATCAAAACCTCATCCCAGCTGTGAAGTGTGGTGGAGGGGGCATCATGGTCTGGGGCTGCTTTGCTGCCTCAGGACCTGGATAGGTTGCTATCATCAACAGAAAAATGAATTCCCAAGTTGATCACGAAATGTTGCAAGAGAATGTAATGCCATCTGTCTGCCAATTGAAGTTGGGTGATGCAACAGGACAATGACCCAAAGCACATACGTAAATCAACAACAGAATGGCTTCAACAGAAGAAAATACGCCTTCTGGAGTGGCCCAGTCAGAGTCCTGACCTCAACCCGATTGAGATGCTGTGGCATGACCTCAAGAGAGCGATTCACACCAGACATCCCAAGAATATTGCTGAACTGAAACAGTTTTGTAAGGAATGGTCCAAAATTCCTCTTGACAGGTCTGATCTGCAACTACAGGAAACATTTGGTTGAGGTTATTGCTGCCAACCAGTTATTAAATCCAAGGGTTCACATACTTTTTCCACCCTGCACTGTGAATGTTTACATGGTGTGTTCAATAAAGACATGAAAACATATAATTGTTTGTGTGGTATTAGTTTAAGCAGACTCTGTTTGTCTATTGTTGTGACTTGAAGATCAGATCACATTTTATGACCTATTTATGCAGAAATCCAGGTAATTCCAAAGGGTTCACATACTTTTTCTTGCCACAGTATAAATTCCTGGTGGGGGTGCTAACAAGGCTCTGATCACGTCTTCAATCATGGGCCAGATAACTAAGTGGGCCTTGAGGTGGAAAAGGTTGCGAGAGACTGCTTTACAGTACAGTGCCCCTCCATCTCCAATAGAAGGCTTCAAATATGTACAACTGCAATTGCTTAAAGGGATAGCATTTTGAAGAGAAATATTGACTGTATAATTCAAGTTAAACAAATTCACTGTTGCATTTTCTCTATTACTCTAATTATTTTCTTTGTTTTATGTCGGTAAAGTTTATGTAAGCCTCGAATTTATGATAATGTGCTTGTGGAAGGAGAAAAATGAAACCAAAAAAACAAATGCAATTCCCAATTGTTTAAAAGGCATGCCCAAAATAGGCCAATGACTCATTCAGGCCTCAGTTTATTTTTATTTCCTTCATGTACTACTAAATATATCCACAAACTGAATATCAATATACAATTAATGTATCAGTCCCTTAAAAATACAATTAGGAAAACGTATTACGTGTAAAGGTAGCACCTTTATACAAATTTACATTTATTTAAATGTTTCTCAAAGTACTATTTTAATAGTAAGAATGTTGCTAACGTTCACATAAGCTTAGGGAAGAAATGCACATTTTGGGGAAAGCACTTTTTTGTTATATTCTGAAACCATTTGCCACAAGGGGATTTGGACTTCGAAGCCTTGATTGAAGAAAGCTCTACTGATGTTCTCAGTTGAGACTTTGGGATCGTTGGAAGAGCTGAGATCATAGGAACAGGAGAAAAGCTAAAATCATCAGGAGACAAATTCAGAAGTGTTTGCATACCTTCTAAGCTTGAAAGGACAGAAACCTTAACAACTCAAGTCCTTTGAACATTTTTGTAATCCAAACATCATTCAATGTGATCAAATATCCAGATGATATATACTTACTAAAAATAAATTTTAAAGTTACACTGTGTACCCATTTTATCATCATTGAAGATTACAAAAATTACTAAATGTATTTGTATTATTATTCTGGACTTTTTTAACTATTTGACATTTTCATTGCATATCATTAGTCATACCATTTACATTGTTCTTCCTTTATTTTACATTTAGAAAAACAAATATTTGAAATGCATTTCTAACAATTTCAAATTACATGAAGTAGCAACATATAATAGAACATTTGAAATAGTTACTTTTCATAAACATTGCAATACACACATAAATGATCTATTATATTGAAAAAGGTGTTGTCATGGCTTGTTTAACATAGGATGTTTCAGTAATAGAAACTGTCAGATTAATAAATGAAAACATTATCATAATAGTTCCTGCCACAGAAGGGGTGCTATTTAGTGTCATTTTGTAAAGTCATAATCATTTCATCATTTTCTTCATGGGGTTTGCACAATAAACTTTATATGCACTGCCTGCTTTAAGGAACTCTGATATTTGTGGCTTCAAGGTGAGTGATTATTATTTCATAATGGAAAGATTATCTCAGTCATCAAAATTATGCACTTAAGATCATTGTGTAAATGCTAACATAGATCTTTTTTTTTCAAATATATATACATTAATATTTAATTTTAATTTTAATACAACTAACTGAAAGACTGAATTGTGTAATATTTCATAATGGATGTTGAAAAAAGCAACAATTAAATATTGTACTCTGATCGACTTATTGGCACCACAGAATTGTGAATGAAAGTAGATTCATGTTATAAGTGTTCTCTAGCGTGGGGATATACTAAGCATAAACTATGCTGCCAACATTTCAAAAAGCAAAAATCTTGCATATGAAATGCAAACTCGAGTGGGCTACTGAGGGCAGCTTGGGGAATTAGGAAGTCAAAAATACTTATCGGGACAGTGATAGCTGAAGCTGTGAGGACTGCCAACTGAAGGCTAAGTACATTACTGAGTGGCTAGTATTGTGCGATTGTTTCTGACAGATGAAAGTCTGACTAATTGCTTTGAAAGACTTTTGATTATGCTCCATCTGCCTGCTGTCACTCCAGAGATACTGGGACTTGAGAAGATCGCTTGCGGTGCTGTCCCACCTGTGGAGGAGGAAGAAAGAAAGATAAGTTATCGCACAATGATAATAAGACTAAGTTATGTTACTTAACTTGCAGCTCTGGTGAGTTGGGGTCCATCTGGATATAGCAGTCCTCACAGATCCTGAGTCTGGATCCGCTACAGGGCTTGTGTGGAGAGAGAAACATTGAGCTGTGCAGTGAGAAAGGGATGTGAATTGGCTGTAGCAGCAGGAGTGAATGGGAGCTGCATGTTAAGAGCCACTTACCTTATTTTCTTGTTTACCTCGTGAGACCACCTGCTCTCTCTCTCTGAGGTTTATTCATGGTCTCTGCATTGGAAGGAGCTACCTGAGATATTTGCTGCTGTTTTTCTTTGTATTATTGTATTAACTGGGTGATTAGTGATATCATTTGGTTTGTGTGTGTGTGTGTTATATTGCTTTCTAGATAGGGTAGAGCTTTTTACTATTTCAGCACCCAATTTTAATAAAGTTAATTTTAGCATCTAGTATTTTAGCTTAGTTAGTGTCCCCCTAATTGTGATTCTGTGCTCTGGACTATTGTGTATGTATAGTTAAAAAGAAAAGATAGGTAGTAGGTAGCATTACTTAATTTCTTATCGCTTGCAGGCCCTTTGATATCGCTTAACTATAAGTCTGTCCTTGTAACTCTCCATAGTAAGCCAACTTGCTTAATTAACGGACTTTCTCAGAAGCACACTGCTGCACTTGACACAGTAATGAACAAACTTCTCATTCTTTCTAAAACGCATAACCTATTGGATAGTTTTCCAACTTACAGATAGTTTTATTATATTACAGATTTCCTCAAACTTACCACAGTCTGAAGCAAGTGTACTGAGATCCTAGCCAAACCTGTGCAGGGAAGGGGTGGCAGAATAAAATCTGTGGTGGCACTGCTACATCCAGTATATGTAAACTTTTGTTTCATGTGGAGGTGCAGGGAAAAATAAATAACAAATTGAAAAAAAACACTTGCACACTTAATAGACCACCCATGACATATAACCATAGAAGAATGGAATACAGCAAAGTTAAAATAATAGCTTATTTTGTTTATTTGAATGTTTAAATGGTAATAATGCCATCTATTAATGTAATGCATCTACCTACTGTTCAATATTTTTCATTAACGTCCCCTCTATTTTGCCCCTTTTGAACTGACACCTATAAAATACAGCTACAATAATGCCCATGATGGTTTAAAGGACATTTATGTTGACCCTAACTCTGGAAGACATGCAAAATCTATCTGATGTCCCATGCTTTCAAAGATAAGTTACTGGGAATTATTTTTGAACATTTCTGTTGACCACTAATTGAATATAGCTTCATTGACATTGATATCTGGTCTTTGATGCCATGTTTTGAGGGTCTAGAACAGTGGTCTCCAACTTAACTCCTGGAGAGCCCTTATCCATCAGGTTGTGTAAGTCACCCTTCCATCACCAATTTATAAACACCTGGAAGGATTTCATTATGAACAATTAAGCATTAAGCGGGTGGTTTGTTAAATTCAGTCATCTAGAAACCATTGGAGCAATCATCTGAATACCTCCAGCCTCTCAAGGCAATAATTGCCAAGGTTGAGTTACTTAATTGAGTAATAATTCACATGTGTTCCCTGTACTTAGAAATCAGTGATTTAGGGTGACCTATGAAGTGAAGTGGATTGGGGCTCTTCAGGACCAGTGGTCTAGAATCTCCAAAGAATTTGTTAAATTGATTTGAAAGTGTCCCTAAAAGAAAACTGTGGAATGCTGACTATTAGTTTATGTATATGTATGCTGTGCACCAATTTGTATATTGGAATAAGATTTTCTACATTAAGGTGTATTTGAATTGAATACAAAGGATTAGTTTCCTTGTATGTCAGAGCAGAAAAATGTAAAAGGTCTTAAACAAGGGTGTATATAGAAAGATAAATATACTAAGCAAATTGTTAAAAAAGTTACAATCTATCAACAGTGAAACTGTTGCTTTAAATAAAGATTTTTGTTTACTGCATATGTTATCAGCTTTCTCTTTAACAGCAAAGTGGAGCATTTTGTGATTCAAGGCACAGTGTTAGTGACTCATTTCATATGAAATGAAACTGCAATATTAATTTGAGTTGACATACTGGAAAGTGACTGCAAGTTTTCCTCTTCAATTATAATCTTGTTATCACAAAAACAAAACAAGGAAATTGTCATTCCAGTAATGGCTTTTTTTCTCTAAAGAATGAGCTTAAAATTCAGGAAATGGCAAAGTTAATAATTCATGCTAGTCTTATTAAACATGATTTTTGACAGGATTGTACATTTTACATATTATTAAAACTTTTGTTTTATGCATTCAGCTCTCAGTTTTATAAACGTAGGTGTAAGCAATTAATTTCCAACTGGTTTAAGCCTGGCTTATCAGGAAGGCATGTTAATACATTGGGATTTTCCATTTACAGGGAGAATATCAATTTAATGACATGTTGCTGAATTAAGTAATGGCAATATTAATCACTTGTTTGTATACATGTAAGGCCATCAAGCACCGATGGTATTCATGAGGAACAAAACTCAGTGGAAAAGAGCTGATCAGTCATAAATAATTCATTAAACAGTGTTGGAATGAAATGGACAATATGTTATTCACTAGAGCTAGGTATATAATATTTCCCATACAATTGCTATGCATACATTGAGACACATCCACAGGGATATAACACATGGTCATCAATTATTTCTGGCAATTTAGGCACTAAAGGGCTTGGTTTTTAAAAAGCTACATGCTCAAACACCCATTATGTTGCTTTGTATGTGTGTGCACATCCGTGTAAATTAAACCCGTAGTTGTTGTTTTCTAAGAAGAAGAAAAATAAGAAGAGCATTTTAAAGCTGCTGCTACAGTCCTGAAATGCTTAAACTATTTGCGTTGCAACATTCATGCCTTATCTTACTACTGTGTGTGCACTGAATATTGATTTCTATGCAACTGCTGTCTTACTCAGTTATTTTTGTTTCACTTGACTTGACATTCAGAATGGTAAGGAAACCACTCAAGTGCTGGGTACAAATTTAGAAATGCTGTATATTTTATTATTTATTCAGGGTTGTTTCCTCAAACATTTTGTACTATATTCTGAAGGTATGTTCAATAAAATAACTTAAAACACAGCTCTTCCATACTGATAGTTCTATAGTCACAGTCATGTAATTATGGCTTGCTTTCTTGTTTTGAAATGTAAATGTGCTTAATTACAGATATTTTAAAAATATAGATTTACACAATATTCAAATGAGCAACCTGCTTCATGACATTGCCATACTCAGGCTTCTAAAATTCAAATTAAACAAACAAGAACCTATTTTTCAACCTTTAATTAAGATGTGTTGTTTTACAAGTAATGCACATTAAAGGTAGGGACAATACCCAATGGACATGGTTGACAGACGGACCCTTCTAATGGAGGAAAGCTACTATCACAATATTGGGATACAAAATACCAAAAGTATGCCAAAACAACGCAAATTAAGATTTGAATAAAGATTTAAAGATGGCATTGCTTCTGCAGAATCTGATATAGATTTAACGAGTATACAGCACACAGGTATACAATGCTTAATTGGTTACACCCTGGTAGGAGTTTATTAGATTTGATGAGACATTTTGGACTTGTGGAAATGCTTGCAACAATAGAATAAATGGAAGCCAAGAATATTTGATTTGAAACAATTAATATTTTGTAAATGCTGCTTTTCTGAGCTAGGCTTTCTGAGCCTCTTACACAAAGGCCATTGATTTGTTAAATTCAAATCTTATGCGTGTATAAAATAAAGATATATATTTTTAAATTGTTCTTTACTTTTCAGTTGTTGTTTGGTTATTGTGTGTGTGGCATATTTGTGTGTTTTTTATGTATCAATTCCACAGAAAATGGTACATTCATGGGTTTCCTCATATGTCTAGCTGACCTAATTTATAAAAACTCTATGACAAACCCTTAATGTATACACTACATGTCAAAAATTATAGAACACCATGATTTTTCCAGTGTTTATTGAAATTTAAGCAGTTCAAGTCCAGTGAATAACCGGAAATGGTACAAAGGTAAACGGTAAACTGCCAGAGGTGAAAAAAAGTTTAGGTTACTAAAAACTGAAAAATAATGTACATTTCAGAGTTGGAACAGACTTTGTTACTCCACCGTCTTATGAGGCGCCGTTAGGGACATTATCACTGAAAAACACTTGGGCTCTCTATGCTGAAAATGCTTGCATTGTGTACACTGAAATAGAGACCAGAAGGATGATGTCAAAATATAAATACTCCCGCGCAGCCCAAGTTTTAGTTATTTGGAAAAACAAGAATGGAGGAAACAAGTCGAGCTGCCGCTGTAGTTTTAATAGAAAAAATCGCCAGACATAACACATTCAGTCTTGAATACTGTGGAGAGGAGAGCAACGCAAAACCTGACACACAGCAGAGTAAATGGGGAACTCCGTAGTTTATTTCAATCAACTGGTGGTAGGCCCAAAAACAACTTTAGCAACCCAACAATTACGTCACCAAGGTATCAGACAGTATAATCATAAATCTCAAAAAACTACTCGCTTCTAAATCTTTTGTAGTCATTTTTGTATTACTTTAGTATAAATACATGTTAATTAGGAGTCATATGTTGTTTTTTACTGACTTTATGTGAACAAAAAGAGACAATTCACCCGTTTTCTCATTGGAAATAGTTCAATTTCAAAATAGCACTGTCCTTGTCACAAAAGCAAAGTTTGTGGGGAATAACAGACATTATACTTTTGAGGCATAAGCAATTAGGAAATAACACTTACTACCCAGGAACAGTGTAATCTATTAGCATGTCTATTTTTCAAAGCATTCTTACTTTACAGCATTTTTTCACACCTGCCTAAAACTTTTGCACAGTACTGTATATACAATTAATATAGTTGTATAAATGTGCTGTTAGGCTATAGATTAAAAGCTGACTGAAGCACAAGCCAAGAATCCAAGCTTGTGTCATAAATATATATACAATTCACTATCATTATGGTGCCAGTCTGGAAGTTGGCGGAGGTGGTATGGCATTTGATTAAATAAAAATATGTTGGCAACTGATTACAAATAAGGGGTAAAAAACGAATTTAAGGAACATATTATTATTAAGCCTTAAGTTATATAAAGGTATACTACTGTGGTATTTTGGCATTTAGACAGATTTTCTACGGCTTTTAAGAGTTAGTGTCACGGGTGGGGCGTGACTGGACATTAGCATTAATTGATCACTTATTATTTATTTACTTATTATCATTTTATTTCACTTGGTTATTGTTTGTGCACTGTGTTCATTTTTCACGATGGTTTTATTTATGAAGTATGTTCTTTTGTCTTCCTTATTGTTTCTATTTTTATGGTTAATTTGTTATTTGGGTTAATTATTGGGTTAATTGATTAATCGCTTTTGTTGCCCAGCGCAAGCTGCTGGATCACTGTCCCACACGGACTAACCTGCACGTTTTCTCATTGGTCGCTTTTACCTGTGCCCCTATCCCTCTATTTAGTATTTAAACCCAAGGAAATGGTTATTCGGGAGAGAGCAATAGACTAGTGAGCAGGACATCTGGCGGAGAGGGGAACCAAGCAGTAGTGCTGGAGTGAAGCAACCGGCAGAGTGAGTGAAGACTGGGAAAGCAGTGAACGGCACGGATGATAAAGGAAGCTTTGGAAACAACGGACACTGGATTGCTGGAGATGTCCGCGCATGTTACGGGGCGTTAAGTACCCGGTTGTATTTCTTTAGAAGCGAATAATTAGAAAAGAGAAGCCACACTTTGCAGAGGTTGAACTTTATTAAGACTTTGTTGAGATCTCCTCTGCCGGTTTGCTTTGTGGAGAGCGCTCCTTGTTAGAGACTTACCTGCTGTGATTTATTGTTCGGTCTTTGTGATGCAGACGGGTAACTGCACGATAGAAGACATTCATTAATTACACTTGAATTCGTGCAATCTGAGACTTGCTAATGCTTGTTCCTACCTGCAGTTGTTGGTTCCATTCGGCCGACGGGGTTCCAACCCAGCTGCACAGAGGCGTGTTTCCTCCGAGAGGAAGGGGGATTCCTCCGTGTGGTGTCGCCTATTGTGAACAGAAGAGACTGTGCAACTTTGACGTTGCTTTCTGTGTTTCATATTAGGAAATTGGGTTTTATTTATTCTACTTGGTCTTTATTTTCTTTGTTATTCTGGGTAGGGTTTTTAGTGTTTTGTGTGCCCATTTTTATTAAAGGCATTTTAAAATAGGTTTTAGAATTTTAGGGATGCCAACTTCCTAGGGTTCTGAGCTAGTACAGTCTTCATGCCCTGTTCTAGCTATATATAATAAATAGTTACTTTTTTGGGAACTTGCCTTCTGTGTGGTGCTGTTCTGGGGTCGGTCGAGCCGCCCGGGGAGAGTTGACGGGGGTGAACGAGGTCCTCTCTCTTAAACCAAAGAGGTGGCGTGAGCGTTTCGCCCCTATGCACCCCATAGGCGGTGACATTGGCAATTGTAATCATTGGCTTCCAGCAATTGTGCTTTGCTAAGGAAATGGACAAATTTAAATTACCTCAAACTGGACACCCAGACCTAAAATTGCATCCATGTTTTCACAGGAAAGTAGGAAATCTGGCTAAAATACCGAAGTATCACTTTGTAGTATACCGTGCATATTTTTCCAAAGTAGACGGGATAAGTGATACACCGTCAGAAGTGCATAATAGTTTAGTTTGGATCGTTGTATAATTGCGTCTGTTTTGATAAAATGCGTGGTGAGAAGTTGTGATCCATTTTTCAGATCAATGTAAAACTCAAACGCTGCGATGTAGAAACCTTGTCTGCATTGTATTCCAGAGCAAAAAGTTATGTAACCACAGTGCATGAGCACTTCCACAGTGATGTTATTCTCCTGCAAAACCCATAGGATGGAAGTGTTGTAAATCAGCAACAAAGACTTTACAGTATTGGGAATATTTTAAATGCCTTTGAGTTTTTGAAAAATTGGGGAAAGCATGACCGTGATGGAAAAAGTTCAGTGATGCCTTCCAGGAGAAAAATACCAGAGGATGTAATGTAATATTACCATTGAAACATGTATATATTACACTTTATTCAAACCAGACAATCTATTTTTCTTATTTGAGTGTATTCCAACTATAAACGGACCAATTAGTCATGTTTTGGTGCAGTGAGTTTGAAAGCTTGTGTTTTTAATGTTTCTTGCAGTGTGGAGTTAACGATGGGATGTGGAAACAAATTGGTGGTTCCCACATTGTCAAGTGGTCAAGAACTAGATGGACAAATGATTCACAAAGTTTATTGAAGAAAAGCCATACATTTAATGCTTTCAAGATCACTTAATGTAAGTATCATTTCAAGAGGTCCATTGTTAAAGAACATTGGGTGTCACTGCGATGTGGGGAGAGTATTTAATCCCATGTACAATGTTAATTGATTTTAATTTAGTGTTTTTTTTTTTTTTTTTTTTTTGGTTACCTCATGCTGGATAAATCTGAGAGCACTCATTATATTTGTATATTAAAAAAAAAAGCCGACTTGGTGTGTGTATGTATGTATCTATGTATGTATGTATGTATGTATGTATGTATGTATGTATGTATATATATACATACATACATACATAATCTATATATATATTATAATATAATATAATTATACAACACGCATACACACGTGTGTGTATATACAGTGAGGGGGGGGAAGTATTTGATCCCCTGCTGATTTTGTAAGAAATGATCAGTCTATAATTTTAATGGTAGATGTATTTTAACCATGAGAGACAGAATAACAACAAAATCCAGAAAAACGCATTTCAAAAAAAGTTATTTGATTTGCATGTTAATGAGGGAAATAAGTAAGATTTCTGGCTCCCAGGTGTCTTTTATACAGGTAACAAGCTGAGATTAGAAGCACTCTCTTAAAGGGAATTCTCCTAATCTCCGCTCGTTACCTGTATAAAAGACATCTGTCCACAGAAGCAATCGATCAATCAGATTCCAAACTCTCCACCATGGCCAAGACCAAAGAGCTGTCCAAGGATGTCAGGGACAAGATTGTAGACCTACACAAGGCTGGAATGGGCTACAAGACCATCGCCAAGCAGCTTGGTGACAATAGTTGGTGCGATTATTCGCAAATGGAAGAAACGCAAAATAACTGTCAGTCTCCCTCGGTCTGGGGCTCCATGCAAGATCTCACCTTGTTGAGTTTCAAAGATCATGAGACCGGTGAGGAATCGGCCCAGAACTACATGGGAGGATCTTGTTAATGATCTCAAGGCAGCTGGGACCATAGTCTCCAAGAAAACAATTGGTAACGCACTACGCCGCGAAAGACTGAAATCCTGCAGCCCCCCGCAAGGCCCCCCTGCTCAAGAAAGCACATGTACAGGCCCGTCTGAAGTTTGCCAATGAACATCTGAATGATTCAGAGGAGAACTGGGTGAAAGTGTTGTGGTCAGATGAGACCAAAATCGAGCTCTATGGCATCAACTCAACTCGCCGTGTTTGGAGGAGGAGGAATGACCCCAAGAACACCATCCCCACCGTCAAACATGGAGGTGGAAACATTATGCTTGGGGGTGTTTTTCTGCTAAGGGGACCGGACAACTGCACCGCATCAAAGGAACGATGGACGGGGCCATGTACCGTCAAATCTTGGGTGAGAACCTCCTTCCCTCAGTCGGGGCATTGAAAATGGGTCGTGGATGGGTAATCCAGCATGACATTGACCCAAAACACACAGCCAAGGCAACATGGAGTGGCTCAAAAAGAAGCACATGAAGGTCCTGGAGTGGCCTAGCCAGTCTCCAGACCTTAATCCCATAGAAAATCTGTGGAGGGAGCTGAAGGTTCAAGTTGCCAAACGTCAGCCTCGAAACCTTAATGACTTGGAGAGGATCTGCAAAGAGGAGTGGGACAAAATCCCTCCTGAGATGTGTGCAAACCTGGTGGCCAACTACAAGAAACGTCTGACCTCTGTGATTGCCAACAAGGGTTTTGCCACCAAGTACTAAGTCGAAGGGGTCAAATACTTATTTCCCTCATTAACATTTTTTGAAATGCGTTTTTCTGGATTTTTTTGTTGTTATTCTGTCTCTCACTGTTAAAATACACCTACCATTAAAATTATAGACTGATCATTCCTTTGTCAGTGGGCAAACGTACAAAATCAGCATGGGATCAAATACTTTTTCCCCCTCACTGTATATACAAAATAAGTTTGTTTTTTGTTTGGAATGTATTCCTGATAACAATGTTTACATTTTGTTAGCAGGATGACATTTTGTCAGAACATGTTTGCATGGAGCCTGAATATGTGAGGGATTCCGTTGAAGAGGAACCTAATGCTCCGATACTACTGCAGGAAGCTGAAGAACAGCAAGACATTGAAATACTGGATGTTAACATTCCAAATCTTTGCCCTGGAGTTATTGTTCGTGCACAACTAGAAGAGGTTCCTGCACAGGAACATATACAAGAACCATCAACTCCGTACAATGCTTACCTGAATCTGATTAGTACCATGGATGACAGATTCTGATTTCTCTGAAGACTTAAATGAAGTGATTAGAGCTAGCATTGAAGATCAACAGATGTAAGTAATACACTCACCTAAAGGATTATTAGGAACACCTGTTCAATTTCTCATTAATGCAATTATCTAACCAACCAATCACATGGCAGTTGCTTCAATGCATTTAGGGGTGTGGTCCTGGTCAAGACAATCTCCTGAACTCCAAACTGAATGTCTGAATGGGAAAGAAAGGTGATTTAAGCAATTTTGAGCGTGGCATGGTTGTTGTGCCAGACGGGCCGGTCTGAGTATTTCACAATCTGCTCAGTTACTGGGATTTTCACGCACAACCATTTCTAGGGTTTACAAAGAATGGTGTGAAAAGGGAAAAACATCCAGTATGCAGCAGTCCTGTGGGCGAAAATGCCTTGTTGATGCTAGAGGTCAGAGGCGAATGGGCCGACTGATTCAAGCTGATAGAAGAGCAACTTTGACTGAAATAAGCACTCGTTACAACCGAGGTATGCAGCAAAGCATTTGTGAAGCCACAACACGTACAACCTTGAGGCGGATGGGCTACAACAGCAGAAGACCCCACCGGGTACCACTCCTCTCCACTACAAATAGGAAAAAGAGGCTACAATTTGCACAAGCTCACCAAAATTGGACAGTTGAAGACTGGAAAAATGTTGCCTGGTCTGATGAGTCTCGATTTCTGTTGAGACATTCAGATGGTAGAGTCAGAATTTGGCGTAAACAGAATGAGAACATGGATCCATCATGCCTTGTTACCACTGTGCAGGCTGGTGGTGGTGGTGTAATGGTGTGGGGGATGTTTTCTTGGCACACTTTAGGCCCCTTAGTGCCAATTGGGCATCGTTTAAATGCCACGGCCTACCTGAGCATTGTTTCTGACCATGTCCATCCCTTTATGACCACCATGTACCCATCCTCTGATGGCTACTTCCAGCAGGATAATGCACCATGTCACAAAGGTCGAATCATTTCAAATTGGTTTCTTGAACATGACAATGAGTTCACTGTACTAAACTGGCCCCCACAGTCACCAGATCTCAACCCAATAGAGCATCTTTGGGATGTGGTGGAAAGGGAGGTCCGTGCCCTGGATGTGCATCCCACGAATCTCCATCAATTGCAAGATGCTATCCTATCAATATGGGCCAACATTTCTAAAGAATGCTTTCAGCACCTTGTTGAATCAATGCCACGTAGAATTAAGGCAGTTCTGAAGGCGAAAGGGGGTCAAACACAGTATTAGTATGGTGTTCCTAATAATCCTTTAGGTGAGTGTATGTTGAAAAGGTAGGGTTCAATTATGTCTGGTTATGATAAAGTAAAAGGTTGATGTTTCTGTCTGCATATGACATGGTAAATACAGCCTATGCAAATAACCCCTACATTTCCACTTCATTCACGATAATTCCCAAATATTCCATGTTAATTCCCATGAAACATTTCCACCTTTGCATATTCCCAAAATCATGCAATCACACATGAAAATGCAAATACTGAATTCTAAGGTGAGTGTACACTCACCTAAAGGATTATTAGGAACACCATACTAATACTGTGTTTGACCCCCTTTCACCTTCAGAACTGCCTTAATTCTACGTGGCATTGATTCAAGAAGGTGCTGAAAGCATTCTTTAGAAATGTTGGCCCATATTGATAGGATAGCATCTTGCAGTTGATGGAGATTTGTGGGATGCACATCCAGGGCACGAAGCTCCCGTTCCACCACATCCCAAAGATGCTCTATTGGGTTGAGATCTGGTGACTGTGGGGGCCAGTTTAGTACAGTGAACTCATTGTCATGTTCAAGAAACCAATTTGAAATGATTCGACCTTTGTGACATGGTGTATTATCCTGCTGGAAGTAGCCATCAGAGGATGGGTACATGGTGGTCATAAAGGGATGGACATGGTCAGAAACAATGCTCAGGTAGGCCGTGGCATTTAAACGATGCCCAATTGGCACTAAGGGGCCTAAAGTGTGCCAAGAAAACATCCCCCACACCATTACACCACCACCACCAGCCTGCACAGTGGTAACAAGGCATGATGGATCCATGTTCTCATTCTGTTTACGCCAAATTCTGACTCTACCATCTGAATGTCTCAACAGAAATCGAGACTCATCAGACCAGGCAACATTTTTCCAGTCTTCAACTGTCCAATTTTGGTGAGCTTGTGCAAATTGTAGCCTCTTTTTCCTATTTGTAGTGGAGATGAGTGGTACCCGGTGGGGTCTTCTGCTGTTGTAGCCCATCCGCCTCAAGGTTGTACGTGTTGTGGCTTCACAAATGCTTTGCTGCATACCTCGGTTGTAACGAGTGGTTATTTCAGTCAAGGTTGCTCTTCTATCAGCTTGAATCAGTCGGCCCATTCTCCTCTGACCTCTAGCATCAACAAGGCATTTTCGCCCACAGGACTGCCGCATACTGGATGTTTTTCCCTTTTCACACCATTCTTTGTAAACCCTAGAAATGGTTGTGCGTGAAAATCTCAGTAACTGAGCAGATTGTGAAATACTCAGACCGGCCCGTGTGGCACCAACAACCATGCCACGCTCAAAATTGCTTAAATCACCTTTCTTTCCCATTCAGACATTCAGTTTGGAGTTCAGGAGATTGTCTTGACCAGGACCACACCCCTAAATGCAGTGAAGCAACTGCCATGTGATTGGTTGGTTAGATAATTGCATTAATGAGAAATTGAACAGGTGTTCCTAATAATCCTTTAGGTGAGTGTATATTATTGCTGTAAACTATCAATGTGTCTTTGAGACTCTGTGGTGTGTGCCATGCAACACACATTAATATTCTTTTAAGCCGAACTTCAGCCACCACTCCGTTACCTGCAGAAGACATTTTGTTAGAGCTAGCTTCAAAAATACAACCCAATGTGGTCTCCAAATTCAGCATCAATCATGCCATTGTTTTGGATGGAGCCAAGATAGGGTTTCAAAGACCTACATACTGTCCACACAACAGGATGTCTGTAAAGTTCTCGGATGACACAGGAGGCAGTAGATTTAGGGGGTCCCTGTCAAGAGTTCTTGCATTTGTTAATGCATAGCCTTGAGCAGTCACCAATTTTTGAAGGAGCTGAAGAGGAAAAATGTAACGCTTGATTCAAAAAGGTAAGTTATGTCTTTAGTGTTAATTGAATATTTACAATATTGTGAGAAACTGAATTGAAACAAACTTAAATAATCATAAAATCTCTTGATCCCTGGTATAGGACCTGACCAAATTGTAATGCAAAGAAGGCTGAGTGCAAATTAACCCCAATTTCTGGTTTTGATATGCTGTTGTATTAAAATTGGTTTTCTAACTGGGGCATGCAAAAGCTGAACTGTGGTACAGCAGAGTTCATTCTGCTGAGAAGTTTTTTTTTGTGAGCTTTATGTATCTATGTAAATTGTCTTTCAGCTGTGAGGGAGGATATGTACTATAAAGATGGGAGGATTGTAGCTGTGTGTATCGTGCATGCTCCATGTTTCTTCTCTCAAACCCTGTTTGATTGCCTTGTCATTGGCCCAGAAACAGCCAAGCCAGTCACTGAAGATATTTCTGACCTGAATTATTTGAAAATGTAAAAAAGGTAATTCATGTATTGTCCTGTAAATGTGTTGGTAATGTTACATTAATGATGGTTTACCTAAAAATGTGGATGGAGCTTAAAATGACCTCAACCTTAAATGCACTTTAACTTGCACTGATCTACTCTCCAGCTTGCTGCTATACCCTTAATCTTGATTTGCATCTGTATTTCGATCAGGTTTTTTTGATTTTCTCAGATTTCAGACTCGACTTCCCTTCAGGACCTTCAAGTATGTACTGAAGCATGTGTTGACTACCTGGCAAATGCAGGCTGCATGAGGCCAATTAAAAATTTGAGCGAAAAGGACATTCTGATCCAGGATGTGTTGATGTTTCAAATTGTCAATTGTGTCCGTGGACCCTTTGAAAGGTTTGAGTAATGGTCATTTTTATTTTATATTCTTGGATGTACTGTATTTTAATGCAACTGAAGGTTAAGATTTTAGGATCTGAGTTTCTTAGTGAATAATACATATTTGTTTTCCCTTTGTGCAGGCTTAAGGAGGGTATGAAAACACTTGCACGTTTGGAGAAGATTAAACAGTACCCAGAATTATTCCATCCTCTACTGTTATAGACCCCTTACACTCACTGCTGAGATCTTGGATGACTCTTCTATATTAGGTTTGCTCCAACTGGAAGTAACCAAAGACTTACAGAAAGCAGAGTAGTGGCATTTTGGAGAGATTTCTTACAAGATGCAGAAGGCAGGTCACACATTTTGTTATTTGTTCTCGTATTGCAATTTGTATTTAATTATTCATTCTGACCATTACATACGTCCTTATATTACCTTTTCATTGGCTGTGCTGTCCGTGTATACATGTAGTGTATCAAGTGCAGAGCTCAGTCAGTGTCTGATTCTTTGTGTAAATCTTACTTTATGATTAGACCTGTCATTCAGTTCTTATTACAGATTCCTCTCCAGAAGGGAACACCAAAGCAAAGTTGGACAGAATTCTCGCTGGATCTGGTGTATTTCCATCAGTTGGATTTTGTCCCGAGCCAGCTGTGGAGTTCCTTCATGGACAAGACATTGATGTAGTCACTCTACAAGTTTCCCATTGCAAACACCTGTGTGAACGGTCTGTGTTTGCTGCTTCTTGACAGATATGAAGATTTTAAGGCCAATATAGACTTTGCTCTTTGCAACACCCAAGGCTTTGGACTGGAGTTGTGACATTGCATTGGGAACCTTGTTTTCAGTTAGTGTTTATCAATGCAGACTTTTTTTACATAAACTCAGTACTTGGGCAGTGTTACTTTTATGGTTACGATTTGACTAAGGAAAACTGACTTTTGCAAAACCTTGCTGGGGAGAAAACAATTGTTTAAAGAAACCCTCATGCTGAAAATAAAGTAAACCACCTTTTTATGCAGGTTTGCTTGCTGTTCCTAATTTTGAAATAGGTTTTCAATGTAAGCTTTGTATCAGAACATTTAATTGTTCTCATAAGAACATGTTGAGACAAGCAGTTTGACAAAATAAGATTTATTGGAAAAAATAAGCATAATTCAGTTGTCCAAGAAGCAATAAATGTTTAACTCAATGCTGCTTATTTTTCTGAAGTTATTACTTGTTTGCATGCAATTATGAAAATAAAAACCTTTGGGGGGGTGGGCAATTAAAAGTCTTTATAGATTGGTCTTCAAAAACAGCCACTGCCACCATTACTCTGGAGGTTGAAGATTTCAGTGATCACTGTCCTCTTCTCACATGCACCATCTAGTCAATGCAATGTACTTTCTGTTTTCAAAAATGTTGTACATTTGCAGATATTACATTTGATTAAATGTTAAAACTGTAGTTTTGTTTTTACTATTGTAAAGATTGTATACCAACAAAGCATATTCATTGTGGATGTTGTGCTCTTTCAAGAACACTGCGTAGTGTTCTGAATAATTCAGTCCCATGGTTACCATCATTGGTCATAGGATAAATTCACTGTTGGATCTCATTAGTCATGTTTTCATTTACATTTAGGCTATTTTCTGGACTCACTACATTATTATTTTTGTCTGGAGATCAGATGGTGGGCCATCTTCATCAATACCAAATGCATCTCTGTCCTCATTGAAAATTCCACCAATAGCAGTGTAGTTAGAGCCCAGTTGCTCCAGAATACCTCTATGCCACACCTGAAGGGCTGAATATCCTCCTTGTGTGGAAAGGCCATGACTGTTCCACTGTGATACAAATTCTGCTGCTGCCCTTTGAATTTGAAGTAAATATATACACAATTCTCTGATTGTGTATGCTGCGACGGTAGATGCTCTGTTGTTATCAAGGCAGTTAAGATGTATAATAGTTCAACTGAACCCATCTACGCATCCATGAAATACCATCCTCCATCTTACAAGTTTATGGTTGCTGTCTATGTGTCTAAAACATAAGTAAAAAAAAAAATCTGTTAATTGAAGGCATGATTTGTTGAGACCCCTTTTAAAATTCTGCAAAATTATGATACTACTACTGTAACTTTTAAGTAAGTGGTCCTGGACCCTGGTCCTGGAGGACCCCCTACCTTGCTGTTTTTTGTTCCAACCAAGCTCTTAATTGAACCTATATATAATTTGCATAATACAATCATTTTAATTATTTGAAATAGTTGGAGTTTCAAGTTAAGTATAAAACTGAAACTTGAATTCTCCAATTTTAGTAACACAATTTAAAAAGTGAAATGTATGTCCCCTCATGGGATTAAATTTGATCACACACACAACAGAAATTTGAACTGAAGCATTATAAAAGTCTACATACGTCTTCTGAAAGCTCTTCCAACAGGATCACCATCTCGAATACTCTGCCTTACACACCAGTGTTGAACATGTAGATTACGTCCTCTTAGAATTCCCAGTACATATATTTCTCCGGCGTTGGGTGTATTTTGTAAAATGTAAATGATCTCTCTTTAAATCGTTGTCAGAAATTGCTGAAAATGATTGTGGTTCAATTCCCAAAAGGTGTCTGTCTATAAAGAGTACGTCGATGTATTCCAAAGCATCTGGCAATACTTTGCCATCTAAATCCAAATGACACAATGCTGAATTTGTACATATGAAATACTATATCGAGGACGACCCACAGTACCAGTTTGAATAGCTGGCGGTACAGGTATACGGAAAGGATGATTTGCATGAAAAATTATTGCATTGTTCCGATTTAGGAGGAGATGCAAATTGCTGTAAAGGCTTTCCAGAATCCTGATAACTTCTTGTGTGTGTCCAGATTCATCACTGAATAAACGCCACATGGAAAGAACTTAACTTATTATTCTAGTATGGTCTTCAAGACTTCTGTTGAGACGCTCTAAAACTATGTCTTCCTCATTGAACTCGTGAGCTTATTTGTTCAAGGAAACAGAGTACTGTTTGCATTTTTCATCAATAAGGAGTGTATCACAACAAAACGTAAAAGGACAAGCTTAATTTTAAACAAAGATCAGAAGACACATTTCTGAGAGTCAACAGCTTGCGTGATAAGTGGCCTCAAGCACAGCTTAAGACTGGTTGAAGTAAGCAAGTCTGAGTTTCAGCTGTGAAGAGAAGACTACGAGCTGCAGGTTGAGTGGCAGTAAGAAAGCCATTGCAAAGATGGCAAAATAAGAAAAAGAGGCTTGCCTGGTCCATGAAGCACCGCCAGTGGACTACTGAAGGTCGTATGGACTTTCAAATCAAAATTTGAAATCTTTGGTTCATCACACAGGGTTTTTGTACACTGTCGAGTAGGCGAAAGGATGGTTCCTCAGTGTGACACCAACTGTCAAACATGGTGTAGGAAGCATGATGGTCTGGGGCCATTTTGCTGGATCCATAGTCGGTGACTTGCACAGAGTGACTGAATGAATGTCAGAACTACCTTATGCCCCATTTCCACTGGCTAAGCATCTGAAGCGTCTGTGTTTTGTGGATGGTGAACTGCTGCCAGACGTGGCCATAAGTGTCCATGATCCCACTAAGGAAATACTTCGCTTTCAGCAGCGGAGATGTGTGCTTGACGAGAGACAGACAGGGCAGAGATCAGCTACATTATGTCGGATATATAATCTCAAGTGCCGTGTTCGATCACGAAGAAATTACAGTTTTATTAGCAGCATGGAGTGAAAACCATGTACAGAAACAATGACTGATTACAGTTAATATCCGAGTGTATTAAAAACTTGGATTTCACAGGACCCGGTGCAGTGCCTGACTAGTTAAAATAAACTGAGGGATAATAATCGTATCAGTAGCAGCCGATTTTATTAATATTTTGTGAACAACTGGACGCTGTTTCAGGTTGTCGTTTAGTGAATGGTGTGCAGGACAATCAGTGGGAAGGCGATCACGATTAAGTTAACGTGCCCATTTACAAGTTAAATGAATAAATAAAAACAGCAGATCTGGGTTTCCCTCTAAAACATTAAGGACTGGTTTAATAAATGCGTCCATAAACGCCATGACTGAGACGCGCACTCTTTAGTTAAATTAAACCTGCTATATTGTAGCTGGATGATTAATCGTGAAACGTGTGTATTTTGTTTCAACTGTAAGTTTCTAACTAAATTCTTCCCGTAAATAATATGGCAAAAAGTGTGGTTTGCAGTTACAAATCTGCAGAAAGAGTAATAAATGAAGGGAGTCACGCTGTGCCGTTTTAAAATACATATATACCAGCACAAATGATGACGATAATAATAACTATACATATTTGCTGTTTAGTATTATTGTTACGCATGGAAACGTATTGTTATGGGGACGTGCTTGTCTGAATATAATGTTGTGTATGCACATTTAACTCTTCCTGATATCTCTGAACAGAAACGTGTATTTATTATGCTTTTTAAAATCATGTAAAGCACAAAGAATAAAACAGACACAAAAATCCTCTCCACGTCAGGCTGTGTCGCTCGTAGTGTTTCCTGTCTCACAAACACAAACCAAACCCACAGTCGCTGCTCCTCCATCAGAGGGACTGATCACAGCGGCCTGGTTTTGCAGTAAAAGCTCCGGGACTCCAGCGCGGCGCGGCGTGACATGTAGTGATGGAGGTTCCACTCTTTTTACTGACTCGGATCTTTCGAGTCATTTCATTCATTTGAGTCAGCAGAGCCGGTGCGCCTCCTTCAATTGGACGATACAAAAGAACGACTCGAGTCTTTTTTACTCAAGCAAACGCTCGGTGTATGATTTCATCTGTGTTTATCATTACAATCCAAAATCAATTAATACATTACATTAATGATTGTACCATGCGTCCAAATATTTGTTGCACACATGTCTTTTGAATGCTACTGTAATATGTAATTGTAATATGTTTTTTGCCTTGAACTGCATTGTATTTTTTGCACTTTGTATTATTATTATTATTATTATTATTATTATTATTATTATTATTATTATTATTATTATTATATTCTTGGCAGACGCCCTTATCCAGGGCGACTTACAACATAAGTGCAAACAAAGTGCAAAAATACAGAGAATTACAAGGCATCAATCATTACAAATTCAATTTAGCTAAAACAGCTAATCAGAATAATACATTTTACAAATTCCAATTTACAATTTACACAAGTACAGTAAGTGAGGTCCTACATCCTGGATGGTGAAAGCTAAGTGCTGTCAAGATGTAGGGTCACAGACGAGGGCTACGGGAAAGGGAGCAAGGAGGAAAACAATCAAGAACGCGAGGAGCATAATGAAAACTGTGAATTGCTATCTAGCAGGGATAGAGGACTAATATGTGCTGTCAGAAGAGATGTGTCTTGACTAAGCACCGGAATGAGGTCAGGGACTCTGCTGTTTTGACTTCGGTGGGCAGGTCGTTCCACCATTTAGGGGCCAAGGATGAGAAGGAGCGGCTCTGGAGGAAGGAGAGTGGAGAGGAGGCAGAGTTAGTCTTCTGGCACTGGAGGAGCGCAGTGGTCTGGAGGGGATGTATGGAGAGATGAGTGTCTGAAGGTAGCTTGGTGCAGTGTGGTCGAGACAGCGATAGGTGAGGGTCAAAGTCTTGAACTGAAGCCGTGCCGCTATCGGGAGCCAGTGGAGGGAGCGGAGCAGTGGAGTAGCGTGTGAATCAGGGCAGAGAGACACCAGATGAGCCGCAGAGTTGGATGAGCTGGAGCGGCGGGTAGTGGATGCAGGCAGGCCGGCCAGGAGGGAGTTGCAGTATCCAGGCAGGAGAGGACCAGGGACTGGACGAGCAGCTGAGTCGAGTGGTCGGTGAGGAAGGGACGGATCCAGCGTATGTTGCTCAGGAAGAAGCTACATGTGCGTGTCAGCGTGGTGATGCGTTTATATTTTGTAAGTCGCCCTGGATAAGGGTGTCTGCTAATAAATAAATAAATAAATAAAACTGTCTTGATCTATTTTTCTTTGCAAACGTAAAACTAACAGCTGTTGAACGGAGTATGCTGGAGCACTGCATATTCAGTAATGTTGAGTGTAACTCAGCTGCCAGCCTTTCAGATGACCGAAATAATCAACTAACTATATTCATTATTATAGCCTGCATCCAATTATTAGTTATAAACATGTCTTTATAATGTTCCAGGCTTGATCATTTTTTCTCTGCGAATGTAGCCAGACACACAGAGCTGCAGGACGCGTATGAAGCAAATGATCATGTTGTAGAAGTCCGCCACCAACTGTGCGAAAGACCGATACAATTGAACGAGTCACTAAAAAACGTACTCATGAGTCCCGAGTCACTAAAAAGATCCGTTCAAAAAGAACCAATCATTCGCGAACTGCACATCACTAACGGCACGGCACGGACGCTTAAACCAGTGGAAGAAAAAAACAAGACTGTAAGCTTCAAATCATGGAATGGTCAGCACAGTCTCCAGACTTAAATCCCCTCGAGCTGGATTGGGATGAACTGGACAGAAGGGTGAAAGCAAAGCAACCTACAAGTGCAACACATTTGTGGGAATTTCTGCAAGAGTGTTGGGAAGAACTTTCTGAACAATATTTGATATCCATTGTAGAAAGAATGCCACGAGTGTGTTCAGCTGTTATATCTTCAAAATGTGGTTGATGAGTCAAAAATGTTGATTACATTCTGTTAAACAAAACAACTCCATGATTTATTTTTGTATCTCCAATTGTTTATTTGTTCTATGAGTACATTGAGACATCAAACTGCATAAATTACAATAAAAACTGGAACAATTTAGGTGTTCTAAAACTTATGACTGGTAGTGTATGTATTGATTTATTTTATGTAATTTTTTACTTTTGTGTGAATCAGCGGTTATCTGAATAGCCCTGATGTAAGTCCTCTGCTGATTAGTTTTTAATCACAGGCCATGTAGCAACAGGTATACAAATAAGTTATATCCTTTCTTCTTTTTAGACCATATGCCACTTGTAAGCTTTCAGGGCTCTTCTTTAATGAATGAATTCAGTTAGTTCTGACCAGACATTTGAATGCAGGGAATGCTTTAAATACCTGCTTAATATCTGTCAACTCAGTGCTAATACAGAAAACACAGTGGCAGACTGGAATTTATAGAGTGCATTTATCTTTTATTTAGCTACCTCTGTGTACTCTTCAAATTATTATTAATTGCCCAATGAAAGTTAAGATCAATGACCCCATTCCAAGTCTTCTTGACTCAGAGTTGTGAAGTAGCCTTTTAATTAGCCCTTCAGCATCTGACTGAATACTGGAAGGAGAACGAAAGACAGCTTTTGTAATTCTAAATGAATCACGACAGGGAGCAATTTTATTTTTTGCCCAGTTCATTGCACACATTTCCCTTTCATTTAACATCTATTCTATAGCTGGATGTGTTTCCTTTCCAAATTGAACATTTCACATTTGGAATATTTCATGGATTATTGTAATTTCATAAACATGTTTATAACCATCAACACAGGAAAGAATACCCAATTTTAATGGTGCATCCTCTTCAATAACCTTCCTCATTCAGTCTTTGTTTTGTTTGCAATTGCTCAGTTGGCCGTTCACTTTATCACAGACAGCATCTAAATCTCTACACTTGGAATTGGATTTACCTTTGCTTACCCTGTTTGTGACCTGAGCCTCTTCATTAGCTTTAATGTCATATATATTTGATAAGACTTATTATATAAAAAAAAAAAAATGGCTGATGCAAGGGGACACTGCATAACTCCTGCAATATAACAGAATATTTTAACCAATTAACATGGTGCCTTCTGTCATGCAGTGGAATTTGGTTGCAAATGGATTTTCAAGCAGTTGAATGATACAACTCACACACCTACGCCAAGTACTTCATAATGAAAGGTATATCAATAGTGACTGCCCATCACAAACTCAAGAAAGAGCTCAAGAAAGAAACTGAGGCAAACAAGTACAACCTGGATGGCCAGAAGTACATCTGTATGGAGAAAGTGTACTAGAAAAATGTCAATAGTTTTCAAAGAAATGTTAGAATGTGTGCAATTAATTTATATCAATCTGTTGTCTATGCATCTGCATACTGGTATAAGCTTTTGGGTTTCTTAAAGTGAGTTTCCATTCAACAGATTCCTTATGCATTAGTGTAGATGTATGCAGTCTAAATATGCACAGCAGTTTCACATAGTAACCATCTATCTATGTATATGTATATGGGTATATGGATATATATATATATATATATATATATATATATATATATATATATATATATATATATATATATATATATATATCTAAACTCATATATATACAAACTCTCTCGCAGATTGGTTTAAAGGGATGGTTTCATTCATTTATAATTTTCTAGTTCTCTTTGAATGTTTCTCATTGGAATAGCAATTTCATCAGAAATATGCATCCTTTCTCCCACTTAGGCAAATTGCTTTCACGCAATCTTTGCTCTGCAGTAGAAAAGTATCAGGGGAGCTGTCTATTTAGATCTAAAGTCCAGCCAGTTCCTTCTTTCTTGTTGAGATTCAGTACCCTGGCGTAATCTCCCTTCTCCTTAGGCATTCAACTGTGCAAGAAATTGAACAGTCTTTCAGTGTATCCTTAAGCCCTTTCAGTCTATAGTCATGTTTAACACATTTGAATGCCTCCACACAGTTCCAGAATAATATACTTACTGTAGTGTTCTAGTGTTAGTTGTGTAGTGTTGTAGGGATCTACATCAATATTGCTTTTGGTATACTTTATTACGTAGTATTATTATGTGTTTTAAACGTAAAGACAAATGATTAATAATATTAAGCCTATAATGCACTAAGAATGATTCAGAAACATATAAATAATACAGCATTTTCAGATCAATATTTCATAATGTATACATTGTGTTATATAAACTGTAGTGTTTTGTTTGTTAATATATTTTATGTATAGAAAGATTCTAAATAAAACTATTGTATTGCCAGCAATTGTTGTAATTTTAATTGTATTCTCATGATGTGAGATGCCTTAACATAGTTTATTTTAATTGTAATTACAATTCAACCATCTTTATATAATGGCACATAATGTAAGCGGGGAGCATTCTGGGACATTATAAGTATATATGTAGGGCAGGTGTTGTAAGATTTGTTTATATAACTGTTAAGCTTAATACAGATCTTAAGAGTAATTGTGTCAGGCAGTGATCAAGATATAGGTGTAAAAAACACAATAGATTGGCTTCTGTAACTGGCACTAATGAATTGTATATTAATTATTCTGTGAGCAGACAGCAGATAAAGATATTCACTAACGCTGTATTGTATAAATAACATGTGAAGTAAGGGCCTTGCAAATTGCCTTAACAAGAGAGAGACCCTGGAAAAGAAAAAGAGGTTTACTGCCCTTGTGCTTCAGGCTGTCAGCTAAATAAGTCAAGAAAGCTATCAGCTGACGATTAATCTGGATATAAAAGAAAATTATACAGCCGTTGATATATCTTTTTTATATTTTATAAGTACTTATGTGGTAAGTATCCTTCTTGCTACCTAATCCTTACATTTGATCACTGGGGCATTTTCCATCTGAAATGGAGCTCTTTTTTATCCTTTTTTAAAAGATAGTATTAAAAATGTATTATTAAATGCAATACATATGATAGGTAGAGGCTGATCTTGTCTGTACAGCATTTTGTAAGCACACATTTGCAAGTATTTGGATGAGGTCACATCGAGAATAAGAGTTGGGAAGCTCTGAATGGGATGAAAATTCCTCAATGGAGAAAAGCAAACAAACATGCAGACGATATACACTGTGTACAAAAAATTGAATTTCATCCCCTTTTGCCCTCAGAACAGCCTCAATGAGTCAGGGCATGGACTCTACAAGCTGTCGAAAGCATTCCACAGGGATGCTGGCCCATGTTGACTACAATGTTTCCCACAGTTGTGTCAGGTTGGCTGGTAGTAGATCTCTACTCCGAATAGCTCATCCCATCTCATCCCACAGATGCTCAGTTGGATGGAGATCTGGGCAGGCCACTGCAGTGAGCTGAATTCGCTGTCATGTTCCCGGAACCATTCCTGGAAAATCCTAGCCTTGTGGCACAGGGCATAATCCTGCAGAAAACATCCATTAGCAGATGAATAGCCGGAACTGGGATTCATCAGACCAGGCAATGTTTATCCGATCCTTCAGTGTCCAGTGTTTTTGTTCCTTTGCCCACTGCTATGGCGCATCTGGCACCTACTACCATACACCATTCAAAGGCACTTAAATATTTTGTCTTGCCCATTTACCCTCTGAATGGCACACATACACAATCCATGTCTCAATTGTGTCAAGGCTCATCTCCTCCCCTTCATCTACACTGCTTGAAGTGGATTTAACAGGTTACATAAATAAGGTGTGTTTCACCTGGATTCACCTCATCAGTCTATTTCATGGAAAGAGCACACGTTCCTAATGTTTTATACTGTGTATATCTCCATTTCATCCTTCAAGGAGAAGAAATGTGTTTTTAGTCTGTGCGTCTCCTCCTGAAGGCCCTCTTCCACACTGCAACACAGACAGCAAATAAGTAGCTGCTACAGATGTACAGCTAATCAGTCTGACTGCTGATTGTGTAATTAAATGACCATATTGGAGGGAATGGCTGAGAGGGATATACTGGCACTTATAAAGACAATCTGTATCAATGGGCATTCATTCCAACATGGGCCAGGTTGCCCAAGCCTCTAGCAGCTACAGGAGAAAGGTATGCATGGGAGGAGTGGAATGTCAGAGTTTCCGTGCCAGTCCTCAGCCCCAGCATCCATATTCTTGTCTCTGGCTTGGCCGGAGTGTGTCAGCTCTCCCTCTTTCCACATCCTTCCAACTGTGTCAACTGACAAGGTGCCTTGACAGATGTCATCTCATCATCTCAGCGTGCTGTGGACAGAAGGTGTATAGAAATAATTTGGCCAGTATCAGCAGCTCAATAAAGTTCTTCATCCTGTTTGGGGGAGCAGTTGCAGCCAATTGTAGGAATCACACAACATATCATGAAGGAACAAAAAGAGGAATTCCAGGGGCCAGAACTCTCTTCACTGTCCACCCTCCGATATGTCTACCAGGTTAAGGACTGCAGACAGGAAGCATTCATAGCCTTTTTGACATTCAACACTCATGCAGAGACTCCTGTGTTTTACAGTGAGAAGAAGCATGAGGTGTATCTAGCATAGCCATTCAGATTCTAGACAGCTGTAAACCTCTATAATTTCTTCTATAGTTCAGGCACATAACCTCTACATAGTTTCATAATAGCAAAATAGTTAAGTGTTGCTTAACATATAACGAGCGATCAATAGGTAAAATATTAATGTTAAGGCACCAATTAATATTATTATCACCTGACAAACCCCATGCTCTTGTAGTGTTTTTTCCTCTCTGTCTTACTATCCAGGAAGTTATCAAATGACACCTGAAGCCCAAAGCCATCAGTTGATCAGTTCAATCGGTTGACAGCTGCCATTTTATGATGCAAGTTAAAGTTAGAATAGATAGATAGATAGATAGATAGAATTGAACCCCCAAATCATATAGATACTTTACCTAAACACTCCTACCAACACACAAAGACATATATAGCATTATTTTTTAACTTGGATATTTCCCCTAATTTAACAATTACATTTTTTATTTATTTATTACATTTTGGGAGGCAGTGTTTCAAATGTGCTCAACAATCTGCCAAAAAGAGAATGTCAATGCATATTTAAAGACTCATTAAATTGTTGCACTATATTTGCATCAATAAATACAATGACCAGGCTAAAATCCTTTTGGAAGAGATGTTTATTTCACACTGTGAAAACAAGGCTTAGCATGTATTTAAAAACCATCAACCAATTTATCTGGAAACCAAATGGCAAATCTCCTCAAATGAGATTCTGATGTTCGACTAATGGAACATAATCCCTTTGAAACCTTTGTTTAAAATAATGGAACTTCTAAGTGACTGCTGTGGCCTTATTAGAAAATGCTGTGTATGTGGAATATGTTGAATTCTAAAATCTGAAGATTATGTGAAAGCTCTAGAATGATGTATTACATTTATCCAAAGCATTCAGAATTTGTATTTTTAATCTGTATTAAGTAACAATCATAGCCTTTAAACAGGCTTAAGAGTTAAACAGAGTTTGAAACACACTATTTAGTAATAAACTGCAAATATAAAGTAACAACATCATTGTTATCACACATTATGCTTTGAAAAGAGCTGGAACTTCTTGTAGTGAATTCATTAAATGTGTTATATAAAATAACAAAGCTTTACAAATCCCACTAGAAATACATAGCAGAACATTTAATGTGATTTCTTTACCATTGGATACAAATCTGTCCAGCCAAAGCCAACAATGAATTCCATATCTGTCAATTCAATTTCAAATTGATTCCAAAAGACTTAATTATATTCTTTGCGAACTGAATACAAGGCACATGCCGTGCATTTCAAGTACAGCAAGACTACTACCTACTGAATACATTTCATCCATAAATCCAGAGATTATACTTCACAAATTTAATTTAAACATGCACTGTATTCTCAATACAATACAGCCTTGGTGTGCATTTAGTATTTTTATGAAAGCTGATTTACAATGTTTTTGCCTCTATTTGAGGAGTAATGCTGTGTTATTTATAAACAAATACAGGTAATGGACAACAAAATGGAAACACCAATGTAAAGTAACTTAATAGTGTGGCTAGTACAGCCTGTATGCGCCTTGGCATAGAATCTACCAGTGTCTGGATTTCTGCAGGAGGGAAGCAGCTCATTCTTGCAAAAGCAAGTCCTTCAACACGTGGTAGATGGAGGTGGAAAACACTGTCTCAGGCATCATTGCAGAATGTTGAACCCTTCTTGGAAATAACTGGAAAAGTCGTTGAGATAACACAAATAGAACTTTATTCAAGCTAGCTTGGAAGTGTCACATCAGGCCTGTTCCCTCAGTGAGACTTAACTTTTACAAACACAAGTGTAGCTTTTTATGTAAAAATGACATAGAATGTTGTGACCGTTCATCCAATCAAAAAGCTTCATAAGATGCAAGCTCTGCAAGGTTCGTAGGCTGCCCTTCCCAAGGGAGGAGGTCATCATGGAAGCAGATGTCTGGTCCTGTTACAGCATACAAACTGAGGCGCTGCTGCCTCACAGCTCCAGGGGTCCCGGGTTCAATTCCCAGCTTGGGGTGCCTGTCTGTGTGGAGTTTGCATGTTCTCTTTGTTTCCACGTGGGTTTTCTCTGGGCACTCTGGTCCAAAGACATGTGGGTTAGGTTAATTGGCCATGATAAATTGCCGTGTGTGTGTGTTGCACAGTGTCCTGTCCTGGGTGTATTCCTGCCTTGCACCCTATGCCTGCTGGGATCAGCTCTGGCTTCCCCGTGACCTTCACCAGGATAAGTGGCTTTGAAGATGGATGGACTTCAAAATACATTGCCCCCAATGACACCACATAAACTTTGTAGGTGGTTCCATTGGGTGCAATACATTTTGAAGTCAGGCCCTGAAACACAAGCTGGACATTTCTTCTACATTCCACAGACATGTTATGAGGTTAAACATAAAGATTTAGACATTTTGCAATTGGGGATGAAATTGTGTTTTAACCCTGATAGCTATGTGAATAAAATAAAGTCACTTCACATTTACTAATTTAATTAAATTGATTCAACAAGTAGAATATCATAATGATACATACATACATACATACATAACTTTTTTATGCAAGTTTCAAAATATATTCACAGCTACATTAACATGTACGTAAAGCTCAGAAGGTAGTAGCCTAATATGGAAAGCTTTAGAAATGAAGGCTCAAAACACCAATGATAGATTCTATTAACGTTCGCCATTTCAAACACTTTAATAAGAGAAATCGCCTGCAAGGTAACTTGAAACTCTGACTAGTTAACAAGGTGAACTATTATTAATAACAATCACACGGAAATCCTTAAAGTATATATGTTACAAAAAATATATATGCTAAAACAAAAGCAGCTAGCAATCGTTAGCCTATACACATACCTTAATTGCTGGCTGTGTTACCTTTGAGTAAATGTCTGGGTGGCAATTCCTTATGTGTCTCTTCAGAGTGTCTTCCTCACTCTTTGCAGGCAGTGCGTATTAGATTCGTCATATTTAAAAAAAAATTCAAACAACATTTTTTTCAATTTGCACAGGTCTACATAATTAATGCTGCCATAAATTAAATGTTTACTACAAATAAGGACCATTTGTTTTATGACAAGAATAAGATCAGGTAGTGCTTGGAATGCATGAAAAATATATCTGTCAGAGAATGTAGATTACAAGACTCACTAATTACAATCATCCACCAATTTACATCATCTTGTTGTACGTCGTTCCGCACTTATGTCAGCAACATTGCACTGTGCAGTTACATGGGAGTGGGGTGCAGAGTTTCATTCTGCAATCAGTGCTATATCGAAATCATCTCTCTGCTTTCTAATAACTGTTTTTTAAAAGGTTAATTTAATTGTTCACTGTTTACTCCTGAATTTTAAGTTTTTTTTAATATGATTAATGTAGAGGTTGGGACGGTAGCAAAGGATCATGGTCAACTGAGGCAGTGCATCCATTGACAGCTTCAGAGTTTAATGTCCAAAAAGACTACTATTATGGTTCCAGTCGAGCAGTCCATATAAAACACTCACTAACCACCACATCCTTATTACTGAAGTCTTGACATATTTTAGTTTTGTCAGACTAAAATGCCAAATTAATTAGTCATCATTATCATCCCTATACTGCAATTTCGTCATGTTGTTGTCTTCATCATCGTCATCTTTTATGTAAATTGAATTTGTAATGATTGATGCCTTTACCGAACTATATTTTTGCACTTTGTTTTGCACTTATGTTGTAAGTCGCCCTGGATAAGGGCATCTGCCAAGAAATAAAAATAATAATAATGATCAAAAAACAAGCTGTCAATGAATATTTTAATTATCATTTTAATCGACAAAAACAACACTGCTGAAGTGCTATAGAATACCTCAAATAATGTTAGGCTACATACTTCACCTGAATTTAGCTGTGGAAAATCCTGAAGATGTTAAAACACAATTTACCCATAACACACTGTGACAATCACTTTATTTTTATGTATTTTTAATTGAAAATTTTTAATCACATTTATTGGTATTTTAATGTATCTGTAATGTATTAATAGTCACTACATAACATTTTAAATAATTACCTTGCCTGAAACTTATGTAGACCAATGCTATGACACAGGCATTAGTTTCTTGGCATTAATCTTCAAACAGGAAAGGTAAGACTTTGAACCTTGGATTAAGAGTTGAGGCTACATAAAGAGTGGTTTTCTCTGTCCCAGTTTGATACCCTTTTCTGTAAATCTTTGCATATTCCTGCTTTGATCTCCTTTATCATGGGTTGCTCTCCTCTGACATAAAACTTGTAGCTACTTTCATCGGTGTAAGGCCCTGGACTGGACTGGTCTGTGTTTGAAATAAGAACATAAGAAGAACATAAGAAAGTTTACAAACGAGAGGAGGCCATTCGACCCATCGTGCTCGTTTGGTGTCCATAAATATCTAAGTGATCCAAGGATCCTATCCAGTCTATTTTTAAATGTTCCCAAACTTTCAGCTTCTACCACATCACTGGGGAGTTTGTTCCAGATTGTGATGACTCTCTGTGTGAAGAAGTGTCTCCTGTTTTCCGTTTTGAATGCCTTGAAGCCCAATTTCCATTTGTGTCCTCGGGTGCGTGTGTCCCTGCTGATCTGGAAAAGCTCCTCTGGTTTGATGTGGTCGATGCCTTTCATAATTTTGAAGACTTGGATCAAGTCCCTACATAGTCTTCTCTGTTCCAGGGTGAAAAGATTCAGGTCCCTCAGTCGGAGTAGGACATTCCTTTCAGACCTGGAATAAGTCTTGTTGCTCTCCTCTGAACTGCCTCTAGAGCAGCGATATCCTTCTTGAAGTGTGGTGCCCAGAACTGTACACAGTATTCCAGATGAGGTCTAACTAGTGCATTGTACAGTCTTAACATTACTTCCCTTGTTTTAAATTCTACACTTTTGACAATATACCCTAGCATTCTGTTTGTCTTTTTTATTGCTTCCCCACATTGTTTGGATGGAGAAAGTGAGGAGTCTACATAGACTCCTAGGTCTTTCTCATTAGTTACTTAATCTAGATCTGTACCTCCCATAGTGTAATTATAGTGGACATTTTCGTTACCTGCATGTATTACCTTGCACTTGTCCACATTGAATTTCATTTGCCAGGTGTCAGCCCACAACTGAATATTATCTAAGTCCCTCTGAATAGCCTATGCTGCCAAGATTGTATCTGCTGAGCCACCTATTTTAGTATCACCTGCAAATTTGACAAGTTTGCTAACTATCCCAGAGTCCAGATCATTAATATAGATTAGAAAAAGCAAAGGCCCTAGTACTGATCCCTGTGGAACTCCACTAACAACCTCACTCCAGTTAGAAGCAACTCCTCTAATCGACACCCTCCGTTTCCTATACATCAACCAGTTCATAATCCATCTACTTACATTACCCTGAATGCCTACAGTTTCCAATTTGAGGATCAGTCTTTGGTGTGGAACCTTATCAAAAGCTTTTTGGAAATCTAAGTATATCATATCATATGCTTTCACCTGATCTACAGCTGCAGTTGCATGTTCAAAAAATTCTAATAAATTAGTAAGACATGATCTGCCTCGTCCAAACCCATGTTGACTATCTCCAAGAATATGGTTTTCATTAAGATGCTCCTCTATTTTCTGTATAATAATTTCTTCCAACATTTGCAGGTGAGACTGATTGGTTTGTAATTTCCTGGCTCAGTTTTGTCCCCTTTATTGTGGATTGGTATGACATTTGCTGTCTTCAGTCAGTTGGCACATCTCCTGTTCTAAGTGTCATTTGGAATATTTGAGTTAGCGGCTTATAAATAATTTCCCTAATTTCTTTAAGTACTGTTGGAAATATCCCATCTGGCCGAAGTGATTTGTTGGTTTTTAATTCTGCTAGTCCCTTTAGTACTTCCTCCTCATTTATCCTGATCTCTCTTAGGATTTGACTGGACTGATTGTTAACCTGTGGCATGTCATCTGTTCTTTCTTTTGTAAAAACCTCTGTGAAATACTCATTTAGAACATTTGCCACATCTTGTAAATAATTTAGAGATATCTTGAAATCATTTATAGATATCTGCAAATTACTTCCTGTTCATTTCTAGATATCTGTATGTAGACCAAGATTATCACTTGCTGTTAACTTGTTAATTAATTTCTATGTATCTGCAAATCATTTAGAGATATCTTTAAAAACCACCTTATTTAGATATCTCTAGATGGTTTTCAGATATCTCTAAATGAATTCTCGAAAATTAGATATCTCTAAATGAATTCTCGAAAAATTTGAAGATATCTTGAAATGCTTTTAGAGATATCTCTAAATGATAATTTGACTTGCCACAGAGTTACACACTTCAACAAATCTGAGAAATTAACTTGGATTCATTATACACAGGAGACTGAAGAATAACAGCATCACATTTGACAACACTTCTGACAGAACAGCAAGAATAGTTATCCAGCCAACAAAGAGATATCAACTCCAGCTTGTCCAAGCCTGTGCAATTATATCAAGCCACCCTGATGAGAAAATTGAAGATGTTTATGAAGAAATAGGACAACTACATGAAAAAGGAAGATCACATGAAAAAATCATCATGGGAGACTTCAATGGAAGAATTGAAAAACAACAACATGATAAATCCTCAGTAGGAAAATATGGATATGGAGACAATATTGAAAGAGGTGATAGATTCGTGGAATTTGCAGAAAAGCACAACTTTTTATCACAAATTCAAATTCAAGCCCTAATGGAGGAAAAAGTTAAATAGATTACTTCTTAATGAACTGTAAACATATAATAGATGACCGCATAATCCAAAACAGATTCAATACTGGAATAAACCACAGAATGGTTTGGTACAGAATCAATTTCAATGCCAAAGTGGAAAGAAGGAACCAAACAAGCCAATCGACATTATGTATTTCAGAAATAGTACAAATTAGAATTGAATAACAGATTTATGCCCCTTTTCCACTGTCTGGACGTGTCCATGTTTTGTGGAGGTTAAATATCTGGTGCTGGACGTGTCCATAAGCGTCCGTCCCCACTGAGGACATGATTCACTTTCAGCAGCGGAGGTGTGCGCTGGACTACAGACAGACAGGGAAGAGATCAGATACATTATATCGGAAGATATAATCTCAAGTGCCGTGTGTGATCACGAAGAAATTACTGTTTTATTAGCAGCATGGAGTGAAATCCATGTACAGAAACAATGACTGCTTGCAGTTAATATTCGAGTGTATTAAAAACTTGGATTTCACAGGACAGGACTAGTTAAAAATAAACTGAAGAATAATAATCGGATCGGTAGCAGCCGATTTTATTAATATTTTATGAACAGCTGGCCGGTGTTTCAGGCTGTGTTTTGAATGGTGTGCAGGACAATCCGCAGAGACAATCAGTGTGAAGGCGAACACGATTAAGTTAACGTGTGCCCATTTACAAGTTAAATGAAAGAATAAATAAATACAGCAGATCTGGGTTTCCCTCTAAAACATTAAGGACTGGTTTAATAAATGCATCCATAAATGCCATGACTGAGACATGCACACTTTAGTTAAATTATAACCTGCTATATTGTAGCTGCATGATTAATCGTGAAATGTGTGTATTTTGTTTCAACTGTAACTTGCCCTGGTTAAGGATGTCTGTTAAGTAAATTATGAATAATTCAGCAAAAAGTATTGTTTGCAGTTACAAATCTGCAGAAAGAGTAATAAATTAAGGGAGACATGATGTGCTGTTTAAAATACATACATACTAGCACAAATGATGACGATAATAATAACAATACATATTTGCTATTTAGTATTATTGTTGCACATGGAAACGTTTTCTTACAGTAATGCTTGTCTGAATCTAATGTTGTCTATACACGTTTAGCTCTTCCTAATATCACTTAACAGAAACGTGTATTTATTATGCTGTTTACAGTCATGTAAAGCAGAAAGAATAAAACACACACAAAAGTCCTTTCCATGTCAGGCTGTGTCGCTTGTAGTATTGTTCTCTGTCTCTGTTTTTAAAACTAAACACAAACCAAACCCACAATCGCTGTTCCTCCCATAAAAGGGACGGACTTCACAGCGGCCTGCTTTTACAAAAAAAGCTCTTGGACGCGTCCGGCATGGCATGGCACGGACGCTTAAGCCAGTGGAACCGAGGCATTAGTGTACTGTAGCGCCCACTGCGCTGGCATAGTAAAAGCAGAGACAAACACTGGATAATTAACAACAATGCTCTTTATTTAGCTGCACACCACAAGGTTCCACACCAAAGACTGATCCTCAAATTGGAAACTGTAGGCATTCAGGGTAATGTAAGTAGATGGATTATGAACTGGTTGATGTATAGGAAACGGAGGGTGTCGATTAGAGGAGTTGCTTCTAACTGGAGTGAGGTTGTTAGTGGAGTTCCACAGGGATCAGTACTAGGGCCTTTGCTTTTTCTAATCTATATTAATGATCTGGACTCTGGGATAGTTAGCAAACTTGTCAAATTTGCAGGTGATACTAAAATAGGTGGCTCAGCAGATACAATCTTGGCAGCATAGGCTATTCAGAGGGACTTAGATAATATTCAGTTGTGGGCTGACACCTGGCAAATGAAATTCAATGTGGACAAGTGCAAGGTAATACATGCAGGTAACGAAAATGTCCACTATAATTACACTATGGGAGGTACAGATCTAGATTAAGTAACTAATGAGAAAGACCTAGGAGTCTATGTAGACTCCTCACTTTCTCCATCCAAACAATGTGGGGAAGCAATAAAAAAGACAAACAGAATGCTAGGGTATATTGTCAAAAGTGTAGAATTTAAAACAAGGGAAGTAATGTTAAGACTGTACAATGCACTAGTTAGACCTCATCTGGAATACTGTGTACAGTTCTGGGCACCACACTTCAAGAAGGATATCGCTGCTCTAGAGGCAGTTCAGAGGAGAGCAACAAGACTTATTCCAGGTCTGAAGGGAATGTCCTACTGAGAGACTGAGGGAACTGAACCTTTTCACCCTGGAACAGAGGAGACTACTTGGGGACTTGATCCAAGTCTTCAAAATCATGAAAGGCATCGACCACATCAAACCAGAGGAGCTTTTCCAGATCAGCAGGGACACACGCACCCGGGGACACAAATGGAAATTGGGCTTCAAGGCATTCAAGATGGAAAACAGGAGACACTTCTTCACACAGAGAGTAATCACAATCTGGAACAAACTCCCCAGTGATGTGGTAGAAGCTGAAAGTTTGGGAACATTTAAAAATAGACTGGATAGGATCTTTGGATCACTTAGATATTAATGGACACCAAACAAGCATGATGGGTCGAATGGCCTCCTGTCGTTTGTAAACTTTCTTATGTTCTTAATGCCTCAGATTAGGAAAGAATCAAAGCATTGCCCTGAAAAATTATAACAAACTCTACAAAAACTATATAGTAGTGATGACAGCAGTCAAGATGTCTTAAAGAACACAAGTGAAATACCAGATGTGATTTCAGATGAAGTAGGGTATGCCATAAAGAAGGTGAAACATGGAAAAGCACCTGGAGATGATATGAAGATCATAAGAGAAGCTGGAGAAGATTCTGGCACAACCTTTCACAAAGTGTCTCAGAAATCAACAAATACCAGATAAATGGAACAATGCTTCACAAGAAAGGTGACAAAGAAGATCTGAAGAACTATAGGCCAATTAGTATGCTTCCCATCCTACACAAAGCATTTACAAAAGCCTTCAAGACACACTGGACTTCACCCAACCAAGAGAACAAGCAGGATTCAGAAATGGATATAACACGATGGATCATATACAAGTTGTATGAGCAGTACGAGAAAGATGCATAGTATTTGAGCCTATGCCTTGGGCTTTGTTTATGATGAGAAAACAATTGACTTAATATACAAACTCCATCATCGGAGCTCTAAGAAAATCAACACAATGAAGAAACCTACACTCACCTAAAGGATTATTAGGAACACCTGTTCAATTTCTCATTAATGCAATTATCTAACCAACCAATCACATGGCACTTGCTTCAATGCATTTAGGGGTGTGGTCCTGGTCAAGACAATCTCCTGAACTCCAAACTGAATGTCTGAATGGGAAAGAAAGGTGATTTAAGCAATTTTGAGCGTGGCATGGTTGTTGTGCCAGACGGGCCGGTCTGAGTATTTCACAATCTGCTCAGTTACTGGGATTTTCACGCACAACCATTTCTAGGGTTTACAAAGAATGGTGTGAAAAGGGAAAAACATCCAGTATGCGGCAGTCCTGTGGGCGAAAATGCCTTGTTGATGCTAGAGGTCAGAGGCGAATGGGCCAACTGATTCAAGCTGATAGAAGAGCAACTTTGACTGAAATAAGCACTCGTTACAACCGAGGTATGCAGCAAAGCATTTGTGAAGCCACAACACGTACAACCTTGAGGCAGATGGGCTACAACAGCAGAAGACCCCACCGGGTACCACTCATCTCCACTACAAATAGGAAAAAGAGGCTACAATTTGCACAAGCTCACCAAAATTGGACAGTTGAAGACTGGAAAAATGTTGCCTGGTCTGATGAGTCTCGATTTCTGTTGAGACATTCAGATGGTAGAGTCAGAATTTGGCGTAAACAGAATGAGAACATGGATCCATCATGCCTTGTTACCACTGTGCAGGCTGGTGGTGGTGGTGTAATGGTGTGGGGGATGTTTTCTTGGCACACTTTAGGCCCCTTAGTGCCAATTGGGCATCATTTAAATGCCACGGCCTACCTGAGCATTGTTTCTGACCATGTCCATCCCTTTATGACCACCATGTACCCATCCTCTGATGGCTACTTCCAGCAGGATAATGCACCATGTCACAAAGGTCGAATCATTTCAAATTGGTTTCTTGAACATGACAATGAGTTCACTGTACTAAACTGGCCCCCACAGTCACCAGATCTCAACCCAATAGAGCATCTTTGGGATGTGGTGGAACGGGAGCTTCGTGCCCTGGATGTGCATCCCACAAATCTCCATCAACTGCAAGATGCTATCCTATCAATATGGGCCAACATTTCTAAAGAATGCTTTCAGCACCTTGTTGAATCAATGCCACGTAGAATTAAGGCAGTTCTGAAGGCAAAAGGGGGTCAAACACAGTATTAGTATGGTGTTCCTAATAATCCTTTAGGTGAGTGTATGTTGAAAAGGTAGGGTTCAATTATGTCTGGTTATGATAAAGTAAAAGGTTGATGTTTCTGTCTGCATATGACATGGTAAATACAGCCTATGCAAATAACCCCTACATTTCCACTTCATTCACGATAATTCCCAAATATTCCATGTTAATTCCCATGAAACATTTCCACCTTTGCATATTCCCAAAATCATGCAATCACACATGAAAATGCAAATACTGAATTCTAAGAGCCTGCCAATCAATGTTAATGCTTGAGTATTACATTATTGTCTTACTGAAAAGTTATTTGAAAGTGTTATTTCTACATCACAATGTATACAAATGCTTTATTTATACTTTATTATATATACTTAATTTTTGTTTTCTATTTCTATAAAAACTTTATAAAACAATAAGCAACTTCGTTAAAAGCATTACCACACAATACTTCCCACCCCTTGCGAAAATGGTAATTCAGCTAAATTAGTGTTGTTGAACTTCAATATTAAAACATAAACCAACTGCTTTTCTGTGTATTACAAGATTGCTATGTTCAATTGTCACTTTCTGAATGGGCCATGGGAGTGAACTACAGTTTCTTTAATTATATCTTCTTTAAAACTGGGAATTGCTTTTTCTGCACATCTTGCCATTAAAACCTGTCTGCATGTCAAACAGTGCTGACTAAATAGATTCAAATTCTAATCCTTAAGCAGAAACAGTGGCAGTTCCCTGCTGACTGTGACCGGCCATTACACATGCTCCATCTGAAGTAAATCCAATTAGATTTTCTACTACATAATGCTCATGGTCAAAGTACTTTATGATTGCATTTGATATATCTTTCCCTGAGCATCTCTAAGCCATTTCACATTCACTTAGAAACTGTGGTTACCTGGTATTTATTTTTGTTTAATTTCATTCAGCACTATCTTTGGGATGAACCTTTGTATCTCTCTAGACTTCCAGGAAACGGAATTGGGTTATTTGAGGATACTGTACAAATGACAAAGATTTATTTCTGTACAATAATATAATTTGCAATTTTTACATAAATACTGTAAAATTTGATGTTGTAATATCACTCAATGTGCAATCATTTGTACATTGAAAAAAAGCACAAACTGTAACAATGAATACCTGCTTATGACACTAGTCCACATAAACTTTATTATAATGCTGACTTTCCAAAGAGATCAGAGTAACTTATTCTTACTTTGACATTCCATGCTGTGCTTTTGGCATGGTTTGAAAAAAAAAAAAAGCTGAATTGATGTTTTTTCAGCAAGAAACTTTCCTAGAATTTCTAGAATAATTTAGTTCAAGTCAGTAGGTTTTCTGTGGCAAATGTTTCAAAACATTTTACATACCCTCACTTTCTATTCTGTATTTTTCTAGCAGACGTCGTTGTTGTTTTAATTTTTTTTTAAACTTTATCTAATACTCAGACCCATTTTTGGTGTCATCCAGACAGCAGAACTGTTTTACAACTAATGTCAGATCTTTCAGAACTACTGTGACTGGGCAGAAAAGCAAGAGATGTTTGTCTGACAGGCTTCTGTGATTACATTTCAAACCAATGCAAAGTAAAAGTCTCAAGACAATACTCTTACTCTATGTGTTTTCAGGCAAGCTGTAGCACTGTAAATACAGTGATAATGTGTTATGTGATGCCTAGATGAGATAGAATTCATTATTAGAGATAGAATGTCATTATTTCATATTGCTTTAGGTCATTTATATAACATTAGTCATCTATGTGCTGGTCTAGTTCGTTTGATGTGCATTGACAGAGTAGCTAGCTAGCATGTCAGTCTGTAATATAGGTGTATCTAAAGTTGTTCAGTCTTTGTTTGGTCATAACAATACAATACTGTAATCAGTAAACATTTGTTTTTCTTTACATTTGTCTCTGGTGTTTTATATGTAATGTTAGCTGTAATTACAGTTGACAATTATTGAATGGATTTTGCAGATTAAGGTTGAAGGCTGGTTAAATTGACAGACAAACTCTCAAAATGTACCGGACTCTCAACTGGATTATTAGCCGAGTCACAGTGGGAGTGGGAGCAAATCAAATGAAAAGGAATCTAGTCATATCTTGTTAAGTCAGCCCTTTTATGACACTAACCTCAATGATTGGTTTAGTGTATCTCTGAAAATGTATTGCAGCCATGTGTATGTACAGGTAGAAGATGACATGCAATAAACAGGTATGAAGATGCAGCTTATGGTTTGTGCATAAAATCAATTGATATACAAGTTTTTCAATTATAGAATAATGCATGACTTTTAGTACACATGGCAAAACTCACTCTCCCGGGCCCTGCAGTGTGAATTAGAATGTACTTGCCAAAGGGTGAAAAAAATAAAATTTATCCCCCTGGCCCCCTGAGAAGTCTAAGAATATAAAAGTATATTTGAATTAACTGTGGTGAGGTTTCTGTGTGCAGTAATCCAATTTATTTGTGTCTGAAACAATTATCCACCCACCCCGTCCCTCGTGAAATACACATATTACAATATTTATAAGGAAAATAATTACTTTCAGAATGACAAACATTTTTATTAGTAATATAAGAATACACTTATTATTAATACTAGTATTATCACTCATTTGTTTCCATGCCAGTTTTGAGGGTTATCAAGTCATGATAAATTCTGTATATTTTAATTTTTCATTTGATCTGTTCAGACACCTACGCAACTTCCAAAACTTGATATATTCTCCATCTATCAAAGTCTAAACATGTATTCTATCTCATATCAAAGCAGATTCATGGGCCTTAAGTCATTTAATATTAAACTATAGGACAATTTTCTTAAAACTCCTGCAGCCATCTCTAATTGGCTTCCCTCTGTCACTTTGCCTTCCTGCTTGTTAACTGAAAGATCCTGGCATTAATTAGCTGAATGGAATTTACTTGTGCATTTGCCAAAACAAAAATCTTATGTTAAGCGTATCCTGTGTCATAAATAAAATTCTCAGGAAATGGGTGTCTTGCTGAATTTAAATCCATGAACTGTGCTATTTTTTCCTTTTCTTAGCAGTGCCTGGGTGGTGTGATGCAGCTTCCACTTCCTGATTATTGATCCAACTGTGCTCACTGGGATAGCCAAACACTTGTATATTATTTTGTTCCTTTTTCCTAATCTATGCATTTGTATTATTTCAACCTTAACGTCTGTAGAATGCTCTTTAGTCTTCAGATTCATAGCCTGACCAATGATCCATCAACAGCGGGGTTTTTATCCAGAAAATGTGAACAGCAACTCTAATGGTTCACAGGTGGAGGCCAATGGTAAGGTAATTGTGTCCTCGTTAGGGCAATTTCTTTCATCTGTGTAAACTGGGAGTTTCCACAGCACAGGGGTTGAATACTTATGTAAGCAACATATTTCAGTGTTTTATTTATTTTTGCTTACAAATATTTCCCAACATAAAACCAATGTCACCTTACAAACACAGATTTTGAGTTTCAGTGTTTTAAAATAAAATATCAACCAGAATGAATTTTTAATGTACCATTTGTAATTCAGGAATATGAGAGAATTGGTCAGGGCTCTGAATACTTTTGCAAGGCACTGTATATCACCATCACAATCAGCCTATATCAGTCCACTGCTGGCTGAAGGCTCCCCACGATATTTCCACTTACTTCGATCTACAGCTTCTCTTTTCCATTTCATGCCTGCAGTGGTTGTCTTCTAGGTATTTTTTGTATCTCTTGGGATCCATTCAGTAGCTTCCTTTGTCCATTTTTGATCTGTTCTTGCAATGTGTCCAGCCCATTGCCATTTTAACATTTTCACTTTTTCCATGATGTCACATATTTTGGTTTGTTCTCCGATCCATTTATACTCCTTTGTCTTTTCCAGTTTCTGTATGATTTGTACATTCATGGACCAGTTTTAACAGCCACACGTAAGCACTGGTAGTATGCATTGATCAAATACAATTTATCAAAATCTCTTGAGACAAGTGGGTAGAATTATTTTCAGCTGTGTGCTGTCTCTTCCAAATGTAATCCTAGTTCTTCCATAGTATCTCTGTCTGTGAGCATTTGCTGTTCAAGGTAGACATAACTTTTGACATCTTCGAGTATCTGTTTATCTGCTTCAGTTTTTTGAAGATTTAAACATGACTTTTGTTTTACTCTGGTTTATTTTAAGGCATTTTTGCAAATATGAAAATGTAATTGGTAAATTGTAAGTTGTACAAATAAGCTCTGTGTAACTTGACTCCATTTCCATCATATTCAAAAGTGTTGAACACTTTGTCAAGAGTTGCCATGAAGACTTTTGGAGAGATTGTCTCTTTGATGTACCCTTTTACAAATCTTGATCTGGTCAGTGTCTTGATGGAGTTGGATTGTTGATGTAGCACTATGGTAGATATATTTTATAAGAGTTATATACACTCACCTAAAGGATTATTAGGAACACCATACTAATACTGTGTTTGACCCCCTTTCGCCTTCAGAACTGCCTTAATTCTACGTGACATTGATTCAACAAGGTGCTGAAAGCATTCTTTTGAAATGTTGGCCCATATTGATAGGATAGCATCTTGCAGTTGATGGAGATTCGTGGGATGCACATCCAGGACACGAAGCTCCCGTTCCACTACATCCCAAAGATGCTCTATTGGGTTGAGATCTGGTGACTGTGGGGGCCAGTTTAGTACAGTGAACTCATTGTCATGTTCAAGAAACCAATTTGAAATGATTCGACCTTTGTGACATGGTGCATTATCCTGCTGGAAGTAGCCATCAGAGGATGGGTACATGGTGGTCATAAAGGGATGGACATGGTCAGAAACAATGCTCAGGTAGGCCGTGGTATTTAAACGATGCCCAATTGGCACTAAGGGGCCTAAAGTGTGCCAAGAAAACATCCCCCACACCATTACACCACCACCACCAGCCTGCACAGTGGTAACAAGGCATGATCCATGTTCTCATTCTGTTTACGCCAAATTCTGACTCTACCATCTGAATGTCTCAACAGAAATCGAGACTCATCAGACCAGGCAACATTTTCCAGTCTTCAACTGTCCAATTTTGGTGAGCTTGTGCAAATTGTAGCCTCTTTTTCCTATTTGTAGTGGAGATGAGTGGTACCCGGTGGGGTCTTCTGCTGTTGTAGCCCATCCGCCTCAAGGTTGTACGTGTTGTGGCTTCACAAATGCTTTGCTGCATACCTCGGTTGTAACGAGTGGTTATTTCAGTCAAAGTTGCTCTTCTATCAGCTTGAATCAGTCGGCCTGAGCAGATTGTGATATACTCAGACCGGCCCGTCTGGCACCAACAACCATGCCACGCTCAGAATTGCTTAAATCACCTTTCTTTCCCATTCAGACATTCAGTTTGGAGTTCAGGAGATTGTCTTGACCAGGACCACACCCCTAAATGCATTGAAGCAATTGCCATGTGATTGGTTGGTTAGATAATTGCATTAATGAGAAATTGAACAGGTGTTCCTAATAATCCTTTAGGTGAGTGTAAATTATAGTAGCCTAAAGCAAAGTGTGCTTATATAAACATTGAAGGCAGTGACCATGTTTTACCTGAAATTACTACTGATGATAAAAAATATAATAATCATAACTAGAAGTTGCACTCAACTTTGAAGGTTTCCAAGCTATTAAAACATGCCACAATAACTAGAATTGCCTTATTATGGGTATCCCCCCCCCAAGACAAAAACAAGTTCACTATTATAAGTTTATTTATGATTAAATTTGTCAGAGCACTTCACTTGAAAATAGACATTGAGCCCCACAAGAAATATCAAATGAAGATGACATAACACCAAGAGTAGATTGTAATTTAGTTCCTTAGAAAAATCCTACATGTCAATCTTGAACTAGTATAGTTTCAATGTATTATCAGTATCAAAAATCCACTCTTGGTCACACTATGAACCAGGCAGACCCAGCATGACATTAGATTAAATCCAAAATAGAGTAGACAGGATGTATAAAGTAACTGTAGGGGGTAGTGTGCCTTATTTGTCAATTATATGGGTGTATGTCATGGCTTGTTTGGTTAAGGTATTTTTTTTTACTATGCTGCTGGGAAAGGTAGTGGGATAAATACAATTGTATTATTTTTTTAATGTTATGGATTGAGGACACTGACCTTCTTTACTGATGAATCGATTGCACGGACCGGCAGGCAGGCCAAGTCTTATCTTTTGCATATGTACTTTAAAAACCTCAATTTTGTTACTGTCACCTAACATGATTAACCTTTTTGATGTTCAGTTTTGAAACATCCCACTCTGTGTTGTTGGGGAAGGCTGGAGGAGAGCCTAGGAGTGAGCTGTGTGTAAACTGAGTTGGAGTGACAGAGCGAAAACATACTGGTAATGAACTTTGACTTTCGGACTTTTAAGAATTGTTATGGACTCTGGATTTGGACTGTTTGCTGGTATGTTTGTCTATTATATGTTTAGAGAGGGAGCTATCATCAGTTTAGTTAGGCTCAAACAAGGAACTAGGTTTTTTTTTTTTTGTATGTCCTTTGTTTTGCCCACTTTACTGTATATAATAAATCACCTCATTGCACCGTAATCCCTGCCTGTGTGTTGCTGCTGCTGTCTAGGCCCTCCCTATATACTGAGCCCCGGCATCATGTCCAACCCTACACGGTGCCACAATATATATACTGAATGCTGAAGATTTAATAGATCAATGACTAAAATGTATTATATCCACACTTCACATGAACTAGGTTTATAGAAAGACAGACAGACAGAGAAGTATAGACCGACTCATCAGTTTTTATGTGTACATGCCAGTTTTTCTCCCGAGTAGAGTTAGTTTCCTCCTCAAAGAAACAAATAAATAACTATAACTTAATTAAACTTTTATGAAAAACACAATTATCAGCTTAAATTTAACAACTCTTTCAAGGTGCAACCTGTTGGTGGCCGATGCACAGTACCATGGGAGGCAGTGGATAGCAGCAAGGATATCTCAGTGTGTTTATTCTTTTTTTTTTTTTTTTTTTACAGTTCATCTCAGTGTTGAGCGTACAGTGGTGCAGAACACCTCCCACTAGGCACACCAGATGCAGGGGTGAGGTGCCACAGTTGCTGGAGTGCCAAAAACACCTGGTGCACACGCCGGCCTGCATTTTTCATTGCCCCCTCCCCTGTCATACAACACCTGATTTTGTAGTCTTAGTGCAGGCTTCCTTGCCAGCCTGGTCTCCTTCGCGACATGCTTTGGCATACAGTAACCCCTCCCCCTTTGGGCAGTATCCTTGACTTGAAAGATAATGTTAGGTTTGCAAATGCAAGCCTGGTTATCCGAGAAAGAGGATTCTAGCCAAAGCCCACAACGTTGCAAATAATTAAAAAGAAAAATGTCACTGTATATACCAAACAGGAGGGCTACATAAGTGACTAGACTATAGTATAGTGGTCTACTGGCAGCTTTGGTGGATAACTTCCATTAATGGATCCTGTCGTAACGACATAGGCCCCTCCCCCTTTAGGTAGTATCCTCTTTCTCGGATAACCAGGCTTGCATTCACTAGCTAATGTTATTATTGATTAAATGTATAATACTTAAATACAATGTGTATATGATTTTCTTTTCTTTGTTTGAATTAGTTTTTGCTGTCTACTATCAACTTCTCCAGCATTTTAAAGGTTTAAAAATCTTGAAGCAGAGGTTTCGACATGGCACCTTAAGGACCTTAAGGCTTAAAGTTGCAGGATGCACTGGTATGTCCTCACTCACAGGGGACCACAAAATAGAAGATGTACTGTTACAACTCAATACAATAATGTGATTAGCAGAAAGAAAATGTTCAACAACATTAAATTAATTACTTGAGTTGGATCAATGTTTCAAACGTATGTGGAATAAACCTGTTAATGTACAGTTTAAGTTCACTACATCTCCCAAACCTAAGATAAATAAGAAATGAACTGTTTTATCAACAGGGCAGTACAATCAATTTAAAAGAAGTCTTTCATATCAATTCAATCTAGTCCAGCAGTAGATACTGTGACACAGAGCGGGGTGTGGGACATGTGTGTCCGGTGATTTGGGTTGCAAGTCTCGGAATCGAGGAGAAACAAAAGTAGAGCCTTTACAAAGGCTGTGGAAGCAAAATAACTCCTCACCTAGCTGTCACTGCCAGGGTTTCCCTTGTTGCCTTTGATCAAAATACTCAGGCTTAGCTCCAGGTTGCTATGTGGTCTCAGGGTCATGGTTGAAAGCCGTAATCAAGTTCTTGGTCTGGTCCAGGTTGGAATCCAAATCAGGGTCTCAGTCAGGCAAAGTTCAGTATGTAGGTGGTCAATCTGTTTTCGTTCTACACTCACTTCTTGAAGGCTCTCCTTTGCTTTTCCCCTCAGGTGCTCTGCAATGATACATTTGAGGAAAGGCCATTTCATAGTGCTCTGGTGCAGATTCTTGGCTGCTGAATTCTCCACCCTGCCGGTTGTCAAGCCCATGCTCAGCACCTGTGGGAAGGTTAGCCTCCCCAGCTTGTAAGAGACTGTTTTTAAGCTGTGCTCAGGCCTGATATATCTCTCAATATATACATTTGGTAGGTTTGTTTTTCTTTGTTTTCTCTGAAGTACCCTGACAGATCACAACCCAAATAAATGTATTTTATTTTGCTTCAATTTTTCTTAAATGAAAGTTTCAAACTACCTGAAGTCCATGAATTTTGAAATGCACACAAGTACCATTCATTTCCCCAAAGTGTTTAGGAAATCTGTGGCAGACAGCCCTGATATTTTACAGTCCTAATAAATAGAAAGATTACTGATCTGTATCCATTAAAATTGGCCAGGGTTTTGTGCATAATACCCCTGATATGTTCATGAACAGTATAGTAGCCCGGGTAGCTTAATAGAGAACATGCATTGAAATGAAACTGGAATAATTGAAAAAGAGATCTGTGATGCACTGTTTATACCGCATATGAAATATGTGACCTAAGTAAGTTTTTGTAATTGAAATAACTGAATTTGTAAATTCCAGGCAGGTCTAACAATACACATTCCTCTAGGAAAAGATATCTACAGTGTCTGTACATTTCCTGAATGATTTGTTATTCATTTTGAGTGTTGTGATGTAATTCACTGAAGGAAAACTTCTCTGTCAGATAAGTTGAAGCATTTTCTAGTTGCAGCCATTGACTTTTTCATTCTCTGCTGAGCTACGTCTACAACTGTCCTGGGGTAGATTTGTAATATTTATTTATTTAATCAGACTCCTGAAACTCTACTGTAAGATATTATTTCTGCAACCAAATGCACCCATCGGTTACACATCATTCAGTAGAGTCTGGAACCAGGCACATCTACCTTGGAGTTAAACTGGAGACATATGATGCCGACTCTCTGCTGCATGTCTCTGGATTCAGATATAGTCACATTTCAGATCAGCTCAGATGAAAAGCAAAGGGTGAAGGCAAACTGCCAGATTTGCTTCTTAGAAATCACACAAACCAAAATATTTTTAAATATGTAATTTTAACACAAGAATAGTCATTATCTTTTGTAGACTGCTTTCTGTATATAGAGGTGACATGGAATTGCTTGATGTGATTATCCACACCATCATTTTTTGGCTTATGCTGACAAACAGAAAACAAACAGGTAAAGCAACAGTTTGCACTGACAATTTCCAGCTAACCTTGCATTGTGGCAGATTGTAAAATAACTTTCCTCCTAAGCAATACATTTTGTATGAAAATGTCTGCACTTTCATCAAGGAATACAGATTTAAATGGAAATTACTTATTCAAGTGACAACTCTGTGCAGAGAAAATATTTTCAATCATTTGTTGTAATCACTTTGAACATAGTGAATGTGAATATAATTATTTTTACTGTCTGTCAATAGATATTATTTACTTTACTTTTAATGCATATCTATCTATCTATTTATCCCTTAGGAGATAATAAAGAGTGAATAGTAATAGTTAACAACAGTAGAGGCAATAGTTCTGATATAGAAGTCATGATGTCCTGAATTCTTTGTGACCCTCACAAACATCTTTTTATTTTATTTTTATTCAGAATCTCAAATTATTTTACACTCTTTTGTAAAATAATGTGAATGTTATTGAATGTTTACACTCCAAGGGGGGGTTGAGACAAAGCGCACATCCTTCAAAAAAAAATAAAAAAAAATAAATAAATAAATATATATATATATATATATATATATATATATATTGCCTAAACTCCTTCTATTACACATCCACTGCAGGAATTGATGCAGATAGAACAGCTAATGTCTGAACCTGCAGGCACCTGATAAAGCCACAGAAGTCATTTGCTGGAGAACCAAGTTTTTCCCCGCCAGCTTTGACCCACCCTCGTTTGGGATTCAGCCACATGTGCAACATCCCCTGGGCATCCATGGCCTGTGCCAGCAGTGGCATAGGCTGAATTAGAGACCATCATATGCAGCCTATAGTTCACACCCTGCACTGCAGTGATGTGCTTATTGCAGATGCACCTGTCAGGAGAAGCTTAGATTCATTTCAATGCAGGACTAATCTTAAAGGCAGTTTTTGGGACACTGATTATGTCACAAATCATTAAAATCTACAGCAGTGCAGCTGTGAATAGATATCAGTAGAGACTGAAAACGCCAACGACTATAAGTGGAATGTGCTTTAAATGAACTGTCAGAGAAGTAATGTTTTCCTTCAGTGAATTACATCAGAAGGCTCAAAATGAATAACAACTTGTTACAGGAGATGCAGCTATCTTTGTCTACCGGGAAATGGATTATGAGACCTGACAGGGATTTACAAAAGGTGTTATTTCAATTCAAAAAGCTGACTAAGGTCACCTAAGTTACCAGTAAGTGAAAGTTAAAAATATCCAGGATATTCTATTCAAAATGAAATTCACTGTTTCTGAACAAAACACCATGAGTGTGCTGTGTCTTATCTGGTCTAAATTGACTTGGGAGTCGCTTATCCTCTTTTTCCCCGTTGCCACTTGTGTAGATACTACGATTCATGCAGCTGACATTGAATTGTAGTCCTGGCATGCATTCAATAAGTAGAGCCTTTTTTTCAGTGGGACACCCTCTGAGCAGAAAGCACTTTGTTACAACAGTTAAAAGACTGAATAGCCTCAGTTGGTGATTTGGTGATGGTAGAGAGCGTAGGTCATAGAATATGGTGTCTTCTCTTATCTGACACTTCCTGTACTCTTGATCAGTCTATATACATATTTAAAATGTCTGCATATCAGTTTAATCAGAAATACTACTTGTGATTTTTCAGATTGGGTTTAAAGTTAATTGTACTCTTATTATGTGCAGATAAACAAAGTAAAGAATTGTATGTATAAACCCTCTCTAAATAAGAGACAAATGGCATAATCAGGGTGAAAACACTCACAATTTCCTCTGAAGTGTAGTGTGAGATGAAAATTGATTTATTACAGTATGATGGGTAAAAACATGGCAGCAGAAGACTTGGCTCCAGGATGCTGCACTGCAGTCACATAAAGCATGCATTTTGATAGTAATTGCTGTGAGGGTCTCAGCAGACCATCAAAATATTTTAATGAAATTTATGCACCCTCCAGGACCAGTTCCCTCTTTTCAAATTGCAACCAAGCGATGAGCTGTCATATTCCTTTTCCTTGTGTTCAGCATAGAGTACAGACTTTATAATCAGATTTAAAATTGTGGTTAAATATAGTATGTTCATGTAATTTTAATGTGTGATGAAACTAAAGCATTTAGGAATTAAAGATTGTGGCAGCAGACTGGTCTACATTTGTGTTTCACCAATTGCATCATAGATATTGATTTGTTTTTCTATGCAGATATATGGTTATTTTTATTAAATAAATAAAGATAGCATTGAAGAAATAAAAATGGATGAAATATTCATCCCTTGGCAGAAATACTAAAACAAATATATAAAAAATATGTCTCACTGACTCATCATTAACATAATGCTACAGACAATCTCTAATTTTCATGGAAATGTATCAATTTCTAATTTACATAGCATATGCACACTGCACATCCGCATACACATACTGAATATGTATAGCTTAGATAATAAAATCATAATTAATATATATAGCTAAATTGAAATATGTATTTATTTAATTCATTATTTTTTTAAATGAGACATTTTATCCAAGAAAATCTGAGAGGCACTCTTGAAACATTTGGACAAGCTACCGTTGAATACACTTGAAATCTGAAATTAATAAAGTATAAAGATATGACTGCAGTGATGTAGAATGATAGTGAAAATTATCTGCTGTTTATAAAACAAATACACACATAACCTTTCTAATCATTGTGATGTTTGTATATCCTGCTGTTGAGATCATTGAATTAGCTATTTTTCACTGAGTGGATACAGTTTTGGATAAAGTCATTGTTTTGATTGCATGAGAACATTGCTGTCTTATTTAGAGCACAAGTGGATAACCACCTCAAGGAAAATGCATAACGCATACTGGGTGATTCACTTACCCTGCTGAATGATGAGTCATACAACTGTGTGTACTATTAAAAATGTATGGCTTTTTTTTTTCTTCTTCTCAATGAACTTCTGAAATCCGATTCCCACTGAGATGGAGGGAATTAAAAAAAGTGGAGAGTCACACAGTGGTGCTAATGTCTGTGATGGCAATGATCAAAATGCTACATCAAAACTGTTAAGCCCATGGCATTATATGCAGATATGAATGTCACATTTGCTAAATCATTCACTCTATGAGATATTATCGATACATTTAATTTGTGTAATTCAAGTGCAAAGTAATCTTATGAGCATTGATAATAAATAAATTAGTAAATGATCCATGAAAGTACAGTACTAATGAGGCATAAGTAAAAATGAAAAACCTAGTCCATTTTTAAAAATTATAGTGATTCACAGAAACTTCTCTCCTTAACAGATCAAACTTAATAAGTATTATTTCCAAAAATGTGCCAGTAAAAGTTTCATTTCACTTGAAAAAAAAAATGATATTGAAACTTCTCAGCTTCAATGGAAAAAGGCATTGTCAGCTAAAGATGGATTTCTTATTTTCATGTTAATTCAATCTGGCCCTTTTCAATAAGTGTACCTCTTTCAATTAAACAAGCTTTATAATTTGTTAACATCGAATGTTTTTTACAAAAAACAAAAACATAAACATAAGACTTACTTGGATTGAAAGGTAAGTTTTACACAACATTCAGATTCAGACACTTTTTGTTGAATGCCCAATATTTATTTGCATACTTGTTTTAGCCTATGAAGACCCTCATACAGGGTTGACTGAATGAGATGATATGTGATTTTCTATATTCCTTCATAACCACATGTTGCACTCAGCTGGCAAGCCTGTTGATTGACTAAACAGAGAAATCATGGGATCCACCTGTTTTCTTCATAATCTCGATGCATAGTGCTTATATACCCATTTAGACCAAAAGTATCTAAGTCCGATTCATACATTTCTGGGGGTGGTACAAGTAATATGGCAGAGCACTATGTGTCAGAACATAATGGATCTCTTTTTCTTTTATGCAGCAACAAAGCTTCTTAAAGTTTCCTAAAGTGCAGGGAAGAAGAATTCACAGTTGCTTAGCAACAGCAGCCCAACTAACCAAGTAGTGTTAAACAGCACTACAGCACTGTTAATAAAGATTAGGAGCTTGAACTGTAATACAAATTGTTGATGGAAAAATAATTTAAATTTATGCATTTGCAGCTTGTATGCATGCTCTGGAAAGTGCACATTGTCAATAATTCAGGGTTCCCTTTTAAGTTATAAAATCAAAATATATTTGAGTTTGATGTGTGAAATGCATTTGCTCAACATGTACAACTTTTAAATAGACTTTGAGATTAAACACTTCCATTTATACTGAATTAAAATAAGAGACTCCATAAGCATAGGTCATACAGTAATCCTGTATGTTACAGGCAAATATACTATAAAACACAGGACATGTATGAAAACATCAAATAATTTTCTGAATCGCTACAGCATTTTCTCTGATATTGTGTTGTGCAGGTTTATATTACTAGACAGAAGTACTCTACATTCAGCCTGGTGCTTTTTATGAGCATTATGTGTACAATTTATTTTAACAATTGATCTTTTTTATGTAAGTCAGACTTTATCAAAGCAATAACTCATGCAGGTCACTATAGGGAGTCATTGCAATGAGACGTTAATATGGATTTTCATAATTTATTTAAAGTCCTGCTTTAACTACTCTTGACAGTTCTATGATCTCCCAGTTGAAAGAATGGTACCTGAATATAAATGTTAAATATATTCACTAAAATGGCAGCAGTTTTCGGGGACAGGCATGTATAGTAATGAAGGAGCCCTGGGCATGAGCCCACATCTTTTGAATATCCTCAGAACAACTGTAGACCAAACCAGTGCTGTAGCGATAGACTTTCAAATATCAGCATGTTTCTTCACAGATCTAAACACAACCATTCCCCCTTTTTGCAGGTGAAATAAGGTTTTCATTTGGGCAAATATCAATTTCTTGTTTTTGGACACACAGAGCCCAATATTGATAAGACAAGTGCAAGGGCTAAAGCAATGTGCGAAGTCATTGCCTCAGTGTTAATGGGTATGACCTGTCCTAAGAGAGCAATTTTGATGAGACCTAGTGCTGGGAATAGGTCTGATTGGGCCTGATGAGTAGGAGGTGATATCTGCTGTCCAATCATGAGCATGACATTCTTTAAGAAACCGTTTCACACTCGTACCAAGGTGGCTAGATGGATTCCTGCAGTTTTTATGATATCCTGGTCCTCCCATCAGCATGAAACAGCAGGAACTGTGATTCATCAGACCAAGCAATGTTTTTCCAATCCTCCATTTACCACTGTTTGTGTGCTTTAGCCCACTGCAACCACAATGTATTGTTTTTCGCTGACAGGAGTGGAACTCAGTTATGTTGTCAACTGCAATACCACATCTGTCACAAGGTACAACGAGCTGCAGTTTCTGATACACCTCTTTTGGCACCACTGTTGTTCTCAGCTGGTATTTGTCTGACTGTAGCCCCTCAGTTATTCCACACAAGTCACATTGCCTACCTGTTTTAAATAGCATAATCTGAACACTGAGTGCACAGTGCATTCATGGAAAGGGGTGTACCAAATATAGTGGCCACTCAGTGTGTGTGTGTGTGTGTGTGTATGTGTGTATATATGTGTGTGTATCTGTGTATATATATATATATATATATATATATATATATATATATATATATATATATATATATAGTAACAGTGTGGGGCAGGGTTATAGAAGATGATTATATCCCTGCACTTCTCTTTCATTTTTTGGCCGCTAGGCCTACAAACACGGGGGGAAAAACTACATTGCCCACAATCCCTAGCACTCAACTTCCTGTTGGCTGTCAGCTGACCTACTCCAGCAGTCAGCTGACCGACCACCAGGAACAAGTGGCTCAAGGCTGCTTGCATAAAAGGGAGGACCCAAACATTTAGTTATTTGTCATACCTGTTGTGGACAGGGACAAGGAGGGCGGCTGAGTAGTAGCATAAAAACAGGAAAAGAAGAACAAAGATAAAGACAAAAAGAAAAGAACCCTTGACTTATGTTTTAAAAGAAACTGATTTGGGGGACTTCTCCTACTTGCAAGCACCCATACAACCTGCTTGTAACTAACTCAACCCCCCACTGTGCCACACTGGTGGAGAATGCGGGCAACATCCTTTAGAAATACAAACCTAAGGAGCAAGCATGGAGAGTCTGATGCAGCAGTTGGTGCAGGTATCCCTCGCACGGCAGGAAGCAAACAAGCAGCAGGCTGAGACTAACTGCCTACTGCTTGAAGAGCAGCGCAAGGGACAACAGATGATGAGTCCGGAAATACAATGACTGTGTACGAAATAAAGGCTGCCCAAGCCCCTGCACCTGCTCCTATTGCTGCAGGGCAGTACATCCAGAAAATGACAGAATTGGATGATGTGGAGGCCTTCCTATAGACCTTTGAGCGCACAGCACAAAGAGAGGCATGGCCAAAACTGAAATGGGCAGGACTCATTACTCCCTCATTGGAGCCAGCCAAAGCCGATGACTATGAAATATTGAAGTCTGAGATCCTGGCTTGACTTGGAGTCACTACAGCCTTGAGAGCCCAGCGCTTCCATGCATGGACTTTCCAGTCTGAAAGAGCCCCCCACTCCCAGATGTACAACCTCATACACCTAGCCAGGAAGTGGCTCCAACCCGAGACGCTTAATTCAGAAGCCATAGTGGAAAGAGTCATTCTGCACCATTAGAGGGCTTCCACATGAGGTCAAGAAGATGGCCAGCCAGGGCAACACCAAGACAGCTGAAAGTCTAGTGGATCTAGTGGAATGATTCCACGCTACTGCCAAACTGCTCAGAACCAGCCGGGTGGAAAAGTCCAGTCCTGAGAAGTGAGGCTACAAAGAATGGGACCGGTGCCCACCGGTGACCCAACCTAGGAATGGAGGAGGAGAAGGAGCAAAATTCCATGAAGTACTAGAGGGATACAATCATAGAGCCCTACATAGAGACTGAAGAGGAGAGAAGTAGAAGAGGAGGGGAATGGAAATTAAGGTCCTTCTACAACCCAGACAGCCAGGGAGAGGGACCAAAGAAGGGCCCTGGATGTTGACATACGTTTTGGGGCAGTATAATGGGATGACCCAACACTGCAACATGCCAGAAGAAATGTGCAGGTAGTGGATGGGAAACCCCTTGATGTGGACCAACCACTTCCCTACCCCCATTTGTCCCTCAAACAAGAGCTCTTATCAAGTAAGGAAGACGGGGATGTTGTAAATGAGCAACTGCTGGTCCCTCATCCATTCACAAGAACCCTTCTGAACCTATCCCACAGCCACCTGTTGGGAGGTCATTTAGGGATGGACAAAACCAAAGAATGGCTGTTGAAGAGGTTTGTTTGGCCTGGAGTACATGCAGAGGTGGAGCAGTTCTGCCGGTCCTATCCATATGAAGTTATAGAGAAGGTCGGGCCAATGAACTATAAATTCAGGCAGCCCATGAGAAGGAAACCAGAACAAATATACCATGTCAACCTGTTAAAAAAAATGGATGGGCCTTGAAGTCTATTGGATTGACATTTGAACCCCAGTCGAGGAAGAACGGCTCAGAGACATGATAACCATTAGAGATCTCTCTCCCAGGCAGAAACAACAGTTATATGAATTTCTAGAGAAAAACAGGGAGGTTTTCTCTTCTCTGCCCAGACATACACACCTGGCCACCCACAAAATCATCACCGTCACAGGAAAGAAGGTACACCAAAAACCCTATCGGATACCGGAAGCTCACAGGATTGCCATTCAACAGGAAGTGGAAAAGATTTTACAGCTTGGGGTGATCGAAGAATTACATAGTGACTGATCCAGTCACATTGTCCTCATTCCCAAACCTGATGGAAGCATCCGATTTTGTAATGACTTCCGGGAATTAAATTCCATCTCGAAGTTTGTTGCTTACCCAATGCCTGGGGTGGATGAACTGATTGAAAGCCTGGGAACTGCACGCTTCATCAGCACACTGGACTTAATAAAAGGATACTGGCAAGTTCCCCTCAGCGCAACTGCCAGGAAAAAAACTGCTTTTGCCATGCCTAGGGGGCTGTAACAGTGCCAGATGCTCCCATTTGGCTTGCATGGGGCCGCTGCTACATTCCAGAGGTTGATAAACCAAATCATACAACCACATTTTCAGTATGCAGCCACTTACTTGGATGATGTGATCATTCATAGTCACACCTGGGCGTCACATTTGGAAAGACAGCAAGAAGTTACAGATTCCCTGTGGGAAGCAGGCCTTACTGCAAATCCAAAAAAATGGGGTAAGTGAAGCCAAATATTTGGGGTTTTCAATAGGAAGAGGGCTGCTCAAACCGCAGGAGAACAAAGTGACTGCCATCCAAGACTGGCCATGTCCTGTGACCAAGAGGCAGGTGAGAGCCTTCCTGGGACTGACTGGTTATTATAGGAAGTTTATTCCTAACTTTGCTACAATTGTAGCACCTCTCCGTGACCTCACTAGGAAAAGCATGCTGAATATGGTAAAATGGAACCCAGAAGCAGAACAGGCCTTTGTATGCCTTAAAACTGCATTATGTTCAGCCCTTGTGCTTACATCCCCAGACTTCTCCAAGATCTTTATTGTGCAGACAGATGCCTTGGACACTGGACTGAAAGCAGTATTGTCACAAGAGACTGGAGGTGAAGAACATCCAATTCTATATTTAATCAGGAAACTACTGCTGCATGAAAATAAATATACCACAGTGGAGAGAATGTTTGGCAATCAAATGGGCCATGGAGTCCCTGCGATATTACTTGCTGGCTCGGCCCTTTACCTTGATTACAGATCATGCCCCCCTTACCTGGATGCACCAGACTAAGGAGAAAAAAATATTTATTGTATTTACTTGTGTAAATTGGAATTTGTACAATGTATAATCCTTTGAATTTCTTTGTATTATGTAAATTGGAATTTGTAATGTTTGATGCCTTGTACTGAACTGTATTATTGCACTTTGTATTGTGCATATTTTGTAAGTTGCCCTGGATAAGGGCATCTTTCAATAAATAAAAAAAATAATAAATAATAATAATAATTTCCAGATCTCCCACCGTTCCGGCTCCAAACATGGCAATGCAGATGCCCTACTCTGAGTCTATGCTTTCTTTTCATCTGGCAATGATCCGCCTGAGGGCGCTCAGCCAAGGAGGAGGGTATGTAACACAGTGTGGGTAGGGTAATAGAAGACTGATATATCCCTGCATGCCTACAAACATGGGGAAAAACTACATTGCCCAGCACTCAACTTCCTGTTGGGTCAGCTGACCTACTCCAGCAGTCAGTTGACCCACCACCAGGAACAGGTGGCTCAGGGCTGCCTGTATATAAGGGAGGACCCAAACATTTAGGAATAGAAGAACAAAGACAAAGAACCCTTGACTTATGTTTTAAAATAAACGTCTCCAGAGTTTGAAGCCTGATTTGGGGGACTTCTCCCACCCATATAACCCGCTTGTAATTTGAGTTAAAACTGCTCCTTTTATTTTATAGCTACATTCTAGGCCAGGGTTTGTCAGCGGGCCAGAACAAAATTAGATGATGTTTTCTCCGATGTGACAAAATGCCGTCACAAACACAAGCATATTTTTTTTTTACTAAAATGGCTCAGAATTATTGTCTGACATATTTATCAGTCAAAATTTTTATTATAATGAATATTGTAACATTTATTGATAACGAAATAAAGTTATTTACACAGTGAGTAAGCTCAATTGTTTTTGCGTGCAGTGTTATGCAATAATAAAAAAAAAAAAACTGTAGTTACGGTGTCCCAAAATCGTGTTTGATCAATACATGAAAGGGATGTATTTTCTTGTACTTGGCATCCAATAAGAGCAGTAATTCTGCGTTTATAGATAACCTACTGATGGCGGAAAAATTACAGTTGCTAAATTTAGACGGGTTACTAAATGTAAGGAGTGGAAATAGCAATTTTGATCATGGTATCTCCATTGTGATTCAATGTTATCACAGAGACTTCTGTCAGCAGAAAAGATGGACTCATGTGAATTTAAGGTAACTTAAGGTGGTTTTCAGTGGCCATGAGTAAACAATCTAATTACAATGAAAAGGTTTTTGTTTGTCTGCGTATTTTATGTTTGTTGCAGGTTGTGTTCGTGTTGCATAGATTTCCACATAAAATTCCACAGGTCCTATTGGTCGAGCAGCACAGATCTGCACAAATTACCACACATCTCTTTCACCATATTTAGTTAGCAAATTCACTGTTTCACTGTGACAACTTTTTTGTGTAAGTCTACAGCTGCAAAACATAAGAAATAAATTATAAATAACCCATACAGGTAGCAAAATGTTATGTTGGGTGTGCCAGAGAATGAAAAACATTCCCAAACATGGCTGCAGCAGCAACTTTTAAAAAATGTGACATCCACCCATACAGACTCTCATCATGCATGTACACATTGTTGATATGTAAAAATGATATTGTGACACAGTGCGGGGTGTCAACCACTGATGTGCAGGAATCTCGGTTATATGTTGAAGCTATAGGACATGATAGCAAAGCGGGGGTCAATGTGGGGGTTATGTGGAAATCAAATTGGTTTTGATTTTTGCGTTGGAGGTTTGTGCAGCTAAGAACACTGGGTCCATAATGTCAGAAATAAAAAGCAGGCTTTTGGGACAAGCTCTCACTTTTGGTGAGTTGTAACCTTATTGCTCCACCTCAACAATACATTTTTTACATTCCAAATGACACATCGAGCATTGAAAATGGGTTGGTTATACCTGTGTTTAGCAGCAGTATGGGGTTACAAAATGGTGTCGTAGGCAAAATATACAATGATAGCTCTATAAAATGTCCCTATTTATTGATTTTATTGGTTTATTTATGTTTTGTCAAATAGAAAATAAGGGGGATGATTGGGCTGAAATTGTGTATAACCCCCAAATCAGAAACATAATGATACGTTCGCAGATCTAGACTTGGCAAATATCAGCTTTATTTGCTTGTTTTATCTGAGACAATGCACAAATCCCTTATCTGTTTTGCCTTTCTGAAAACATGAGTCCGATAAATTCTATTTGTGTATCTATCTGTAAGCATGTATCTGTATTTATATATCTATCTTTCTTTTTAGCTTACATTATTCAGTGCATTTATTTATCCACATTTATTTTCCTTTTAGCCCTAATGAGATCAGGGTTATCACCATTTTGGTATGAACATCCCTTAATTATATGCCTCACAATTGTTTGCCCAGGTGATTTTCATTCTGATTTCACCTCCCTGAGATGGCTCTTTAAAAATGCAGCAATAACAGTCTTTGAGCCAAATAAATGTGTTGGAAATCAAATTGGTTTTGATTTTTGCATTGGAGGTTTGTGCAGCTAAGAACACTGGGTCCATAATGTCAGAAATAAAAAGCAGACTTTTGGGACAAGCTCTCACTTTTGGTAAAATAGTGTGTTTAAAAAACTGCTTCATTATTAATTACAAACATAGTGATGAACTGTATTGTTTACCATACTTATTCCTTTAGCCTTGTTTCCAGGAACCAAGTGCTTCTCAACAACAACAAAAACAATGTAAAAAAAACAATACTGAGGTAGGATTTGTGTAATTACACCTGAAATAATGCCAGAATTACTTTACACAAACCTTTGTCAGTTTAATTCTAATACTTTCCCCAAGATTGTTCAGAGAATCTTTCTGTGCAGTCACTCATCAGTATTTCATAGTCAAGGTACTGTATTGCGGATAAATCTATGCTTTCCTTTTTTCTTTTCTTTAGATTAATGTCTCCATCTAGTGCCAGTTCTTCTAGGCAGCACTGAGGCTGACAGCAACAAAAGGTTCTCAGTTTGAAAGATAAAATGTTGTTGTCAATGGAGTACTCCAAAGGAAACACTACATTAAAACAAATATATGTACCGCTTTGCATCTAGAAGTAAACTGTGAGCATGTACACTCCAGGAGACAGAAGACACTTCTTCACACAGAGAGGCGTCACAATCTGGAACAAACTCCCCAGTGATGTGGTTGAAGCTGAAAATTTGGGAACATTTAAAAATAGACTGGATAGGATCCTTGGATCACTTAGTTATTAATGGACACCAAACGAGCATGATGGGTCGAATGGCCTCCTCTTGTTTGTAAACTTTCTTATGATCTTATGGTACACAATGTGGTAATATGTCACAGGTCATCATAATATGTTACATTTAAGTTCTTTTAGTGTGGAAGCCTTTTTTAGAAGTTTTTTTTTCTTTTTCTTTCTGAGAACAGACACCTTTTGGCTTGGCTATATATATATATATATATATATATTTCACAGTTGCATGTGCAAATGTATTCCGATGGAATGACAAGGTGTCAATTCACTGTACTGGTGTGTCAGAGTTATTGCTTGGTAGACAAGACAAGTGACCCAGGGGTGCTGAGAAAAGGGGCAGGACTCAGTTGTAAAGGTGAAAGATTTATTTACAGTGAGGAGAAGGGTACATACTTCTTTGAGAAACAACAAATACATTGTAGACTTCCACATGGGATTAACACAAAATGTTTTGGGAAAAAATTAAAATATATATGTTGAATAAGACTCCCTGGTGGGATACAGAAATGAGCAGAACAATTCAACATACTGCTAAAACTTAACACAAGGCAAAAATGCACTACACCAATTAAAATAGAAAAATATGTGCTACCAGCCCCTGTGAGATATAAGTACAACTGCACTTTTCAACTTTTCACCTTTTCACCTTTTCAGGCTTTAACAGCTGATGGGCTTTGGAAATGGTGCATGAACACAAAATGGTGGAGTCTGTGATGAAAGTCTGAATATATCTAAAAATTCAGATTCTCTGCAATGGAGTCTCATACACATTTACAAATATAACAGATAACCAGTAAATATATGACATGGTGTAGTGCTTATTCGTGGTTTTTCATACATATTGCATTGACCCGTTTTTCTCTGTACTGGGTTCGTTAGATTTCTGGGTCTGGGTAGGATGACCAAACAAAGTATTAGTATTGTAACTATGCCGTAGCGTGCTGCTGCCACCACTTTTTTTTTTTTTTTTTACCAATCTGGTTACTAAATAGCATGGAAGCATAGAATAAAATCAAGCCAGCCCAGAGATCAGTAAAATCAACATTTCATATAAAAACACATCAATCAATATCATAAAATCATACATGTATTTTCTTTGTTTGTCCATCATTTAGAATGTAGAGATCATATGAGACTCCAGAGTTTAAACATGCATTCCAAGTAAGACATTAAGATATGCATTAACTGGTAAAGCAATGGAATGTCTTGGATAATACATGAATGTTGATTTAGTTTGAGAAGACAATATATTTAGCTTTTATTCTTAAACATTCAACAAATCGATTCTAGTCACTGCATTGGTGTGAGCAGTGGGACCAAGCTCCTGCTGGCTGCCTGTGTGGTAGGACTCTGGGTTACATGAGCTTATGAAGCAGCATGAAGGTGCCATGCAATGAAGAGGGGGCAGGATAACATGCATAGCCATAGAAGCACATGGTCCCCAACTATGGCATTGCCATCAAGTGAAGGAGTTGCAGTAAAGGGAGTGAATTACACAGCCCCAAATTCCTAGCTATACTATACTTAATTTATAAATTGACTAAATTAAGCCATATGGTAACTTTATGTAATTTTATTAAATACATTTGGAAACTAACTCTCATATCATAAACATTATCATGCAACCTGTTTTTTTTTTAATTAACCCTTTTTCATAATAAAAAATGTAGAGCATATGCTATGTTATCACATACTTATTTTCCCATAATTGTTCTGTATGATTAAGGTAAAGCCATACTAAATGTTCTCTTTCATTTTACAACTGCTCCAGATCTGAAAGTTGGTCACCACATTAGACTATAAAATAATTCAGACACAGAAAACTTTTAAACAGATCGATGATGGATATGGAATTATTCTTAATCCCTTTGGTACCACACTAAAGAGATCTCAGCTGCACTTGTTTCCAAATTAACAGTTTTGTAACATAACTACTTTTGTTATTACTTTCAAATTGTATATCTTGAGGCATACATAAAACACTGGAGTTGCTTTAAATGTTTATTTAAATGAACTAAATTAAATAATATTCATATTATTAACTCCAAACCGATTTGGTAGCACATTTACCAAATACCTTTGAGGTCATTAGTTTGCACTCCCTAATCAATTCTTGTAGGCATGCATCCCCAGGCTACTTTTCCTTAACCTTTGCTATCTCAGCAGGTGCTGTTGCTCACCACCATGCTTAATTTTACATTTATTTCTCCAAAACCATATGGGTCTATCTTTCTGATAATTTGAAGTTTATATAACTTTAGGAAAGCAGGGGAATTGAGAAATTATTGCTCATATCTGTTAACTAACAGGGACCCTTCTGTTTTTGGCAATATAGTGTTTTTCATGATTAAAATGAAAAAGGTATCTCTTTTTATGTTCAAATTGCAGTTTCCATAGTCCCTTGTGTTATTTACTTATCAGTGTTTATTATGCATATGATTAGGGCATCTCCATATTGAACTGAGATACTCTTTCCTAAGCGTTTCACTGATTCTCCTCCAGCATTAACTGAAACACTGCCAACATGGCACAGACTATCCTTCTATACATAAGCCAGCTTGTCTTAAAATGAACCCATTCACAACAATACATACTCATAACATGAATAAAGGCATGGCTTACTCCAAAAACTCCCAAAACCAGACTTTTCCATTGTATACTGACGTGCACTGTAGCTGTGGATGTGTAATAGAAGCAATATTTATCATATGGATTGTGTAAAATTGGTCCAGTACATAAAAACTGCCTTTTAGCAGATATGTTATATTTCTTTTGACCTTGCAGACAGCTTTCTCAAGGGGAGATGCTGGCCTGTTGCCTGTATCACTGATGCCTTTAATGTGTATATTTTATGTATTTTTGTATCTTTCATTAAGGAGTTTTCATTTTGAATAGGCAACAGAATGTTGCTTGCTGATCTCATTCATAGTAATTGTAATATCATTTTTGAATGTAATTAAACTAAGAAAGGAAAAAAACAAATGATCAAACGATAGGTTGTGTATGCAACCCCATCGTACCGGGTGCCACCGCACTAGCTGCTGCGCCCGGCAATTCCCCACTCCGGCAAGTGACGTGGGGGCCTCGGGGGCGCTGGATCTCCGCCTCTCCCCAAGCCCCTCCATCTCCTGCTCCAGGATGGTAGTGCTGGGGACAGCCGCGGCTCCTGCGCCGGCGTCCCCACCTACTCCCGCTGCTGCGCCGGCTGTCGCTCCCGCACCTGCCACGGCAGCTGCCTCCCCTGTGACAGCCACGCCGCCTCTGCCTGACATGCCTGCAAACGTCAAGGAAGAGCGGTGGAGCAAAGCCCCCGCCCTAGCCAGGAGAGGCGAGGCTTATGCCAGGACCCAGGGCGCGGCAGAAGCGGGATTGGTGGATTTTCCCTGCGGAGCCATGTGACCTGGCCTGCCCCTACAGGCAGTGTCGCGTCACAGAGATGCTGCTCCGGAGGGCGTATGAGGCTGGATCCCAAGTGGCTCGCTTCCGAAATATGGAAAGCCTGCTGGCCTTCTACTTGGCTCAGCTGACGGAGCCCTCGGAGCAACATGGCGCATCACCCACCCCGCCCCCTATCTCGGAGATAGCGGCGGCGGATCAGCTGGTCACGGTGATGCACCAGGGGGAAAGGCCAACAGGGCAATCCTTGGCAGCCATTGTGGCGGCGCGCCGCCAGCTTTGGCTGTCCCAGGCACGGCGGGTCCCTGAGGCAGACAGGACTCGCCTCATGGATGCCCCTATCTTGCCGGGCTTTACTTTTGGCCCCTCTGTGGAGGAGATGCTATCGCACACTCTTCTGGAGAGGGAGCAGTCCTTGCAGCTGGCCCGAGTGTACCCAGTGGCACCTCAGGTTCAGCAACGCAGGCCGTGTGCGGCAGCTCGCCGGCAGGGAGGCCCCCCGATCGCGGCTCCCAGGTCACAGCCCAGGCCACAGGCCGGACCACAGTCTAGGTCACAGCCCCGCCCACCTGCCGATCTCTGACAGCGCCTCACTGGCAGGCAGTCGCCCCCCCAGGCTCGCCACCCTGGCCCCCAGCGGCCCACGGCAGCTCGTGGTAGGAGGGGACCCGGCCTGACCCCACCTCCTCCAGCACCCGAGCCCCACCCTTGATGCATTGCAGCAGCCTCTGGCCCACCCTTACACCCCCTAGCAACTCTCCAAATTATATCAGTTGGCTACTCCCTGCAATTTCAGACACGTCCACCCACCTTCCAGGGCATGGTGTGGACGCGAGTGAGGGACCCGTTGCAGTGTGTGGAGCTTTGCTCCGCTGGGGCAGCATGAGGGATTTTATTCCCCATACTTCCTTGTGCCCAAGAAAGATGACGGTTTCCGCCCCATCTTGGATCTGAGGCTTCTGAACCGCCACCTCAAGATGCTCAACCTGCGCACCATGTCCCAGGCCATCAAGCCCGGTGACTGGTTCACCATAGTGGATCTGAAAGATGCTTACTTTCACATCCCCATTGCGCAGGCGCACAGGAAGTTTCTCCATTTCACCTTCAAGGGCCGAGCATTCGAGTTTGCTGTTCCCTCCTTCGGCCTGTCACTAGCGCCACGCACTTTTTCCAAGTGCATGGACGTCGTGCTAGCCCCCTTGTATTGCCAGGGGGTCTGTGTCCTCAATTATCTAGACGACTGGCTGGTTTGTTCTCACTCGAGGGAGCAGGTTCGGATACACACGGACCTGTTTTTAAGCCGCCTCTCCAAATCGGGCCTTTGGGTCAATCGAGAGAAGAGCCACCTAACACCAACTCAGCAGGCACAATTCCTTGATTCCATTGCCATGCTCGCCATGCTGGCGCCAGAGAGAGTTGCCTCAATACACACGTGTCTGTTCCTCTTCCGACTGAGAGCTCGTGTCAGGGTGCCCCTTTGCCAGAGGCTGCTGGGCTTCCTAGCGGCTGCATCACAGACCCTCCCCCTCGGCCTCCTCCAGTTGAGGCTGTTGCAGTGGTAGTTCAGGTCTCTCAGGATGCACCCTCGCCGCGATCGAGCATGCCGAGTCACAGTCACTCTGGCGTGCTGGAAGGCAAGGTTGGTGGCAGAGCCCCCAAAATTTTACCCTCGGTGTGCCCCTGGGGCTAGTTTACCACCAAGAAGTCATGATGACAGAAGCCTCCAAGCAGGGTTGGGGAGCAGTTTGCGACGGACGTGGAGTCCGAGGCAGGTGGACGGAGCCCACATGGGCCCTCCATATCAACATCCTGGAGTTACAAGCAGTACTCCTTGGACTGTCTCATTTCCTGCCAGTCCTGCGGGACAGACATGTGCTGGTCCGGACGGACAATACAGCGGTAGTTTCCTATATCAACAGACAAGGAGGTCTCCGGTCACGCAGACTGTACTGTCTAGCATGCCGTCTGCTTCTGTGGGTGCAGTCACGGTTCCGCTCCATCAGAGCAGTTCACCTCCCAGGCCTGTCCAACACAGCGGCGGACCTCCTCTCTCGGGGAGGCCCCCCGAGGTGCTATTTGGAATGCACTAAGGACATTCAGTGCTCAGACCAACTGTTTGTGTCTTATGGAGCGCGGACACGGCCAGGCGCTTTCAAAGCAGCACCTCTCACGTTGGATTGTGGACACCATTACCATGGCCTACGAGTCCACTGGGACCCCGGTGCCTGATCACCTGGTGGCCCACTTGACTCGAGGCGTTGCCACATCGTGGGCCTTTTTTCAAGGTGCCCCCTTGGCAGACATTTGTGTGGCTGCAGCTTGGGCCTCGCTGCTTACATTTACCCGGTTCTCCAGGTTGGATGTGATGGGACTGATCCCTTCCATTGGGAACCCGGTGTTTGCTGCAGTCGAGCCCCAGTAGCCTATGGGCTCTGGCTCCTGCCTTTCCTCTCCCAGTCTGCCCCTGTAAGTGCATCCTGAGGGAGCTAGTGAACCGTGTCTTTCCCTTCCACCAGACTATGTCTTCCAGTCGAGCACCCACATGAGCTGCTCCTGGATGTACAGACAGCCCTGTCGATGTGTTTCCCAGGGCTTGTCATGCGACCTACAGGCATATTGGCTTACGAGGCCGCCCTGTATAAAGTTCGTTCATTATGCATTGTGTTGCGGTGTTGCATGCGTTGGCCTGTACCCCGCTCTGTATATTGGTCAGCAGGTCTGTGGCCCGCTCTGGCTGTATTACGCCATAGAGCAGGGGACCTCTGCTGTTGTCCTCCAGCGGAGGGCACTTGAGTTCTCCAGTGCCCTGCTGTGTACATAGTTAATTTATTCACACGGTAAGAGCTGTAGTTGCCCTGCGTTAGCTGCGCTATTCGACAGGTGTCAACTGCTCCTGTGTTCCATAGGTGGCGCATGAGTTTGTTCCAGCGCCCCGTGGTGTATATAGTTCATTTGTACAAAATCTAAATTGTCAGCACAATGGAACTCTTCCACTCTGTACTGTTTAGTTGAGTTGGATGCTCTTGTGCTGTGCGCTGACAGCATGAAGGTCTTGCTGTCACGTGATATGTTTAAATTGTATATTGTTCAGCTCGGCTACTCTCTTGACTAGCCAGCTATGTATTATATTGTTTTTTTTCTCATTGAATCTGTGGCCCCACTGCTATTGGATCAGGGGTCCACTGCCATGATATTGCGCGGAGGCCACACAAGTGCTTGATTGCCCGCACCAGACATCTGTGCAAGTAGATAACAGCCTCGCTCCTAGCTGCACTAGTAGAGCAGCCGGCCTTGCTCTTGTAAGCGGAGGGCGTAAGAGTTAACCTCTGTAGCCCCGCTTTGTATATGCTGATTGCAGACAGTTCCCGGTAGAGTGTGACTACGGTCCTCGCTCCTGGGTGGCTCAGGTGCGGCCATATGGGACCCCTGAGGTTACTGTCTGGAGCTGTGTTGCTGAGGCCCCGTAGAGGTGCACCTCGGGGCAGGCTCCCTTATCAGCTCGCTGCCTCCTCCCTTGCGACGGTTTTGTTATAAAGTAACCCCTCCCCCTTGGGCAGTGCTTCCGACTTGAAAGATAACGATAGGTTACGTATGCAACCCCGGTTATCTGAAAAAGGAAGCACTGCCCAAGGGTTGCAACGTCGCACGGGAGTCCTGGCTTCCGGCAAAAGAGGACGAACCTGCGCTGACGTCACGTTTTATAGAACAGAAAGTGGGAAGGGACCTGTTCTGAGTGACGAGCGCAGGGGCCAATGGCAGCTTTGATAGAGTGATGTTTCGATTGGGTTCCTACGGAAGTGCGCAGAAACCCCTCCCCCTTGGGCAGTGCTTCCGACTTGAAAGATAACAATTGTTTTGGATGAGAATGCATTAACACAAGTAAATGTCTGTATATTGAATATCATACCAGTCTTTTCTTAGACATATAACATATCAATGTTGGACTTTGTCAGGTGACTGGGAGGACAGTTTCAGTGTTTCCTTCTTTTTCAACATTTACATTTGGTGCAGCTATTATTTATGGCAATTCAGAAATTAACGTCAACGCCAACAAGTGTCTCTGAAGGAATTTCAGTGACGTTGAAGAATTAATTAATATAGTAACTACTTGATGTACTATGTGTGCACCAGCATCATAATTCCACATTATAATTACCATGTTTTATTGTAGGCACAGCTTCTGGATAATCTCTCACCTGTTTTTGTCCGCACATACTGTTTGAAACGGAAGGAATTCAACATTATTTCATATGTAATACCCTGATCCATGGTTCTTTCGACCAATTGTCATGGCTTAGTGCTCATCCTAGACATATTTTCTTTTTTCCCTCTCATCTCAATTGAAGGGTTTGGCAAGCTTCAGCACTTCCCCATCAAAACATCTCCTCTGTCTCTCAAAGTTTCATTCCATAAAATGTTTTGCATAGCTTGCTTAGAGTTCTGATTCTTTAAGTTGACAGTCTGCCTTTTAGATTTTTTTTTGTCATAAGAAGGACAGAGTGATAGACCGTGCTCCTTCAAACCACAGCACATGCTTGGGTTTATTTCCTCAAACAATATTTCACTCTACTTACCATTCTGTTACAGTCCAGATGGCATTTTAAGTGAGCAAAATACTCTCAACTTCAATTTGATGGAAGGTCAGATTCAGTATCAAAAGCTATCATTAAATTTCAATAAGCTATAGACAACAAGCCTAATGTATGAATAAATCAAGAGAGGTAGTTTATTTGCTTTTCTTTGTATGATAGTTTCAGAAAGATATGTAATGGTCGCTTTATGAACGTGGATGCATTCACAAACATTTTTTGCAGTTCCTCAAATTGCTTTTGAAAGACTGCAATGATAACATTTTTAAAGTCTAAATGGAAGAAATGAAAAATCTCATTTAAGAGGCAGAGGGAAACATTGCCTTGTAAACCAAATTCAATTTCACTTTGTTAAAAGGAAATTTGTCTCCATCAGGACTTGTGGAGATTTCATAAATAAAACAGAGCGGATTTTCAGGTGTGCAAGTTATTTTGCACTATTCTGTATGTAAATTATAAAAAAAAAGTGTATATAATAAGCATCAAAGACTATTGGGAAATACAAATGCCTAAGCAGAGACTGACAGGGAAAATATCCTACTCCTTTAATAATATAACTGCGACAGAAAAATATGTAATTGTAAAATATGTGGGTTTCCTCTGGCATATTATTAAAAGATGTAACAACTTTTTGAAGAACATAATTCAGAAATAAATCACGTTTTTTTTCCGATTAAATGCTAGTTTTTCAAAATCCTTCCATGTGCAAGTCTAGCAATAAAATAAATACATTCACTACTTGCAAAAAACACTTGCTCCAAAGAAATGCACTTCAAGGTCTTCAGGTGTTACAAAAATATTTGTCTTTGTGAAGAACATTCCAGTGGCTTGTTCCTCTGCTGTTCAGAACTGTTTTCCTCTGCTGGTTGCCAGTGCTCAAAGCAAGGTTGGACACATGCACGTGTTTTCAGCTGCATACATGCTCAAGTCTGTTATCAAAATATCCTCAGCCTTGATTTCAAAATACCTTCAGAACTTATTTCTAATTGTCTAATTCAGATGTATTGAAATAGCAGGCTTCCCTGATTTTATCTGCAATACAGCAACATTAATTAAACTGGTTTCAATACATTCCTGAAAAAGATTGTCCACAAACAGACACGGTCCTACTCTGTACAGTAAAGTGTACCAATACTCCTCAATACAAACCCACAACTGCAAATCAAGTGTCTTTCTAATAGAGTTGATGAGTAATTTATTTTTCAGGGACACAAATGGACAAATTGGCAAAGATATTTTTAATTATGTAAAAAAAAAAATTTGATGTACTTACCAGCTGTCCAATTAAACCTCATTAAACCTGGGCAAAGTAGACATTTTATCTGCTCTTCACTCTCACACACACACATGCACACACATGAAAATTGATTTGTAAATTGTACTTTCTCTCAATTTATAATTTTACAAAAGTGCTGTTTAAATAAAAAGTTGTATTGTGAACCATAAGGAGTTACCAGTGTTCTTTTGTTTATTTGTTTGTTAGGATTTGTTTTTAATTTTTATTTTTGAAAAGTGTGTCTACATTCTTTTCATGCAGGAAATCTTTGGGCAATAATTAAACAGGATGAAAAGTACTCTAAGAAGGAAACTGTCTTTCATTTTATATAAATATTCAAAGCCAAAGCAACATATCAAGTAAAGTAAAACAGCATTTTAAAAATAAGGTGGTTCACAAAATAATGACAATGCAGATCTAGAAAACATTATGCTTTTATGTTAGTTTGCGAAAGTCTTTGAAGCAGGGCAGTAATATGTTGACACGCTTTTAACCGAGAGAAGTTATCTTCAGAATATCCACAAACATGGAGTTTAAATAGCCAGCCTTCCGGTGAGGAATTATAGAACATGAACATCAAAAAACTGAACATGATCAAAGATATTTCCACGGCTACAACCGGCTGCCTTTGATCAACAAGACATTTCATTCTGGTCCACGAAGAGCAGAGTGGATGATAAAACAGCGGAATTTCAATTCAGATAAGAGTTTCTAAAAGCTGTAACCTCGAATACCTGCAAACACACAAACGCAGTTTGCTGTATAAAAAGACAACAGATAGTATAATCAATAAGTCAAATGTATTGTGAATAATCTTGTATTACAAGGAAACATAACAAATTGGAAAATTAATGGTGACCTAAATGGCAACAACCTAAAGTACTGTTTTTGTTAATCTAAAACTTGTTTCTCTGCCCATGTTTCAGTTGTCCATGTTATAAGAACATCCATTCCTTTAAGGCCTTGAAATGTAGTGTGCTGGGGGTATATATATATCTGTTTTAATGTAATCTTCTGCAACCCATAGCTATTAAAGAGCTTTAAAATGATATAATCTTACTTTGTGCTAAGAGTAGATAATGACACACTCAGTATTTAGAGAAGCATACTCATAATCTCATACAGCTGAAGAGTCTGCTTGGTTTTCATTATCAATGTTGGTTACATTTACATTAGAATTTCAACTCTTAAAGAGAAACAGCTTCTTGGGACAAATCCAGATCCCTAGATTATGTTTGTGGATTTACCATTATTAATAATGTGGGATATATAGATATATATTATCAGATGATCCAGGTATTGCTATATTAAAATGAGACCTGCCATATCAAATACAAATATAGATATTGATATAGAGATAGGTATGTATGCAACACAACACCAAGCACAATATGAAACAGACTGAAGCAGAGGTTCATCTTGTACCTTAACTTTATGTATGATGCAGTGGCTCATGTAGAAAACTGAATAATAACTTGGGCATGGAAATCTTATGGTGGAAAAGGACAATATATAATTTCTAATGACACCTATAGTATATAAAATTAGGCTATATTAAGGCTATTATTTCAATAGCAACCACAACATGAAATAACAATTATTAATGCATCCAAGCAGATCTGAATAATTATGATCACTGATTCTTGGTTGCTTTATTTGTTCTCAAAGATAATTTGACCTTGACTGCCCTCTGTATACCAGAGGTCTTGGTTTGTCCTAATCATATTGCACATGGATTGAAGATATAGAACTTGAAACTGTTCAAACTAAATAGGATTAAGCTGGTTATTGTAGCATTGAAGGTTACAGTTCAACTGAATGCTACTGTGTGTCTTCTAAATTCTATGATATCAACTCTAAAATATATATTTGATCTTTTTCTCTTTTTTTAACCATCTGTTTCACTTTTGCTGCCATGCTTGGAAATATAATTTCATGGTTTCCCAGTTCAGCAAAATGGGAATTTAGAAACATCTGAGCCGAGTCAGGTCCTAAACGGCAGCCAAGTCAGGACATTTTCACATTGGCTTTGATTTAATCCATGATGACAAGGCTAACAGATGCACAGGTTTTAATTCAATTTGACAGCTCTGCTGAAAGACAGATGTAAAAAGTTAATACCAAAGACTATTACCCACATATATATATATATATATATATATATATATATATATATGCTGTTTCCGTTGATATTTCGCTTGTGAATGAAATTACATGTTGTAAAAACAAAAAATCTAAATCATAAACCTTTCCATTCATTAGCCTCCTATTTAGGTATGTTTCTCCAGTCCAGAGTACAGCTCAATACTCCTAGGCATCTGACCCATCGCCTACTACTTTCAAACTGAAGTTTCCTTTAATCGTATCTTTTAATATCTGTGCCAAATATATATCTAATTTGACTCCTTTGTTCATATTTGGTGGTTTAAAGTTTCATTAAGGCACAGACCAAAACTTCAACAAACAGGCCAATTGTAAAATAAAAACAAAGTACTTGATGTCAGGATTCCTGGTAAAAGAAAAACATCCTCCATTATTTTTTCTCCTTCAAATCTATCTGAATGTAAAAATACCAAACAGTTATTGAAGAGGCATGTTTACAAGACATGACGCAAAACAAATGTATTCTGAACATAGACAATGGTTCTGCATGTTTAACTGGGGCCTGGCGCATGCTGTCATATTCACAGGAGGCATGGTCAGCACTTTCAATCCTGCTAGACCCCTTGTCTGTGCCATAATAATATGCATGTGCAGTATAAGTGCTATCACAGGATTTCGGTTTCCACAGTTATACAGTGTTTACATAAACCGATATTCTCACAGTTTCACCGTTTAGCAGCATACAAATGTGTTTAATCCAGCCCTGAATAAAGAAAAATTATTTTATAAAAAAGACACTTTCCTCTGCTTATATGACAGTAGTAGGCAGTGCAGAACTGTATTGCATATTTGCATATTTATTATCAACATGTATTCTGAAAACTGTTGACAAGATGCATTTTGTTAGTTTTTTAAACAATCTCAAATTTCTATGTTTTGGGGAAAATTGTCATTCAAATTATTCAACACATTTGTCAGAAAAATATGTTTTTGATATCAGAATTAATTATCAGAAAAACAAATGGACTGTTAGTAAATTCATAACAATTTATACATTCATAATAAATAGTTTTGAAAAATCAATACTATGTATATGTATATGCCATGTGACTTCTGTTTTTCATTATAAAAAGGTCACAGAGTAATTAAGAGAAGTAAAACACTTATGGACTCTAGACAAAAGTATAGAACGTTATAAATAAATGTATAATATCAAAATATTTAATAAGGATTCATCCACAAAAGAAAACAAAGAGGCAGGCAGTGCAGATCAAATATTTAAAAGCTTGTAGTATTGATTTTGTGGTCAGATATACAGCTATATATCTTTCATTCTTCTTCTTAGTTGTTCTTACTGGGCAAAGGTGACATATCCAAATAACCCCGAAGGAATAAAGAAAGGATTCTGTTTTGGATTTAAAAAGCATCACACATATACTTGTTGTTTGCTGGATGGCACTCAAGTCATTAAAATATTGAATCCCTTATATAAATCATTCTGTGCACTTTAATTCATTGTTACATGGGCCTCAAAGCATAAGAGGGCAAATATAAGCACAAATATCAGTGGAATGTGTATTCTGTACAAAATACTGAAACTAAATTTCAATTGTATGTGGAGTATCAGTTCACCCTATTTGGGTTGTTCTGAGACCGGATACTGAATATACTGTTCACCAGAGGCTTATAAAATGTGAATTCTACGATTCACACATACTGATGTTACTCCAGAGGGCCTGTAAGAAGACAAAATTAATAAGTAATGACATCTATTGTTTTCTTTGAACCTCAGCTGCCTTGCGAATGCATAATTTACACATTGTATTGTACAAAAGCAACAATGCTATAGCCCTAATGTAAGCCAAGAATTCGCTGTTGTGAAAAGAAGTAGATGGCTTGGTAGCTTGTTTCAGATTAGCTACCTATACCAGCATGACTAGGGGTGTCAGCTGGTGAAACCAAGAGATTATTAAATAAGATTTCAACAAATAAAAAGGAGAATAATTTCCAATTCCCAAATGAAAACAAACCATCAAAACAAATAGTAATATATATATTCCATTAACAGTGATGTGAGGGAGTATAAAGCAGTAGACTGAAGAAAATATTAAATGGTTTGCAGTGTTTGCTGTTTACTTGGTGTTTATGGAGGGTGATTTGGTGGATCAACAGTACTGAACTCCTCAATACATTTGTGTTTGAACATTTGCTTTTGTTAGTCATGGGAGACCCTTGTGTCTACAGGACCACCATTTCACAAAGGAAATATTTGAGCTATGGGATATTCAGACATCTACCTGGTGTGCTGTTGGATTCAAAAATATACATATAACATGGTCTTGAAGGCATGATGTTGAATGGTTTTCCTCAGAAATTTGTATCTTTGAAAACATGTTGTCTGTTTGTCTCCGAGGATGAATAACTATATCTCAGTGCAAATAGTTACTGACTTGTCATTTATTGAAAACCAATGCACCCCACTGATGCCTTTTTGCTTCTCATTTGACTGGTTAAAAGCAATTATGCAAGTGCATGACTTTCTATGTCAGTCCTAAAACAACTGGAATTATTATTTCCCCAGGGTTCAGTAGTGCTTTGAAAATATAAATAGGCTTTCAAAAAATGGCTCCAATGGCGCAGTTATGAATTATAGAACTTATGAATGTTAAATGTGGTGTAATGTTAACAACATAATACTTTATACATAATTCCTAAGCATTAAACACAGGATAGATCATGAGATACATTAATGGCAAAACCAATCAATGGATCCAAAGCAGTAAAGAAATAACAGCCACAGCAAGTTTGAATTACTATTTTGTATCGGATGAGTACTTTGGATACTGTTCTGTTTAGAAGACTCTGTGTTTCTAATATTCCCTATATTCCTTATATTCCCTGAGATATGGAAGTTATTTAAGGTGAATTTGGAGTTCAAATTTGGAACATTTATGTCATTTAGAGAAAAATAAATATACAATAAGTTAAAATCCAAGCACTCTGCTACATATAACGCTCTCAGAACAGACAAGTTAAGCCTTAATGTGAGACTTGGAAAAAGGGCTCCATATCATGGTGGTTGTAGGTGCAAATCCATTCTATGCCACAAGCTGACTATAAGCTCACAAAATACCACCACTGGGTATATAGGGTTTTTATGGCTTATTTCAAATCCATGACCCCTGTAACTGGTCAAACATCTGTCATCCTGTGGAAAAGTCAGGGAGGACTGTGTCATGACACTGAAATCCAGCTGTTACAGTGAGAGTAGAAGCTGAGGACTTGGTGCTGCAGATTTTCATCTGTCCTGTGTTCATCTCTCCCAGAGTGGTGTGGGGGCTGTATGATTAATGAGTAATGATTTGTGTTCTAATTGGCCCATCGCTAAGAGAAGCAACCAATTATCAGGCCTCATCCTTCTTGATCTGGGAAAGCTCGGTTTCAATCCCCGCTTCTGGCAGCAGTTGCTGAAGTCTGCATTCTGTAATTCAGCATTGATAAACAGGGCTGCTTGTTATTTCTAGAGTTAGAAGAGATTTACATGATATATTTATTTTGCAACAACCAGGCTGTTAAATGTAATAATCACATTTGCCAGCTTGTAAAATAACCTGAAGAGCCCTGCCATCTAGCTAATAACCAGTTTTTTCGATATGGGAAGAAGTGACTAGACCCCAGAGCAAGTATTCTTGGTACCGAAATGTTAATGGTATTATTGCCTTGCATCTCTCACTTTACAGGGTGGTTAAATGGTTAGACATTACGCACTGAAAGCCTTTGTAGAAATGTCTGAGAATGGATAGGCACCCAACTTTGGTTGCCACAGTGACATTTACAGTTTAACTCATTTGTGTGGTGTAAATCGTGATGAGCTGCACTCTCACTGACACCATGAGCTTGTGCTTTCCAAGTACTGTAATTGTCCGATCAAGGCAGATCCTACCTGTGTAGTTTAAAAAAAAAGCACCCAAGATTTATTTTAAACTTTAAGATCTAATTACAACTACTAGAGATTTATTTTTTTTCAAGAAAATATGACACCTCTTGCCCACTTGCCAGCAGTCCATCGGCTTCAACAGGTTGTGGGTAGGTGTGCTATCAGTTTCTCAGACAGATTAAATAATACCTTTCAGAACTGGCGATTACACAACCATCTTGTTATCATTAAGCAGGCTTTCTTGTTGATGTTGCATATATCATCCGACAGAGCAGGGTAATTTAAGCAGCACATGGAAAGCTTTCAAATGCAGTAAATGCCTAGTGTATACTAAGCATTATTAAAAAGACACGGCAACAGTAATTTATAGCTGCAAAAGAATATTACAGTACAGCACCAATTCACAAATAGGGGGTCACAGCACTTGTTGGGATTCCATTGTTATATATTAAATAAACTGGCATTAAATGACACAAACGTTTCTAAGCCAAGTACATCCAAGTCATTAATATTTTGCACAAGGTTACAATGAAGTCATGCATATTTCAGTCCCTTCATATCAAGGTGGCATTATTTGATGGCACAAAGGTGATTTAAGGAAGCTTTGAAAGTTAATGTTGTACTTATAGGTTACTCCCAGGAAACCTTAATCAGGCAAACCCACACTAAATCACCTTTATGTCAACATGCAAATTCAATTTCAAAGATTTATGACTTTGATATTATTTTGATTGTCTTCATACTTGCAACTACTGTTAAGTTTTGTATTCTGTTCCTCTCCATCACACTTTTCATAAGAATTCTTCTCAGGAAGTACTTTCATGTTAGGTTGTGACTGCAAATTTATACAGTTATACATTTACTATATATATAAGTAAGTACATTAAATACATATTTTAACTGTTTGTCTAATGTTCTGTTCATTATTAAAAGCTGTACAACTTTACAATAGAAAATAAACATGTATACATTATTTTATTAATAATAATAATAATAATAATAATAATAATAATAATAATAATAATAATGATAATAATAATAATGACTTACTACAATTACCAAAAAGTAATGCAATGTAATGTTGATGGTAACTCTTATTTTGTAAAGCAAATCTTGACTGGAACTGCTGGACTGAAAATGCTATATTCCTATATATTTATGTTTTAATTGAGTTATTTTTAGAAGAAAAACATTTTTTCAAAGTTAAGAAATACACTCACCTAAAGGATTATTAGGAACACCTGTTCAATTTCTCATTAATGCAATTATCTAACCAACCAATCACATGGCAGTTGCTTCAATGCATTTAGGGGTGTGGTCCTGGTCAAGACAATCTCCTGAACTCCAAACTGAATGTCTGAATGGGAAAGAAAGGTGATTTAAGCAATTTTGAGCGTGGCATAGTTGTTGGTGCCAGACGGGCAGGTCTGAGTATTTCACAATCTGCTCAGTTACTGGGATTTTCACGCACAACCTTTTCTAGGGTTTACAAAGAATGGTGTGAAAAGGGAAAAACTTCCAGTATGCGGCAGTCCTGTGGGCGAAAATGCCTTGTTGATGCTAGAGGTCAAGGGAGAATGGGTCGACTGATTCAAGCTGATAGAAGAGCAACTTTGACTGAAATAACCACTCGTTACAACCGAGGTATGCAGCAAAGCATTTGTGAAGCCACAACACGTACAACCTTGAGGCGGATGGGCTACAACAGCAGAAGACCCCACCGGGTACCACTCATCTCCACTACAAATAGGAAAAAGAGGCTACAATTTGCACAAGCTCACCAAAATTGGATAGTTGAAGACTGGAAAAATGTTGCCTGGTCTGATGAGTCTCGATTTCTGTTGAGACATTCAGATGGTAGAGTCAGAATTTGGCGTAAACAGAATGAGAACATGGATCCATCATGCCTTGTTACCACTGTGCAGGCTGGTGGTGGTGGTGTAATGGTGTGGGGGATGTTTTCTTGGCACACTTTAGGCCCCTTAGTGCCAATTGGGCATCGTTTAAATGCCAAGGCCTACCAGAGCATTGTTTCTGACCATGTCCATCCCTTTATGACCACCATGTACCCATCTTCTGATGGCTACTTCCAGCAGGATAATGCACCATGTCACAAAGGTCGAATCATTTCAAATTGGTTTCTTGAACATGACAATGAGTTCACTGTACTAAACTGGCCCCCACAGTCACCAGATCTCAACCCAATAGAGCATCTTTGGGATGTGGTGGAACGGGAGCTTCGTGCCCTGGATGTGCATCCCACAAATCTCCATCAACTGCAAGATGCTATCCTATCAATATGGGCCAACATTTCTAAAGAATGCTTTCAGCACCTTGTTGAATCAATGCCACGTAGAATTAAGGCAGTTCTGAAGGCGAAAGGGGGTCAAACACAGTATTAGTATGGTGTTCCTAATAATCCTTTAGGTGAGTGTATATCTATTTATAAGACAGCCTTGTACATCTTTTTTAAGGTTGTTAAATGAACTGCAATTTTAACTGCATGCTGTTTGAGAATAATGCATATTCTCCTGGAGTTTATTATTACATCTGTGTGCACTAGGGCATAGTGAGCCTTTGCCATTCAAATATGTTTATTTCAAATTAATGTATTAAAATTAACATGGTCATGATAATAATCGACTCTCAATGGGATTATTGTTTGCACTTGCAATCTCTGTTGCGACATCATCATTAATGTGTTTTCTCCAGTGTTCTGTTTTGAGATGCAAAATATTATTGCTAAAGTAAAATTAAAAGTTGTCCCTGCTCCGCAATTTTCAATGTAATAACACTAAGTTGGAAGCCAAATGACTATTTATTCCTTTCATAATTCTTTTTCGGTCACCTCAAGCAAATTTAATGAAGCTGAAATTTATCTGTCTGTGAACCTGAAAGTAGTTGATTTCTCAGCTGGCAAAGCTTGGTAAATTACTTCAGCACAGGCATAGAGTCCTTCGGGGCCTTGCATTGCCAACACAATTTACAACAGTGCTAACAAATGAGTGATTTGTCAAGCTTGTTTTTGAGGGGGAAAATATATTTATAATTCAAGGTAGGGTCTTATTGAAATCTGACAATTATGATATGATTGTGATACAAAAAATAAATAAATAATGCAAAGATAAATAATTGTCTTAAAATACGAAAGAAATAAGGAGAATCCATTAAAAAAAGAATGAATATATTTGTGTAATCTGTTTAACTGACTTGCAGACACAAATACCTTTACCTTTACATTTTCCCTTTACCTTAATAAAACAAGACATGCAATAAAACAAAATAAATATTAATGTTTATCTCAGTCATTAAACAGACTGGTTTATATACAATATTCCTGTGGCTAAGACATCTTGTGTAGGCCTTCAGTAGCAGTATTGATATAGGCTGATGGTGACGTACACTGATCAGCCATAACATTATGACCACTGACAGGTGAAGTGAATAACACTGATAATCTCGTTATCATGACACCTGTCAGTGGGTGGGATATATTAGGGAGCAAGTGAACATTTTGTCCTCAAAGTTGATGTGTTAGAAGCAGGAAAAATGGGCAAGCGTAAGGATCTGAGCAGCTTTGAGAAGGGCCAAATTGTGATGGCTAGATGACTGGGTCAGAGCATTTCCAAAAATGCAGCTCTTGTGGGGTCTTTCTGGTCTTCAGAGGTCAGTACCTATCAGAAGTGGTCCAAGGAAGGAAAAGCGGCGACAGGGTCTTGGGCGGCCAAGGCCCATTGATGCACGTGGGGAGCGAAGGCTGACCCGTGTGTTCCGATCCAACAGACGAACTACTGTAGCTCAAATTGCTGAAAAATTTAATGCTGGTTCTGATAGAAAGGTGTCAGAACACACAGTGCATCGCAGTTTGTTGTGTATGGGGAGCTGCAGACTAGTCAGGGTGCCCATGCTGACCCCTGTCCACTGCCAAAGGCACCTACAATGGGCACGTGAGCATCAGAACTCGACCATGGAGCAATGGAGGAAGGTGGCCTGGTCTGATGAATCACGAGTTCAAGGTGTTGTCTTGGCCTCCAAATTCCCCAGATCTCAATTCAATCGAGCATCTGTGGGATGTGCTGGACAAACAAGTCCAATCCATGGAGGCCCCACCTCGCAACTCACAGGACTTAAAGGATCTGCTGCTAACGTCTTGTTGCCAGATACCACAGCACACCTTCAGAGGTCTAGTGGAGTCCATGCCTCGATGGGTCAGGGCTGTTTTGGCGGCAAAAGGGGGACCTACACAATATTAGGCAGGTGGTCATAATGTTATGGCTGATCGGTGTACAGTTAGGTCCATAAATATTTGGACAGTGACACAATTGTCATCATTTTGGCTCTGTATGTCACCACAGTGGATTTGAAAGGAAACAATCAAGATGTGCTTTAAGTATAGACTTTAATAAGAGAGTTGTTATATCCAAATTTGGTGAAAGGTGTAGGAATTATACCCATTTTATATGTGTTCCCCCCAATTTTAGGGGCTCAAAATTATTTGGATAAACTAGCATAATCATGAATTAAATTGTGAGTTTCAATACTTGGTTGCAAATCCTTTGACATCAATGACTGCCTGAAGTCTGGAACCCAAAGACATCACCAGATACTGGGTTTCTTCCCTTGTGATGCTCTGCCAGGCCTGTACTGCAGCTGTCTTTAGTTCCTGATTGTTATTGGGGCGTTTTGCCTTCAGTTTTGCCTTCAGCAAGTGAAATGCATGCTTAATTGGATTCAGGTCAGGTGATTGACTTCTTCACCTTAAAAAAGTATTGGGTTCCTTTCGCAGTATGCTTCGAGTCATTGTCCATCTGCACTGTGAAGCGTCATCCAATGACTGAATCTGAGCAGATAATATAGCCCTAAACACAAAATTGATCCTGCTGCTTTTGTCAGCAGTCACATCATCAATAAATACAAGGAACCAGTTCCCTTGGCAGCCATATATGCCTATGCTATAACCTGCTTCACAGATGAGGTGGTATGCTTCGGATCATGAGCAGTGCCTTCCCTTCTCCAAACTCTTCTCTTCCCATCATTCTGGTACAAGTTGATCTTTGTCTTATCTGTCCATAGGATGTTGTTCCAGAATTGTACAGGGTTCTAATCTGGTCTTCCTGTTTCCTGTTTAAATCTTGTGGTAAACCCTCTGTATTTATTCTGGTGAAGTCTTCTCTTGATTGTCGACTTTGACACAGATATGCCTACCTCCTGGAGGGTGTTCTTGATCTGGCCAACTGTTGTGAAGGGGTTTTTCTTCACCAGGGACAGAATTCTTCTGTCATCCACCACAGTTGTTTTCCATGGTCTTCCAAGCCTTTTGGTGTTCCTGAGCTCACCAGTGTGTTCTTTCTTTTTAAGAATGCACAAAATAGTTGATTTGGCCACACCTAATGTTGTTGCTATCTCTCTGATTGGTTTGTTTTGATTTCTAAGGCAAAACTGTAGGCAAACACCCAAAGAACAAGCAGGAACAAAAGACAGCTGCAGTACAGGCCTGGCAGAGCATCACCAGGAAAGAAACCCAGCATCTGGTGTTGTCTATGGGTTCCAGACTTCAGGCAGTCATTGACTGCAAAGAATTTTCAACCAAGTATTGAGACTCATAATTTAATTCATGATTATGTTAGTTTGTCCAATTACAATTGAGCCCCTAAAACTGGGGGGACCACATATAAAAATGGGTGTAATTCCTACACCTTTCACCAAATTTGGATATAACTACTCTCAAATTAAAGTCCATCCAATCCAGTGTAGTGACATACAGAGCCAAAATGATGACAATTGTGTCACTGTCCAAATATTTATGGACCTAACTGTACACTGATCAGCCATAACATTACCCAATTTGGATCACCCAGTTTGGATGTAACTACCCTTAAATCAAAGATTAAAGTCTACACTTCAAGTACATCTTGAAATCCATTGTGGTGGCGTACAGAACCAAACACATGACAATTGTCATGGTCCTCTAGCACTCCCCCTCTGTCCCCACTAGGGGCCGCCATTTCCCTGCCTTCTCCCTGCTCTCATCACTCAGTCTGTTTACATTTCGTACACCCTTGTGCACTCGTGCTTCCACCCTCTGTTCCTATTCGCCCTGCACCTCCCAAGCCTAGTTCCTGCTCCCCTTCTTAAACCCCTCACTGCCCTCAGTCGTGGCGAAGTTTTGTCAGTTCCATCTGCAATACCTAGCCTTGTCCCTGTGCCTGTTCCAGTTCCAGTCTTGTTCCTTCGAGCCCTGTACCTCCGAGCCTTTGTCCCCTCGAGCCCCGTATCTGTCTTGTTCCCTTGACCTCCTGCCTGTCTTCACAACCACGACTCCGTCTCGCCTTTGCCTGCTCTGTTTGCCCGATCGCCTGACCATCGCCTGTTCCCACGACCACGTCTTCGCTCAGCTCTTGTTTGGCCTGCTTTAACGGTACCCGACCCATGCCTGTCCGACCATCCCGCGATCCAGCACTGCACTTGGGTCCCCTGTTCCCGTACCCCCGAGGGTAAACGTGACAACAATGTTGTCACTGTCCAAATATGTATGGACTTAACTGTATATATTACACCTCCATCATATTTAATTAAGAATTAGCAGCAGTTAAACGGACAACAAATTACATGTAAAACCCAAATTTGTTTGTTTTTGTAAGCCTGTATAAACAAGTGGTCAGAAACGACACAATACTATATCAATGCTTATTTGATTAACTGTCATTAATTCTATAATTGTTTATAGAACAACAATATACAAACAATATATTTTTTGAGTAAACCTGAATTAAATTTGTAGACCAGTAGCATTGTGGAACACTGCACAGTACATGTTAACACAGACATTCAGATTACAGTAAATTACTGGGTTATTCTTGCCATTGTATTGTACTATTATTTATTTTATTGTTTGCTTCAAACAAAATGTCATTATTATAAAAGATTTGTATATCCCTCCAGCTGTTTGGATGGTGAATGCACAGTATTATTTTGCTATGCATTGCCAATTGTGACTTCTGCCAGAACAATTTCACTGATCAGCCTAAAGTTCCCATTTGAAAGTGTTGAGGAAGTGTGGCATATCCTACATCCTCAGTTGTATTTTCTTGTCTTTAAATAATTTTCTATTGGACTGGCCTGATTGTTTTACAAACCTTGGAAATATGAATCTGTGGAGGACATGGGAATAAACATTAAAGATACAAGGTTTCCTCTTGACCAGAATTATGTATTTGAAGACGATGAAACAACCCAGAGCTTAACTGAATCTTTCCAAGGCTAGCTCAATAAATCTATTTCTCTTCAGTATTGTAAGGAACGAAGGGTCATAGAAAGTCATTCTAGATATTATTTTAATGGTTTTGGGTAATGCTTTTAATCATATAAATCCAGTAAATTAGTATTATTAATTTTGTCTCACAAAAAAATGAAATGTTAAAGGTTAATTATGGAAATTGAATAAATGCAGAGGCCAGCAAAGGTGATTTGCATTTTTGGGCCATTCTAAAAAACATCCAATTAGTAACAAGTTTTCAATTAAAATTAATACAAGAGCACTTTAGTTACAAGAAGTATAATGGCATAATCTGAGTTAATTCATTTTTATTGAGAAATATATACTTTTTAATATAGTAATTGCTGCACCATTAAGTAATTGCAAAGATCTTAAAAAATTGCATTCAAGCTGTAAAATAAACAGCATTTAAGCAATTACTGCCTGCATGAGTCCAACCAAGACAAAACAGAAGAGGAATACATCCAGAGCCAAAATCAGACAAAGAAGCTTCATTTATTTCCACTTTCATCTAATAAGGTAAAAACAACTACTAATTTAAGGGTCTGTCGAGGTGGGATGTTGATGCCATTTTTTGACACTGAGTGGGTAAAGGTAGCTGAGCTGTTTTATTGTGTTGAAATACTTTTTATTCTTTTTCTCATGGTGATGTAAAGAGTTTGATAAAGAGAAAAGATTTCATGATTATCAGGTTGATTTAAAGAGTAATCAAGAAGCAATTCTCAAGGCATTTGAAGCTGACACCTCTTGTAATCTCTTGATGCTGTGTGAATAAAGCTTCTGATTGTAACTTGCTGATTGTGGGAGCGTGCCTGAAAGGTGTCAATCTTGCTAACATGCTGTGTTCGATTAGATCATCCCAAACGTCAATCATGGGCAGAGACTGGCACCGCAACACTATTCTCTACAGGATTAAGCTTCTGTTAAATTGACTGCTCAGAGCAAAATGAGTTTCAGAACAGAGAAATGAAGTCAAACTAGGGTATAATGCAGCAGAATAAAATATTCTGTGGTTTGTGTTTCAGTTTTAAAATCACAGCCTTCATACCATGACATGGTAAACATTTGGGAATTATTTCTTGGAGGTGTAATAAATGTACAGTGAAACTTGAAATCAACAAAGTAAATTGCTATTCCCAATTACATGGGATGATGAGTTTTTTGTGGCATGTACCATTTGGGATTTAGAACAAATATATACTTTATGTTCTGCCTGAGAGCAAATCATGCCCAAGGGATGAAGATAGTTTCATGACACTCCAACTCCATTCCTGAGCAATCCACATTATTCGCTGTACAGAGATAATATGAAGGTCAGAATTCATTAACCCTTTTTAGCACAAGCAGAATCAATAAACAAATGACCACAAATGAACTCAACCAATGCAAATTGGTGTATTCAGACCATTAAGGAAGTTTAACTAAAAGCTGATTTAGCAAAGAAATGCCACAGCTGTATACCCAGGGTTCTTACAGTGAGGGAAAAAAGTATTTGATCCCCTGCTGATTTTGTACGTTTGCCCACTGACAAAGAAATGATCAGTCTATAATTTTAATGGTAGGTGTATTTTAAAAGTTAGAGACAGAATAACAACAACAAAAAACAGAAAAACACATTTCAAGAAAGTTATAAATTGATTTGCATGTTAATGAGGGAAAAAGTATTTGATCCCCTATCAATCAGCAAGATTTCTGGCTCCCAGGTGTCTTTTATACAGGTAATGAGCTGAGATTAGGAGCACTCTCTTAAAGGGAGTGCTCCTAATCTCAGCTCGTTACCTGTATAAAAGCAATCAATCAATCAGATTCCAAACTCTCCACCATGGCCAAGACCAAAGAGCTGTCCAAGGATGTCAGGGACAAGATTGTAGACCTACAAGGCTGGAATGGGCTACAAGACCATCGCCAAGCAGCTTGGTGAGAAGGTGACAACAGTTGGTGCAATTATTCGCAAATGGAAGAAACATAAAATAACTGTCAGTCTCCCTCGGTCTGGGGCTCCATGCAAGATCTCACCTCGTGGAGTTTCAATGATCATGAGAATGGTGAGGAATCAGCCCAGAACTACACGGGAGGATCTTGTTAATGATCTCAAGGCAGCTGGGACCATAGTCGCCAAGAAAACAATTGGTAACACACTACACCGTGAAGGACTGAAATCCTGCAGCGCCCGCAAGGCCCCCCTGCTCAAGAAAGCACATGTACAGGCCCGTCTGAAGTTTGCCAATGAACATCTGAATGATTCAGAGGAGAACTGGGTGAAAGTGTTGTGGTCAGATGAGACCAAAATCAAGCTCTTTGGCATCAACTCAACTCGCCATGTTTGGAGGAGGAGGAATGCTGCCTATGACCCCAAGAACACCATCCCCACCATCAAACATGGAGGTGGAAACATTATGCTTTGGGGGTGTTTTTCTGCTAAAGGGACAGGACAACTGCACCGCATCAAAGGGACGATGGATGGGGCCATGTACCATCAAATCTTGGGTGAGAACCTCCTTCCCTCAGCAAGGGCATTGAAAATGGGTCGTGGATGGGTATTCCAGCATGACAATGACCCAAAACACACAGCCAAGGCAACATGGAGTGGCTCAAGAAGCACATTAAGGTCCTGGAGTGGCCTAGCCAGTCTCCAGACTTAATCCCATAGAAAATCTGTGGAGGGAGCTGAAGGTTTGAGATGCCAAATGTCAGCCTCGAAACCTTAATGACTTGGAGAGGATCTGCAAAGAGGAGTGGGACAAAATCCCTCCTGAGAGGGTGGCCAACTGCAAGAAACGTCTGACCTCTGTGATTGCCAACAAGGGTTTTGCCACCAAGTACTAAGTCGAAGGGGTCAAATACTTGTTTCCCTCATTAACATGCAACTCAATTTATAACTTTTTTGAAATGCGTTTTTCTGGATTTTTTTGTTGTTATTCTGTCTCTCACTGTTAAAATACACCTACCATTAAAATTATAGACTGATCATTTCTTTGTCAGTGGGCAAACATACAAAATCAGCAGGGGATCAAATACTTTTTTACTTCACTGTACATCCAAATAAACCTCTCCAAAAAGTGAAGCATTGTATATTGACCAACAGTGTATCTGTCAAAAATAAAAATAGTTACGTGTATTTCCAAGTACACCAAGTTCAAATGTAGACTCTGGAAGTCAATATTTTGTGATTCCACATTTGAGGAGGCACTTCCTGGCTTTCAATTGGTTCATCAGTTTCTCAAGAGGGATCTCACTCCTCCATGCATAATCTCTCCCGTCTCTCCAGGTCCATGGCCCTAAACACTCAGACAGACTAATCTTTAATATTGGTCTCACCAGTGTCCTGCCCTTAACTCCAATGTAACATTATGGATTGAACTTGACAAGTGAGTTAAAAAAAAAAACTACAGCAAGCCTAAATAATTTATTACAAATGAATTGACCAGAATACACACCAATACACTGCTGACATTCTGCAACTGAATGTGTACAGTGTTTGTGGGTATGATAGCTAACAGTGAGGGAAAGTTAATAACAAACATTGCAATACAATGGCAGCAAAGATAGCTTTCTTTTTCCTTTGGAGGTGAATCAATTTTCATACAGTTGTACTGCAAGATTATAATTAAGAACCAATAATTCTGATAGCTAGTGATTATATTTTCTCATTTAAGGAAAATAACAGTTTTGTTTAGATGATTTTTATTGGTCATTTTAGGGACTCAAAACCTGTACAAATTCTAATTAAAAAGCACACATTTCTTTTTCCATTCCTAAATGAACACTGAATGGACTACTTTGTTTGCCACTAAGGGATTCCAATGTTTTATACAGCAATATCCCGGCCAAGCCAATGGCAGTTTACAGAAGTTAAACCACTTCTGAGCTTTAACAGGAAAGACCAAAAACGGGGCTTGCAGACATATAATAATGCAAACAACAGAAGATAACACAACAGTTACTACCAGGGAATCAACCTAGATTAGTGTTGTATTCCAGTGTTGCAGACTTTATTAGTGTATATTGGACTTGAGCAGACAACTGCGGTTTGCTTCATTTTGCAAGTCAATTTATATCCCAGTAAATTCTTCAGATGTGTTTTCATACACCGTACAACACTTCATCCAAGTTTATTCAAATATAAGAATTGACAAACATAACCCCTGCTCTCTGAAGGTCTTTCATTACCCAGCAATCTCTGACCTGTTGGATGAATGTACTTCGTCAATTGAACAAAAATGCAGCATGTTTTCTATATTATGCTATGCTTTTTGGCTTCAGAATCACATCCATCTTACTCAAGTTTCTTCAAACCCTGGGGCAGGGGTGGGGGCCCTCTAGTCAGACACAGTGTTCCCACGTGGGGCCAACCGCTGACCCCCAGAAGTAAGTAAACACCAGTTACATAAGCATAACAGGAACATAACACCTGAACATATACACACATACCCCACATGACTCCCCCAGTCCCAGATCGCTACAGTATATATTTATTGAAAAAGGGGGTATTTTGTAAAGCAAAAGATCTGTATTTAATTCTGACTGTAAATACATCATAAAAATACATTTTTGACAGTGACCCCTTTTAGTAAAAGCCCAGAATGATTTGCAACTATTCATGTTTTGTGACCCCAAAACTTTATTAAAAGGAACAATTTACATTATTACGCATATATCAAGTACCATAATTATTCAACAGTAGTACATCCAGAGCAGTAGTAGAAAACAGATTTTACTCCCTCATTTATTGAAAAGTCAATAATTCACTTTTTCATTTATTCATCTAGTGCCAATCTTTGTTATAATAAGTGCAGTTTTTTTTTCAGTTCTGTGCCCCTAGACTAGGTTCTAAGAATTGAACTGTGCCAATACTTCAAGCAATACCAAAGCTGTCTATGCTCATAGTTTTAAGATTAATATGTATTTGTATTTATTTATTTGTTTATTAAGTATTTAATTGTGTAATTTGTCTGAATGTGTATTTAGTAGAAAGCTTTTTTATAGATAGCATTTAACACAAAAATTTAAAGAATTATGTTCAGTACCAAAGTTTTCATTATTATGTGGTGCTTGTTTGAATATCAGTATTAATAATGAACAGAAATAGACCTATTTCATATGCTTCTTACACATAATTCTGGGGGAAATAAATACTGTAAAATACAGTGTTTTGTATCTGTATCATTGATGGGAAAAGATTGTCTGAGGTGTCTTGAATTTGTGATCACAGATTCAGCCAGCTTAAAAAACAAGAACAAAAACACTTTACTTCATATATTTTAAAACATTTATTTTATGCCAAATGCTCTGAAAAGAATTTAAGATGGAAACAAAAATGTCAACACGTCAAGTGTTCATGAGCGAGTAGAAGAATATGGAGTTAAGGTGTCAGCACAAATAAGAGCAGAAAGAAAGAGCAGGGATTCGGTGGTTAGGTTGCAAACAATAAATCTTTCTTCGGCTGTAACTTTAAAAAGACAGTACCTGATGTCAGCTGTGCGTAAATTGGGTTAGGGTTTAGGGTTAAGGGTTAAGGGTTAAGGGTTAAGGTTCAGGGTTAGGGTTAAGGTTAAGGTTCAGGGTTAGGGTTAGGGTTAGGGTTAGGGTTAGGGTTGAAATTTGCATTTGGAGGGTCAAAGTTTGAGCTTTTTAAATATATATGATAAAATATGAGTAAAACAATGTGAGTTAGGAATGAAAGAGAACAACCTTTACCCTATCTGTGTCTTGTTAAACAGAGCCATCTTAAATCATCATTGTAGGTCTTATCTGTTTTTATTAACTTGGCCCAGCTGAGCACTGTACCCAGATGATTATAACTATCAGCAGAGCACTGATGATGTTCACATGGGGTTATATGACTAACACCAGATCTGTATTTAGCTGACCGCTCTTCTTTGCTTTGGTTTTTAACACATAATCATATACAGTGGCAGTAGGAAATATTCACCCCCCTTTGATTTATACAACCTACTCAACACTTCAAAGGGGCGAGATACATTTTAAGTGCAACAAGAGTTCATGAAAAATGCTAATCAGAAATGTCTTGTTTAGAGAAATATTCACCCCCCTGAGTCATTAATGGGTAAAACCACCATGGGCAGCATTTATATCTGTGAGTCTTTTGGGGGATAGTATCAGGTTTGCACATCTGGATTGTGCACTCTTTCTTCTTGGCATAATTGTTCAAGCTCTGTCAAGTTGGATGGGGATCATTGATGGACAGCAATCTTCAAGTCTACCCATAGATGTTCAATCAGATTCAAGTTCAGGGTTTGATTAGGCCACTCTAGGACATGCACTTTCTTGTTTTTAAGCCACTTGTTTTGGCTGTGTGCTTGGGGTCATTCTCCTGCTGAAAGGTGAATCTCTGTCCCAGTCTTAGGTTTTTTGCAGTCTGAAGCAGGTTTTCCGCAAGCATTTGCCTGTATTTAGCTCCATCCCTTTTGCCCTCTACACTGACCAGTTTCCCAGTCCCTGCCAACGCAAAGCAATATCATGATGCTGCCACCACCATGCTTCACAGTAAGGATGGTGTTCCCTGGGTGATGAGCTGTGTTAACACTTTGCATTTAGACCGGATAGTTCAATTTTTGTTTAATCGGACCACTGAATCATTTGCCACATCTTTTAAATGGGCTTTATTCAGAAATGGCTTCCTTCTAGCCACTCTTCCATACAGGCCAAATTTGTGGAGTACCTGAGCTATTGTAGACACATGGACAGTTTTTCCCATCTCAGTCATGGAACGCTGTAGGTCATTCAGAGTTGTCATTGGCCTCCTGGTGGCTTTTCTAACCAATGCCCTTCTTACCCAGCTGCTCAGTTTGGGAGGACGGTCTGCTCTAAGCATATTCTGGGTGGTGCAGTATACCTTCCACTTCCTAATGAGCGACATCTATGCTCCAAGAGATCTTCAGTGCCTTTTAAATATGTTGACACCCCTCCCCATATCTGTGCTTTTCCACAGTTTTACCCCAGTTTTGTTTTGATTGCTCCTTAGTCTTCATGATAGTATCTTTGCTTTGAATAAATGCCCCAACTGTGGGACCTTACAGACCTTTATTGCACAGATGCACTTTATTCAACTTACTGTGTGAATTCTGAAGGCTAGTAGTTGCAACTGTGCTTACTTAGGAGTGTCATAGCAAAGGGGGTGAATACTTATATAATGGAGACTTTCAGTTTTGTATTTTTATTTGTTTTTTGAAAGTGTGGAGTAGGTTGTGTAAATCAACAAAAAAGATCCCATTTTAAATACATACAAATTTCTGGTTGTAACAAACAAATAAAAACATCCAAGGTAGTGAATACTTTCATTAGTAACTGTAAATTGTGTAGGTTTTAAATAAGTCTTTCTAGCTGCTTGGCATTATAGTTCTAGATGTCATAATATAAAAAAAGCAATAACTGCTTGTGACATTGTGGAACTTTGCGGAAATGTGGTTTATTTTTTTTTTAGAAATTGCATAAGAAAATAATTGACTATTCTCAGAAGGTTCTGCCTTTTCTTTTCAAAAAGTTCTTAATTTCTGTGAATATTTGCTTTCACTGTCTGATGACTGAAAACAAGCAGAGCTGATTCATCCTGCTGACTTCCAGCTTCATTTACTGTTTCTTTGTGTAAACAGAGATCTAAGGTTCAGTGGGTGCTGTCATTGTCTTTGAAATGTAATGTTGTTTACTATTCATAATTATTTTAAAGGAAAGAATAACATCAAAGGCTTCTTCCTAGGAAGGAATTGTCTCTTCAAAGTGCCACATATTAAGTCTCTTGCCCGAAAATACTTTCTAAACAAATAGAATCAAATGAATTGCTGAGGAGAAAAGGGGCATGCAGGAAATAAGTATCATTAATATTCATTTTTTCTCTCTTTTATTAGTAGTGGCAGGATTTTCTATTAGACATAAATTTGTCAGGTTATTTAATGTAATTTGGCTGAGAAAATTTAATTTCCCAGGAGGGAAGAATCTATGTGACTGAATTCCCCTAATGTGTAAAGAAAAAATGCTGGCTAAAATGGAAGTTCCTGGTTGTTTGATATTACACTGGGCAATTATTTGAACGACAGCACAAAATAAGAAAAAGCCTACTTTTGCAATATACAGTGCTTTCAGTCTGCATTTTAATTGTTTAAATCATTATGAGTCACTGTAGAGATGCTCTCAATTTTGTGTAACACAGGTGACACCTTAACCAAGCTATAGTGTATATACAATTTAAGCAGAGCAAATGGAAACCACCAGTATATTTTGATGATTTACCCATGACATACAGTATAAGGGATCAAATAGTCTGCCCTACACATCAGAGATATGAGAGAATTACGGTCTAATATTCCTAATCAGATCAAATTCATATGACTTAGTTATAGTTTTACTGTACCATTACAAAGGTCATTTCTATTAGTATTTTCTCCTTCAGTGAGAACTGAACTAATATCCAGTTGGTGGCTGAGATATTGGGCTCCAAGTTTGTTCTTTGCCTAAAACCCCACTTTTAGCACTGTAAACCTGAAATGTCAGGTGTATTACCAGGCTGCTTATTCCCCAGCTGTGACCAGTACTTTTAGGTTTTGTGTTCAGTTGGGTGGACCTACAGGGGCACTGTTAGGTAGCATCAGTGAGATAAACCTTGTCTAGCTGCTCAATGGCAACTCCTGTTCAGATAACTAAGGTTGCATCTGCAACCCTACGTTATCTCAGTTAACGCAAGTGACAGAAATTTTATTTTATAATATGGTATTTTTCTTAATATAACAAGAAAATGTTAACTGAATGTGCAAAAGTTACACCATGCTTTAAAAATCTCCATTACAGTACAGAAACTTGCCTTAATATAAAATTAAGTCTTCTGCCACTAATCAATTAAAAATGTTATTCAAACAAAATTAATTACATTAATAAAGTATATAATCTACATTTCTTACCTAGACAGATGTAGAGTACCTAGACAAAGTAGACATACAGTATCTGGTTATCCTCTGTGTTTTTGCAAGAACTTAGCATTTTGTTTTTGTATGTCATTGAAAAGCCAGGCAGAATACTAATATCAAGGGAGAGAGAGGCCTTTGGCTAAAACTATTTTCTAATTAGAAAACAAATAAGGTTTCATAAACTTGCAGATCCAATATACACGTTGTTTTATTATCATTTACTAGAAGAAGAAGAATTTCATTATGCAGAGAAAATGTTCAAAGCAATTCTACTCTGAAACCTTAACCGGATAAGAATCATGAAGCCTAAGGGCACGCAATTTGGGTATCCATTTTAATGAAGTACACTAATTTCTCTTCTTTATTAACTGCAACAGTATTGATTTTACAACACTTAAAATTGATCACAAAATAATAATAAAGAATGGAATGACTAAGTTAACTAATAAAAATAAGCAATTTATAAAATAAATATTATTTTTTGTTATATAGATATATATACACTCACCTAAAGGATTATTAGGAACACCATACTAATACTGTGTTTGACCCCCTTTCACCTTCAGAACTGCCTTAATTCTACATGGCATTGATTCAACAAGGTGCTGAAAGCATTCTTTAGAAATGTTGGTCCATATTGATAGGATAGCATCTTGCAGTTGATGGAGATTTGTGGGATGCACATCCAGGGCACGAAGCTCCCGTTCCACCACATCCCAAAGATGCTCTATTGGGTTGAGATCTGGTGACTGTGGGGGCCAGTTTAGTACAGTGAACTCATTGTCATGTTCAAGAAACCAATTTGAAATGATTCGACCTTTGTGACATGGTGCATTATCCTGCTGGAAGTAGCCATCAGAGGATGGGTACATGGTGGTCATAAAGGGATGGATATGGTCAGAAACAATGCTCAGGTAGGCCGTGGCATTTAAACGATGCCCAATTGGCACTAAGGGGCCTAAAGTGTGCCAAGAAAACATCCCCCACACCATTACACCACCACCACCAGCCTGCACAGTGGTAACAAGGCATGATGGATCCATGTTCTCATTCTGTTTACGCCAAATTCTGACTCTGAATGTCTCAACAGAAATCAAGACTCATCAGACCAGGCAACATTTTTCCAGTCTTCAACTGTCCAATTTTGGTGAGCTTGTGCAAACTGTAGCCTCTTTTTCCTATTTGTAGTGGAGATGAGTGGTACCCGGTAGGGTCTTCTGCTGTTGTAGCCCATCCGCCTCAAGGTTGTACGTGTTGTGGCTTCACAAATGCTTTGCTGCATACCTCGGTTGTAACGAGTGGTTATTTCAGTCAAAGTTGCTCTTCTATCAGCTTGAATCAGTCGGCCCATTCTCCTCTGACCTCTAGCATCAACAAGGCATTTTGGCCCACAGGACTGCCGCACACTGGATGTTTTTCCCTTTTCACACCATTCTTTGTAAACCCTAGAAATGGTTGTGCGTGAAAATCCCAGTAACTGAGCAGATTGTGAAATACTCACACCGTCCCGTCTGGCACCAACAACCATGCCACGCTCAAAATTGCTTAAATCACCTTTCTTTCCCAATCAGACATTCAGTTTGGAGTTCAGGAGATTGTCTTGACCAGGACCACACCCCTAAATGCATTGAAGCAACTGCCATGTGATTGGTTGGTTAGATAATTGCATTAATGAGAAACTTAACAGGTGTTCCTAATAATCCTTTAGGTGAGTGTATATATATATATATATATATATATATATATATACCCAGGGGTGTACAAACCTCAATTACTCAGAGACAATGCAACTATAAAAGTTAAATTTTGAACCCTAGTGCAGGACAAATATGAAACTGCATTGCAGGGCATATAATTGTTCACAGATGTATAATGAGAACAACACTGATGTAAGTATGCCTCATGTTAGCAATTCAGATGCTTATATTACAAAAACAAACAAAACAAAAAAGTGCCATAATTTTCTTCATAGGATACCTTGTTGTCTATATTTAAAAACACTAACCTAGTAGGTTTGGTTAATTTGACTCCCAACACGTTTTGCTGAAATTCTGAGCTGACTGTTAAGCAGAGAATTAACTCAGTACGCTGAGGCCAGAGACTTGTTATCATTATTTTTGTTGTCAACAAATTGGAAAATGTTATTTTTGAGCCTGTTTCTCTTTCCAGAAAACGCCGTACAATTATTACCTCAAGGAGCGCAGTGGCAACCTGGAATTGAAGAATGTACTGACTTGAGTGACTGTGACCCTGTTGACACTTACTAGGGCATCCCAGGGCTGCCTCAGATTTTGTCCTGCTTTTTTTCTGACCCCGTTCACAGTTGAGGTTTTAGGAGGCCTAAGTGCTTTCACATATGTAGCTAAAAAGGAGGCCTAAACTTGTGATGAAATGCATGCCAGGAATGAAACAAATCTGCAAAAACAAACCAGATACTTGTGACACTATGGATTTATGTAACAACTTATTAATATTGACCTAATCACTTCTATATTGTAAAGTGCTATATTGTCTTTGAAAGACGTGTTGGTTTAGCAGCATGGTTCTATCGGGAATAGAATTGATATATTCTGTCTGTTCCACAAGTCTAAAAGTGCTGTTATATTATTCCCCCAAAGCTAAGCACATTTAGTAGGACGTCTACATTACATTAAATCACAATACAGGATATCATCATATGTATTATTATGTATTATGTATGTGTATAACGTATATACACACACACACACACATACAGTGTGTGTGTGTATATATATATATATATATATATATATATATATATATATATATATATACAACTGCTGTGATGGGTTTATCTCTGCTCTGCTGCTCAGCATTTTTTCTCAGAATGGATGTGTAGTAACTCACCTAAACTGGGGACTATTGTTGTTTTTACACATCCACCTACTGAAGAGAGGAAATGTGGATAAATGATACGAGCAGACTGTTTTACCTGTTTGTGTGCCTGTGTATGTGTTTTTATATTTTTCTTAGGGGGATTACATGGTTTAGTTTTAGAAATTTTAGCTTTTGCGTTTTCTTGTTTTATTATGGTTCAAGTTAGGATAGGGTCTTTTACCATTTTATCACCCCTTGTTATTAAAAGTGATTTTAAAATTAGTATTTTATTTGGATGTGTTCCAAAGGTTATATTGTGCAAAAGCAACAGATTGTGTCCTGGCACTCTTGGTTAACAGATTAATTGCCTGCAAAAGGAATAAAATGGTACTCACCTGAGTCTGTGATGCGTGTCCTTTGATCCATGCCGAACTTGCATGTGGCAGCGGTGCTAAGGCTCCTAATCATCATAAATATCTGGGGTGGCGTAGTCATTATTTCACACAGTGTTATAGACCAGCCGCCATCTATATCATCAGTCCATTCCCTTGTATAATGAAATCAATAAATACAGTAAATAAACTTAAACATTACATAATTTCAGTATATGCACAATAACCAAATTTTAACAGGCCTGTAGTATAAGACATAGGCATTAAAACCCCTGCAGTATCTATGTTTTAACCAGAATTGTGGGAAACTCCAGACTGTAAGCAGCTTATTGTTTGGTATGGCAGCAATCCACACTATATCACTGGGGGATTTTTGCCTACAGATATGATTAAGGGACAGTACAGTTACAGGTTCTTCTTTTGAGATCAATTCAGTTGCTAAGTTATTAAAATATTGCAAAAGGCATTAAAGTATGTATTTAAAAAAAACAGTGGGATAGACAACATATTAGGTGAATTATAGTATAAGAATTATAGGTACAAGTTAAGATACACTATGGCAAGCCAAATTATAATTTTGAGTTATATTTAATTCATTTAGAGATACCTCAAAATATTTGAAGATATCTTGAAATGCATTCATAGATATCTCTAAATGATAATAGATACACTAGGGGCCATCTTTGCTAGAGTAAGAGATAACAATCCCTCAATTCACATTGACTTCTCATGCATGCTTCCAGGAATGAGAACAGCCTCCTCAGAAGACATGAAAAGGCAGGCCTAGATCTCTGATATCTTGACTACACTTGTGGAACTATTTTCCAAATTACATCAGGTTCTTGACAATGTATAACATAATACTGTTCTTGCTTAGATGAGTACAGTGTGCTTCGACTACCTGCAATATCAGAACATCACTTATTTCTTCAGAACTGTTGTATGGTGCATGACTGGTTAAAAGTATTGTATTATTATTATTATTAGCAGCAGTTTTTAATTTGAACTTGTTTAAATATGGTAGAATTTCCTATTTGTTTTCATGGTGATGTTTATTCAGTCCCCTGTAGTGGGAAACGAAAAAGAAAAGGGGGAGAAAGTACAGTGAATATGTATTCATGCTTGACATATACAAATAACTTAAAATGACTATATGCTGATTCATCATGAAACAGAAAGGGCATTCTGTGTGTAGAATCTATTATATCCATGTCAAAAATGCCTCCTAGGTTATACAAAAAAAAAAACGAAAAGAATGTGCTGATGCACATGTTCTGGGTTTGTGCTTATATGGAACAAAATATAAATAACATTTGCAACAATAAGAACATATCAAAGTCGTTTGTAGTGTTTGTAATATTGGTTTTCAAGTCTGTAGTATTTATTAAAAATATCTTTAAAAAGGATACTTACAACATTTTTTTTTTGTACAGCTGTAATGTATTTTACATGTGAATCAATCCAGCCTCTTCAGAAGCATCAAACCAGTGTTGAATGTTGACTATAATTTGTTCAGTTTCCATTCACAGAAGAAATATGTAATGGATTTCTCTCAGATTCATCTCATGCTGGACTCGTCCCCAGAGCGCAGCTGTGTGTATTATTTTCCAGCAGTTTGATCAAAGGCTCCCTCTATCTTCATGGGACTTTAAATAATACATTCTAGCATTGTAACATGCATGAGCAATCACACTGAAAACCACTTATTAGTAGAAAAAAAATGCATTTTTATTACAGACCAATATCAGAGATGGGAACAATTATAAGGTTCACATCTATATGTTACCTGTCTATATATTACACTTACAGTAAATAACAAATTAAAACAATGCCAAATCGAACTACCAATGACAATAAGTACTACAAATACAAAGATAAATGCATACATACCGTGACTAAATGAAATGCTCAGCGATGCCCAGTATTCACTGAAATAAACTTATAGTTTATAACTTATATAACTTATATAACTTATAACTTAAGTTAAACTTATAGACTGTTAAAATAAATTACAATGAATAATAAAATGAAAGCTTTATTTTTGCACCTAATCACGTAAAAAAAAAGTGGCTTCCTTGGCCCTTCTTCTGACTGCTAAGGTTTGATATGTTAGGCTGGTAGTTTGTTGTCATCAAACGCAAACACGCATCAGAATGGTCAGTGGGCAGATGGCTTCTAACTGGATCATTCCATGATCTCGGTTTGTCAGACGCTTTCATTTTCAGGTTCACCTCGCAGTGATTTGAACTTTGATACCCAGATACATGAGCTTTGGAAATCAATACGTTCTAATTCAAATCCATCGATGTCCATCCATTCAAAATACAAAAGCTGTATGTCGCTTTTCTTTGTATTGTCGGGGTTCGCAAGAAATGAAAACATCGGTCCTTTGTCTTGAAAGTCTTGGAATCATCAGGTGAACTCATCTTCAGGCTGTTCCATGTATTTGCATATGTCTTCAGTGATCACTCGATGCTGCTAGGAATGGGTTTTCAGCGTGGAGAAGTAACAAAAAGTAGATGCTTGGATATCTCGTCTGAAAACTGATAACTTAGCACAGAAAACTTTCTAGTCTTCATACAGTTGAAGAACGGTTTTCTGTGTCCCTTGTAGATCAGTATTCAGGTCGTTTAAGTGTGATGTGATGTGATGTCTGTCAGAAGCATCAGTTTTGTCAGCCATTTGTCATCTGTAAGGTCTGCATATTATTGAATGCTTTCTTCAAAGAAGAGCTTGACGCATTACCTCGACTCAACCAACGTACATTACTGTGCATTAAATCTCCATATGCAGAATCCATATCGTTCAGAAGTTCACAGAATCTATATGTGTGAATAAAGAGTGGGCAATCAAAAAGTTGAAAATTTTTACAACTGTTGTCATTACTTTGTTTAAATCAGAAGACGAGAGCTTGGTGCACAAGCTCTCCTGGTGAATGACACAATGGAAACGCATCAGTGAACGTCCAATCTCAGTTTCCAGAACTTTTATGAATCCAGCTGTTTTACCCACCATAGCAGGTGCGCTGTCAGTGGTAACAGAAAACACTTTATGCAGATCGATTTGCTGTTGTGTGAAAAGATCTTTGACCACATTAAGTATGTCCATGTTGTCATGCAGAGCACTCAAAGAAAGCAGTTCTTCCTTAACTGTCCCATTGCTACAGTAATGACCAATTATAGCCAGACGGGGGACATAATTTATGTTGTGCTTTCATCCAGCGCAAGGCTCATCACATCACACATTTGTAGAGCTTCAGTCATTTGTTTCCTAACATCAGTTGACATGTCATCTATTCGTCTTTGAACTGTCCTGGCTGACGACGGCATTTCTTCAATACGAGCAATGATGTCCTTCCTGTCTGCAAAGTCATGAAAAAATTCCTCTGCACAGTTTACGAATGCCTCCTTTATGTACTCTCCATCCGTGAAACACTTGCCTTTCTGCGGTATAGCTAGTGCTGCAACGTAGCTTGCCCGTGTAGGTAAAGTTAAAGCCTTTTTAGTCGCAAACTTAGAAAAGCTGGCTGTCTGTTTTTCAAAAGAATCAACAGCTTTTCTCATGGACTCACGTTTGTCTGCTTCACCGACTCGGAATTTTGCTTCATGCTTGGTTGTGAATTACGAGATACCACAATTTCACTGCACAGACTACAAACAACACAATCCCCTTTCTGTTCAAATCCATACTCATCTCTCCATGCCAGCTGAAATTAGCGAATGTCTTAGTTAAATTTTTTTACTTTCCATAGCTGGGCCTCATAATCCCACACTTTACCGTTAGTTTATGATCGATGCTGAACATCTTGTGCTTTAGCTATCATTAAACATTTTAAAAATATTTCCTGGCACTATGAGACCATTTCAATCGTTTTTTTATATATATTTTTTCTGTGGAAGATTCACAGTAGCTAGTGCAGGGGTTCCCCAACTTTTTCGACCCATGGGCCCCTTTGCCGCCCAGATTTTGGCTGAGGACCCCCACCTACCAAAGGATGACAGGGGTGCTAATGATAAAAACTTGCGAGAGTTGGGGGGTTGGGTTGGGGGGCTGGGTGAAGGGGGTTTGAGAATCTCTGAGCTAGTGGATTAAGGATTTGATTTTGTCCTGAAACTTTTCCCTTTTTGGAAGTATTATTTCTTAATCATCTTCGTGAAATATACATAAAAAAGCACATGTGACTGCATACATCACCCACACACACACACACACACACATACACACATGCCGGGGGTTGCTGACCCCTGGTCTACACCTTCAGGGTATCCTAGCATGATCTCTCTGTTGGAGAATCAGCAACAGATTTTGATCAGGTGGGGCAGTAGATAAGGATGGGAGGCAATGTGAAGTCCTAATAGACTATCAGGTAAACTGCAGCTCAGATCCTCGACCAAGAATTCTCAACAATAATCCAGGTGGTGATCAGCAATATAAATATTATCCCAGAGGGTGGGATAATAGCAAGGGTGGCTAAACAGAGGTGGGTTAGAGAGATAATCCCTGATCTATACAAAAATAGTTGAACAAATGTTGTTAAATCTATCTGTGTTGTAGCACTCAGATATTGTTAAATGACACTTCCCATAACAATGGTGAAGTGTCCATATGTGTGGGGAAGTTATGATGTACAAGCAGGTTTGTGAGAAACTTGAGAGAATTAGGCCTGTTTTAAAAAAACAACCCTATAAAACAAAATACATCCACATAGAAGGGTAGTGTATTTCCTTTAGATGTAAAAATTATATAAAACAGGAGAAAAACACATCACATGAAAATGAAGGTCCAGTATTCCTAAGCACAGACTTGAGAGCGACAATCCTACATGTCTGCCTGCAAAACATGGGTTGGCTAGTTACATAAAATATCCTAGTGTATTTTTATTTATTAGTGTAAATGTAGTGCATTAGTTTAAAACATATTCAATCCCAATATAATCAGTGTACTGATTAAAACAACCATGTATGTGCTTTAAAGACATTTAAACAAATGTCACCTATAAAAATTTTATAAAAAATTGAATTTGCTGAGAAAATAGATGGAAGATATATTTTTAAAACCCCGTGCTGTGATTTAATTTTACATCATAATTCCTCACAGACTTCTAGTGGCATTTGTCCAAGCAGCTAATGTCATTTGGCATATCCAGCTAATTACAGGTTATTACCTTAAAGCAAACTAATTTCAACAGGCAAATTATCCTTGAACTCATCTCAGATGGCATCAGATCAGATGAGAAAGTAGCTGTCAACCCAGAAAATAGAATTCAGGCTTGCTTACTGTATTTTAGAGGAAAGTGGCATTTGTGTACCGGCATCACTCATAGCCAGGGAGTAATGAGCTCCTTCTGCTGGCTTATTCTAACTTATTCTACAAAGACTTAATAAACTAAAATAACTTAAATAATACCAACGATAGGTTTGAATATGAATTGACTTCGTGACTTTGCTGATTCACATTTATTCTCCCAGCGTCTTACTGATTATTTCTAGTCTCTTGCAAAGGATTCAAACTCGCGAGCTGCTTAGAGAACAGACATGCTGCACATCTGTTGAAGGAGAAATTGCCAGTTAATGATATTGTAGTCAGTGTTGTTTAAATACACTAGCCTTGGCCTTCTAGCTAGTAGCAGTCACCTGTTACACTTGTTTTAACAGTCTTGTCAGTCCATAGCCTCTCTTCTAGTGAATTCTGAATGATAATTTCAAGGGTTCTTCAGGTAGTGGGACTGGAATTTAGATAAGAATTCAATTTAAAATCTCAGACTTCACGGCCAACATAAATTTCATAATGATACATAGGCTAAGCATCATTTTATGAAGGCAAATCATTATATTTGCATATCTTTATGAAGTGATATGAGAGGGAGAAATTAGCAGCTTGTTTTTGTTTTCTTGTCTTTGTTTTTTTTTTTGTCTACTGTTCTTTAGCAAATCTTTGTCCTTTTCCCTTTGGATTATTTGTATGATGTGCCAAGCAATTGTTATCTTTCAGTACCGAAAAATGCATATTACTTTTTTTTTTTAAGACCGAATCACCCATATAATTAGAATTTCACTCTGATAGAGCTTTTGGAAACAATATCTGTGCTACTGCTGTGTTTGATAATTCTTTGCGTTATCTTTCTTGGTATTTGGGTGGGATGCACATGGAAAAAAAAACTCAAGCATATTTTCTTGTTCATCTACTGCTTACACAGATGAGCAAACAAAACTTGGAACTTTTTGTGTGTTGCAGTTCCTGAGATTTTAATGAATGGCAGGATCTTTTGTGTGAGCACTGCTGAGCTGGATGCCTTGCAGAGTTAACCCCCTGACAGGGATGAGAGAGCAAACATAAATTGCTTGAACAGAGAAAAAAACATGCTACCCTTCTGGGAGATAATACCACCAGTGCATCTACAGACCTTATTAGGCATGGAGACATGGGCAGAATAAATATAAGCCTTTTTGTTTTCAAAGTCATGATCAAAAGAGAAATGAGGCTCTGGCTTTTTTTAAGCTGTGGTCATGTCTCAAAAACGAGAAGCTAAAAAGTGCTCTTCCTTTCCAAAGGAACATTTTTGTCCTCACAGAAGTGTTTTCTAAAGCCGTGCTGATATTATGCCAGCGCTATGTAAAACAAAGCAACAAAGAAAGCATTGTGTCAAAGCACACGCGTATACAGAAGGGCCAGTTCAAAGAAATATAAGTGAAAGAATACAACAAAAAGCACAGTATTTTTTATTTATTTAATGAAACGATAATGCCATATTATTGAATAAATATGCTTGTAAAATATTCAGTCATTGACTGTATTTCTATTTATATAAGCTGGGGTTACTGTTAAAACTGGGATAATAATTAAATGCATTATATTTGTAATTATACATACAAGAGCATCAATTACATTACAGCCATGTTAGTAACAAATATAAATATTGTGATACATGTATAATGATCCCCTGTCTGCAAAAGTACAGATGGGTAGAAATGGCACAAGGTACACATACATATTGGATTAAAGGAGTTTAAATAAGAGGTTTTTATTGGCATTTTCAAGAGGAAGCTTATGCATCTGTCTACTGAATTGTATAAATGCTTTAATAATTGTCACAATCACAAACATGTTTTTGGTAAATGATATTGCTTGAGCACTCCAATGGATTTAGCTTTCATTAAAATATACTTAGGTCTCTACAGACAAAAAGCCAGTTACAAATTGGAAGAGAAACTTGCACTTCATTCTTACTTTTAAACTCCCTCCTCAAATTCTGAACTTTACCATTGTAAGCAGATGAATATTCAATTACCCCTGCTTTCTCCTACTCATTTTTGGAGACCAACCATCTGCATCTCCATCTTTATCATTGCAACCAGGCTTCCAACACCTAGGACTTGAAGTGATGAGTAAACCTAACAGACTGCGGGCAAACTTTTTGCAGGTTCTGTTAAGAGCTTTAACACCATCATATTGAAACTACAGTGAGTGATTTAGTTATCTCTCAGCTCTGACACTATGGCATTGTGTGGGGGGATTGTACTATCAGAACCCTCAGGCGAACTAAAACACTTCAAAGAGGCTTAGCTCATTATGTGTTGCAACAGCGAAAGTACTGCCAGCTCTCATTAATGAATTCTGTCTGCCAGTCTAGAGTATCACCCTCAAAACTATGGCACCAGACGTCACATTGTCCTAGTTGAAGTAATCAGCTGTGGAATGTTTTTTTTTTTTTTTCTCATAAATTCACAAAGCCTCTTCCTCTAATTCCAATCTATATAGCTTAATGCATTGGAATGTATATTTGTGTACAAGCAGGAATAAGTCACACAAATATCAAGTATAGAAGTTAATTTTCAAGCCACCACAATACCTGCACTGTGTAGAGTTACAAAATGTTTTTTCAAAGTATCAGGAAAGAGTAAACAAAGTCCAGTGAGTTAGATACAATTGCATGTAATGAAGAAAAACATTCACCCAACTGAATAACATTTACTTATTGTAAAACAATGAAAATGTATCCAGTGACACAACAATAACAAATAACATCACTTTAGCAGGAATTAGGTGAATCCTTACAAGACTGCAATTTAATTGTATAGTCCTTTTCTGAATACCCTTTGCTGTTTAAGCAAAAACTCACTTCAAAATGCCCTTATAAGTGTCTTAGAGTTATTAGGTTGTTTTATTTTTCTAAGAGTTCTCGTTTTATGTGTAATCATCGTGCTATAAGGGAAAGCAGTCTGGGCTGGGGCTCAAACCCCATTTGTTAGCACTGCAGGGAAGCTCATTACTGCATTGCTAAATGGCCCGGATCACATGGCAGGGAAGTATCGACTGCTACGTGCCCCCCTGGAACTGTATCAGAGGGCATGCACATTATATATTCAATATACTTTAATTTAGGGGTATTTTAGTTGACTGTTTGTGCGGATTGCGTATGGCAATAAACACATCTGTTCTAATTAAACCACGGCTAAAAATAAATGAAATGTGGATTATGTCATAAATGCATGTTGAATTTCAGGATTTCAGGATTCAGTATGAATTCAACAGGACATGATCATTAAATGTACAGGAATAGATAAAATGGTGATCCATATAATCCATATAAATCCATATAAATGTTACACAGAGATGACAGTAGCCAAACATGTAGTAAAACTCAAGTTCAATCACGTGCCTTGGATTACCTTTAAAATGTGTATCAATGAAAGATGACTTTAAAATTATAACAACAGTTAATACTCAAGAAAAGTTTTACATTGAAATTTCCAATGTACAGTATTATGTATGCCTATTAGTAGAGCTGGCTATTTTCAACATTTATTTATTTTGTCACCACCTGCTTTAAAAGCTGTAATTAGCTGCTAATCCATGTCCATTTTTCAATTAAATCAGATCTGATGTCAAATCACACATTTATTAATTACAGCTTTCCATTAAAAGTACACTCTTTAATTTGCAATTGAGAGATACAGAGCAATACTCCTGTTTGACTAATTAACCACTCATTGTGCAGTCCCGTGATTCTCAGAGTGCAAAGATAGAATCATTGCAACAAATCCTGTTAGCTGATTTGTGTTTAAAAATTCAAAAACAAGTCAACTAATGAGATGTACTCTCAATAAGCCTTTCACAATGACTGACTTATGTATCACTCTGTATAACCTGATTGTATTTTAAAGAGCAACACTTTAATGGATAGCAATTAGTAATAAATGCGTTATTCATCATCAGATCTGTCATTTAATTGAGAAATGGACAAAGATTAACAACGCTAATTACGGCTTTTAAGATGGGTAGTGACCGCAAAAATAATCATTGAAAGTAGGGCACCCTACCTATTCGATACAGAATACAGTATGTTATATTATTATGTACTCCAATTACAGATAATCAATTTCTAGAAATTAATATTATTCATAAATTAAAACTATGTAATTGTAATATGTACAAAATGATCTTCTGATTGTTTCAGAAGATAACTTCTGCATAAGAAGGCATATTTTTGTGTAAACAATTTTACACTAATTTGTTGTAATTATAATTGTGCGGATTTAATTGGAAATAAACCTGTTTTGTTTAATTGAACACCAAATGTTCAAACATATCAGATGGGAATCAGTGTTTTTTAAGCAAATAGATTCTCAGGCATATGAAAAAATAGCAAGGTAATTCTGAGGACGTAGTGCTTCTGCTAAAACCAGTTTGAAGTGAGTTCTCCTCATTCACAACGTGGGTGGTCAGGTCCAACAGAAGTTGATAATGCAAATGTCAAAGGTGTTTTAATAGAAATATCAAAGCAGAAGAGGTTAGCTTGTGCTTTGGCTAGGTAGATTACACAGAATGTATGCCACCTGGCTCCAAATCACAAGGTAACACCAATGAAAGAGCTTCAGATGCATTAATTATATGATGCCTAATCTAGCAAGCAGAGACAGAATGTCAGAGGGGAGTTTAGAGCTGAAGTGCCTTGAAGCATAAGCTATATATCCAAACATCTGCTCAAGATTTAATTTAAATTAGTCCTGAGGCAACTTAATGCATGCCCCATAGTACATAGACCAAATAGAGCAAAGATGGCTCCTATTAGCCCAATGGAAATCACTGTACCTTTTCATGGAATACATAGAGCTTAGACGTGAAAGATATGATACTTCTGCAGCATCAGGATGTTCTGCCATGTAACAAGACAGAATGTCAATGTATGTCGACATTAATATCAAAGTTTAAAATACAAAGACTAATTAAAATATACTTGTATGCGTATATATTTTAAGTTTGAAGAATTGTTATATATGCTCTTTCCGTGTTATTGAGTAGGATTCACTTTCTGGTTATCAAAAGGCAGTCAAAGATAAATTATTTTAATCTTCTTTAATCATTTGATATTGTTACCTTTCTAAATTACATGTTACTCAATGCCTCGTGAAATTACAAAAAATAAATAACATTTTCAGCCTAATTTCAGGAGACCGGATGTTGGCAGCATATGTAGAAAAACGATTTTAGGCAGGCAAAAAGATGGAAGATGTATAGTCAGAAGTAACATAATTGAATGCTAGGTTGATACTTTACATTCTAGTAGATACAGTGGAATCACATCAAACACAGATTTAACTTATGCATATGTTATACATTTATACGTACATATTACTGTACATGGTTGTATACACAAAACCATGTATATTGTACTTAATGGGCAATTTAAGGGATTTCCAAGAGAATTTGCAATTCCACTGTATAACCTTCTATACCATATTGAGAAAATGTAATACCTGTATTCCAGTTACTTCTAAATAATTCAGTATTCTATATGGCAAAGCAGAAAACATATCAAAAGCACTACAAGATTTATTGACTGTAGTCACAGTGTAAATGACTGCAATAACACCACCTCCAGTCATTGTGTTAACTGTGTATGAGGACGAAACAGTTAAAGTAGTTGTAACATGCTTATTACATAGTAATAAGTCATATTAATGATTCAAATATGCTGAAAACTAGCATTCTAATAAGCACGTCTACAAAGTGTTGGGAAAGGAGAAAGAAAGATTATTTTAATTTATTTTCAGTTCTGTATCTGAGTACAGAAGGGTCACCAATTACAATACAATAGCTCAATTGGTATAATTTGTAAAATAATACCATGTCCAGTCCCTTTTATCTGTACCAAGGTTGAACATGACCTGTCATATATCACATTATTATTTCACACTAGCGTATCTTGGTTATTTTGATTTTCACACGTTTATTTAATTAATGATTATTAAATTTCTTACAGCCCATTTTAGCAATCCCAGTATTATGCACTGGACTGTAAAGGTCAGTTCTTTGTAAACATGAAGGCCATTTTGTGTGGCCAGGAGACGTAAGTCAAAAATGCAGATTTGAAAATTGAGATTGAAACTGGAATATGTTCAGATAACCACTGAATTGAATTTTCTCTTCTGTTTCTTCCCCTAAATAGGCTTGGGTAAAATTAAAATTAAAAATGTTTATCCAGCCATAAACTGGAAAGTATTTGATAGCATTTTCATATTGGACCCACCATCAATTATTGTGTTTTGAATTTGTGTTTTACTAAATTGTTGCACTAATCTATTGAAGGGCTATTTATTGTAACATTAATGTATTCATGTACCCTGGTGAACTGTAACATTTAACAAATTCTGATCTGTAGAAGCAAACCTTTTCCAATCCAATAAATGCATTTTTGCAGATACAAAGTAATATCATTAGACATCTGATGGATCAGTTGATACAACATAATATGATGCACACTCTCAAACATTTAATAAATAAAAGGCAGTATTCTGTTTAATACTGATTTAGAGAAAAGCCAGAACTAAATATTGGATATAATTAGATCAGACCTATTCTGGCTGAATTTTAATCACAAGTTACCATAGATTTTTGAGCTACTGTTCTCCCATATGAGAACTTGAAGACGTTGGGTGTTACAATATAAATGAGTCTGTATTGAGATATTGAGGTCAAAGGAATGGAAAATTGAAGGATACAAATCTAGAAATTAAAACTTGAATGAGAGCCAGGCAGAAGGAAATCCTGGGAGAAAAGAGCAATGTTTCACATTAACCCATCAATGATTGCCCAAAACCTATTAGCTATCTCATCCAAGAACTTTATCTTGACCAGAAGTATCCATCCTTGTCAAAAAGAGCCACATCAGTGACCAGTAGCCATTAAATAGACAGAAATACACTCACATTGTGAATCCGGTTCATTTTCACCTAGTGATTTATAATCTGGCTAGTATTATAATACTATCCATTAAGATGGTACTTTCCCTATCTATTGATTAAAAACTCTCTTTTTAATATTCCATTAGAGTACTGCCAGTTCCAGTTAAAGCAAGAAGTGTCACCTTTTGGCAAGAACAATAATTTCACTAGCCAGAAAGATGGTAAAGGTATTATCACTCATACAGTGATATAATGAAGAAACCTGTACACATTTCGACACCTTATGCTCAAAATCAATATCAAAAGAGATTTAATTTTTGTCTCTGAATTCTAAAAATGACTGCCTGCTGTTCTTGAGCCCTACAATCTTGAGACTGCAAGGTCAAGCCCAAAACTGTGCCATTTGATCTCTCTGAAGCACCCCCAGCAAAGCCATATGCAAAATGTACACACCCCTGTCTTAACTCTGTTCAGTCAACTGGAGTCTTTATGGTGTTCTCTAGGCTGAACCAGTTATTCCATAATGCAGTAAATATATACTGATAGATAAGTATACCTAATACACAGTATATATTTAACTAAACTAATCACCGAATAGTATTGTTTCAAATAATATGTGTGAATACTTTAATTTGATTATATGAATTTACATTCTTGTAATTTATCTCACATTGTAGATCTTCCCCATAGCATGTCTTGACTTAAAAAACTGAAAAAATAACTTGGGAGACAAATGGTTAACTGGTTATCTAGGGAAAGGGTTTAGATCTGCTATTACAATATAAACTTTATCATAAGGTAGTTCTGGGAGGGAAGTAATCTCATCTTGTTGTTCCCCGTTGCTTCCCTTCCCAAAGCTGAGCTTTAATTGATATAGTCTTTTCATTTTCGTCTCTGTCAGTAAAGAAAATAAACACAGGGTAAATTGATATTTATTTGCAAATGTTACCGGCCTCTGCTAGGATATTCTTGCAATGAAAATAAAAATATATAGTAGTACCTCATCATTTTAACATACATTTCAACCCTACACAAACTGATATGAAAGAAAAGCATATCATAATATCAGTCCGTCATTGGATGGATGGAATTAATGTTAGCTGGTAGCTAGTTTACTCATGATGGACGGCCATTGTTTAACGAAGCGCGACTGCGCACTGGAGCTATTTGTCAGATGATGTGTGACTGGGTGGGGATGAATCATGGCAATGAACTACATGCAGACGACTAGTACAATTCTCTAGTGACCTCATAACGCTTGGGCGGATTAAGGTGCCTGCCCTGCCCGGTGTGTTGACACATAGTCGATAGTCATATAGAGAAATCTCCATCCCTACGTGCACACTGCCCGCTCGCCGGGGGCGGGTCTTATTTTTAAACTAGCGAGTAGAAAGAGAAAGAGAAAGAGAAGGCACGTCAATATGCAAAGCACATCTGCCTCCCATTGGTTGTCGCCGAACTCCGTCATCTTAAGGTGCGTTCACACTGCCCTATCGCTAGCGCGACAGAGCGACTCGCTCCCATTCAAGTCCAATGAGAGCCGCGACTCCCGGCGACAGGGGGCGGGGCTCCGCTCGGAGACAAAATCTCCCGCGACAGCGACAGCACAGAGTTGAGCAAAGTTCAACTGTATGCAAATTAGCAGCGAGCGCGCAGTGACGGAGTTCGGCGACAACCAATGGGAGACAGATGTGCTCTGCATAATTGAAGTGCCTTCTTTTTTCTACTGGCTAGTTTAAAAATAAGACCCGCCCCCGGCGAGCGGGCAGAGTGCACGTAGGGTCATGGCTCTGAGTCCAGCACAGTGCAGCGCAAAGCCCGCCCCCCAGGCCATTTCATTGGTCAACTCAAGCAAGCAGTCACTTGAGAAGGTCGGTTATCTTTGCGTTGTACGATCTTTGCGGCACTAAAGAGTTATTATTAGGCAATTATTTTATGACTTTTAATATACACCTCGAAAAAAAATAACGAGGTCCGGACCTCGGTGTCCTCAATGGTGGATACAGCCATGACCTCAACCAAGTAAGGCCATATCCATACACATTCACTAAACTCCCGCCATCCAAATAAATGTATTGGGATTGTGCAAAAGCTCCTGAAATAAATTCAACTGGATGCCAAGGATTCTCATAGTAATCTATTCTATGACCTTAAGAAATATCACTTGGGAGGTTGTTCCACATGAAAGACATGTCAATAAATATGAGTATCTTTAGATTTCTGTTGCTCCACATTTGTGCACAAGTGCTGACAGACAGAATATATGCAAGTGAGTGTGCCTTACATCTACAGGCCCAATCTCAAGCACAAAGTTCAGAGGCATTTATCTGTCTAAATGCTTTTAAATTATTTATTTTGAGGCAGTTCTCCAACAGCACTTAGCAGCTCGCTGGCTGTACCATTGCGGGATACACCTGAGAAACATCATCCTGTCTCGAACCGCATTCCATTTTGATTGCTTCAGAGCGGCTTTGGTAGTAATTAACAGATATAAATTCTGCCTTCTCAGTTAAAAGCTCTAGCTGTCATCTAGGTAATTTGTCACCATCTTTATGCACCGAATCACAGTCAGCAATAGAGTGGAACCTAATATAGTTCTCAATCTCTGCTCAATTTTCTCTTGGCTGTGATTTGCATACCTCGCTGGCACATATAATTAAGTGCATCTAACAGCCACAGGGGTGACAAAACAGCCATATACATTTATAATGATGCATTTTGGATCCTTTCATAATCTACATTATTGTGTGCAACAAGTTTTCTGTTGCAAATGCTAGGCAGAATTAAAACTATGCTTCTATACGTGTGCAGGGTCTAAGCTACCAAAACCCTTAGTTCAAGAATATGTTCAGACATACTTGTGTATCATTATTTTATATTATTGTAGGTTTAATTAGCCTGTGCCTTATCTTTTCCTGCTAATTCATTTGTGTAGCCTGGGAGGAAGCACTGATATCTTCACAGAAACAAAGGGAGTTGACACTGAGCTGCACATTTACATGCATTTGTATTACTTAATAAGCTGCATTGCAGGAAGCCTAAAATACTCATGACTTTGTAACATAGCACACACATATCAACCACATCCCTCAGGTAGGTTCAATTGTTTCCTTTGGTTTAAAGTAGCATTAAAATGTGATATAAACCAGAGCAAATATTGTACTTCAATCTCACCAAATGTTGGCAGTTCCTGTTTGGCACAAAAGGTAACAAAACACACAGAGAAAATGCCGGAGACTCAATTATTAGATAGGCTCTGACTAATGTTCTTGAGACGTGCCTTTCAAGGAGAAACAATTTTGTTGTACCTCATTCTTGCTTGTTTTTCTAATCATTCTTGTTGATGCAAACACTCCGGCAACAGAGTTGGGTTGAGGATGAAACGTAAAAAAATAAAAAATAAGCATTTATGATTTTACAGAGGAAGATATCCTAGGTAAGCCACTGAGAAAGAAAAGAACATGCTTAAAACTACTATAAAAGCTTCCCTTATACAACATTTTAATGCTGAAATGCAATGAACAGTTTTAAAAATAGTCCACTATTGAAAAATAAAACATGAATTTCCAAAGCATATTAATAATAGTCCCTTGTTTCACAGGGATTTTGTCAGTGACATCTACATCAAACTATGTGTCTGTGGCTCCCAAATTGTAAGTCAGCAGCTTGTTGTTTGCAAGAAAATGGTCCTTGTATGTATATATTGTACTTTTTTTGTGCCTTTTTATTCCCATTGAGAATAATGCGCCCACGCTTGTCAGACAAAAAAGAAGGACTGTGCTTCTAGGCTATATTTCATGATATGCGTATGAAGCTTTCTTAATGCTTTATCATTTCAATTTGCACTTTTTTTGTCTAAAACAGCCTTTTATACCCCCTGGCAAGTTTTTAGGTTCATGAACCCTTCACTTAAACTTGTAGGAAATAAAATCCTTGCTTCTATTCATCAATGAATTCACTCTTGGCAAAACAAAAACCAACATGGACAGAAAAGGAGGAGACAGCAGATTGTGTTATGCATGGGAGCTATAGTATAGTAGGCTGTCACCACAGGGTGGGTCAATCGGTCAAGAGATTAATCAATATAACTTCAATGATGCAGCATGTATTAGCACCGCTGTTTGTGTTTTGTGTTTTTGTTATTCCTTTTTGGACTTACTGTGATAAATAAATGTGTCAGGTGTAGTGCGGTCATTAATTATTCAATAAGGAAGGATACAGACCCATGGATTTTTTTTTTTTTTTTCATGAATTATGGTAAGTAATTTGAAGAAGCTAGTCAGAGCACTTGGAATATTAATGACTCTGGAGCATGAATGAGTTTCTCCTGCTCAGTATTTACAAGAGTTACTATATATATATTCTATGTATTGTTTTTGTGGTGCTGTAACTTCTGCATCTGTGTGTGTGTGTGTGGTGGGGCGGGGGGGTTGTTAATGGAGGTCACAGGAATATATGTGTGATATGACTGAAAATAAAGGAGGTGAATGGGAAACACCCATAGTCATACAAAATCATGCAAAGATTGATTGATATACATGTATTACAGATATTTTTCTTTATCATCACATCCATAATCTGTGTACATCTTTCTTCTTTATTTACTACAGATATAATGATGACACAACATAACCTAACATGACATAAAGATAACTGTAAAGGGAAGCACCGATTTTTTACATGTTTGTAATCTTGGTTCTTCTGAAAAGGATGGGGATGGCATTTGCTGCCCTTTAGGTTCATGCTGTGTAGAATATGTTAAGAACATTTTGTGAAAAAAGGTTTTTGAGCAAAAGAATATTACAAAATACTTACAGAAGTAAAACCATTTTTTTTGCATTTAAATAACTCAAAATGGTTGCATGTTCAAACAAAAATATATGGTTTTCTTAGAGTTTCGGATGAAAAAAAAATACTTTCCAGATTCCATCTCACTCCAAAGGAAGAGGTTTAAAATAACAATCTACAGGGACTTTTTCACGTTGTAACCACTGGTCTTGTTTACATCTTTACTGCTTTTTCATTCACAGTGATACCCTTACAAAAGATCCCCCATAGATATAAAATGAACTTGTAAGCATTGAATAGCATACACATATAACTAGTAACATATTACTCTAAACCACTTTATTTTAGCTCAAAAAGTAAAAAGTGTTTGTGTGTGTGTGTGTGTGAGAGAGAGAGAGAGAGAGAGAGAGAGAGAGAGATTGTACAAGGATGTGAAGCATTGCAAACTAGAGATATAGACTTATGTTATACTGTTGTGATTACAGAAATATGACTTACTACCAGACAATCATATGAACAGAATATAAAGGGATTTAATTTACCCAGGAAAGATCAGACTTTACAAGTGAGGAAGATCCTTATTTGTAAGAATACGTTTAGAAGCTATTATGCTTGAAATATTAATCATAGTTAATCATAGAACCAAATAAGGCCACATGGGTTAAACCGACGGAAGAAAATATACAACACTGTTGATATGTTATGGGCCACTGGGTTCAAGCAGTAATTACAGTAAAAAAATCCCTGTGATGACATTAGAAATGCCTGTGCAGAAGGAGATACTGGTTAAAAGGGAAATTTTAATTATCCTAACATAAACTGACATAGACCAATGCATTATGGTTTGTTTTTCGCACAACTAATTAGTTCACCGACAAGATAAATCATCAACTGTGTTTCAAACCATAGGGACAGAATATGTCACATTGAGGTAACTGAAACGCTGGAATAAAGTGATTATAACAGGATCTTTTTTTTTCTCCCCTCCCCCCCACCACCCTCCTTTTCTATATGATCATTAAGAAACTTAGGCCTCTAACATCCAGCAAATCAGTGTGAAAATGTGAGCTTGATTGGGAGAAGTTGTCTGACTCTTTCTATGTTGGAAATATGGCTTGTAATAATACCATGCTAGAATGCCAGTTAAATGAATCTCTGAAGTAAAAAGTGAAGTTAATGAAAAGCTCACCACAGTAGCTGAACAGACAGATCAATAAGTAGGAATTTAATTAAAAGCAGGCAGCTATATCATATATACAAAAAGACTCAAATTAAGATAACATGACATAATACAGGGCTATGCGGTTTAGTGTTTGAAAAATCTAAAGAATTGTAAAAGACTGTATGAACAAAGCACTTCTACAGAAAGGCTTTTCAATTTTTCATCAGTTAGGAATCTGTTGAGAACGAGGTCAGGAGTGCAGGGAATTGTAAAGGCAATATTGCTAGTTATAAAATGGAAACATCTAATTAAATGCTTGCGTCACAAATGTTTTTTAAAGGTGAGAACATGTACCTACTGTCTGTTGTTTTGGATAACACTGCAACTGAACTTTGAACTCAGCAATTTGCATATATAGATAACTGATGCACTAGAAATACTGCAATGTTTTATAAGACGTACATCTACAGTTTTTTATTGAAATTTGAAACACCAGCTGATTGGAAAGTTTGTCGCAAGGACAAGCATACAATCAGGTCAAAGGTCGGACTGAGGCAGCAAACTAGAGAGCCAGCAGTTTATCGGGAACCTCTATTCGGTCTCTTCCTCCACTCTTTGATGTTCAACTTTCTTGCTCTTTCCCATTCTATCATTTTAACATTTCTCTACAGAGATCTTACTGCCTCTCAGTCAGTCCTGGCTGCGCATGTATCAAACTCATAATTTCCAGACATGATGTACTCAAAATCTCTGTGTATGCATCCTGTTGTGCTGATCTCACTATCTCTGTCACTTGATTATATAATGTTTTCTCCTCTGCCAAGAACCTTAGCATAACCTACTTTAAGCGTATTATCCCCCTTAACACCCTGGTTGTTTCGAGAAGTTGCAGAAATATGCAAATTATGCATACACTTTGCCGAACTCTACACGCCGGCATTAACCTGTTCTGGCCATTGCATGTATATTTATATAAGAAATACCCAACCTATAACTACATAATCTGTCATTGTCAAAATCTAGGTTTTGTTGAATAGCAATATTTTTTAAACATATAAGCATATAAGCAAAAATGTGATTGCTGTTTCATATGTGCATTATGAAAAATGATTTAAAAAATTGATACAACACATGCATTTGAGTCACACTAACTGTGGTGGTCATGGTATATCAATGGGACAATTATAGGTGGAGAATCATTGGAATGCTGCAAAGCAAAAGGACATAAAAGTCCACAAGCAAAGAACCAAATGTTGCATAGTCAGTCTTCACTGATATTCAATTTAGATCGAAAATGTCACTCATTCACCCTAGTAGATGTCCAAGATGAGCCACACTCCACGTCCCAGAAAACATAATGCACCATAAGTGAGCAAACAGCTGCAACATGCCACAGCCTTCCACAGCTTTCCACATCCTAACAAAAAGAATCAGTAAAATCATGATCATGCAACAGGTCTTGTGCAGCATCATGGTTGGTCTGTTGTCCAATGGTCACATGACATGTCCTTAAATTAAACTTCTGGACTTGTCAGGGGCAATGACTATTACTGGCAGAAGTTGTTTCCCCATTTCTTAGGGCCATGGTTGAATACTACCAAAATGGTATCATCAAAATATCATCTTGTACCCTTAGCTTACCGAAATGATGGCAGAATAATTCTATTCCAAAAAGACAATGGGTTTGGGCTCACCATTCTTGTGTTATTACTGGCTTTGAACAGAATGATAGGAGGAATACATTTAGGAAATATAACGGAAAAATATTATTTTTTAGCATGGCGTGTTAAAAAAAGGGTGAAGTTAATTTTTGATTTTCTTTTAAATGTGGATGGATAGGGAGTACAAGTAAATGCAGTTTATTAGTAAAAAGGTTCTGAGGCTTTTAGGATTTCCCTCTTTTCCCTCATTACAGATCACTTGAATGTTGAATTTTCTTATAATTGGCTTTAATTATCCCACATCCATAATTAGAGGCACTTGGGCAGGGCAATATGGGTTTTTAAGATGGATACATGGTAGTCAGAGCAGAGAGGTTATAGGGTTGAAAACCAAGTGGGGTTTTAAATAAGCAACTGTAATTTTAAAGGTCACTCTTTAATTTCTGTGCTTTTATTTCAATTTAAAAATATATAATTGTACTCCTTTGCCTCCCACTTTCTGCATGACCCCCACATACTGCAAAACACTGGACTTCCTGATTTACTGAAAGTGATGGCAGCAGTTACACTATCTGATAAACCAAATGTGGTTCAGGTTTATTACACCCTTACAGATTTACTGCAGGATTGATGAATGAAAATACTTTAATCAACAACTGTGCCCAAACTCAAGAATTATATTACCACATTAGAAAAGAGAAAGGCTGAATAACAATAAACAGTCTCCTTGAGGCAATATCAATGGAGGTAGTGTATTACCCAGGTTGTGTCATTATTTTATATTGTTTGAAATGGTTTTACTTTCTGTCAAACCAAATGCCATGAGTCAGCAGTATTTGAAGGTATGTAAGACTGGGTATGAAAGCTATGGATAAACAGTTATATTTTATCTCCTTCAGAGTCATGGCAACTCACCCATTCTGAAAGGGATGACAATTAAAGCGACAGGTAAAATGGCAGTAAAGCATAGCTGGTGTTTTGTTTTGTTTTTTGTTTGATCTAACAAAATATTTGCCCACTATAATTATCCACACATAAGTTAAAGGCAAGGGGCAATCATAGATAAAATGGTACTGAGCTATAAGTCAAATGCAGAGAGCTGTGTAGCAGATTGCTGTTTTATAAATAAGATATACCGGTAGGTGTGTGTGTTTGTTTTCTTCAATCCTGGTGAGGGGTATGACTTACTCTGTTTTTGCCACTTTGGATTACAGTCAGTAGTGGAACTGGAATTTTAAATCAGTAAAACAATAAATCCCTGAACAAGCATTTTTTCATGGTCCCTGAGCAAGGCGGATTTGTGCACTCTGGAGAATCCAGGAAGTACCTTCTTCACACTAGGCTGAAATACACGAGTCCTGTTAAACTATCAATTTACTTGATCCAGGTGTACAAAGTGAAATGTAAAAAACATTATTTTCTTGGCCTTTGTTATACAAAAGCCCCCTTCTTTAACCTTAGAGGTAAACTGGCAATACAATATTTACCCTCTGCATCACAGGGTACCCTCTGGTTCCAATCAATAAATCCTCTTTCACAACCTTTACAAATAAGAAATGGAAGATCCAAATATGCAAGACCATTCAGTGCTAGGCATCAAGTGGAATGCTAGACTGAATAGTGATTTAGAAATTGTGCACACTTTTTGTTAAAATGAAAACCTCACTGTCCCAGGCAACTTGCTAATGAATTCCAAAAAGTTATGAACAATTGGATTGTTTTAAACAACAAGAGGATAAATTTGAATTTCAAGAGGTAATAAAAATGTGACGTATCCACAAGGGAGGGAGCAATCACACTTGGAGGCCCTGGTCTGTCACTAAGGATTCAAAATCCAGTTAATATTCACAATTTCAAGCTTAAATGTTCTGGTATTTCCATTAATCATATTAATTGATCTATCTAAGTTCTTTTAATATCTCTTGTCCTTTTGTATTAAAATGAAACTGTTTGTGTATGTTTTTCTTTTTCTACCCCTTCATTATAACCAATAGGAAATACAAGTTCAATTTAAAAATATTACACACACTTGTTGGCATGTGAAGATTATGTAAATATGTAACCTTGATGTGCCAGAAACACATTATTCATTATTCTTGTTGGTTTGTACAGTAGTAAATTAATGATTTTACTTACAGTGAGCTTCTTGACAATTCAAGGACATCAAGCTAAAAAGAGAAGTTCCTTAGAATAAATCTAGACAGAATCTTATTACAATCATTACATTTCAAGAACATTCATAAGGGTCGCTAAGTAACAACGCCAGTAAAATGAAGGACATATGTTAAGCCTTTAACGGTAACATTTTACAATAAGGTACTGTAATTCCTCATGAATTAATATATGAATACGATAGGATTTAAACATCAATCTGAGTTCTTATGTTGAGCACATGAAGCCTACCCCTAACCCTGTTATACATGTGATTAACATAAGAACTCAGATGAAGTGCATGACATATTCATGTGTTTATCCTGTGGTATTCATATATTAATTCCCAAGGAAACACAGGACCTTATTGTAAAGTGTGACCCTTTAATTTGACCAGGAAAAAGCATAGTCGCCAAGTTCGCACTCTAGCTCAAGTACTGGTAGACACAGAAGAAACTGTTTTGAAGCTGTTGAAGAAATGGCACTAGATTTTCAAACAGACTCAATTCTGTTGACAGATGTGAAGTCTTGAGGATTAATAGCAAGAATTGGTTTGCGTCTCAGAATAGATGACAATCCCCTCCATGAACACACAACTGCACATTCTCAGGGGGGCTGTTATTCAGATATTGAAATGCAGGAAGAATAGAGCTCATATACATAAATATGTCATTATAAAATAGATCGCAAACTAATGTAGCATTCCACTGCCTCTGTGTGTGTTAAATAGACAATATTTATTTTTATCACATACAATATTTATGTTTGCTGTATCATATACTTAATGCATTGCTATATTATGTAAAATTAATGGATGTTCCACACCACTTAAAGCAGTGGCTAATTGTAGTTGCACACATTTAAGAGCCTTTACTAATTAATCAAGCTGTACAATTTACCTGAATATGCAAAAGCAAAACTTGAAGTTGAATGTAATTATTTTAAGTTTTTTATTTCAATATTTCAATTCCACACACATTTATTTCCAAGTCATGATACAAATGAAGATCAATATTCTCTACTGGTGTCAAATGAGTCTGACAGTTATCAAATTAAATTGTTATTTTACAGAAATCTTTCTCAGCAAAAATGAACAGAATTAAGCCTGATAAACATTTTTCATTTTATGGGGATTTTATAGTTTTTTTTCTTCTTCATGTTCTTCTTGTTCACGTTCATGTTCTTTGCTCTTAGTCAGTGAATTCACAATCTAGAACAAACTCCCCAGCGATGTGGTTGAAGCTGCAATTTGGGAACACTTAATAATAGACTGGATAGGATCCTTGGATCACTTAGTTATTAATGGACACCAAACGAGCACGATGGGTCGAATGGCCTCCTCTCATGTTCTTATGTTCTTCTTATTTGTTAAGAACTGGAATTTTTTGGGCAAGGTACAGATTCATCTATTCACAGTTGCCAATTGTTGTAGATCCAGCAGTTCTACCACTATCAAGTGTTGACATTGTTACAGCTTTTGTAACAGATTTGGATTTTTATTAAACTCTATGGCTTATTATTTAAAGCCTCTATGTGGCCCAGCAAGAATGGGCTTGGGCTGCCATTGTTAATACTTAACAAGGGGTCACTCCTGATCATTTATGTATGCTCTGTTCTCATTGGCACCATTTTGCATATGGTTTGGGAGTGCCCTGATGTGCCAGGGAGGGGACTGTGTCTGCCTGAAGGTCAGCCACAGATTGTGTGAGCCCTATTAGAGAGACCCATATTTGGTGACTGAGTTCTGTTATTTGTGATCCTTCTCTGGGTGGGGGTGGGAGCATTTTCAAGTAACGTCACTCAAAAGCCCCTTGTCATATCTGAGGCCAGAGTGCAAACACCACCAAAGAAACAGTCACAGAGCATTAAGATGGCAGGTTGATGTTCTCAACTGATAAGGTAGATTAGGGACATTGCTGGATTAGACAGGTGAGAAGGAGAGGACTGACTGAAGCTGGCAGCAGGACACATACACTAGTAGTGCTGGTCAGGTTTGCAGACGGGGACTCACACCTGTGTTCCAATTTAGGTCTGACAGAAGAAAAGTTGTGATGGGTGAGAGAGGGAATGAAGGTGGATGGGTTTTCATTTTGGGCCAAGGATGAATAATCTTTTTAAAAGTTAAAAAGCTCTTGGGTTACTCCAGCAACTTCCCATTGATATAGAGTAATGTTTTTCACTGGCAAAAGTAAGAGCCTGTCAATGCTGTTTTATGTGACTGATCTTACAATAAGCTAGTCAAGTCTAGATGCCCTCCACTACCATTCAATCCTGTTCCCCTTACTTTTTAATTCCTGGAGCTCCAGACTCCAATAACGATGGCTAGAGAATGTGCAATTTAAGAATGTGTACAGCATCAATGGTAATTTTGTTAAATGTTTTCTAAATTGAAACAGTTGTTACTAAGAATCATAATGGTATTTTCTCTCAAAATGGCAAGTTATTTATCAAGAAAAGTTTTCAAAGACATATGAAAAATACAGTTAAGTTCTACTTTCTGAGTTCCATAGTAGCTGTACATCTATTAGTAACCAAAATACTCCTTTACACCCCTGGATATTAATTTAATGTTTTTTTTCTTCAGCATTGGAGTCTGTTGTCCTGCTATAACAATAGTACTTGCATAATAAGTCAGAATTCCTGTTTATAGTATACAGCTCTGGAAAAAATGAAGAGACCACTTAACATTGATTTCTGAACTTGGAGTGGTCTCTTAATTTTTCCAGAGCTGTATGTATGTGTGTGTGTGTGTGTGTGTGTGTGTGTGTGTGTGTATGTGTATGTATATATATATATATATATATACACCATTCTGTATATCATTATCAACAGCAACCTTCAAACCACTGGCCCTTCCCAAGATGTTTCGACTTGCAGCCAATCATGTTTAATTTTTGCTTGCTTTATCATATAGTCATTCGGACAGGCCTCCCTGCTCCATTGACCATCAGTAGCTATAGTGCTTATTTAGCATAACAAACACAGTAATGGGAATTGCTGTGCTCAAGTAACAATCATAACAGCAATAGTAATAACATCATGAATTATTGTGAATTATTATTATATCTTCTTCATGGCAGCATGAATAGTTCTAACTGCAAACCGTCTGCACCCAAGACAGATGGGGGTAGCCTAGTCCTGTCATCTCTGTCCAGTGTAACACCTCATGTAAGCCACCGTTCATTATTTGAATGATATCCTTTATAGCACATCTCTTTTCAGCACCTCCTGTAATTGTTAAACAAACCCTCACATTATTTTATTATTAATAAGGTTGTTTGCATTTGGACGACTACATTCTTTCTCTAACATAAACTGTATCAAATGTTAATGGAGAAGCAGAACTGATGTGTTGTCATGCTTTTTAGTTTTTGCACGTAGTTTGCCCGTGTCTCCTTGACAAACCCCTCCTGCAAATCTTTTCAGTGTTTCGGTGGAGTTGGATTGATGTGGCATTGCTGAAGATATATTTAATAAGATTTATGTAATTTTCCTCAGTGTTTTGATTTCTGAGAGCCCTGATCACTGAGTTTGTATATATTGAATCGAATGCTTTCTCGTTTTTGATAAAGCCCAGGCACAGCAGAAGCTCATATTCTCTAGATCTTCTCAGACTACTTGTTACATCCTGTTATATTCACCTCTGAATCCTGCTTGTTCTCTTGGTTGGGTGACGTCCAGTGTGTCTTGAAGGCAATGTATTAATATCTTTGTATATACTTTGTATTCAATGGGAAGTAGACTAATGGGCCTAGATTTCTTCAGATCTTTGTCTCCTTTCTTGTGAAGGAGAAATTAAACAAAGGGATGGTTCAGGCAGGAAACAGTATTTGGTGCTTTAAATGCAGCAGCTACACACAGCAAAACTAAGCCCATTGGCTAACACAGCAACAGAACACTAAAAGAATGGCAAGAAAAGTCTATTTAAACTCACCACTAACCATGTCCCCTGCCGTGTGTTTCCCGCTGGTAAGGCAGGCAATCGTTACCTAATTACCGGTGGACTGGGGCCCCTTGAGGGTGAGGCCAATGCTACAAAACAATGTAAAATAATTGTAACGCTTGTTAATAAAGCTCACTTTATCGCATGAGTTGTTCTGACCAAATGGCAGTTGCATTATTCTTATATTTATCTGGGATTTGTTTAATTATATATATATATATATATATATACTGGCAAGACGTATTGAATGCCCAGTAAATCAATGCACTGTTCATCAACTCTAACACTAGGGTTCCAGAAACCAATCATACAGAATTAAAAAGCAAATCAAACACATATTGACTTTTACTTCTTACCAGCTAAGTAGTTTAATGAAAAAAAGTCTGTATAGGAGTGTAGGATAATTACGGTCTCAGTTGTAATTCTTGAAGATACCTAATGAATATGTGTCTGTCTAACACCTTTTTCCATGGTTCGAGGACATGCCCCAAGTCCAGCTATTGTGTTGAAAGCATGACTGACCTGACAGAAATGTTTCAATATGGAATAAAATAATTGGACATAAAAAAGTTTAATGTTTACAGTGAGGGAAAAAAGTATTTGATCCCCTGCTGATTTTACGTTTGCCCACTGACAAAGAAATGATCAGTCTATAATTTTAATGGTAGGTGTATTTTAACAGTGAGAGACAGAATAACAACAAAAAAATCCAGAAAAACACATTTCAAAAAAGTTATAAATTGATTTGCATGTTAATGAGGGAAATAAGTATTTGATCCCCTATCAATCAGCAAGATTTCTGGCTCCCAGGTGTCTTTTATACAGGTAACGAACTGAGATTAGGAGCACTCTCTTAAAGGGAGTGCTCCTAATCTAAGCTCGTTACCTGTATAAAAGACACCTGTCCACAGAAACAATCAATCAATAAGATTCCAAACTCTCCACCATGACCAAGACCAAAGAGCTGTCTAAGGATGTCAGGGACAAGATTGTAGACCTACACAAGGCTGGGATGGGCTACAAGACCATTGCCAAGCAGCTTGGTGAGAAGGTGACAACAGTTGGTGCGATTATTCGCAAATGGAAGAAACACAAAATAACTGTCAGTCTCCCTCGGTCTGGGGCTCCATGCAAGATCTCACCTCGTGGAGTTTCAATGATCATGAGAACGGTGAGGAATCAGCCCAACTACACGGGAGGATCTTGTTAATGATCTCAAGGCAGCTGGGACCATAGTCACCAAGAAAACAATTGGTAACACACTACGCCTTGAGGGACTGAAATCCTGCAGCACCCGCAAGGTCCCCCTGCTCAAGAAAGCACATGTACAGGCCCGTCTGAAGTTTGCCAATGAACATCTGAATGATTCAGAGGAGAACTGGGTGAAAGTGTTGTGGTCAGATGAGACCAAAATCGAGCTCTTTGGCATCAACTCAAATCGCTGTGTTTGGAGGAGGAGGAATGCTGCCTATGACCCCAAGAACACCATCCCCACCATCAAACATGGAGGTGGAAACATTATGCTTTGGGGGTGTTTTTCTGCTAAGGGGACAGGACAACTGCACCGCATCAAAGGGACGATGGACGGGGCCATGTACCGTCAAATCTTGGGTGAGAACCTCCTTCCCTCAGCCAGGGCATTGAAAATGGGTCGTGGATGGGTATTCCAGCATGACAATGACCCAAAACACACAGCCAGGGCAACAAAGGAGTGGCTCAAGAAGAAGCACATTAAGGTCCTGGAGTGGCCTAGCCAGTCTCCAGACCTTAATCCCATAGAAAATCTGTGGAGGGAGCTGAAGGTTCGAGTTGCCAAACGTCAGCCTCGAAACCTTAATGACTTGGAGAGGATCTGCAAAGAGGAGTGGGACAAAATCCCTCCTGAGATGTGTGCAAACCTGGTGGCCAACTACAAGAAACGTCTGACCTCTGTGATTGCCAACAAGGGTTTTGCCACCAAGTACTAAGTCGAAGGGGTCAAATACTTATTTCCCTCATTAACATGCAAATCAATTTATAACTTTTTTGAAATGATAGACTGATCATTTCTTTGTCAGTGGGCAAACGTACAAAATCAGCAGGGGATCAAATACTTTTTCCCTCACTGTATAAGGCCAGCAGCAATGAGAGAAAAATGCTTTCTGTGCCATGTAGTTCCTTATATAATTAAATATTTAATTAAGCTTTCAATCATGAACACATCACTTTTTATTATTGTTATTTAAATAAATAATATGTAAAAAAATAACTTCAGACAGCCAATTGTTTATAAGGATTCCATCAAGCTTACACTATTAACTGTTATTACCGTTGACTCAAAATTCAGCAAATGCTTCAAATATAGACATTATCTGGAAGCAATTCTGTTTATATATATGGAGTTTATTTGAACAACTTATGCTTTGCAGATGGCATTGTCATAATTGCAAAGATACCTGAAGATCTCCAGCTTCAATTTCAAGAACAAGGAAAACTGGACTAAAGTAATGTTTAACAGCTTTGCTACATCTATGAAAAGTGAAGTAGATCAATGGATACTCAATGAAGTCTAAAGTGATGTCTACCTTGGACAATAAATCAGCACAGATGGAGATTTATGGAAGAAATCAAAATAAGAGTAAAAATGGGATGGAGTGCATTTGGAAGAAACAGCACACTGCTGAAAGGAAATCTATCCACTTGGCTTGAGAGAAAAGTTTTTGATCAATGCATACTACCAGTGCTGACTTATGGATGTGAAACCTGGTCACTTAATGCAAAAATGATACAGAAACTGCGGATGACACAAAGGAGCATGGAGAGATGTATGCTTGGAATAACTAGAAGAGAACAAACCACAATGTGTGACATCATTGAAAGACTGAAAATAATAATAAAATGGACAAATTGCAAAAAGAATAGATCAAAGATGGACAAAGGAAGTTATTGAATGGATCCCAAGAGATTAAAAAGTCCTAGAACACAACCACATAGAAGATGGGAAGATGAAATGCAGGTGTGAAATGGAAAAAATAAGCTGTAGATAAAAGCTAGTGGAAACATCTTGGGCAGGGCTTCACCCAGCAATGGATCAATATAGGTTCATGTTGATGGTATACACCCAAACACCCCAAGAACAAGCAGGAGCTAAAGACAGCTGCAGTCCAGGCCTGGCAGAGTATCACCAGGGAAGAAACCCAGCATCTGGTGATGTCTATGGGTTCCAGACTTCAGGCAGTCATTGACTGCAAAGGATTTGCAACCAAGTATTAAAACTCACAATTTAATGTATGATTATGTTAGTTTGTCCAAATACTAACTGTATATATACTCAATGTGTCATCTTTCAAAAAAGATAGGAAATAAAAATGTTCGGTACTGTACTACATATACATTTTGTTATATTTAGTTGTATATACACAGATATAATTGCCCTGGATAAGGGCGTCTGCCTATTAATTATTATTATTATTATTATTATTATTATTATTATTATTATTATTATTATTAACCTGCAGTATATTATTGCTACTGCAGTATCACACTATATATTTTAATTATGCTTTTATATTTAAGACATGATTTTTACACAGGAAACATTATCGCTCATCACAATTCACAAATATTAAAACATGGTATGACTTAATTTGAAACTTTCTGTTTGTCACTTTGAAATATAAGAACCTACATTTAAAACAATACTTAAACTACAAAAAATTAGCTAATGCTGCTACACGAGAAAGCATGCCTCTGTTATATAAGCAACAGTTAAATAAAGCACAGGTGTACTTCTTTTAAATCAGGTGTGATTAAAAACAAGTCCAATGTAAAACAAAAACAACTCTAATTACTCTAGTCAAGAAATTCAAGGACATCCTAAAGGTTATTATATTTAGTAAACAAGAAGAACATGACTGTGGTAATTTAATCTTGACCTGTTTAAACATGTCCACTGTGACAAAAAATATTAATTGGAATGCATGTCATCTACAAAACTCCCTCTTCGCCCACATTTAAAGTACAATTTTTAATAGACGTTGTTCCCATTGTCATTGGTGTCAAATGCCTTGCTGTGTGATTCTCTAATCAACGCTATTGGTGTTATATTTTGAAGTAACCATGTTTGTAATACTGAAACTAATCTGAAAACTCCATTGAAATATCTGGTATTGTTTTGGCCTAGTTGAATGTATATCAGTAAGGTAAAGCTGTATATGATCCTCACTTGTCTCACTGGAATATGTTCTCCTTTTAGCCACAATATCGGTTGTTTTTGAGAAGGACGAACACAATCAGAAATTAGTTCTCAAAATGGTTGCCACTTTAACTGTACACAGTGCAATCAATTGAAGAAAGCAGATGGGTTCTGCTACTGTTATATTGCAAGAGATTGGCTGGTACTCTGAGCCCCAAAACAAATAAAGCTTAAATTCCATTGGCAGTCTTTATTGTGGTAATTATCTAATGCAGATTATAACTAATTGCTTCCAATGTTTTCATAGAAAATCTGTCTTGGCAGACCACCATGAGACAAAGATAAGACTAAAGAGAAGTCCAGTAAAGGAAGGTGTTAGCAGTCAATTACTTTGTTAAAAAAATTGCTTTGTTTTTTCTTATTTTTAGGCGGATGGAGTTAAAGGTGTAATTTAAAATAAATAGATTTATCAAGTTACAGTTTCTGCTGTATTATTCCACCAAACAAAGACAAGATCTATAAGTGGGACATTATGAAACACCTGAAGAAAACTGAGACTGGGAGTCAGCTGTGTTAGACATAAAATGATAGATATCCTATGTTTACAATTATGAATAAAAGCCAAGTAAGATTAGATTATTTATATAGAGAGGAACCTGAAATAATATAATTATGAAACATATCACTAAGGTTGTAGGTGTGGTGCTATACTAAAATTATAAATGTCAACTCTCAGGCAATGCACAGAAACAATAAAAAGGGCAAACAGGATGCTAGCAAGGAAGGTAGAAAACAAGTCAGGAGAAGTTATATTGAAACTCTACAATGCCCCAGGAAAGCAGCATTGAGTCCATTACATAAAGGACATGGATACCTCAGAGAAATTAAGAGAAGAGCAGACAGACACCTGGGGCTCAGTGGCATGCCTTACAAGGACAGTGTGAAGGAATTGCAGTCTCAGTAAACAACTGGTTGATTTATATTTTTGGGAGTCAGAGGTAGATGGGAGAGAAGGATGTGCATCCCAAATAATTTCCATTGCCATCATTTAAAAATATGAAAGCACATTTTGATTTGAGGCCGAAACAACAGATGTGTGTTCTGGTTACATTCGCATTCTCTGATTAGAAGAGTTCGAAATTGTTCCATAAACCAGTACTACTTAAAAAAAAAAAAAAAAAAATGTAATCTGTTTCAATAATGTTGAAAAATGTAATACCTGGGGCCCTTTAACACTGGTGCAATTTTAAAAGACAAATTTAAAATAAAATTAGCATTTGTAGCCTGTATCCTTTTACGATTATGCATGTAAAAAGCAATAACAGGGTGTAGGAAATGTACTCCTACATCCATTTTTGCAAATCAAGCTTGATAATGAATAAGTTTGAACCTAGAAAAGAGAAACATGTTTTATTGCATTTTACTAAAGGGGCTGAGTATACACCACTTTGTTCTGTAGATGTAAAGCCAGCTAAACTCATTACATTATATTACTTTATTAACCAATTATATGTGAATGAATACTGTATTTAAATATGCTGGTTGGCGTAAGTGATAGCCAATTCCAGTTCCCAGGTTTATATCAAAAGAGTCTTTATGCACACGTTTGGTTTTATACTGGCACAATTAGGAATGATGGAATCTTTAGGTTAATTAAAATATGTATGCCATTCACTGCCCATACTGCATATTCTCTATACTATAATGTATAGCTCTCACACAAAATAAATGATGAGACCCTTTGTTCTACCAGTGTTTGGAATGAAAGGGACTGCTGGGGAAGAACAGTATATAGCTTTACTACGCCTGAAAACTTCACGCTAATCAGTGGAATAGAGAGAGAGGGGAAAAGGGGGAGAGAAACACAGTAAATAGATTAGACAGGTAACTTCGCCAAGCTCCTATCATGAGAGAGAAAGTGAGAAGTTTACTGACAGTCCTTAGAACACAGAAAAATACCATCCTGTCAATAAGTCACATCATAGTGGTGCTGGATGGTGGTAATCAAAGGAGAGCAACGTCAGACAAAGCAGCTTCATATAAAAGCAATGAACTTTACAGATGGCTTAGAAACATTTGCGAAAAAGGGTTGAAACATTTCACAGTGGCCTTGGGGAGAGAGACAATATAGCCTGGCTTTCCACAAGCAATAACCTACACCTGATGTCTTCAGATTATAAAACACTGCAGAGAAAAAAGTATAGGCAACAAAATATCATGAAACCAAAATAGGTTGCTAAAGGAGAGAACCTACATAAATACATTGATAAATAACCCATTTAAAAGTGAAATACATAGCAGAAATGAGTAGCCACTACACTTCCTCAGATGAAGGTTCAAATTAACATACCATAAACAAGAAATATATTGAATTTAAAGCCTGCATTTCAGTTCAGTCCATGGTACTCACATCTCATTCATTTTCTACATGTCTGTTCATTTCTGTTGTGTTCCCCTTTCTTGCTGATGAGCACAAACGGGTTTCTTAAATAGTCCATTTAATGGCCCTTGTTTAAACTCAATGACATTCTTATGCCCACAATGATCATGTAAATGGGGGGTCAAATATAAACAGGACATCTCTGTAATTATACACTAAGCCATAAATGAATCGTCCTGTGAAAATGTCAGAATGTGCTGTTCCTCAGTCTTAAAATCCTCACATGTGCACAACTGCATTTCAAGCAACGTACAACAATTACATATCTGCTACACTGGCAAATGAGAGCAAAAATCTATACTTTCTTGTCATTTAAGTTTTAGACTGCAGGCCAAATCCAACCTTTTCATCTCGCAACTAACAGAGAAACTTTTTTAAGGGCTTGTGATCTGAAATTCTCAGACAATTCTCCAGTTGCATCTCTGTTTATTACTCTCTGTATGTGCATACCGTACAGTATATTAGCACATGTGGCTTACAATAAATATTCAAACTCAAATTAAATCATAAGCATTCCCTTTGTTTTGTATGCAGTAAAAATGTGATCACGAGAATGAAAATGATTGCATCTCTAAACATTAGGACATTTCAAAACAGCAAAGGAACCTCCGATTCCCTTCAAAGGGTTAGATTTATTGTGAACACCCCCAGCCAGATATTGTTCTATAAACTGATAGCGATGGTCTTTTAGTAACTCCAAAAACATAGGTATTTGAAGAGCAGTAGAGACTGATCTATAATTCAACTTAATAAAAAAAAGTTACTACAGCTGCAGCAGTTAACGGCAATAAAAGAATAATGAGCCTGCACACTTTAAATATGTATTATATTTGAATGCCTAATAAAAATAAATACTATGGATTTTAATTAACTATAATTAGTGATATATTTCCCCTTACCATTCTATTTCATTAGATATTTGTTTTAATATATATATATATATATATATATATATATATGAAAACATTAAAAAATCAATTAACTTAATAAATCATTTAACCTTAGCTACAGATATGGTGGAAAATTAAATGTCAAATTTGGGGAATTGCTTGGCTATAGGTAAAACAGTTTCCCTTTGCTGTGTTGCAATATTAACCATTATGTCACAATTGCACTAACCTGAAATTGCTAAACCTCTCTAGTTTATTGTGAAGTTGGAAGCTTCATCTAACTGCCATGGCAAAACACCATATTACTCAATTATAATTAACCAATTAAAAGGTTCCCTGATGGCTGTATGTATGAGCAAACATTTTGATAAAACTAAAAATGGTTCATACGGTTAGATGTTTGCTGCTATTAAACTACATCTGGTGCAGAAGTCAAGGCCATGGTTTCAACTGCAGCTCAATATAGAAATTAAGTGCAAAGCAAGTAAAAAGAAAAACAAACCAAATATGCACACACACACACAAAAACAAAGTCATTCTAAATCAATGCAATGTTTTTACAGGGATGGCAAATACAGCTGTGGCTCCTCTGATGCCAAGTGCTGACAACACTTCATAGGGTTCTTTCACTGGCTATATACAGTATCTGTGTAATTGCCAGTTCTACCTTCATCAGGCCGCTGTCCTTTATCATGGAAGTCAGATCCTGCCTTGAGGTGTTTGTTTGCATCCTTGAGCCTCTTAATCTTATGCTTGGGTTGCATAAGATTTTTTCATCTTGTGCTTAAACCAAGCAGTCCTCCTTGATTTATGTCTCTTCAGTGTTTTCTAGTGCGCATCCATTGCAGCCACTTCTTTTAATTCTAGTCTTGGAGCCTTGGTCAGACAATTTCCCTTATTGTTTTCTTAGTTGTTAGTCATATTACTGCTCAGTATTATGAATTACTATTAATGAATGACCTTCCTATTAATCATTTTAATGAAATGACCACAACTTGCTTCAACAAATCTGATACCAGGTTAAAATGCCTGTTTTATATAGTTTCAATGTAGCCAGACGACCCAGATTTGCCCAGAAGTTCAACCATTGCAAATTGCTGGGGCTGTACAAAACATGACTTGCTACCCGTGTGCACTGATCAATGAGAAGCGAAAACATCTTTCATTACTTTTTCAAAACTGAATTTTGAATAAAGGTGAAGCAATCAAACCTAGGTAGTAGTTTTGAAGGTTTAATTTTTCTAAAATGCCTTTTATTCTCCCTTGACAAGGAATATTCAAAATGAGAGATTTCAACATATTTAAAATTATAATAGAATAATAGAAATTCTGTTTGTGTGTGAAATAAAGAGAAACAGTGCTTTGTGTACATTTGTCACAGTGGAACCAAGATGTTGAAAGAGCTGCCACTGACTGCACACAGCGGTAAAATTGATCATCTGAAGTACAAAGTGTAGGTATATTCAGTTTTATATTCATTATAAGCTCATTACTTTAATTCCACCATATTTATGTTATATACACATGCATTCTATTTGCCAGAGCCAATCCATTTTCACTCTGGCACTCTCCAGACATTTTGTGATTATGAGCGGTTAATGTTTTTTCATAAGCTCACTGTAAACTATTATTGGTATGAGCAATGTTTTCAACCCACTATCGATCATCAGATTTCTGACATATATTCCAATATATAAAAACAGAAGACTAACAAAAAAAATTAAGATGTTGGACTTTCGACCCGCATAAAAAAAGCTCAAAAAGGCTTCATCACTACATTCAAGTAAGGAATGATGTTAAAATCTGTCAACATAAATTCCCGAATTGTTCATTTGGATAATCATATAAGGTGTCTCCAGGAATGGAGAAGGAAAACAATATTTCAATGAAGTTCAGGGCACACAAATACAAAAGTCAGAACAATGTCAAAGACAAATTTATTAATTTCTTCTAGTGTACATTTTGTGTACAGATTGCAATGAAATATATTGAAATCATAGGTGTTGAGATCGGGGGGGACGCCACGGAAGATCAGAGTCTCTTCAGACAGGAGTCGAGACACGGACTTGGAGACGGAGAGGGTGTTGTGCAGTTGTGCTGTTCTTTGCTTGTTATTTACAACATCTTTCTCTTCTCAAATTCCTATGAAAAATGCACACACAAAAAAGTAATTATTTATAGCAACGGACAAAGCCAGATTCTGTCCATTCCCCTCGCTCTTCAATGTAAAGGAATTGAAGTGAAGCAGTTTTAGTTCAGTTTTCTTTACTTCAAAAGAACTCCTGGAGAAGACGGTTATGGTTTCAGGGGTGAACAGGTTTGCCAAAGGCATGGTTCAAATAAAACAAAGAAGAAGGAAATTCACTGCACATAATACATATAAGAGGGATTCCACTAAAGGCATGCAGAGATTTCATATTTTTTTAAGTACTGAAACAACACAGATTCAAAATTCTTACCATATTTCATTCAAAATGTGTCCGATTATTTTGTTCTAAAACACCACAAAGTGGAGTAATGCCATCATGTGGTAACATTTTAACGAAGGCATAACTACAATCTATTTCACACAAAGGGTGCATATAGAAATTAAATACCTAGCCTTTCTATCGATCATATTCATAACTATATAAACGTGTTGAGTATTTTTATAATTGGGAAGGAATCCAAGACTTCAACATGTATGTACTAAAATGCACACACAAAAAAATTAAGAAAATGTATAGATATATTGGAAATGTATACATAATGGCAGAAATGCTACAATAAAAGGTATTTAAACTCAAATCAATACATTTAAAGAAGCCATTCTTCACATTTTAAAAATGGTTTCCCCAAAACAAAAAAGATCACATCAGTTGAAAGCAAAGCACAGAAGAGACCAAGACTATAAATGTTTTCAGTGCAATATCCGTTAAATATGCGATCAATTTCTACCAAAGACTGCAGCTTAAAGAATAAGGCAATCTAGAACCTTTTTCACAATAACTTTTATATCCTGAAATACATTCTGCATACCAATGCCACCTTCCTTGCCTGGTGACTATGATTCAACACAGATTCAGCTTTATTTTGTAATCAGGTCATTTACTGCCACCTTCTGGTGAAAAATCACAAGTGCTTTTTACTCATCCTGAGGATCACCGTGTAGCCTTTTAATAAAATGGTGGTTAATATTTTCCTAAAATGAGATGTTCTTACTTAAATAGGAAGGATTTGCCCTGCGTTTGTATAAAAGGGTGTTTGAGTGTGTAGGCTGAGGTGGAGAGAGCAGCTGTCTCACTGAAGCTCAGCTCTACCAAACTTAAACCTTAGGAGAGTCCCTTGTTGCTTATTGAATATTTGTTTAACATTTGCTCATTTGCTGTCACGCAGCCTTTTGACAAATGCGAAGTTTAAAGCACCCATGGTCCACTGCTGTGAGGATTTGAATTGATTACGAGTGCTTGAAACCCAAGATCCCTGGCTCCTGGAGTGCGGGCAGCCAGCCAGCCAGCCTGGCAGTGACCGACGCTAGAGCTCCACTAAGGAGAAGGCTGCCCTGGCACAGCCAGCGAACGGTGCCCTTTGAAAAAGGCCAACGAGAGCTTTCACAGGGAAAGAAACGCAGATGTACCAGAGGAAATTCAACTGGAAATAAATGAAAAAGAAAATTACTAATGAGAAGTCTTGAAATGAGCTGCAAGAGGCAAAATAAGCATTAGCAGCAAATGGAAGGGGGGTGAGTTCTGTGTGGTGTATAAACAGGGTTATTTATTACTACATATATGGGCTACTATATGGGCAGCTGCAGTCTGCCCCCTCTCACACAGTCGGCAGATTTGTGATCTAGAAACATTCTAGCATTTATTTTAAAATCCACACTGCTCATGCAATATGCAAATGTTGCATGTTAGTAAATAAATAAGGGCATGTGTGTTTATCAGTGTTCTACAAAAAAGACAAAGATTGGGCATGCCAATGTTTGTCCTTTACTTCAAGGATTCAGTTTCAATGCTGGGCTGCTCAAATACACAGCTGCGGATTCTAACTGACCGCCTGTGGGGTGAGGAGTCCCACTTATTGAAAAGGAAGTGAACAGAATTCATTTTAAAATACGACTTTCACAGAAGTCTGCACCACTGGCAAGGGGAAGTGGTGGAGACTTCCCTCTACAGGCACAGTTGCTGTGCTCTTACCTTGAACATGGTGCTGCCCAGCTGTGCAGGGGACATGCTGACCACCACTCCTGCCCGCTGCAGGGCCGCGATCTTCTCCTTGGCACCCCCTTTGCCTCCTGCAATGATGGCCCCAGCGTGGCCCATTCGCCTGCCTGGAGGAGCAGTCAAGCCAGCGATGAACGACACCACAGGCTTGGCATTGGCACCCTGCAAAACACACACATTATTAAACAAGTTCACTTCAAAATAACAACCCAAAAGTCCCCAAAGCATCTCAAAAATGTATAACAGCAGGGAGTGAGACACTGTGAATATTTTAAAGCATTTCCTTTGTATTATTTACAAAGCGTAAACATAATTCACAGTGTGTTTTCTAGTATATTTGTCAAAGCTCTCTCTCTGATGATCACAAATAAATTTTAAGTTTTTTAAATGAAAGGAATTAAATAAAAAAGGTTTCTATAAGGAATCTCTTGGATCACCCCTTAAGATTAAAAACAGTGGAATACATTTTATTGTACAAGTTGATGCATCAATTATCAAATTGTACTTGTCTGTACTCAGTACCATTTAATATGTGTACTGAACTCTCATGGGAAGTAAGGGCCCTCTTTTTCCCCACCTGTATAGTGAGGGGTCACTTTTGAAAACATTTAAACAAAAACTTTTTTGAGGCTAAATCGCCCAAGATTATAGTGAATCGATTTTATACCCTGAAGGATACTGTCCTTGGTGCTGTTGCACAGAAGCTTAGTGATTAATTTCCAAACCACTGCTATTATCTAAATCAAAAAAACCTATTAATATGTATAGATTTTATAGCAAATAATTCCCTCAATTGCAGTGGCCTTGTTTTAAATCTATTTTATTGGCTTTATACTGAGAATAATCACCTATGAGAGACAGCTATAAGACCTCACTAGGTCAGACGTTAAACGAGAGGATTAAGGGTAGACTTGAATCTTATTAGTTTTAATATTAACATTTAAATTTTTCAATATAAATGCATTAAACGGAATGTGTAAGCACTATGTGTGCAAGATGATAGCAATGAGCAATATCAAACACTCAGATCTAATAAGGAGGCTGACTAATACGTAACATTTAAGCCTCAATAGCAAATTTTATCATTTTGTAAATAAATACAAATGCTGGGGTTTACTAGAAAATTACCAATAATATCAACAGCGGCAACACAAGATAACTTTACACTGGATAGTTTTTTGTGGCAGAATTAAATGTAATTTTTATAGTATTGCACTTTTATTGATAAGACTCATTTCACCGTAACTCTGTAATACTCCTACAGAATGGATTTGTTCAATGACTGCAATCTTTTTCAGTATAAATTAATTAAATATTTTTATCTGTTAGACTGAAGTTAGTGTATCCTCTGAAATACAGTATGTACCTTGATGATAAAAACACAAAGTAAAATTTCTGGCATGCTTTAGTATCAGATGTTATATTTTAAATTTGTTTTGAGAGATTTCAAGTAATAGACTTATAAGTCTTTGATGAAATGTATTTTTATAGAGATGGAAATGAAAAACCAATCCTGAAGGACGATCAACAATCAAATCCATTACCTTTTCATGTTATTGTCTGCTTGCATGCAATAGACCAGTAAAGTACGTATTGTTAAACAAAACATATGCATTAGTTTTCAACCCTCCGACAGCCCAGGTTTTTGTTAAATTGCTTGATATAAATCTCATAGCTTCATGAAAGCACTCAAGACAGTCTCTGATGTTTTAGAAATTCTGAGGCTATGGGATTCAATTGCCCATCTTGTTACCAGATATAAGCAAAGACCATTAATTGGCATTTAGAAAAATTATAGAAGTTTGAAATCTGTGGTACAGTAGTCCAATTACATTGTACAAGTATAAGGTAGGTAGGTGTGTGTGTGTATATATTACATTATATAATACATACATACATAAGGAAGTAACCTTATATGCATGTTGCTTTTGCAGTTTGTCAGCAACTTTTATTAGTAACATTTCATCCATCAGACAAGTAATCGAATGCGATAGTGGAGAACATTTTGTGTAAGCAAATAACATAGCTTTGTTACATTAACACATCCTAGTACAGGAGAGGAATTGGCAAATATCAGTTAATGAATTACATACTTTATTTCTGGATATTCTTCAATAAGCAGACCAGGGGTCGATACTTTTTTCCCCTCCCTGTAGAAGGGATACACATATCTGAAAGGCACCCACTTCCTTTTATGATGCACTGAGAACAGAAGTTCATCTGTTGCAGCATCCCACATCTCGGACATCTCTTTGGTTGAGTTTGTTTAACCTTTACTCTGTACATAAGGCTACGATAGTGTAAAGTCAAGCCCTTACGGAATTGTGTTGTTTCAGGTACTCTGCAGCGTCTTCTTCTGCATTCCCTCCAATCTCTCCAATCAGGATAATGCCCTCTGTTTTTGGGTCCTTCAGGAAAACCTCAAGGCAGTCAATGAAGTTTGTTCCATTGAAAGGATCTCCACCGATGCCTAACAAGGAAAAATGATTAAAAAAGTGACAAATTTTGAGAGAACACCCATCTCCCCTCATCTCAGACCTAAGCTGTATACTGTAGATTGTACATGAATGTATTAAAAAATAAAAAAAAAAAGCACTGGGAAAATCAGGCTTCAGCTAAAAAAAAATTAAACACTATGATAATTTGAGTTGTCTATATTAACTTAAAAGCATTTGTGAGACTGCTATATTTGCAAATTACTACTACTACATCCTGTTTTCCTGAATCCTGAAAGTAATGCATTAGTTTCATGAAACAATTGAGAAAACTTTTGTAAATGTAATTAAACTTTCACTTCTGCTCATGAAGCATTAACCATTGTAGCAGAATAATGTTTATTTTATTTTTTTAATGCAGAGAACAACAACTCGTGGCTTAATACTTGACAAATTAAATGGCAATATTACATTCTTCCACTTGAAGGTGCCAAGTTACCAAATATTTTACAGAGGTGTACCTCTAAGAAAATGCAGTAAAAGTCTCCTATCCTACTTACCAACACACAAGGATTGTCCCAATCCAACTTGCGTGGTTTGATGCACTGCTTCATATGTGAGGGTGCCTGACCTAGACACAATACCTAGAAAAGAAGGAACTTTTTTTTTGGTTTGTCCGTTTCGGTCCGTTATCATCTTAGAACTTTCAATCTACATTTCATTATTGTACATCACTATGTTCTAGAGTGTATTTTCATTGTACAAGTCATAATGAATGACTAAATGGTCTTTTCGAGTCAAGTCTTCTGTATAAAGTCGGTATTGAAATCTTAATGGATGTGAAATAGCAGACATGCTTCAGATGACTTCCTTCACTTAAAACTAAAACAGGGAGATGATAACCTCTCTGAAAATATTACAAGGGAGAAACCTGTGAGATTGATAATAAATTGCACATACAATCCCTGTGTCTGGAAAAGAGAAAGACACTGCAGAGAGACACTGATATCACGGTCTCTTGTTTTAAAAATGCACATGCCCTTACTAATGAACCCTGAGCAATACATTAATTTCTTAGTGCCAGATTTAAAAACAGATAGTGAATGAGCCTTGTTCTCATTTAATTTAATTTTCAATCTGCTGAATGCAAGGGAAAAAACACCTGTATTGTACATTACAAGGTCTGTAGCATATATGAGATGTACAGAATGTTAATGCTGTAACTGGAAGTCCAGTCACTATTAGAAACTATGACATTTGATGCAAAATTACAGTTTTATGTAATGTGATCTTGTCAATAGAGCAATACAATATTCTTACCAATTCTTCCCTTCTTGTGAATATGACCAGGCATGATCCCGATCTTACATTCACCAGGCTGTAATATGAAGACATTGATTGTTAGCAAAATTGACTTTTAAACCAATAACAAGCACTTTTCAGAATTTTATACAAAATGCCCGAGAAACTAAGTGACTAAAAGGCATTCAAAACTGACTATGAATTAAGAGTTTAAGAGAAAAATCTAATTAAACAATACTATGTGTAAAAACGTTGTGCAAAATACATCAACTACCATGTTTTCCATTTTAAATCAAAATTATACAGTAGTATTATATATACTTTCACAGTTAATACATTATTCATTAAACATCTATGATTAGTGATTAAATACATTAATTCCTTTTCACTCCACTAAGTGCCGATCGATCAAGGGAAATTAATATATTTTACATTCAAATTGATTTATAAATCAGAAAGTTCTATCGAGTGTAAATGCTACAAGGTAACGCTAGCTGCATGGTAACATGACTTCCTGTTAGGCTAGAGAAGGACAGTGGGTCTAATTTGTGCCAACACCTCCATGACCTGGTTTAACATTCTGACTTTGAAGTCTTCAAATCTTTTAAGTTAAAATTATTCTGAAGGGAAAAGTTTCCCTTTACTTACATTGATGACTCCAGGACAGTTTGGGCCGATGAGACGGGTATGAGTTTGGCGCATGAGTCTGTGTTTCACGCGCACCATGTCCTGCTGGGGGATGCCTTCTGTAATACACACTGCCAGTGGCATTTCAGCATCAATGGCCTCTATGATCGCTGCCCCCGCAAAGGGAGGAGGCACATAGATAACTGTGGCTTCGGCCCCGGTTGTATCCTTAGCCTAAGAATAAACAAATACGCAATATTTTAGTACGAAACAGACAGTAAGTTAATGAGAAAAGATAGAATGATGACAAAATAGTCTGTGGTAAACAGCTTCGCTTTTTAGGTTGATATCATAGTTCTGCCTCACAATACAAAAGTGTATGGGTGCATAAACCATCTGTTTACAATTCATTTCAAGTAATAGTGTATGAAAAGAAATGTTAATCTTTTGACTAACTGTATATTATATTACTTTCCCCACATTAGCTGACAGGGCACTCAATCCATTTTGCAAGCAGACTAGTGCATAATGAAAATGAAGGATGGTGTTTATGATTGAGTTTGCACAAAGAATTCAAGTTGATTTGTTGTCAAAAAGTGATTATATTTAGCAATGGCATCATTTGCAGTGTTCACACCAGATGGGTTTTTTAAACAAATAGTTCCCATATCAAAATGTCACCAGTAATGTTGGTTTCATTGCCCACAGGTTCATATAAAAATATCCAAGTAAAAAATCCAAACGTGTATGTTAATAATCTTGTATTTTCAATGTACACAACACAAACAAGAAAACAAATGATCTCATTGTCTAAATCATGATAAAGGATGTAATGCCCGGAAGTGTAGTAGAATGAGACAGATTTACATAAGTATCATACAAAATGTATGAACCCAAAAGAATCAAGGCAAAAGCACATGAAAGAGGCAGAGTAATGCATCACTTAGAACCCAGACTTGGGCAAGTGTGGCTGAGCATTAACGTGCCACTGTAACAATGCACAGTAGTGGGGGCTGAAGGTAAATGTTAGCCAAAACATGTGAATACCAGCCAATATGGGAACTTAAGATGCAATGCAGATACCCTTTACTATTAGTAACCCATACTGAATCTTTATTGTAACTACTACTACTGCTGCTGCTGCTGGGCAATGCATGAGTGTGAGTGAGTGTGTGAGAAACACAATCAGCAACCCACTATTAAGAGAGCTCAGGACTTTTTTTTTTTATACATGTAGCCTTGGAAGAAGAAGTTAACATTATTAATGGTATTTTTGTACGTCAAACATTTGTTTGTGCGATAGTTACTTTGTATGTTTAATGATACAACCTGTTAAGGAATACAAAAACGTGTTATTGAAGGGGACATGTGACTTAACACAAAATGAATATGTACCAGTACTTTGGAAATGATCCAAAAAAACATAACTGGTGAGTCCAGACATTGTAGCTATGCTTTTATATCACATGAAAATTCCTTGAACATCCACAAAGTAATGGTATAGTAAATTTTTCGATTAACTGACAATAATAGGCTATATGATCTATAACAAAGCCATTTGGCACTTGCAAAATGATTATGATGGGTCCCTTAAATCCTAAAGCTTATAAGCAACAAGAAAAATGACTTCTGAATTCTGCAAGTTGATTGCCCGACAACGAAATTAATGAGCAGGATTAACAGATCTCATTTTAAGGGATTAATAGCCTTTATATGAAGTGCAACCAAAGGAGTATCTGTAATATGCAAAGTATGAATAAAAAGTTCTCATTAAAGTTTCATAAAGATAAGTCTAAATTCAATTTCTCCCATTCAGCTAATGTATGCCTTAAAAGACAGGTGATTAAATACATGTGGTTGGTCAATTATTCTTAGTCCTACAGAAACATCCCGCAATCAGAGTATTACGGAGTCAGCTCGGCAGAAAACAATGAATGAATGGATGAAGGCTTGGACAGATGCCTGATTGTACTTTATCTGTTCATTTCATAAAGAGCCTCAATTCCTAAACGCAGCTAAACAGACATTTTAATGAAGGATCAAATATTTCCACACTTATTGCTCACATGTTCAGATATTTATTGTGCTGTTTAATGGATAGCCTGTTAACAGGTAGTCTTGTGAAGGTCAGACTTGTGAAGTTTCTAATTAAAAGCAAGACACATTTCAAATCAATACCTTCCACACATTCAAATTACCTATACAATATAAACCATTTCATTCAATCCATCATGCCCAGAGACTCCCGTTTTTGTATTTTACAACACAGTGAGCTATTTTACAGTATGGTAGTATTCATTCATTATTTCCTCTTTAAAATTAAAATGCTTTTTTATCCATCACTTGCCACAAATGTACATAAAAATTGCACTGCCAGCAAACAATGGCTATAAATGTTTTAAAGAAAATATTCTGGATTACACATTCATATCAATGGTGAAAACTGGAGAGAAAAACATTAGAAATCTTAATTTAAAATATCCTTGGTTAATGAAGGTAACTGTGTGATGAGAAAACAGACCAAACAAAACATTGTACTGCACCTCCTTCACTGAGTTGAAGACTGGCAGACCAAGGTGGGTCTTACCACCCTTTCCAGGGGAAACTCCTCCAACCATCTGCGATCCATACTCCAGAGCCTGCTGACTATGAAAGGTCCCCTAGAAACACACCAAAGGACCATGCAAACGTTTAATCAAGCTCAATAAGAATGACCAAAACATAATGTAGGCAACGCAAGGGAAAAATAACAGATTTTAAAGAACTGAGATGCTTTACTCAAGGGTGCAATGCAATAGTTCTGAACTGTTTCAGTTTTTTTCTGTAAGATTAGAAGCTATGCCACATTTATTTTCATGCTATCCTGACCTTTACTGCACTCCTGTGACATACAAAAATGGAGAGGCATGAAAATATTAAAGCTAATTCTGCTCCCCCAATAAAATCCCTTCTTTCTCATTAATGTAGGCGACTTAAAAATATAGAAAGCTTTAGAACATTAGTCTAACATGTCCATTAAAGATGACATATTTAACAGGGAACTAACATTTGCAGGAGATTAACTATTTAAAGTTCTGACCTTGAAGTATTATTAAACACTGAAGCCAGTGTAATGAGAACATTTCCCATCACACGTAAATCATCTGCACATTCCTTGACACATTTCAAACTATACTTAATAAGTATGGAGAAAGAATAATAAAGTATGAAAGTAACACTCCATGTTAGTCCTGTGACAAATCAGGGCATACAAATGTAATTTAACACCTCTATATCAGATGTGAATTAAATTGGGTAAGATTCTATTGAAACTTGATTGGATGCAAAAGTTATAGAGGGCCAAAAGTGTTAGTCTTCGTGATACTGCAATCTACTATAATTTGAATATTGGCCATCAAATGTAAGATTATAGAATAAGTTTCATGGAACATTTTTGCTACTTTTTTTTTTTTTTCAACTTAGGTCAGATTTGTTTTAGTGGAGTTTTTGTTTTCTTCACCAGGTTGATGTTCTTACACATGTATTTTTAGCTGTAATCAAAATTTAAATTTTAAATTAAGTAATTTCCCCCCCAAAAAAATCAAATTACATATTTTGTCTCTTCCGTGCTTCTTTAGGAAAAGCTTTAACAAATCTTTTCAGAACGTATTTCTGCAATAGTTATTTAGCGCTCCAAACTACAATCTGGGGCAGAAGGAACAACAGAATACATTAAAGAAAAATGCAGATATAAAATACTAAATGTAATACGAAAATCACAAAGCATTTTTTATTATTATTATTATTCCAGGAATTCTTTATTAACTTTTATCATGCACACTTTTAAATCTGACATGTACATACTGTAAAGGAGAATTACATTTAACAGTAAAAGCAGTCATGCACAGACAATGTTCAGTTTTAGTCTTAAGGGACGCTGGTTTAAGGAGAACAAGGGGAAGAAATACATTGAGTACAAAGACTGGGTTTTGTGTGCAGGTCATGTATTTCACCAATGACAGGAGCCAGCAGCTTGAGACAATATCTACAATAATTCATCCAGAATTTCTTTCTCAAGAACCATTAAAGACTACACTGGTTTTAGGCAACTGAGATTATTTTTGTGTTCATGTCAATCTGCTTTAAAATGAGTTTAATTCCTTGCCTTACTACATCACTTTACCACCCTCCTGTCACATTCATTTAGCATAATTCTCAAAGATTTACTTTCTATGTATTAATGCTATCTTGTTGAATAGTAAATTGTGATCAGTATGTGGTGTGTAGTGCAACCTCTAAATCTCTTGAATTATGAAAGTCAGTCTTTACATTACATGTTAATTATTAAAGATCTGTTAAAGGCTGAACATAACTACCTAAAGGTCAAATGTAGCAATCAAGTATCAACTGACCTAACACCAGTTGTAAAGCTGAAAAATAACTGGATGTTTGTATACCAGTAACTTTTCTTGTGCACTTTTACCCAGATTAAAAGTATTCTGTTGAAGAACACAAACTATCATGTTTATAACAATCTGTAACAATCCAATCCAATACTCCAAATCAGTAATTTAATCAGCTTAGTTTTAGATGACATTTGGGATACTATATAAAAAAATGGAAGAAATAAAAAGAACTTGAGTTCAATAAGTAAAACAATAGCTTCTATATTTAATGAACAATCAGTTTTAATATGGAAGATTATTATTTTTAACTGCTCATTTATTTCAAATTATTCTGCCAAGCATTATTGGGAGTGAGTTTCATAAAAGTCATGCAGTGTCTTGTATTAATCAGAGCACGATGACTTGCTTTGTCCTTAATTTATTTTGCATTTCATATTTATCCTGTTCGAATTTTGTTGCAAACTTGTTTTGGACAATTTCTGCTTCTCCACCATTTTGTTTATAATCTTTTTCATACAGTAAATATTTCAGTATCCTTTTAAACTTAGAATTTTACCTACAAATTGTCTATGTATTAATAATACATTATGTATTATTTCACAGAAAAAATAAGATGTTCTAATGAGAAAAATTAAAAGGTGCTACCACATGGGGGTAAAAAAAAAAAAAAAAAGGTCAGCTCTTGGTAATTCAGGATTTGCCCTACTAATACCTTATTGTGGGTGACAAACTTTGCAGGAGGCAGGAATTTACCAGGAAATGCATTTTATGTAGCGTAAAGTTGGATTTATGAATTTGTTACCTTTTCCCCCTAAAAACAAATGTATTATTTTTTACTCTTTTGTAATCTTTAAAGGTAACAGGAATACTTGTATTCTGTTACTACCCATGACTGAATATATGTATTTACATGCATGTGAAGGTGTGGCTTTATTCAAGTTTAATTAAGTGACCTAATTAGAAACTGAACCCTAAAGTAACATGAACACAGCACTTCTAATTGTACTTGTTTTGCATGGAAACCCACAGATTGGAATGAAAATTTACAAACCTGCTTCCCAGTAAATCCTTGGCAAATGACCTTAGTGTCCTTGTTGATGTACAGGTGCTTTCTTGAAGCAGTGTAACAATGCCTCACTCCAACCTGCTGCACTGCAAACAAGACAGACAGAACATCTCCCAGCGTTAGCTTGACTAGTAGTCTTTCCAAAGGCTCTCAAACTTAAATTGTGTAACAAATAAATAGTCATTTTTGTCTTATTTTAATTCAAATGTATGGAGTAGGCCATTTTTACACAGTGAGGAACAAACAGATTTAGGTAACTAATACCATAGAATTTGTTTGAAACAGTATATTCCATCAGTTTCTGTGAAATTCTAAGAATGTACATGTATTCAGTAATACACAACAATATCCTATTTTAAGAAAGTCCTGGAAGAAAACCCTAATAAGGGAATATGTGCAGAGCTTTGAGATAATCTTTCTTACTCCTTAATCATAATGGAAACAAAAGTTATGCGAGATGAATTGCATAAAATGCTTCACTGGGAATTTTGTGAAAAACAAAAAACAGAACAAAACATAGATTTATATTCCCCAGTGTTAAGAATTCAAGTCATTTGACATTCTACAGACATCACAAACTAATTAAGTGTCTATGATTAGATTTTTTTCTTCTTCATGCAACAATGTGCATTTAACAAGGTTTAGATTTAATCATATAATTGATATGTAGAATGTAAACTAAAATCCTGAAAAACATATATATATAAAAAAAATACAATTCTGACTAACATATAGCCAAATGCTATAAAATGTTGCTGGTAGATCAAAGTTCTTGTATGTATGGATTTGTGTTTGTGCGTATATTAGGGTTTGTTTGAGGCATTCAGAACATCAGAATAAAGAAATAGAAAAGTAGTTAAGATTAGTAAGGAAACATGTTTAAACCATTTCTTATACAGTCTCAAAATATTGTTGTTACAACAATGGTTAAGGTGACCACAGTACATTTTAGAGAATAAGTAATCTTAAAATGAAGGGAAAATAAGTCATACATGAAGCAAAATAGAAGGCCTACTTTTATCTGAGGTCATTGAAGCACAGTGTCTTTCTTTTCTGTTTTGTAAATCTCAGCAGGAATTCCTCAAACATAAAATACAACTTTCAGTTTACAAATTTAAATTAACCAAATCTATTTTGACATAAATAATTCCTAACACTAATAATAGGCTTAATTTCAACTAAATGGAGGCTCTGTCACAAGATTGAGTATGGTTATACTGCTACCAGTGTTGTTTTCAATTGGAACAGGGCAAAGCAAAAAGATTCCCAGCAGTCAGGGCTTTGATTATCATTACTTGGAACAATTGTGTATCAGCTAATTATAAAACAAGGCACAGTCCACTCTGGTGTCTACTGTCTGTAAAAATAAAATGTTTTCTTATTGTACAATGTGCAAAATATTAAGATCTCTCTGGTTGTGGAAAAACAAAACATTCTACAAACAAAGCAAAATGAAGTACAACATTTTATCATAATCAAAGCTATTGCACTGTAACATGTAGTATGTAGCACATGTAGTTCTGCAGAGTCTCATTTGACATATGGAGGCTTTTCGATTTATTTTAAATAGTATGTTTCAGCTTTTGAATATGCAATCTTGCCTGCTGCTTGCTCATCAGTTTTGAAATGATGAAGCACTGTCCATATCTTCCTGACATGAAAAATGTTACTGCTGTTTTAATCCATGGATTTTCCCAATGAGACATGGCAGGAATACTAAGGAGTAAGGACCAATTTTCAAAACGCAATGTAGACAGATGAAAAGCAGATTAATTTTACAAAAACATCAAAATACAAGGAAGTGTTAGCAATAGTTAAATATATGTAATCATTGTTCACAGTAGAAAAAGTCTGGCTTTAAACATGACACCCCCGTTTGACAGGTTATATTGTCAAGTGCAAAAATAAACAAACGATAAATATTATTTAGAAGGGCACATTGAATTAATAGTTTTTTTCCTGGTAGTAAATTCAGTAACTATTTTTGTTTATTCATCAATAGTGCTGGCTTCTTGTTCAGTGATGTTTACTACAACTAAAATGAAAGTTTACTCAAGACCCAAGTCTAAAGTTCAGAAGCAGGAGTACTGCTGCTGCTGGTATGATACAGATCTGGCTGCACGAAAACAGTAGTTATAATATGCTACTGAAATGCCTTTTAAGGGCAATAATTCAAAATGTGCCGTATTTATAAACCACTGGTAGTACTGGGAGTATCAATCTGCTTTGAGAAAGGTCAAGTCAATAGCAAACATCCCATTATTACCCAACTTGTACTCAAAGGGAGTTATAGCTAAGTGAGGCAAACCAATGCATATAAAATCTGCTAGAGTTTAATTAAAATACTGGGTAAGGGTAATGCACATCGAAATGGGGAAGACATGCATGACATTTTAAGCATGCAGTTTATGAAGAAAAACACTCAATGGTTCTTATCTGACAGATTAGAACTAGCTACGTACGAGTAACAGGGTGATTTTAAATAAACGTAATATACAATACAAAGCAAATACCTGTACGAATTACACACCCCATCTTTGTTATGCAGAGACCAGTATACAAAAAAAGCGCTTAGTCAAAACAGAGAAAAGCAGAACATCTAGGTTCAGGCTAGGTCAAAGTTCAATTTGGCCTACATAAGGAGGCATGGGCTGGGGTAAATGCAGCACCTGCTTGTCACAACAACACGTTTGACATTATCTAGTACTGACCAGGAGCACTTTGTGCAGCAATCACGAAAGCATAAAAACATGAAAAAATCAGATGTAAAAAGTTGCAATACTTACGGAGCAGTCGTGCAAGCAGCCTACTGTGAGACATCTTCGGTCATTTACCAATGACACGGCCGAGCACTGGTCCTACACGTCTCTTGAAATAGCGGTTTACAAATATGCCTGCTTTCTAAAAAAAAAAACGTCCTGTGCTGTATTTCCCACGAGTTCTTATACATAATTAACTAATAAATGTACATTACAGTTTTTCATATTCGAAAAAATGATAAACGTGTATGAATAAAGCTTGTATCTGAAGGATAGCTTTATGAACTTTGTATGTCACATTATGAAGGTCCTGCTGCGTCAAAGTTTGCCGTGAAGGATTCTGGTAGGTGAAGTTTTTAGTTTCACATATAACTATACTGAACAGGTAACAGTCGGCTAAAATTAGCAAGAAGCATGAAAAATACTATATTGAAGGTGTACTAAATAAGATTCCATGTATATTTGAATTATAAATACATTTTGACTTATTTGGTTGTAAGCTTTCTTCATGAGTTAAAATACCTTACCTAATTGCACCATTAATGTGGTTAAATTAAGTGAACAATAACGGCATAATTAAATTCCTTGTTTATCAAAAAGTACCATGAAAATATGAATACCACAAATGACCAGAAACCTAGGTAAAAACCTATTAAATTAGATTATAGTAAAGCTTTATGCTACACTTTGAAACACAGTATTCAGTAATTAAATGTTCCTCTTCTAAAAAATGTTTACACCACTGCCCCTAAAGTATCACACTGAAACACCCCAAAATCTCATTCTAGCATTTGAACTGGGCTGTCCAGTAAAACTGAAGTAAATACCATAAACATCAGGGAAAATCTGAGTTGGTTATAATAAATCAGTGTTCTAATGCAACTTAATTTAAATTTGATGTGATCAGTTTACCCAAAATACATCCTAAAAATATATATTTGCAAATATTTAAGTGTTTTATAAACATTCTTAAAGATTAAATTAATCACCAAAAGAGGCAAGTTTTTGGTTAAAGCTTTTATTTATTTTTTTACAGAAGTTCAGCAATTTCAATTGAAAAACTGCAGCAACTAAGCTTGGCTTAAAATATTGCAGATGAGTAGATAAGGTGAATTATAGATCTACCGATTTTCACACCTCACATAGCCAAGCTTTTCATTGGTTGTAGTCGTTGTGATTATTAGCTATCAATGATAGAAAATATATTTTATGCAAATATATTCTTCAAAACAAACCAACAACCCTTTAGCTTTGTTTGTAATAAACTATATATCTTAAGAAGAAAATGTAAAGCATTTTTAAGTACAAAACCAAAACCACCAAACAATGAATATTAAAAATAATAACTTAGAAAAAAAGACTCATAGATAGTAACCAACAGGAGAACTGATGCACAACAAACCAAAAAAAAAAAAAAAAAAAGCTAACTAACCAGTTTAAATATTGTATCTTCTGAATCAGAAACACTCTGAACTGTTACTTAGGATACTTATACTGTGGGATACTCATAAAAACAAAAACAAAACAAAAACTACATTAAACATTTCTCTCACATTGGGCAAGTTATACAAATACTTTTATCTACTTTCTGACACCAGCTGAGTAATAAGCTCCCGTGCATCCTGTACGCTAGATGGGACCTGCAAGTCATCCTTTTTCACATGTGTGCTGATAATGAAGAGCTTTCTTTCATCCCCCACTTCAGACAACGACAAAGCATCATGCATCTCTGTAATACTGCAGGCACCCTGCAAATCCTACAAGACACACGGCACAAGAATTAATAGGGAAAACATTAACACAGGATAAAGCAAGGCTCATCTCAGTGTGTTCCTCTATTCATTTTGGTCTTGTGAAGTTTAAATATGCATTTTATACTCAAAAGCAACACTTTCACATTTAGTGTTTTCTTCTTGTTTTTTTTAATATCTATATGTCTAGTATTGATTGACTTCTCCCTTCTGATGGAATCGAAGGACATTTGCAATTTGCCTATTACAAGTCACAGTCTAAAGGCAAGAGTAAATGCAGTCCTTGCTGAAACTTACCTGTTTATTGACTAAAACCACTAATGGCAAGCAGGAGTCATTCTTTATCAGTCCATGAAGGTGCGTCTTTGCCAAAGGAAAGCGGTCCGGGTCAGCAGAGTCCACTACAAACACCAACACCTGGGCCTTGCCGAGGTACATATTCCAATACGTCCTCAGCTTTTCACTACCGCCAACTTCAGGGGTGACAAAATACTGTATTAACTTGTATGATTTAACGCATTACAAAACCTTCATTAACAGATTGTTTTTGTTTTGAGGTTAATTTGTCAGAAATTGAGAAACATTTTGGTCCAGCTCTTGACTGAAACCAACAGATACACCATAGGGATTGGGAGGCTTGAAAAGAAAAATCACTTGGAAATTATCTGTCCAATTGTACCCACTAAAACAAAAGGTATTATTAGTAAGTCTTCCCTTTTGTTATTCATTAAAATAGAAACTGACAGGAAAAAAAAATACAAACTGAATAAAACAAAATAGATGGAGGTCAAATAAAATGACTTTCATCTCCATGGCTGTATTATACACTTACTCCAAAACACAAGTGGGGAACAAAACAACCTAAGATGTAAACTAAAACAGTGTGTTTACTTTCTAAGAACTCAATCTGCATGTCTTCTTTATTAATGCAGACAGCATTGAAGCCTTCTGTGGGAGACACGCTCCTCTTCACAGTGCCAGTGGCCAGACAGTGCAGCACACTGGTCTTTCCAGCTCCATCCAGCCCTAGCACAAGAACCTGTTTGTTGGCAGATTTCACCTAAAAGGAAGAGGAAAACACCAATTGAAGTGAATTAAATATTGAAGGGCAAAGTGATGGAAAAAAGGGTTAAATGTTCTTATGCAAAACATTAAAAATGACAAAAACTTAAAGACCCTAGCCTAGCCCATATCTGCTGAAACCTGATCTGTTCCTGTGAGGCAATAAAAAGGGGAGTAAGACACAATGCACAAGCACCCGTTGGCATGGTGGCAAATCGAAACAGAATAAAAACAAATCAATAAATCAATAAAGATGCGTTTGCTTTAACAAATCTACAGGTGCGCCTATAAATAAAGCAAGCACTTTAATTTATTTAAAGATATGATGTGAACGGTAGAAATGCTAAAACACGCACAAACTTGGTAAATCCTACTAATTGCACACAAACACAGGAGGAACGTGTAACTAAGCGCAGGTGGAAATCTGTCACTTTAGCTTGTGGGTGACGACTGTCTACAAGACCCAGAATGCACCGCGATGGAAGACAACTTCCGGAGTCCTGGAAAACTGACAGAAACCTGTTGAATTTGTGAAAGTCCAACTCAAAATACTCCCTCTTATTTAAAAGTGCCCGAGTAAACAAACTCACTAAAATAATGACAAACAAGAAAGGGATACTGAACTGCAGCAGGGGCCAGGCTGATGAAAATGTAATAACTTTACATTAAAATGCACTTTCTATACGGTTAACTACTTGTACGGACACTGTAACGCTGTGTATATTTATATATTAAAATACACTGTTGATAAGCAACTTTGCATTGCATTTAAGAGGTATTAAGCTATTCAACTTTTTATTTTATATTTTTTACAGGAAGGCATGATTGACCCCAGTGTCACCCTCACCCTCGTCCTTCTGCATGTTATCAATCAATGCAAATCCACATCCAGTGAACCATCTTCTGAAGTACTAAGTTGTTACTTATTATCTAGGATCAGATTGAATAAAAGCTAACTAATGGCAGCGGTTATGTGAACTCAGACAGCCTCCAGGCACCCTAACTGAGGCTTTGTCTACTAGTTAGTACTAATCGTTTCAAACGTTACCTCTGTAACTGCTGGTACTTCTCCGGTATTTTCAGCGCTCGCCTTCTCCTCTTTCTGCCCCGGAGATAAGTAACTCCAGATGGCATAGGCAAATCCTCCGGTAACCGCAAAAGCAGCTCCCAGCAACCCTGCCTCTCGGACACCGGGCATGTTTCACTTCGAGCAAAATGCCTAAAAAAAGATTACAACTAAAACATCAACGATGAAAAAGCGCAGCGCATTATGTGTGCAAAAGTTTGACCGCTATAACGAGAGGGGGGGGGGGAAACAACAACAGGATACTGGCAGTGCTCCTCAATCAATGGACTACCGCAACATAAACACCAGCGCCATCAACTTCGCAAACAGAAGTTATGCGCCTTTAAATGTGAAAGCGGAAAGCCTGCTAATCGATTCTGGTGACGCAATCCCTCACAAATAACGTGACTGCAGCAATACACCCATGCAATATGCAATACAATACAATATAATCCACCTCCGAAGTCAGAGCAGGTCCACACCCCCACGCTGGGATAAACCGAAATCTCTTGACCACGCTTACGTCACAGAAGTCAAGATTAGTCTTGCCCAGCCTCTTGGGATTCATTTAATAGACATCCCTCCTGTGAGTCTTGTCCAGTGGCCATTAGTATTGCTTTAAGGAATCTTTTAGAACTAATGTATGGGAAAATATGCATTATTTACTCTACCAAAATATTTTTCGGGGTTCATGAAGTATTAAAAATGTCATCACTACGTTAAAGCATATTTAAGTAGGAGCAGGTGGTGAATGTTTTGTGAACTTCAACTGAAAATATTGAGACAAGGCATATGAACATGTTTTGAATTGAAAAACCACACGGTACTGTTTCTATTTTTAACTGTATTGTGACTTTTGATATAAACAACTCAATTTTAACAATCATTCTGCATAACACTTGGTTTCAAGGGTGTCTCTTAAGCAAAGCTGAGCAGGTCTGGCTGCACCTACTGTGCAAAAATACATCTCTTATACAACAAGTCATGCTTCTATTAACCAATTATAAATTACACACATCAGAAGTAGACAAATATAGACACTTATTTAAATTAAATGTAACAATCAACCCCTTCTCTCAGTCTAAAAGTGTTGTAACTACAAATGCCTGCGTGTGTTGTGTTTTCATGTTGTTAAATGTAACAAAACTATTAAAAATAAATGTACAAAAAATAAAAAAACTTGCACCACTAGCAATAAGTGTCCTGAAATGTCCTTGGCAACTGAAGGATGTTTAAATACTGATAATTCTATGAACATGGTGACATTTATACACAAGAGGTATACGAATTTACGGAAATGCTTTTCTATCATATGTGATTTATAACATATTGCATACCCCATAAACAGATTGCCTCAAACAGCATACTAAGGATATAGGTGCAGCTGGGGATAAAACAAATCTAATTCAAACACCTACATTGGCTGGCAGATTAACTTGAAAACCAAAATTGTCAATTTGTTTCCTCTTTGAATTTAGTATTTAAAAATCTCTCTATTGAAAACTCATCTGCCGATATGATTTGAAGTTTCCTTACATGTTGTATAGAGTTCTGAATACTGAAATTACACATGAAAGCTAATGAACACCATATGCGTTCAATGTGGGAATGTCAATTTATATTTCAGCCTTTGGTTATCTGAAGTGAATGTTTAAGTGGTTGCTAGAACAAAAGCAAGTTCAAACATTTGATACTACAGACCTGAAAGACAAACAAATATGGTGATAAACAAAGGTGTACTTTAATAAATGTCAACCCTTTAAGAATGAACAAGGAATTGTGTTGAGAGTGAAGCCAGAGTTCAGATGGTTGTCTACATGTTTTTGATTATGGAAAGGACTATAAATTCATCATGGACATCCAAACCCTACAACAAAACATATTCAGATTTGTGTATAAAGAACAAAACCTTGGACCTGGTGGTTAACATAAGCAGAAGAATACAAACAAGGTTTCAATCGATGAGCGTACAATACTTGCCTGGTATTCTGTCAATCTGTTTCACTTCTCTTTACACGTGTTTATAGGTTTAATTTCACATCGTTTTTCGTTACCATTACTTTGTCACCTTTGTCATTATGTTAACCACAGTGATTTAAAAACCTTAGCAGTTTAGACGTGTTATCTTGGAAAGCAAATGTATTTAGCTCAATATCAAGTTAAAGGGCCTGGGGGCAACAATCAAAAGTATTGCAAACATGATACACTTCCTCATTTCTAACCAGAAGTGAAACCATGTGTATATATTATATATTAAGACAAGCTCCTGCTTCTTGGTGCTTCAAACCCATGAATTATTTTTACTGTGCATTACATCTGCAGTTTTATAAAGACTCTCTCTAGGCCTCTAAGCACTACCAGCCTTTGCCTTTCTTCTTCTTCTGTTGGGGTTTCTTCCTGGTGGCTCCAGAGGCTGCTGGTTTTTGCTGTCTGGGGGGGACTATGTTGCTTGAAGCAGCTGATGTGGAAGCTGAGCCAGGTCTTGGGGAGGTGGGGGGGCTGCTTGCAGATTTACTAGCATCCCTGAAACAACAAGAACCATCATTGTATGTTCCTGACTGGCTTTGTTCTTCTTTACAGACATATATAGTCATATATACAAATATCTACATCACTTTGTAGATGCTTAACAAGAGCCCTGCAGTATAACAAGGAAAAGTTGTTTGCAGACTCAAAGCTTTATAAAAGGTTGGCTAGGAACTAAAACTAGAAATAAACATTAGATTTAATTAACTTAATTGATGTTAATAATAGTGTACATGCAGCACAGGATACCATTTAGGTTCCCAAAAATATCATAAGCATACAATAATTGTGTAATTAAGATGCGTTTCCATTTATGTCTGGTTGTTTTTCTCAATTGTAATTCATTTTCAGTGTAGGAAGACCATTTTGTTACATTAGACCTTTTTGGATAGCATTACAAGTATTTTCTAAATACATGAAGAATAAGTCATTTTATGAGAAAATTACACAAGCAGAGTTCACTTAAATCCAGTATTCAATGTATATAAACACCACTGTTAAACACTTATTAGTTTTGTCACAATGACATTTCTTTTCTACACACAAATAAACACAGGCACATTTTTTTTGCACAAATTACACTCACAGAGACCAGACCATCCTTGCCTTCTTAAATATTCCTTTAAGAAGGGTTTCTCAGCATCTGTGGGGGAACTCAACATCTCGGTTAATCAGAGACAGAGCTGTGGTTTCTAAACAGTATATGGAAGGACTTACAGTTCAGCGGATCCCCCAGACATGGCCCCCTGTGTTCCTTTGCCCACTTGCTCCTTCTTCTTGCCCTTCTTCCTCCCACGGTAGTAGGACCGTTCCCGCATCGGTAGCCAGCGCTCAGGGTCTGGAGCCACTTTAGGGTCGTAGTTCTTTGGCATTTTACCTGCAGGTGAGATATTGTGAATACTGTGTTACCCTTTAACTTCCGAGTGGCTCCCGCTAAATAAGAGTGCAGGTTTAACACACATAATAAAGTCAGTAGTTCGTACATTTGATAGATGGTGAAAGCATCATGACTGTTACTAACTTTTCCATTGTTGTACACACACAAACACACACACACACACTTTTAAACTGTTGTTCCACAAAATTCACCGATTCACCAACTAGCAAGAGGCAGCTTCTGTCCTTCACACCCTGAGTTTCCAAACCAGTAAACGAATGACATGATATGGATGTGAACCAGCCACCTAGGGTCTCCATTTCTGTACTCTTGAGTAAAGGCTTGGACTGGATGAGCCACTTTAGTAAGCAAAATTCAAAATGCTTACCCTTTTTTTTCTTCTTCTTCTTTTTCACATCCTCCTGGCTGTGAAAACAAAAGTTTACTTGAGTCTTCATAATCATTTTTTTTTTTTTTTAACAGTTTCCCAACCTTCTTCTATTCTAATTCACACTCAATTAATGTATGTGTGGCACAACAACCTCCTTCACATTCCTACCCCATTATAAACACGATTCTAATTATTACTTTGGTATAATTTACTCGTTTAAACATTTTTGAAGTGAAGATTTCTTACTACTTACAACTTACAATAGTTATAATGTTGTGTCGGTTTAATGCACACTGGTTGAATCAAGCAATGTAAGAAGGACATTTTAAATATCGAGTTTATTGAAAAACAAAAAAAAATTCTCACCCTTGTTCTTTGGGACTATTTTCCCCAATCACTTTAGCAGCCTTCTTTCGAATATATGTGGCTCCGTGCGAGTTCTCCAGCTCAACAACGTCCACATTAAAAGACATGGTGTCGGGGGATGGGAGAAATTTGCTGAGACTGAGGAACTCGGTTAAGAAATCTAAAACAAACTAGTTCCACTTCTATAGCTCCCTTTTACAAAAGACAACAATACAGGTTTACAATGAACACACACATCTAAACAGATTTTACAAAATACCACCAAAAATTCAATTCAGACAAAGGATACGATTTAGCTTTTTCTTGATCCACCAAAGAATAAGCAGAGATGAGTTGTGCAAGGGTGTGTATGTCCTTTCTGTTCTGCCTGCAAAGTAAAAAGATGTTTTCTCACGTACGTTTATGGCTTACAGATTATAAATAACAGCGATTTTGAATATATGTGGTTTGTAATAAATCTATATAGTATTAATGCACTTAGTATGGTTGGAATGTCACCATTCATGAAACAAATCACATATTTAGGCTACATTTTAAGTATCAACCTTGACTCCTCAATAAGGTTGTTGTATTAGGTGTTTAGTGGTTAAAATGTACGTACTTCCAAAGCTGCTCCAGGTCACTTATAGCTTCCTTTTTCCTTCCGTACTTCAGCTTGAAATTGGCTGCTTCCCGTACAAGAGATAGATGAACCGATGAACCAGACTAGAGCAAACCGCAAAATTAAGATTTTGTAAGATTTAAAAAAATCTCATGACCCTTGTTATAAAACTGCATTTTGAACATCACAATGAACATACCTGTTGTTTCTGGTAGTGCTGAATAGCTTGGCTGAAGATATCAATAGCACTGTCAATGTGTTCCTCATGACTGTACATTGTAACCAGAGCAGAAATCTGAAGAGAGCACAGCAGAAAAAAAAAAAAAAGATTTTTGTAAGGAAATACAGTATATATACACACACCGTAAAACTTCAATTAAACGCCCCCCGCGTTTATTCCAAATAACTGCAAGAAGCCCCGGCATCAATTGCAGATCAGCGATTGTATTAAACATTCATAAATAAAAAGACATCACGGACTCATGCAGGGTATAAAGAGCCTGGAAGCATTGCTTCTTTGTAGAAGTAGGCTAATAGGCCAGGCTTTTATTTTATTTTTTAAATTATTATTTTTTAATAATTTGCATTCCAAAGATGCAAACAAATCACATTCAATGTATGGTGAACTACACACTGGATTGAAAACAAGATACCGGTAATTCTGTTAGCAGTCTATTATTCAATATACTGTATACTATACAAACTCCCGCTAAATAAACAAAAAGCACTTCAACAAAACTGTGGAAATACGCTTTAAACCAAACTATCAACATTATGCATCATTAATGCATTGTTTATGTCACAACTGCCAGTTAGTTCAATCACTACAATTAACAGAAATACAGATATACAGCTATATGTGTGTATGTATATATATATAGTTAAACTGAGAAATAAATTAATAAAAACACACGTGATGGTGTTTTTTTTAATTAATATACGGTATATAAATTTACTGAAAACAAGAAAGATGTGTAACCGGGTGTTTATTAGAGATCGGCTTTTGTTTACGTTATTATGCAAATCAACCCGGCAACTACTGGAGACCCGGCGAGTATTGGTAGTTTTATGGTATGTATGTATTATATATATATATATATATATATATATATATATATATATATATATATATATATATATATATATATATATGGGTGTAAGTGTTCAAATGTTGAGTGTTCAAAGTTAAGTGAAACGCTTCACATACTAATCTCAGTTTGACCATCGTAGTACATAACCAGCTGCTTGAAGCAAAAAATATCATACCATCATTGTGAAAGAAACATGATCAATAACATATACAGGTCACTTTTATTCATTTGAGCAGGTTACTACATCATATCATTAAAAAGCTGTTCTGGAAAGCAGAAATAAATAAGAGCAAGATATCAAGTGACTCATAACTTGGCATATAGCCTGTAGCTATAGCTTCACTGTCTGGTACAACAGATAGGCTAAAATAGTCAAGGGTGTCAGTCCTTGTATGATACAATCTTTAACATCCAAACAATGGTTTTGTCATTTGGACTATAGATCCAGCTTTAAAAATGGGAACCTGGAAGCACACAGCACATGTAATTCCAGGATGGACATTGTACACGATACATTCACTTTGAATGTACATGTTTGAAATCTCAATAAGAGATTAACAAATAAACAACCCAATGAATAGTACAGTAAATTAATTCCAACAAAACAACGATTTAAAAATCAATCACACATATTAGTGTCCCTTATTAATTAAGATCTCTTTTCCAACAAAACTGCAAGGCTTATATCCTGACTGTTTTCCCAAGTCAAATGAGATCAAAGCTGATTCATATCAATGGTTTAATTCTCATATGAAATCAAAATACACATGGTTTATTGTATTGTGGTGTAGATAGCTTTAAAATGAAGACACTTACCATGCCTGGCTTGTGCTTAAAATCTTCGATTGTTCTCAAAATATCACATGCTTTGGTAACATGACCTTTATGGTAAAACAGAATTAAAAAGATATTTCAGTATTTTCACCATGCAGTGTTCTATAGCTACAGTGACTTTTTGGATCATGTTTGCTGGGAAGAAAACAAAACCACATGATGCAAGATGTATTATCTCTGTATAAAGGTATCAGGTAGTTCTCATTATATGATAAAGTTAATTAAAATGAACAACATTCAATTAAACATTTGGGGAATTAAACATAATTTCCAGTATCTGGTTCTCAAGTTTCTAGCTGTACAGCCTTCTGGGTGTTTACCCCAAATTACCAGCATTTTACCTCCTCCTAAGGAAAGTAAACCCTAACTACATAACTTTCACACACGTCTATTTGTAACTCACACGAGAAAACACTTTATCAAATTAATAATTCACTACTTCTAAGGAAATAAATAAATAAAAGTGTCAGTGACATCTATAAAGGTGCCCTACCTTGAATGAGATATAGCTGTGCCATGGTTAGTTTTATTTCTGATGCACTTTCAGGATGTTGTTCTGAGAATTGCTAAACAAGAATAAAAAACAAAACTATGAATTCAAAAACCAAGAATATTAATGAAAAATGATTGCAATTCATATTGCTAATTATTGAATCTACATCTAATAGGAATAAGTGTACATTTAAAGATCATTCCTTTTCATTTCCATCATCCCCTAAGCAAGAGAAAAGATAAAAGACTTTGAAAGTGACTAGCAGAATAAAAATGAATGAGAGACATCACTCTGCTTAAGATGTACATTAGCAGGAAAGTTTAATACAAATAGTTTTATTTCACACAGTGCAATCTGCAAAAACAACCCCCTACTGCTGATTCACCAACACAAATAAATCTGGGCTGGGTACCTGTAGCAGTTCTACAGCCTTCGAGTGCTGCTTCTCTCTACAGAGCTGCGCCACCTGAATCAGCACCGGGCGCGGGTGCCCCGGGTTCTGGGTCTGTAAATCGGATGCCAGTTTACGGCACTGCTCTGCCTGTAATAACAAGTCATTGTCATCAGCCTGCAAATGTATTTCACCTAGAAAGTTATACAAAAACGAATTAACATTAAACAACAAAAATGATGACGGACTGTAAAGAGACAATTTCCAGGCAGGGATTAAACAATACAAACAATAATATTAAAATATAACCACTTTTAAGATTAAGTGTAAAATACCTGATTGGTGTACATGGCTAGTAGAGCCTTGTTAAACTCAATAGCCTGCAGTTGCTTCCTGGCCAGTTTGTGCTCCACTCCATCCGCATTTGTCAACTTCACCTTTTTCTTGGAGTCGAACACATTTTGGTCCTGCATAAAAAATAAAAACAACATTTAGCAACATTTTAACTTTACACCAATCATGGCATGATAAACAGACATAAGTAAAATACACATTTATGTTCATAACTAGTAAAACTATAAAACCTAGCATAAAGTAATCTTTGCCTTTACCTTATTTATTGTAATGATGTTATTGGCCGTCACCGCCAGTAATCCCACATCTGTTGGCCTACAAAAACAACAACACAACAGCTTGTGATTGAATGTTCAAGTGCCCTGGATTTTCAAAATGAATTTTGTTTTTATTAGCAAAATTTGATCTTTCCATATGGGCTCCTTCCTCATAAGGCTGGTCATTGTCATGCTGATGCAGTGCAACTCACTTGAGTTTGATGACTTGATTGTATAGTTGCAGTGCATCCTCAGTCCGCCCCTGTAACTGCATGACGTATGCCATTTGGGAATGGATCACAGCCAGCTCAGAGTCAATATCTTCCTCTGTCATGTCCTGTTGATAACATGACACAAATGGTCACAAGACAAGTGAAACTGATTACAGCAAACTCCAGGAAAGACCTGGAACTTTTTCAACGATTAGAGTAAAAACTTAGCAGCTCAATAGTGAGGTATGCATCATTATTACAAAGTGCAAATAAATAGGGCCTGACAGATACATTGGAGCACCCATATGATCGGCCGATACTGGCCTTTTACAGAAATATCTGTATCAGCACACATTCCACCGATAATGCACCGATATATTATCAAAAACTATTGGCTAAATATTTTTTCAAATTACCATAAAATGCTTCGTCGGACTTCAGAGAAATAAATAAATACGTGTTTATTTGGTTTTAAAGTCGTTATTATATTATGTACCACATTTTTAACAATTATGGTGCTTTAGTTTTCTCTGAAAGCTTCCGACTCCACAGTGACTCATGCGCAGTGGCGCTGCACACACTACTGAGCGCCATGTGAAACAAACACCCCGACTGAGAAACACAGGGCTTGTACACCAATAAACATGTGTTTTACTAAAACACTCATAACCAATACATGTGCTGCATGTGAGTCTCCATGGTTTTGATTGATTATTTTTGTCATAACTGAAGATTACCATATATTATGGCATAGAGGGACATTTTTAATGAAATGTTAATTAAATCGCTTTTCAAAATTCACAATAGCAATTAAAACAAAGAAAAACAGTAAGTGTTGGCTGAAGATATTGACTTGGATATCAGCAAACAAAAACTCCAGATGACAAGCAAGCTCAGATCACAGTAAAACATCTAAAGAATTTGTGATAAACGCATACGACATATCCAATTCATTTAGTGCATTCAGAGATGTCACAATATTAAAAATATACTCACGGAATCCTCAGACAATGACTGTCGGCACAGCTCTAAAACAGGAGAAACAAACGTGTAATGTTTCCTTCTCTATTAATACTAGTGAAGAGCAGTCACTTCATTCATGTTTAATAAACAGATCTTTGGGACACTAATAAGTATTTGTGGATGCACACTAAAACTATATGGACATTTGGTGCATCCTTTTTCTTTAAGAATACAGCAACAAGACACACTCAATTAGACAATACAGGGGTGAAGACCTAGCATTACTAATAGTACATATACATTTTTCTAATTACTTGTAAACAAATGTTCTTTCATAACATTCTAGTTTCTTACCCTCTGCTTCTTGGAGCTTCTTCATGGCTTCTGTGAGCTTGCCTTGACCGATAAGTGTACAGCTAGAGTTGTAGCACAGCTCATAGCTGGTCTCCGGCAGGCCCAGGTCTTCCTAAGGAAACAAGGCAGGGTTAGTAAAGCTATAGTAGCACAACTCCGTAAGCTGTATAAGCCCAATAGTTTTTGGTCAAATAGTAAGACTTTATTAAACCAAAAACTGGTATTTTTTAGGTTTTTGTTGTTAAATTAATTTTAAAACATTCAATACATGGTGGACACTTATTTTAAGTACTTGCTTGTTTACAGTCACAAGTATGGCTCTACCGGTGACAGATTTTTTTGAGGGCCAGTGAAAAATTCAGAGTGAAGACCACAGCCAGCAGAACCGTTTAAGTTAACTTCATGATCTTCTTGCTGCTGTACACTCACCTAAAGGATTATTAGGAACACCATACTAATACTGTGTTTGACCCCCTTTCGCCTTAAGAACTGCCTTAATTCTACGTGGCATTGATTCAACAAGGTGCTGAAAGCATTCTTTAGAAATGTTGGCCCATACTGATAGGATAGCATCTTGCAGTTGATGGAGATTTGTGGGATGCACATCCAGGGCACGAAGCTCCCGTTCCACCACATCCCAAAGATGCTCTATTGGGTTGAGATCTGGTGACTGTGGGGGCCAGTTTAGTACAGTGAACTCATTGTCATGTTCAAGAAACCAATTTGAAATGATTCGACCTTTGTGACATGGTGCATTATCCTGCTGGAAGTAGCCATCAGAGGATGGGTACATGGTGGTCATAAAGGGATGGATATGGTCAGAAACAATGCTCAGGTAGGCCGTGGCATTTAAACGATGCCCAATTGGCACTAAGGGGCCTAAAGTGTGCCAAGAAAACATCCCCCACACCATTACACCACCACCACCAGCCTGCACAGTGGTAACAAGGCATGATGGATCCATGTTCTCATTCTGTTTACGCCAAATTCTGACTCTACCATCTGAATGTCTCAACAGAAATCGAGACTCATCAGACCAGGCAACATTTTTCCAGTCTTCAACTGTCCAATTTTGGTGAGCTTGTGCAAATTGTAGCCTCTTTTTCCTATTTGTAGTGGAGATGAGTGGTACCCGGTGGGGTCTTCTGCTGTTGTAGCCCATCCGCCTCAAGGTTGTACGTGTTGTGGCTTCACAAATGCTTTGCTGCATACCTCGGTTGTAACGAGTGGTTATTTCAGTCAAAGTTGCTCTTCTATCAGCTTGAATCAGTCGGCCCATTCTCCTCTGACCTCTAGCATCAACAAGGCATTTTCGCCCACAGGACTGCCGCATACTGGATGTTTTTCCCTTTTCATACCATTCTTTGTAAACCCTAGAAATGGTTGTGTGTGAAAATCCCAGTAACTGAGCAGATTGTGAAATACTCAGACCGGCCCGTCTGGCACCAACAACCATGCCACGTTCAAAATTGCTTAAATCACCTTTCTTTCCCATTCAGACATTCAGTTTGGAGTTCAGGAGATTGTCTTGACCAGGACCACACCCCTAAATGCATTGAAGCAACTGCCATGTGATTGGTTGGTTAGATAATTGCATTAATGAGAAATTGAACAGGTGTTCCTAATAATCCTTTAGGTGAGTGTATAATATAGTTATATTGCCTAGAGGGGAGGCAACTTTTGGGCCTTAAGCCATGGACCCCCAGAGATTTATTTTCTCCAATAATCTGCCATCCTATCCGTGCCTAATGGTTTATTTTATTTCTTTATGGTTCATTTATTTTTTGGGTGTCTTTTTTTCAATCTGTAAAGCGCTCTGTGGCTACCCCGCGAAAGGCGCTATACTAAATAAAATTGAATCGATTGATTGGTTCACTTACTGGGGGAGCGTTCTCCCAGGAGCTCATAGCTGCGATCACAGCAGACAGGTTGGTTTTCCTCTCCTCCTCGTAATCATCCTGAGAGTTTCTGATCAAGTCCTTATAGACAGCTAAGCATTCATCATAGCGCTCCAACCTGTACAACTGAGACAAGCAACTCCATCAAAACAAAGTTATTTGACCTTTAACAAAACGTACCGTTAGAGCTACACAAAATGGCAAAATATGTAGTTGGGCCTGCACCTCTATCCTACTTTAGATTTAAACAGTGACGATCTTATGTACTGTATATTATGTATTAGCTATGTGTTTGCATCTGATAATTAGCCTTAATAAATCACTGTACATTACAAGCTGACATCAGTGTAATAGGTCTACATGTGCATGCGAAATCCATTATGAAAAGGCATATAGAAACATTTGTCTTAACATATGAAAATCTATTACTGCATTGAAATATATTTTTTATAAAATAAACCTTTTCAGGAAAGCAATGTTATGATTCAGTTCTCCTAATGTATCCGTTTGTCATTTCCCAATTGTGTCCTGGTATTCTAACTGAATCAAAAATTATACTTTCAATTATATTTTGGTTATTGATTATTTGGTTCAGGTCAGAATGATTACCACTTGGCCATAGAGTTCCTTCAGTTTATCAGTCTGCTGGGTGGCACTCTCAATTGTCTTCAAGGCATTTTCTACCCGGTTCAGCCTGTATTCACTGTAGGCTTTTTCAAAGGCAATTACATCGCTACAGCAAAAAGAAAGTAAGAAAAAAAAAAGATTTAGTAGTGGCAAGAATATACATTTTTAAATATGTAAATGTAGAAAGTGTTGATGTAAGAAACAGGGATAGTTATATTGTGTCAAATAGGCTTTCTTTATCTTATATTTTACATTATAATTTTTAATATTACAAAGAAAAAACAATCATAATAGTAAATGTTCAGATTTTAAGCGATTACTTCACCTGCCAAGTACTTTTGTGTGAGTATGAATAACATTCAGGGCTTCCTTGAAACTGCCATTTTGAATAAGGCATACGACTTTACAACGCAGAGCTGTTATGTCGTCTTTACATTCCTGGAGAACTGTTAAGAAAAAGAATATACATTAACTAAATACAATCAGAATTATCTATATGAACACATACTACTTTACAACTGTAGTTAGTATGCATAGGTGCTTAAGTGAAATCCATATGCCATATAAATTGTAAATGTGTGCAACAACTTACTGCTTAAGGAAATGCAATAAACTAAAGTTGAAAGCACAATGTTTTCATTATCAAATAAACGCTGGGAACTATTACACAGTATAAGGCCAAACAGTTTGAAACACTGGATAAGGTTTTGAATTCCTCTAGCTAAAGCACACACATATATATATATATATATATATATATATATATATATATATAGCGCTAATTCCGTATCAAATCCAAGAAATATGCAAAAAAAAAAAAAAATACTTCACAACACATTAAGATGATGTTCCACCAGAAACAACACACTGCAAGTGCAATGAGCATGTCTCAAAAGACACGTATCCACAAATACACACACAAGACAGAAGCAATCAATGAAAAGAAAAAAAAGTCAATATTTACAATAATGTATTCATATACATTAATGTTCTATTACAGCTTTCAAAAATATATATTGAAATAGTATAGGTTTGCAGCTAAAATCAGTTACTTTCTAGAGTACGAGAGAGCACATATTGGAAATATGGCTCAACATAATTCACTTTCTTTATCGTGTTTAGTGAGTGGTCCTTTTCTATGAAATTGTCCGGGAAATAGGATAAGGTCGATACGTTACTTTTATTGACGGATTTGAGGGCTCGGGTAAAGTCCCCAGCCTGCCCGCAGCGGTTGACTTCAGTCCACAGCGCCGCGACAGAGACCCCTCCGCTCGCCATCTTCACCGCACACTCAGCACAGCAGCACGGAACTGGAGGATACTGTTTCCGGGGTAAAAGTGCCGTATTTGTGTGAACCAATAGCTGACCCTGATACTCATGACGTAGCCGGGTTTTTATAGCGCAGATTTCCGCAGTTGTGCAGAGCTCCAGAACTACACCGATCTCGTTGGTTGAACAGCGCAGATTTGCACAGAAATGTGGAAGTCTGCGCTACACTAATGCAACCTTAATAACGAAGTAAGCTACTTTATTACAAAAGTCTAAAATTGTTTATATTGGTTTATATTAATACAAATCGAATTCAGTAGATTAGGCTATAATCCAATAAACTGGAGGCGAATGTATTCAAATATAAATTTGATAAGGAAAACAAGCTATTTATCTCCCTTCAATAGAGAGGATCTCGTCTCAACACGAATAGCGATTTTTATTAAAAGAATCTTATAAAATGTGACAAAATGTTATGACAGACATTTGTATGACTGCATAGTAAAGTAAAGCCCAAACCCCCTTTGCCAAGTAAAACGTTGTTCCAAGTTATGACACTCTTACTCTTTCCATCATTGTTAAACTTCTTAATAAAAAAAAAAAACAGGTCTTCAATGTATCCACAACTGTGTATCTGGTGGCACAAAATGCTTTTATTTTCCTTAAATGAACAACATAGTACATTATGTAGTTATTTCTAAAATGTTTTAAAAATGTTTTAATTGTCCCCTTTGACCAATATGCATCCCCTGATCAGTTATTTTGAGTCTCATGTTCATGGTCTTATTGTCCGTTTCCCCTGATCTGTAGCAGTTCTTATTGCTAGCAATTATGTAATCATCTGACTGGAATAACAAAATTGAACATTAGGCAGGTATTCAAAATGTTTTTATTTTTTTTTCCAAAAAGGTTCCAGGTTCACCACAATGACAGCGCATCTAACACAAACTTATATTGATCAAAGAATATATTAAAATAACAAAAATGACTCCATGAAGCTTGTTGCAAAAAATTGCAAAAATATACAGACAAATGACTACAGGAAAACATCAGATATATGTAAATCAGTTGAACTACTGGTACATACCCACAAGTATAGTTAGTCCTTTTGAGGAAACCATGAACCTTAACATAAAATTATTAAAGGATTCTTTCCAGTGTATATGGTGGACATTCAATTCCCAAATAATATTATACAAAATAAATAAAATGAAAGAAAAGTAACAGACATTTCCCAAATGTTTGCAGGAAGAGGCTGAACACCATACAGAATTAAGTGACAGCTATTTTCCCCACTGATAACAAGGTACATTAGACATCAATTACAACAATGCCAAATTGCTTCTCAGCATTCAGATAATTGTATTTATAGCTTTATAAAAGAAGATCTGTTAATTTATGGTACAGAAAATTTAAACTTCTTACAAAATAAACATTACACTTTTTCCAGCAACACTGGAACCGTTTACTTATGGGTATTTTAAATTTATAACAATAATGAACAACTCCAAAGTGAAAACACTGCTTTAACCACATTGATACTTATTAATTTGTTCTCTGTACACCACAGATTTGCATTCTTGTGGGAAAGTTTTGAATATATGACAATCTAATACTTATTTTTAGGATTTAAAATTGAAAGATGAGCATATGTGGGGATAATTCTGTTCGTTGCTTATCGGTCAAGAGGAGATATTGAAAATAAATTTAACAAAATACAGCACACCAACTGAAATGCAAAATGCAAGGACTTAAAAGAACATTACCAAGTATTATACTTAAAGTAATATAAAAATATTTAGTAACATTTCATAGTAAGACAATTCTATGAAACTTTTTTTTTTTTTTTTTTTTTTTTTTTAAAAACACTGCCTTGAAACTGGAAACTATTTTAAAATGTATGGTAATTTTCTGTCAATTCTATTCTATTCCAGAAACCATTGCACATCTATATTTATGGAAATAATCTGTAAAATGCAGCCCAGAAGAGTCTCTGGATGTGCAAATGATGAGTACCTATTTGACTGACACTCCTTTGTGGTTACACTATAAACCTGAATAAACTGAATAGGTGCAATCAACCTATAAATCAAATTCTAGAGAGAACCAAGGAATCGGTCAGCTCTAAACCATTAGTACAGCATCTGTGTACATATTCAGTAATTGACAGCTCAGTTAGAATTAAAACTACCAGGGCAGGGGGTCCCCAGGACCAGGATTAGGGACCTCTGCTCTAGGGCATCAATCTGTCTATCACACAGTTGACTCACAGATTTTGGTGGCAGTAACTGTAGCAGGAATTTCCAGAAGTTGCAATTTGGTTTCCTTTTGCAGATTTAAAGTGAAAAACCAAAGGAAGTACAGGGGGAAATACAAACCGTACATTTAAACCTATACATTTTATGATAATAAAATGGTGGTCCTATGTTCCCTTAGTTTTCTATCCATCTACACATGAAAAGTAATATATGTTGGTTTCTGAATTCTAAATCAGGGGTTCCCAATCCTGGTCCTGGAAACCCCCTACCTTACATTTTTTTGTTCCAACCGAGCTCAATTACTTAATTTAACCCTTAATTGAAGTAATAACTTGCTTATCTTTGATTTAAGTTCCTTATACAATTTTATACTTAACTTAAAACCTCTACTGTCAAAAGTCTCTGATTTAAGAACTTCAGGACCAGGGCTGAGAACCTCTGTTCTAAACCATAAAGGAGGTCTAATATCCTCGAATGTACCAAAATCTGTCTATATGCTAATTGTTTAACCGATGTATTAAATAAAACGAACTGGTGCTGGACTGACATGAAAAGCCCATATTCCTGAAGGCTAGTGTGAACGCATTGTAAAGTATAAGCGGCAATCACGGTCACTTATCTCAGAATCAAAGATTGAGTAATGGCTTCACCTCCAGTCTCCTTTTTACCGGAAAGCCTTTAATACAATTACATCATCATTATGAAGTCTGCAAGGCCAGTCAAAATCTCTTCTACTTCTCAGCATTTACTATGAGTTTTCAACACTCTCCCTTCATAAGATGTAGTTTCACAATTAGGAAATACTGATGTCTTAAGACAGTTTTCCTAAATTCCATGTACTATTTCCAAAATATAATATTACAGAGTGAACAAAGTGTTTTTAAATCACAGCAGAATGGCATGTTTACAGTCTAAGACTTTTTTCATTGTGATTCATACATTTCTGAAAAATTTGATTGATGTGAAAATTAATTTTTAATTAGTAACAAACTAAATCAGAGAAAAATAAGAAATAAGCACTGTGTGAATGATACAAACTACAAGGGGAACACTTAAATTGTACGTTTATATGAATATTTCCTGAAATGAATAACAACTTAAGAGTAATTTATATAATCTGCATTTAATGTAAATATATTCCTCTAGCATATTAATGTTTGTTTAGATTTTTTTCTTTTTGCTGGAATAATCCCTTTGAATGGAAAGTATTCTGAACAGAAAGAACACAGAATCAAAGCAAAAAACACACAAAAAAAAAAAAAAATCACAGGAACAATAATGCTTATGTAAACTATAATCATTATGAGGTACAGTTCCTGTTACATTGGTTTCATGCTACAAAATAATAGGATGAAGTTTCCTCTACCTGATGTATTGGTTATATAGGATTATGCATCTAAATTTGATAACCACTCTTTTCTGAGTAGGATAATTTATTGTATAGCTTTAATTGTCACTATAGACTGACATTGATCAAGTTATATGCTTATAAGGGGAGAAATGTAATGGCTAAAGACTAGGACAATTTGGGAATAATTAAGTCACTAATTATTTTACTGAATTCATTAAGTCCTCAGGTGGAATGAAATTCTGAAGATGCTGCAACTCTTCAGGACCAGCAGTAAGTATCCCTAATGTAAACTCCAGCCATGATAAGAAACTTGCCTCAAATTGTGCTGAAAATGTCTTATCTGGGTGAACAGGAAGCATTTGTTCCCAATTATTCTTAACTGGTAGTAAAGAAAATGCATAGAGTGTAAGCAATTTGTAATGAACAAATAAAGATATTGATCCCTGGTTGTGGAGAGTCCCAATCCAATTAAGCAAGTCAACTAAGGGAACTCTTCCTTTAGGAGGCTGCAGGTATTCAGATAATTGATAAAGGACTGAAAAGACCACACCACCTGCTTCATTGACCAGAATTAAATACTTCCAGGTGTTTTAAATTGGTGACACAAGGGTGACCTCTAAAACCTGCTAGATAGGGGCTCTCCAGAACCAGGATTGGACACCCCTGCTTTAAAACACAAGTTACATGTATATAACCAAATTTAACAGTACACCAGGGAACAGCAAGACATCACTTATAGATCTCCAGTGGATTTAAAGATTTTGAAACATATCCAATTAAGTAAAATGTTAATTGGAATGAAAACCAGAGGACCCTGTATCCCCGTTCTAACAAATACTTCTAATTACTGAATCTCCCAAGTCCTGTGCAGAACATGCATACATTTACATTTTTGCAAAATTGGTATTTCGGGGAGAAGAATGGTATAACCCTTCTGCCTCACACTAACTGGGCTTATCACTAATCTAATGGTTCCTGAGATAGCAGACTTAGTCAATGTTAGCATTAAGTTATGAAAAGAGTCGAACCAAACACACACCTCTCTCTCCAGTCGAACACTAACCATTAGGTGTCCTTCTGAGGGAACATACCACCTTGGAGATGCTTTAAAGAGCTTAAAAGTAGAATGGTTCTGCATCTTCCTTCTTCAGATATGGATTCACGGGGGCAGAATCGTTCTTTTGGGTGTCTTCCCTCGGCAAATAAGTCTTGAAATAAAAAAAACTTTCATAAAACCCTCTTCAAAATTAGTGTTACCAAATTAATTTTAACAGGATCTCCAAATTTAAAAAACGTAATAGGCACAACGCACCTTTTCCTCCAGCATATACATACCACAAAACATACAAACATAGTCATTACTTCACTGTGGCCTACTGATGTCTTTCAAACAGGAACTGAAAGACCAATGAAATTAAGCATGCTATAAAGCAGACAAACATAAGGGTTAGCAATAGCAAAGCAGGTCTCAAAGTATTTAACGATTCCAAGCTCATCTTACTTTAAGGTTAATGTGTTGCTAGGCAGATGTTCAGTAGTAGTTACAGTAGCTTATTGTGCTATTACAGAGACCAGAATCACCTTCCTGTCTAGCTAGGTCACCCTATGTTCTTTACATTCATGGGAAGCAGTTATACATTAAAAAAAGGAAGAGAAAACAATAATAAAACTTGTATATCAACTATGTCCCCAACTAACTGTCAAATTGACATTCTTTAACACTCTGCATGACAGATATGCTACTTTAGTTATTGCACAGTTTTTGTATACTTCTATGGATGGCTGGTTATTAAATAGTAATTAAAAAAAAAAAAAAATGTTTGTTAAAGCAGAATCCCACCACCTCCCCCCTCCCCGTCACCCCAAGTCCCAGAACATTTTAACTTAGATTAACTTTACCACTGCTGCCAACTAAAATCATCATTTGACCCGAAGACCAAGAAAAAGCCCAGAATGGTGGTAAAGATCACAGCATTGCCAGTCAGCACAAGTGCACAGGCTCCCCATTCGATCTGTAAAGGAAATCATACAAATAAATCAAACCACTTTCTTATATTAAACATTGTACAATGTTAATATTGTTTAGGGAAAGGTAACAATTGTATACAAGTTGAAAAGCTGGATCAATGGCTACTCCATTAGATGTATTATTAAACCATACATCAAAGACATTAACAAATTAACAAATACATCTAAACAACATAAGCAATATTTCTTATGAGCTACATCTTAATTTTGTACATAAGTTTTACACATTCTGTATTTTCCTTCCATTATTGTGCTGAATACTGACAGCAGAAACAGGAAAGGAGGTTATTCACATGCAGCCCATTAAATGTTAATTACACAATATAAACTTACCACTAGAGCTCTGGCAAAAACTATGGGCAACCCAAAGGCTGAGACGACTATCCCCGTAGTAAGAAAGATGGCCAACTCTTTACAGGCATTGCTCGCAGCATCTGTGTCGTCAACCACTCTCCGTGCAATGCAGTAAGGAATCGGAGAGAGGATATAGAAGAAAAGAACGAACAATGGCCAGTATTTACTGAAAAGACAAGCAAGACAAACAACATTGAGAAAGAAATTAGTGTCAGAAAGGTATCAATTAATGAGCTTTTTAAAAATGATGAGAAATTAAAAATGACAATGTGTCCCAGTCAATACCATCCCTAAAGTCATGTCTGGTGTTGGCAGCACCATGCTCTGGGGATGCTTCTCCTCAGCAGGGACTGGAACGTTTAGGATTGAAGGAAGAGTGGATGGAGCAAAGTACATGCAAATACTAGAGGAAAACCAGTTTCTGGGGTGAAAATTCACCTTTTAGCAGAACAATGACAACAACAAGTTTTTGCTGACATTTACTATAACTTATCTTTCCCTTTACCTTTCTTCAGTTTGAGCATTCAAGTTTTGAATAAAATATTAAGTTAAAATGTATGCATCAGTATCTAATTTCACAAAATGGGACACCATAGGAAGGGTCTGAATACTTTGGCAAAGTGCTGTAAGTTATAAAATGCTGGTTAATATGCCATATCTCAACACAACAAAAATAAACAGTTTCAGAAGGGCAATTCAAAATGTCAGTTTTTCAGTCTGTAATTCTCACTAACTTGCCAACAATAGCCTACATGTCTACTTATCCATCGCAACCCATTCCACCCAAGTCACACTGTGGAGTAGTGGTTAGGGCTGTGGACTGGAAGGTTGTGGGTTCAAATCCCGGGTGGGGCAGTGCTGTTGTACCCTTGAGCAAGGTACTTCACTTAGATTGCTCCAGTAAAATGCCCAGCTGTATAAATGGGTACAAATGTAAGTCGCCCTGGAAAAGAGCATCAGCTAAATGACAAAAATAATAATAATAATAATAATAATAATAAAAGTAAGGCTTCAGCTATGGAAGCAGGAGTTCAGAGGGTTTCTTATTCACTATCCCATTCACAGTTTCTCTCCTGCTTGGTGTTACTGACACATTCTACCAATCTACCTATCAGTCAATTAAATTAAGTCAAAAGGTGTAATACTCACTTGTACACAGGAAGAGCACATCCAAGCATAAGAAACATAAGTCCAATAGCTCCTCCGAAGGACAGGCTAATGAGTGCTTTGAGTAAACAAGAGAAATTAGAAGGAAATAGAAACAAAACTGAAATCACAATACAGAATACATCCAAGGAACGCTATAATCACCCTCCAAGAGAAAAACTGTGTATTCAAAGCCTCCCATCAGTTATTAGTCTGCATCAGATCTTCCTCTTCATGCCATCCAATAACTCTGCCACTTCTTCAAATGTACCTCACTATGCCTCAGCCATCTCCTCTTGAATAGGCTTGTATTACAAGCTCAGCATTTACAAATGCGACCTACTTTAAATCTGTTTCTCCTTTTTTCTGATCTTCCATTTCCTTTCATTCTTTCCTCCTGTCTTCCACCTTCCCTGTGATGAATCTTGGTGTCACTTTCAAGCACACCATCACCTACTTTCATCTCCCTGATAGTCTACTAAATTAAGAGGATCTACATTTTAGATACTACTTGAAACACCTCTGATTTTTCACCAGCGACGTATTTCTATTCACAGCCCATTTACTTTTCTAACCTACTGAACTTTCATGATAATCGCCCATCACACTCCTTCCGTCTTCTGCCCTGTTCCTCACCTGCAGTCTGTGGGTGAATGGTGTTTACCCTTACAAATAATCACCAGATTGATAGCCAGTCTTTCTTAATATTTCGGAAGATTTGTCAAAAAATGTTTAACTATGCATAAGAATATTAAGTTCACTATATATAGTCATGCAACAAAAGCATATCGTTCACCCATCAAATTAAGTTAATGAGTCGTCAAGCACAATTACAGAAAAATAAATCTAAGCCATGTAACCCACTTGATAGATCATATGACAAAAGCTCAAATGTCCGGAAGATGGGAGAGGCTGGTGCTTAACAATACATGTTTTCGTTTTGTTTAGTTTTTTTACACCTTTTATATTTTATATTTTGGAATACGCTACCGAAATAATACATTTCATTGAAAAAATCTGACCTGGTTAGACTACGTTACTACAATTGTACGAGCAACGTTGACTGCATCCTCGTCCGGAATCGGTTTAAACTGATTAGTCCCAAATCACACAGGTAAGGAAGTGTATCAGTATCACTCGCTTAAACCTGTTTGTGTGTACTATGTAAACCTACGGAGTTCACCAAACAATTTTTCCCCAACTATGGCTTTATGTCACACTTCGCCTGTGCACTTTGTTTTTGTTGTGCTGCGACGTTTTGCAAACGACGAGCGGCAGTAACCGATTATCCCTGATGTGGACGGCCGGTTTACAAACAGAAAATAAAACAAATAAATGCGTAGAAAAGAGGCCAATGCCAACTGAAATTCAAATGTATAAATCCTATCTGAAAAGGTGTTGGCCTGTGGATGAGCATACAGACTCATCACCCTGGATAAGACGCAATGAAAGCAAACAATCGTGGCAAAACTCTTATTTTGCTTTGATTACACTGTTTATTCTTAAAGTTAAATTCTACGAGTCACAGCTCACCTTTAATCCCGGCCATTTCAGCTAAACATGAAATCCCAGTCGACAACAGCTGATCCCAACACAGAGCACACTTTCGATTCCCAGCAGCCTCACCCAGCGCACATGCGCGATTGCAGAAAAATACAGCGCTACTCACTGCGCATGACAAACAGCACACTCGTATTTTAATTGGTCAAACAGATTGAATTGCGATTGGCTCTCATTCCCGACCCTTTATTGGCTGCTTGAATCGCTTTCTGTTTTCAATTATTTTATTAGACAGCTGGCAAGTAGAGGAAGATTATAAACTGCCGTGTTAGACAGACGTATGTGTAATTATACATCTGAAATCATGCTAAAACCACTAGGCTACTGTTAACATATAATTTGTATGCGTTCATCAATATGTGTGTGGAGTCTGCATGTTCTCCCCGTGGTTTCTGTCGCTCATCTGTTTTCCTCCCATGGTCCAAAGGAGCTATGGACAATGTATGTGGTTTTCTACAGAAAAAACAATGTACCACCAAATTCACCAGCAAAATCATAATTGAATTAGCAAATCCTTTGTGTAAAAGAAATGTATTTAAGCATATAGGCCTAGATTTAATTTTAAATTACATCAAATACATAAATATTGCCTATACTTTTGAAAATGTATTTGGGGGATTACATGTCTAGATTGCTATTGGATTTGTGTAAGTATTATAAGAAGGTAGCAATAAAATGCTATACACCCACTCAAATAACTGTTTTATACTAAGGATCTTAGTAAGATGGGTATTTAAAAGATTTTAAGAAAATTACGACACCCATCAATATAGACTATTCACTGTTTTCTAGATGTTATACCAGGAAAGGTGGGGATGGCAAAGGCTCACTGTGTATCTACTCAACATTTCTATACATATTTTTATGGATTTTGCATTAGATAGATTTATTGTCAAACAGCTGCAGAGCTTTGCACTAGTTTGTCACTGATTTCCAGTACAGCAACATATCCATAAAACACATTTTTTCTTTGTTTTTAGTTTCCTATGAGCACATTTTAATAATAAGTGCTAATAAGATGAATAATATTTTCCAATAAATGCAGGTGGGACGAAATTAGCAATACTTATATTTAAACAGGTCTGGAAGACTAAAACGATCATAGTTTTTAACACTGCAGATATAATCAAAAAAATTAGAAGGGATATATGTAAAATAAAAATACAGTTAGAAATACAAATTTGTATTTATACCTTTGTCAGTGTTGCTGGCTTTTAATGTGACATTCTACAAGAAGTGAAATTTCAACTAACTATGAAGTTTCTTTAATGTTTTTGTGAGGTTACATGGTGCAACAGAAAATGCTCAAATTCTCATTGGCCTTTACAGATGCTTCTCAAAGTAAGGGAAGCCAATAGATGACAAAAGTTACTTTAAAACACCAGGGAAGAAAAATGTTATTCCTGCATAGCATACTAGGCAAATATCCTGAACTGCTCAAATTTGGATTATTTCTTGTGTCTCTTCATTTAGGTGCCAAGACTTGCTAGACAAGCAACTATATCTGGTTGTTGAATCATCATTGGAAAATGTATAAAGTCTTGACCGAGGTCTCCTGTAAGTGTAACAGTGACACCTGCAATAATCAGCCTCATGTGTGAATGTGTATCGCTGCTCTAGAGGCAGTTCAGAGGAGAGCAACCAGACTTATTCCAGGTCTGAAGGGAATGTCCTACTCGGAGAGACTGAGGGAACTGAACCTTTTCACCCTGGAACAGAGGAGACTATGTGGGGACTTGATCCAAGTCTTCAAAATCATGAAAGGCATCTAGCACATCAAACCAGAGGAGCTTTTCCAGATCAGCAGGGACACACGCACCTGGGGGCCACAAATGGAAATTGGGCTTCAAGGCATTCAAAACAGAAAACAGGAGACACTTCTTCACACAGAGAGGCATTCACAATCTGGAACAAACTCCCCAGCGATGTGGTAGAAGCTGAAAGTTTGGGAACATTTAAAAATAGACTGGATAGGATCCTTGGATCACTTAGATATTAATGGACACCAAACGAGCAAGATGGGTCGAATGGCCTCCACTTGTTTGTAAACATTCTTATGTTCTTATGTGTAACAATATTGAGATTTAGAAGAATTATACCTTAACACTCTACACTGTGGTGCTAAACAAGTACATGCTGGATATGCAAGTTACACAAGACAGAAACTGTGTAAGTGTGCCAAGTGAAATCACAATACTAACAAATAAACATCTGTATTAAATAGTAGACTAACAGACCATTTTTTATTCTACATATTTCATATGTTACTGGAATAAATATTTGAGTATTCTATATACTTCCAGTTTACTTTTTCCAGTTGTTAAAATCAATCCCCATCTGCTACTTTTTTAGTCTGAGGGAAAACCCAGCTCAGTGTCCAGGGTTGGGAGCACGGAGGCTTCAGGACAATGCAAAAGCGACATCAGAGTCAGAGTCTCCTGAGCTCGATACACAACATGACACAGCAGTCCTGCGCTGTGAAGCAGAGCCAAGATAACAGCAAAGAGAGGCAATGCATCAGAACTGATTCTGGTCTGAAATGGACTATAAACAATATAGAAGCTGGTCTTCTCATGACAGAGGCTGTCATCACCAAACATTCACTATCAAAACACATCACTGACAAGCAGGGTTTCAGTTTTTCAATACTTAATTTGGTAATCCATATTCTTCAGTCCTCAGTCCTAGGGTACATCTTATTGCTCATATTGTGTGAGAATGTCTTATGTATTAGCCTCATTCCTAAAGAAACAGTAATGATAATAAATCTCACGTAATTGTGTTCAATCTAGTGGGATCATGAAATATTAGATTTGTAACCTCTTATTAGAACTGGATTCAAACATATACATCTGTAAACTTTAAAAGCCTTGCAGCCTCTCTAGGTAGGCCACTTGGCCAGTGTGGAAGAAAAACGTTGTCTTTCTGAACTGATACTTGTCCTCATCCTGCCAAACAGACATGGTTTACCATCAGCTGCCAAAGCAAGACTGTTGCATCTTTTATTTGGGAGAATGTCTATTTCTCAGACCCACACTGAAGGGACTTCCCACTACCTTGATGAGTCTCTCCAACACATTCCTGCAAATCAGCTTCTTGTGGCTTAGGACATGCTTTTGCTTCATAACAATGCGGTAGCGGCTAAAGAAGTCCCTGTAGGTCCACCTGCCGCAAAGGCAATGAGGTAACCTCAGAGATCAAGAGCAGAAGCTGTCACTCACAGGGACAAACGGGCCACAGATCCGCCTTTGTGTGACAGAGCAGAGCGTTGCGTGACTGGAGACATGTCCCTCTTGGAATCCATAATAAACAACATTAACAAGAAATATTCAGTCATTCATTTTCCTGGGTATATCTGGAAAACAATGCATGACAAAATTCCAGTCCCCAGAAAACACATCCTTTTAACATCCAAATTCAACTATGAACAAATTATTCACTAAATTCCCAGCATTCCAGCACAGTTAGCTTAACTGGCTCAGACCTTTAGCTCCATCCCTAATCACACTGTCAGCACATTAAAGACAAACCTTTTAAAAAAACTATTACTTGGGAAATGTCTGCAGGTCCTACTGAAGGATGCCCAAGTCCACACGGATACACACAGATAAAAGCCAATTTATTTACCATCAGATGGGCACAACACACCCTGTTCATCACAGTTAATAGTGTCTCTTTAATCACCTTGCACCTCGAGATCAGTGATCAGCCCTGAATCTGCAGGCTGAGCCCAGTATCACTGCAATGGCAATGCACTCTGGGTCCTGCCAGTCAGTGAGGAGAGCCATGTACCTGGATGGGAAACCCACAGCCGATACTCTCAGCTCAGAGACTCCACAGGCTCTGAGCTGCTGCACTGCTCTCCTGGGTTTAAACCTGCAACCACAGAGGGCCCTGCATTACCGCTGACAGCCCAAACTTCTTAAAGGCAGCTTGACATGGTGCCACAGAAGAACAAAGTGTAAGAGAAAAATAGTCAATCTAGCTGATGAAGCTGAAGGTCTCAGTGTGCGTGTTGTGCAGGCTGACCTCAGAAACCCTCTGGGAAGAGGCGGCCCGAGTACGCCAGCCTCCCTGCAACACATTGGCAGAGCGGCACTAGCGGAGAGGACAGTTATTGCCCTTTTGGATGGCTTACGTGAGGGTGCTTGTGGTCATTTGGCTGGACACAGCGCACGTAGTGTGGGGTGCCGCCATTCAGGGTTTCCATGAGCTGCTGCAGAGAGCTGCGGAACTGGGGGGGGTTGAGAGATCAAAGACATTAAAACAAAACTCTCAGTTTAGACGAGCAAACTTCATCACACAAAACCTCATGCGCGTCTGCTGATCAAGTCCAAAATCCTGCTCTGGGTCCAGGGAAGGTCGTCATCACTCCTCACCTGCAGCCCCACTGTTTTCTTGTGCTCCTTCCTGGCCTGCCCCCCAGTGTCTCATCCGGCTTCATGCTGAGCCTAGTGTGACCACCAGGGGAGCCCCAGAGGGAGCCCCAGCTCCTCACCTCAAGAGCTCAGCCAGCAGCTCAAACTAGTGTCAACACCAGGTGACAATAATGAAATAATAAACAAAAACAATTAGCTATTATATTTTGATAGAATCAATTCAACAGATTTTGGACTGTGCTGCACAAAAGCCTATGATAATTATTTTGTAATGAGGGTTATATTAAGACTTGGGAAATACAAAAACCTACAATCCTGACACTGGGAAATAAAATAGCAGCTCATGTCAGCACCAGGGAAACAGACTGGTAAAACCTTGAATATACAGCAGATGGCGCTATTGCACACAACCTCTACAATGCTGCACCCATATCTGAGCACTGGATTTAAAACAAAAAAATATATGTATATGTATATGTACCTACGAGTTGCACAGGGATGTTTTCAAATTAAAGACCAAAGTACAAAGAAAGGCTGGAAAAGGAAAGTCTGTTTTTGGCATAATAAATAAATGCTATTGTACCAGTACAGGACCCTCCACTGGACTACTTCACTTTACAGCACAGCAGTAATAAACTCCTATTATTAAATGTGTGAACATAGTGACATTCACACACACCTTGCTTGTTTTCAGGACATTGATCTGCTCCTCATTTACTGTGTCTTTATTTTTCTTGAAGAATCCTTCACACTGATATTCCACCTGGCAATGGAAGGGTAAAAGAACAATGACAAAATTCTTCACACAAGAAACATCTGGGAATTGTGGACATCAAGTCTATCTTTGTTGCCTCTTGCTGCAATGCACATCAACAACACGATCCGGTCAGGCTAAAACAAACCCATCTATTGGCATTGCTGCAATCGTTCAATTAGTCTAAAACCACTTCTGAGCAAACTACTGCTGTATGTTTAGCAAAAAATCATATGATAATAATAATCATTATTGATATTGTGTAGCAGTCTTGTCAGCTCATTACATAATTAGTTCTCAAAAACAGATTGTGTGTAATGTGTCAGAGACTACAGGATTTGAGATCACTTAGTTCAACAATTCAGTCAATCAGTCACTTATTTACCATGTTTTGTGCAATTAAAGCCTTTGATGCACATAAATAACTAATAAATGACTGGTGCTCTACACTATCAATTAATTTAACATGACTGGGTAAGACAGAACCGTCACACAAACCTAGTGGACCAATAGAGACCCAATAGATTTACCCGCTCTCACGGCAAAACAGTGCCAAAAAAAATTAATCCAAAGAAACCGGTGGTGAAAGCAAAGATTGTAACCACAGGCTGCTACTCCAGGCCAGTGCGCCAGGGAAGTGGACTCAATCAATTTAAGTTTTGCTCTCAATTTAAAATTATTTGCTTTCAAGTTTTTTGTTTTGCTTTACATATCATTTTTGTTTTCAATTCTATATATTTTGCTTTCTATTGTTTTATTTTTGATCTCAACATCAATTTTTTCTCAACTTTATTTTTCTAATTTACGATATGTTTTATTTTGAATGTGTTACTTATGGCGCCAATTTGAGCCCACATCAAGGTACAATTCTACTCTTCTGTACAATATCATGGGAGCTACTTTAAAATCACTCATTAACAAAATAATTTTTGACCCGAAATCCAACCGCTATAAAATGACTTCCTCCTACCTTGACTTCCTCATGGAGCTGTGCAAGCTGTTTCTGTAGGTCAGCGCTGAACTGCTGCTCCTCTTGGATCTGCTCATGTATTCTCCTCTCGCAGGGTCTTTACCTCCTCCTTCAGAGCTTCAGTCTGTTGGTCATATTCTTCCTCCTGGATCTCAAAGTTGCTTTCCAGGATCCTGAAAGTGCACAGTACTCATAAAGGTGCCATGATATCACTACATTAATTGCATTTCATAGGCAGGGTTAAATATGTACACACATACACCAAAAAACATTGGCCAAAATGGTTTAATAGAATTATGCAAAAAAATATAAAGAGAAAGAAGATGTTGTATAGCGCATACAAAGGGGATAGAGAAATACAGAGAATATATTGAACTGCAAAGAGATCAGGAAAGCAAAGAAGGAAATCAGAGATAATCAGGATAAATGAGGAGGAGGTACTAAAGGGACTAGCAGAATTAAAAACAAACAAATCACCTGGGCCAGATGGTATATTTCCAACAGTACTTAAAGAAATGAGGGAAATTATTTATAGGCCGCTAACTCTAATATTCCAAATAACACTTAGAACAGGGGATGTGCCAACTGACTGGAAGACCAGAAGGACTGGAACTTGTTACTACGGTGGGGCCGCTTAAACCTGACCCAGTCCGAGACATGTATAGCTGATGGCTTAACTATGTGGGCCTTGTCGAACCGTTGCTTCATGCGATGCTGCCGCTGGCAAACCCTGGTGTGAGCAGCAGGCGCAGGAGGGTGCAACTTTGGTGGACGCAGCCTATCCAGCGGCAGTGGCAACTCTCGCCCCAACATTAGCAGCGCTGGTGAGACCCCTGTGTTGGAGTGCTGGGTCGCTCTGTAGTGCAGGAGGGTCTGAAGCAGAGCTTTCTGGAATGCACAGCCTTGGGCCAGATGTGCTCGGATTTCACATTCCCACCCTGGAGTTGCGAAAGAACGGCACCCAATGCAGTGGCGGAGGTGTGACAGGTGACCAAGGTGGGGCTGGCAAGATCAAAGTGTGCCAGGATGTGTGCAGTAGTGAGCTGGTGCTTGAGCAGGCACACTGCATCCCGGCAGTCTGCAGTCCAAGCCCAAGGAGCGTCTTTTTTAAGCAGCTAACGCAGAGGTGACGTTGTCGCAGAGTACTGTGGCAGGAACCGGAGGTAATGTGCCGTCATGCCCAGAAAAGAGGCGAGCTATGCAGCACATGTGGGCTCCGCAATGCGGTGGATCGCCTCCACGTTAGATTGCAGTGGAGAGATACCGCGTGCTGACAGATGGAACCCCACAAACTCGATGTCTGGCACAGCAAAGATGCATTTCTCCTTATTAAGCGTGAGGTTGTGCTTGGCCAGCATGTGCAACACCTGACAGAGGCATTGGGGCCGTGCACCACGATGTCGTCCAGATAGATGGAGACCCCTGGGAGAACAGCAAAGACAGAGGACATGACCTTTTGGAAGCAGCTGGGCGCCGAGCTCAGGCCAAAAGGCATGCAGGTGTAACGAAAAACGCCAGCGTGAGTGACAAAGGCAGTGAGGTCCCGGCTGCTGGGGTGTAAGGGAACCTGGAGATAGCCTTGATGTAAGTCTAGTTTGCTGAAGACCGTGGAGCCAGAGAAGTGCGTGGTGAGCTCTTCTGTTGTCTGCATGCAGATCAACGCAGATGCGCAGCCCCTCTGACTTCTTCTTGGTTATGACCAGGTTGGAAATCCAGGAAGAAGCGTAAATGGGTTCAATAATCCCAGAATCCAACACGGTCTTCAGCTCCGATGACATACGCAATGTTGCTGTATATTTGCAGAATGGACTAACCCGGGCGCTGGCACCGCTGTTGGAAAGTAAACCGCCGGAGGAGGACGCTCTGGGCGGCGGTGAAATGAGCTTGTAGTACAGCGACAGCCTCAGCGTAAGTTTCAGCCGTACCTTAAGTGGAAAAGATGCGCTGTCTCTCAGTCCCTGGCCTGCTCAGATGACTCACCATTTCACGACATATCCGGTATTTCGTTATGTCTGTAGCTCCTGCTGTAGCAGGCGAATATTCTTTGGGAGAAGCAGCAGAGCATGGTTGTGGCTGGTGAGACAGCAGGGGAGTTTGATCGGACCCTCTCTGGCTGTGTGGTTGTTCTCCTACATTACTAATCTCTCCTCTGTAGCCTAGAATGGTGTTCTGACGAAGGGAGATTATGTCACTTTTCTGCAGGTTTCCTGAAGGACCAACAGACAGGTCTTTGTGTTCATGACCACTTAGTTTGTCGTATTGGAGGTCTGGTTCAGTCTTGTAGCATCTGGATGCATCAAAGTTGACTGCTGCTAGTGGGACCTTCGATGCTTTAAATGGCGTTGTGTCATGAGGCTGTTGAGCAGTGTTTACAACCAAAAAATATGATTTTCAGTAAAGAGTCCAAGCGTGTGTAATTGTACATACTCATGGGTGCGTTGAGTTGCACTGAGAGGTGTCATTTGGGTTTCTATTAGAGGGCGTGGCTCTGTACTCATCTTTGGCAGCTCCTATGAAAACCTCAGCTTCACCAATGGCTGCTGTAGCAGCTTTCTCTTGCTTGAGAATATGTAAGGACGCCTTCATCTCTGCTTTTCATCTAACTACTTCAGCTGTAACCCTATGATGCTATTCCTCAATGCAGCCTTGTTCTCTTATGATATCAGCTTCACGTACGGCTTAGGAAGCCAGTACATGTGCAGCTTCTGCTTTTGCACCAGCCCTGGTGGCTGCAGCACTAACTGACGACAGATTACAGTGGCTTGACTGTCTAGAACTAATGTGCTTAGACCTGGCAGCTTCAGCACTAGCTTTTGTCAGATCAGACTGGCTAGAGAGTCTCTAGAGTTTGAACACCGTGCCCTGGTTCTCGGTGTGCATGTGCTTTCCTTTGCGTCTGGATGCTGAGGGATGACTGGGGTGTCACCTTCATCCTCTGGTTGCTGCGTGATGACACGGGTTACCTCTCAGCAGTGTCTGATGGGTGAAGAGGTTGGATGCTGATGTGTAGAATGGATCCACTCCTCCTGTAGCTGGGCCCGCCGTGTAGTCAGTGTTTTTACTGTTCTGCCCTCACAATGTACAAGTACAAGGCTTGGCAGACAGCGAACAGCTTCTCAATAAAGAATCAGGAGGCAGGAGCGCTTGGACTCTTTACTGAAAATCATATTTTTTGGTTGTAAAACTGAAAAATACAGAACTACAAAAATCCGTGTTAGAAAATGATCTGCACACATTGACGAATACAGATTTGACAAACAGATTTCAATCACAAGGACCTAGCTAGCCTGGCTCAAACCACTTTTACTGTCACTTTGTTTTAAATAGTATTACAATAACTCAATATACAACTGTTTGCATATATAAGGCAATTATATGCATAGAACATTGTAAAACACAAACATATAGACATTACAAAAAAATGTCAGCTAATTTGCATGACACAGACAGCTATCCCGCTAACACTTCCTATAACGGTCCTCAGCATAGATTAGTTTACTGTCATGGTAACCATACAGACTAAATAAACATTAAAATGTGAAACTAACATGAAACAGCACTTGAATCAGTGAAAACAGGCTACAATTATTTAAAAACGATAGTTTACTTACAGACTTCTCTTTCCAAGGCCTGTTATATAAGGTGGAGCTCATTCTCGCTGCATCTCTTCAGATTCGTTTTATAGCAGAAGGAGTCCTGCACTGGAAGTTAGTTGGGGATCCGCTGCAGTAGTAAAGTGTAGTGTAAAGAAACTAAACAATATAATACTATGTAAAGACATATACAGTGAGGGAAAAAAGTATTTGATCCCCTGCTGATTTTGTACATTTGCCCACTGACAAAGAAATGATCAGTCTATAATTTTAATGGTAGGTGTATTTTAACAGTGAGAGACAGAATAACAACAAAAAAATCCAGAAAAACGCATTTCAAAAAAGTTATAAATTGATTTGCATGTTAAAGAGGGAAATAAGTATTTGACCCCTTTGACTTAGTACTTGGTGGCAAAACCCTTGTTGGCAATCACAGAGGTCAGACATTTCTTGTAGTTGGCCACCAGGTTTGCACACATCTCAGGAGGGATTTTGTCCCACTCCTCTTTGCAGATACTCTCCAAGTCATTAAGGTTTCGAGGCTGACGTTTGGCAACTCGAACCTTCAGCTCCCTCCACAGATTTTCTATGGGATTAAGGTCTGGAGACTAGCTAGGCCACTCCAGGACCTTAATGTGCTTCTTCTTGAGCCACTCCTTTGTTGCCTTGGCTGTGTGTTTTGGGTCATTGTCATGCTGGAATACCCATCCACGACCCATTTTCAATGCCCTGGCTGAGGGAAGGAGGTTCTCGCCCAAGATTTGATGGTACATGGCCCCGTCCATCGTCCCTTTGATGCGGTGCAGTTGTCCTGTCCCCTTAGCAGAAAAACACCTCCAAAGCATAATGTTTCCACCTCCATGTTTGACGGTGGGGATGGTGTTCTTGGGGTCATTCCTCCTCCTCCAAACATAGTGAGTTGAGTTGATGCCAAAGGGCTCGATTTTGGTCTCATCTGACCAAAACACTTTCACCCAGTTCTCTGAATCATTCAGATGTTCATTGGCAAACTTCAGACAGACCTGTACATGTGCTTTCTTGAGCAGGGGGACCTTGCGGGCGCTGCAGGATTTCAGTCCTTCACGGCGTAGTGTGTTACCAATTGTTTTCTTGGTGACTATGGTCCCAGCTGCCTTGAGATCATTAACAAGATCCTCCTGTGTAGTTCTGGGCTGATTCCTCACTGTTCTCATGATCAGTGAAACTCCACGAGGTGAGATCTTGCATGGAGCCACAGACTGAGGGAGACTGACAGTTATTTTGTGTTTCTTCCATTTGCGAATAATCGCACCAACTGTTGTCACCTTCTCACCAAGCTGCTTGGCGATGGTCTTGTAGCCCATTCCAGCCTTGTGTAGGTCTACAATCTTGTCCCTGACATCCTTGGACAGCTCTTTGGTCTTGGCCATGGTGGAGAGTTTTAAATCTGATTGATTGATTGCTTCCGTTGACAGGTGTCTTTTATACAGGTAACGAGCTGAGATTAGGAGCACTCCCTTTAAGAGAGTGCTCCTAATCTCAGCTCGTTACCTGTATAAAAGACACCTGGGAGCCAGAAATCTTGCTGATTGATAGGGGATCAAATACTTATTTCCCTCATTAACATGCAAATCAATTTATAACTTTTTTGAAATGCGTTTTTCTGGATTTTTTTGTTGTTATTCTGTCTTTAACTGTTAAAATACACCTACCATTAAAATTATAGACTGATCATTTCTTTGTCAGTGGGCAAACGTACAAAATCAGCAGGGGATCAAATACTTTTTTCCCTCACTGTATACAGCTATCAGAACAACGGGTAACACTCACATTTCTTGCCGTGAGGTGGGGGGGCCTCTTCACTGGTCACTCGAAGGCTGATCTGACGTCCCATCGGCAAATGGGACGGGATGTGTTGTCCTGGAGGAGAAGAATTCAATCAAAACAAAATTAACTTCAAAATGTCTCAGTGTAAATCCACTGACTGGACTGCAATAAAACAGATCTCCTAGGATTAAATGACTGGAAATGGAAATGATGCGTTTTTCTCACGCAACAGCAATACTAATTAATGATGTTGGTTGATGTGGAAAAAATATGAATTTCAGTTATCAGTGCAGCTGACACAGCACACACAACTGACATTATAAATCACACAGGAGCAACCAGTCGTCATTTCCAAACATTCCTGACCTCTTATCCTGTGTAAAAGTGTCATGCAGAGAGTCATCGTATTTTTAAGGCACGCTCTACCATGAAGTACAATTGCAGTTAAATCAATCCCAGTACTCTGTATCCAACCACACAGTCTAGGAATGAAGGGAGGGCTCACCTCTAGCCAGCGATCCACACACCGCACGTGGTAGTCGTGCAGGCAGGGCAGGGTCCTCAGCTCCTCGTCCTCATCGAAGTCCATCAGGCACACTTGACATCTGAAATACAGAACAGTATTGGACACAGCTCAGCCAGGGGACCAAACTCTGCTTAATTACGTACAACACATACTTGGTAGAACTGTGTGTATATTAATACCAGCATTAGATTGGGACCAGAGAAATGTGCCCATATAAGGTTGTAACTACATTATTGCAATGCTCTCTTAGGTCAGTCTAAGCTGAGATTGTATTTTGGAGCAACGTCTACAAACAAGGACTCCCAGGCCAGTGGTCTCACAACTCTGCCTCTAGATACAGACGCCTGGAAGTGAGTTTCATTAGATTTCACTGCGTCTAGAGACCCAAGGTGGGGAGAACGTGCTCTGACTCAGCAATAGGCTGCAGGAGGGCAACTCACGCTGTCTTCCCTCCACTGTGGGCCGGATCGAACCGCTTGGTGGGCAGGAGTTCAGTCTGCGATGCGTTCAATCCGTCTCCAAAGACACCACCAGATCGCCGTCTGAGCAGGAACAAGAGCACAAAGCCTGGTTTAAAGCACTGCAGGTTTGTAAAGCAAAGCAAAAAGCAGCACACAGCAAAATCTGAAATTACCCATATAACAAGAATAAACTAAAAATCTGCTGGGGACCCTGCTCAGGCACATCTCAGGCCTAAACCAGCCTGTTTCCATTTCTTACCCACAGGCAGGTATTCCCATTCCTGTACCCCAGGATCCTCTCCATAATTTGCCACAGGAATCAGGAGATACTGATCATGACCCTCCAGCTCCTGTCCATCAGCTCCCACTGTGACCAGGAGATACTGATCATGACCCTCCAGCTCCTGTCCGTCAGCTCCCACAGTGACCAGGAGATAGTCCTCATGTTCCCCAGGCTCCGGCGCATCGCCTTCTGATGGAGGGTCCACACTAACCTGAGTGGAGGGGCGGGAGGAGACAGGCAAGGGGGGCGGTCCTGTCCGGGTTGTGCGCTCTGAGAGCTGCTCTGCTGCTGTTGCTCCTCTCTGTCCAGCTATGGAAAACAATACATACCTCAGCAAGCGCTACAGCACGAAACTGAGTTGTTCTCAGCGCCACCAGAAGGGGCACTGAATTGCTGAGGAAGGCAGCACTGACAGGCCCTGTGCAGCGGCCACAAGCATCACAGCGCCTGCAGCAGCGCCACTGACCTGCAGACGCTCTTCCTCCGTCTGAGCAGCGCGCACCACTGCCACAAACACCACATCTTCATCATCTTCAACCTCCTCTGCTTGTCCTGCTTCCACCAGGAGGGGTTCGCTGCTCAGCCGAGGTGGACAGGTCCGGTGTGGATGGTGCAGATTGAGCACTGGTCTCTCCATGGTCCGTCCTGTCTGCCTTCTGGCGCTTCCGCTTCTGTCATGTTGATTGTTTGAAAGAGAAGGAGAAGGAAATGAAAAAGCACACATTTAAAGTGTCCCATTAAGGTAGGTACATTTGTATGCTGTTGTTTTTCTCCAGCTTTGGGGTTTAATGTTGTTTTAACACTAGAAGGGCCGAGCCGGTCAATTTGACCGATTTGGTTATTCAACGCATACCCGTTCCTGACTTTTCCTATCTATATGAATTAAACATGCCTACAGCGTTTTAGCTGCATAAACGCAAAAATAAAAAATAGTTCTAAACACATTTACCTAGAATAGTCAAAATTGGGTTATTTTGACTGGTCATTTACATACATAATAAATCAATATAACACATAATCCTGGCTTTCCTTTACAATAGAGTCAGTCTGGCACTCAAGTGGCGATCTCTACCTGTCTACAGTATTTAATGTGCTTGAAAAACACACGCATTGTACAGCATTACAGGTGTGTTCTTACAATTGTAGTCAGATTGAGTGGATACAGTGATTAACCTGCAAATAGACATGGATTGGAAACGGAGACTGAAGAGAGCTCGTTTTGGAAATGCCGTGTATATGAACATGACTGATTCAGGGGCATCAGTGATACTGGGAATGACAGATCATTCGTGGGTTTGTGCCAGTGCTGTGAAAACATTGTGAGTGAAATGCCAGGTCCAAATGGCACCGAGTGCTTTTACTCTACTGATCAATACGCGATTGCTACTGCATGTAGTACAGAGTGCAATAGCGCAGACACATCGCACGCAAAATAATGAATCAGGGACATTATCAGCGGAGGAGCATTTATTGCAATGCTATATATTCGTGGAGCAAAAGTGTTCACCTGGACAAGGCTGTCTGCAGGGAAAGTGCAGAAACTGTCCTGTGTGGACTGTACGAGCTGTCAGGTATGCACGATAAATATATAGTAAATAGTTTCTTGAAATACAAAGCTACAGTGAATACAAGCACTGTATGTTGAAAACAAAGTTTACACGGTGATGAAAATGTTTACTTTAGTGTACAATTATGTTTTGTAGAATGCAATAGTTATTCTTGAACTGGAAAATATTGCTTTTGAGGATTACTCCAATATTGACGTTTACACTTGTTTAATTCCTTTATTGTATGACGTTTTTTAGCATTTTGCTTATTGTAGGCTATATGGTTATTTATGTTTTGACTGCAGTGTGCGCGTTTAGAAAAAAAGTGCTTTGTTATTCATAGCAATAATATTAATGTTTTATGATCATATATCAATTTAAATAAACCAGTTGTGCTATACAAATGTTGGATTTGATGTTCATGAATAAAACATATAAGTTGTATGAGATAGTTTGCCTTTGATTGTCATATCACAGCTGTTAAAGAGCTGTTACAATGACCGGCTTTGGCACTTAGTTCGAAATGTCGGTGATTCTAGTGTTAAGGCCAGCTTTTGTGCAACAGCCGGGTTTGATTTCAGCTCTGAAACAGATTCCATTTCAGATTCCCAAACTATAACTGTGAAATTAAAAACCTGAGAAGACCCATAAAGAGGAATGACAAAGAGCACACAGATGGGTGTCGCTCATCTGATAGACCTGCAGATAAAACTATTCATTGCTGCTGCTGATCAATCTGTTATCTGTGTACATTTCTGCAAATGCAGTACAAAACCTCAGAGGGGAAACCAGTGAACATATTTTACACACACATCCACAATGAAACATGACGGCTGAGCGTCCCTGTTTGTACTGTATGCTATAGGAGGCAATAGGACATTCAGAAATTCCTCAGAAAGACTGACCTTCCTACGCTCTTCCACCACCCCTCCATCAGGCCGCCTCTTATGATGTTTCGGGCTGCAGATAATGATCATTAAAAAGGCAGTAATTCATTAGGCTGTCCTGACACACATTAGACATGTTGCTCATATCTTCCCCTCATCGCACAATCAACAGGGATTGTGACAGCAGGGGAGGAATAAGACTCCCGTGGCACAGCAGTTTGACACATTGCTCATTTTACAGCCTGCGGATCAGCTCATAAGAGGCCCTGGATATTGGTGCTTAATGGAGAAAAACTGAGGAGAAGTGCATACTGTATGTTGAGTTATATTGTCAAGTGTCATTTCTCGTTTTCATCCATGTCATTATACACAAGTATTGAGCTCTTAAGGCTGCATGCAGCGCTGCTGTGCAATAGTGATCTTTACATATACCTATATATACCTCGGCGCTGCAGGAGGGAGGCCGCCGTGGGCCTCGGAGTCGCTGGCCGCACTCGACGAGTCGAGAAACGCCGTCCAGTCAGACATTATAGTCGCTCTAATCGCGTTGAATCGCAGCTAGTGCTTGTCAACAAAGGGCAAGCAGTGAAACTGTTTCATGGAGGAGGACAGGAGCAGATTGTGCTGAAAAACGACTCTATGCGTGTATTAGACATTACAGATCTCGGCTCAACTGGACTCGCTTAAGCCCCGCATGAATATATTGATTCATTGGCTTTAAAACACATTGCGCTGCCGCACACCGTATCATTTGTTAAACTTGATATATACTGTATACTCCAGTTCATATTTTGAATGTAAACATGTTTAAATACCTAGATCTTTATCACAGTGAATTACTAATTCAGTTAGTTTTGTTTCAGACGTTTATGTTTTTATGTTTTATCGCTTGCATTGTGTTCAGTATCGAGTCACAGCCCGTGTGTGTATAAATGTTTAGTAAATATAAACGCGACTCACCTCCAAAGAGAACCACATACGAGTGACGCGGCACACATCCCATAGATGAGCATCATCTTATTTGTATAACCACACTGAAAAGAATCAAATAAACAGTTACAGATGATATGCCTGTTAAAGCCAACGGAATATTCCCTGCAGTCTTTATACACATTATAGGTATCAGTCACATTGACCAGCTGTGTAAAGAACTACCTGATGATCTCAAGGTGCAAATTGACAATATCCCTGTGGCAGGCCTCTCTAGAGAGAGCAAACACACATTCAATGTGCAAATCTACCTGTACAGATGAAAGAGGGTCCTGTCAGCAGCAACATCATCTTTTAATAATAAAAGTCTAACATAATTGGAACAGCACAATTGCATTATGATATTTGGCCAATAGATGGCACTGTTTGGAAATAGAACACAAGACAATCACTGACCTGCAGGTAACAACAACGTTATTAAATGCTTAATATTTTTAAAGTATAAAATATTTTTAAACTTCCAGTGAACAATTAAATTAAATTAACATTGACAGGCAGGTGCAACGTACAAACAATAAGTCTTGGTTGAACTGAGGATGCCCCCCCAAAATACTCCCATATTGCTCTTGAGGAGATTGTACATGCATTACAATGTCATGCACACAGCATGTTGTGAATTAGAAATTCTTCCCCCTGTGATGTATTAAACACAATTGCTTGCATACTAGGTGTATCTGTAGTTCTCACATTACAGTAATAATCTACCTGTTCGTTAGCCTAAATTAAGTAATTATTTTGTGAAATAAGTAGACCTGCATTTCTCAAACCCATTTTTTACATCGTCTATTAGAATATTATTTCAATTAGAAAAGTCCTCTATGGCACAGTAGTGTCATATTTTAAGGTCAGGAGTAATTCAGAAGGGCTTTATTAGAACTTAAAATCAAACTTTGTACGATAATGTTGAGCCTCAACACTAAACAGTTCCAATTCAGCTACAGAGTTCAGGATTGTTGTTCGAAGAGTCTAAAGCATCTCAAATCAATGTTGAACTGGCACTATAAATATACTGTGTGTATATGTATGTTTATATATAGTGCTTATAGAAAGTCTACACCCCCTTGAACTCTTTTCACATTTTGTTGTATCAGTGTAGGCCAACAAGTTCCATTTTAGTTTCATCAGACAACACAACTATTGACAAATGTCTACAGAATCTTCGGAAACAGGATTATTTCTGGAGTAATGGCTTCCTTCTTGTCACCCTACCATCCAGGCCAGATTTGTATAGTGCTTGGGATACTGTTTTCACATCCACACGTTGACCAGTCTTGGCCATAAAACCACATAGTTCTTGCAAAGTTGCCATTGACCTCTTGGTAGCCTCTCAGTTCAGTCTTCTTTCTCATTCACCCAGTTTGGAGGGACAGCCTGATCTAGGCAGGGTCTTGGTGGTGCCACACACCTTCATTTCTTAATAATCATCTTGACCAGCTCCAAGGGATACTCAAGGCCTTTGATATTTTTTATAGCCATCCACTGATCTGTGCTTTTCATCAGCTTTGTCCCCGAGTTCTCCTTGGTGTTCACGGTTGAGTCTTTGCTTTGATTTGCACCAGCAAGCAGAGGGAACCTACAGGAACTGCACTGAACTGAAATTTATCCTGAAATCATGTGAATCACTAGAGTTTAACACAGGTAGAGGCCACTTAACTTGGCGTGTGATTTTGAAGGTGAATGGTTACGCATGAGTTCATTTAGGAGGTGGACACTTCTCAAACCAGCTAACCAGGTAGCCACCTAAACTACCCTCTGTAAATGAGGAGGTAATTTGTGTTGAAATAACCGGAGCGGGGAATTCATCACAAAGCCACTGTTCTCCACTGAGAGTAAAACTAAGCAAACCCTCTCAGCAGCCCAGCACTTGGAGACCTGATATCAGCATTGAGTCCACTATTAACTAGTTTTGAATTCATAATGTTTTGAGCTGATCCCACTTCCTTGATTAGGTAATATATATTTTTTCATAAGGGGTTTCTTTTTCTACTAATATATTTTTAAATCGCAACACCTTATTATATTAATGGCACCCACGCCTTCAGACTGAATGAACATAATAGAGTTTTTCAGGATAAAAAGCAGGAAGAACTGAATGCTTTTTGGGATGTTTTTATTGATGCTGTTCTTCAAAGGGAAACCTGGATGGATTGCTGAAGGGAAGGTCAATCTAGAGGTCAACACTGCCTAACTGACATTTCTAATGAGTGCAGCAATAAGAGGTTAGCCTGCTGAGGTTTTGTAGCACCACTGGTCTGAGCGGTGTGACGTTCAAATGTTTTCCATTTAAGTGTAATTAAAGAATCTCCCTGCCCCAGTCCCAGGGGATAGACCTTCTCATGCCCAATAGCACAGTTGAATATATTTTGTGGGAGAGTATTGACTAGTGCTGTAAAAGATGTGGTGAAGGCGAGCAAGATGGGAGTAATTAGGTCACAGCTGAGGGGGTTCAGTGAGAATATGTGACCAATTTCCCCTTACTGTGAACAAGTGCACTGTAGCAGCAAACAGACTTCAAAAGCCTGTACACACAATAAATATCAATATTCGATTTTGAAGACAATACAGCAGCACTTAATAGTATCGGGCTTCTGTCTCGTCAGGTAGCATCAACACCATGAACCACTCAGAGGTAAGTGAGCTGCCGGCTACAGGACTACTTAATCTGTGGCACCTCTGAGGCCAGTAGCCGTTTCGGGCCGGGCAAGACCCGGACTGGCTCCGCGCCAACCGACCAGAAATCGAGGCAGGTAATGTCCATTGACAGAAGCAACTATTGTGCAGATAGAAATACTAAGGTCTTCTTTTTCAGGTTGTGGGTCCGGGAGCGGCCACCAGGGAGTGAGGGAAGACCGCAAAAGCCATAAATGTGAGGTGCAAATGCACATCTTTCTCTGAGGAAACCACAAACTGCCACTGCCACGTGTTAAAATTGCCGTATCTGGGTCTCCTAATTTCAATCATCAAAACTGGATTTTTCAATAAGAGTTAAACAAAAGTACTCATCCATGGTCTCCAAAGGCCAGGTCTATGTTGCACAGGTCCTTTTCCAGCAATGCTTCACAGCACTTTTAATTCCATGCAGCACTGTCCTCATAATGAAGGAATAAGGGGAAACGCTTTTCATTTCATGTCACATTATAAACAAATAAAAGGCAGAATTAGCTTAGCATTCCTATAGTTGTATTTTCACTTCTGCTTGTCTACATGCGAGCTCCCGGTTTTTAAATTTTCTTAAAAATTATGAAAACACAGACAGATAATTACATAACACAGAGGCCATTAACATTAATTTTGGTATTTCGAGAAATAGTGCGAGTATTTTTTTTATAATATTGTTTTAGTGTTGTTGCGAGGTAACTAATTATATGTACACATTGTATTTTTGGATGCTGTTTCATAAAATAATATTGGAACTAACACATTCAGTTCCAAGCCAGAACTCCATAACAGCCTGTAAACGTATTGGTATTAGTCCTATTACACAATAAAATCTATGATATAGATACAATATTTTGTGTAATATGTTGTGAGGTCCCAGGTGATGTAAAATTTACTTGTCACTGAATATAATAACTGTCCAAACCTGTTTGCTCAGGTATTGTAGAAAGCGGCCATGAAAGGTGAACAAATTGAGGCAACAGAGTCGGCAACATTGCAATGGAAAATAGGATTTTATGTCCTTTGGAGTCCAGAAATTCAAGACAACATTTTTCAACCAAAATGATTCCAAAAAAGACATAAAACTGAGAAAAAAAAAACGAAACCAGTACTAATGAAAAAAAAACGCTAATTAACAGTAAAAATAACCTTAGGCACAATGAAAACAGCACCACTAATTGCTAGTGACCCTTCCTGTTCAGCAGCAAAAAGAGAAGACCCCTTCTTGTCTGTTTGTACAGCATTTATACTCATTCCCCAGAAATGGAAGAGTCCACCCCCCATTATAGAGGTAGGGAAGAAAGAAAACAAAACAAACACTTCATTTGTACAGAATTTATGAACAGCATCATCAACAAGAATCATAATTTCTGTCAGGCTAATGGGATAATACCTTGCATGCAAACTTCCAAGTCATTATGTAGAGTATGCATCTTCTGGCACTTCGCTAACGGCGTGATTTGAATAATTAACTCCTGCTGTTTATATGCACATATGTGTGTGTGGACTTGAAGGAGAGTTGGATTATTAGGTTAGATGGAGTTTAAATTCTAAAATATAGAAGAATTAACTAGACAGAGAGAAAAAGAGATGGATAATGAGCAAAACTATTTACATCCAACTGTCCTCGTAACACACACACATACATTAACGGTTTTATGGTATACTGGGGTTTCAGTTTAAACACGGCATGACAGCTCAAACCCGTTCATCACATGTGTCTCCTATTGTATAAAATAAGCCTTAAGTTGAATTATCTTTGCCGTCTGCTCACACAAACTGCATGTGAGGACATATACTGTACAATAAGGAACAGCCCAAATACAAATTGAACTTAGTTCATTTCAATAAAGATACCTGTCAGGTCAGGACATATTGTGAAATCGTCTGGCAGTGTAACATTGTGACATTTTGTTTCACAGATGTGCTTTAAAGTCAGCAATGAAATAACTGAATCATCATGCATGCCACTTATTTAAAATTAATACTATTAATGCCAGAGTTACAGGTTTGTTCTTTGGTCTAGAGAAGAAGACAAGCAAGGCTCTTCAGATTGTGCCAAATCTCTTTTCTGCAGGAACATCTGCTCCAACTGACTTGAAAAAGAGTGTGATGCTGCTCCAGTTTGTACATTATCTAAAATGTGTGTTTTGATGGATCAATATATTAAATCTTCAATTTAATTTAACAACCCATTGATGTTTTCTGTGTGTTTGTTTTGCATCCTTAATTTTGATCCTTTGATTTTATTCTTGCACTTGGTTAAGAAAGTATTTTTAAAATAAAGTTTTAAGAAAGCACTGTTTTTCAGGATTTTTTTTTTTCTTGTTTCAAGAACTTTCTCTCTTGATGGAATTAACCAATCTCTTGCTTCAAGAAATCAGGTAACTAGTTTCATTGGACTAATTTCTGGACACAAGGAATCATTTCTTGTTCTAAGTACATACTGACTGGAATTGGCATAACCATGGGATGAGAATACATTTCTTGAGCCAAGAAGAATTCACCAAGAAAACAATTCTGGGCCCACGGATCTTCACAGAAGAGAAAATAATCTTGTAGTAAGACGAGTTTTGGCAGTGTGGTTGATGGCATCCATTTCAATGGCATCCATCTCATGCAAAAGCAAACAACCAAACAGTTAGTTTTAGCTTTATATTCAATAGATCTCCCTTGTTTTTCCAATAGTCTGATTTCTGATATCTTGAAAAATCAGTATGGATACAAGGATATTGTAGCCATGAAAACCAAAGCCACGTCAGTGCCTCAGAGGTGAGACACTGTGGCCAGCAATGCTCCTGTTGAGTGATCACAATGAGAGCTGAATCAGATTGAACAGTCAGGTGTACATAATGGATATCTGACCAATTCATTCCATGCAGCCCCTGTTTCTGTGATTGCTTGATAAATGGAACAAATAGTTTCTCCTAAAGATCTGTGGAGCACCTCTCTTCTGAGGACATAAAGTTTGATTAAAGTAGTGGTGTTCGAAGAAATGTAGTCCTGAGTTCCCCTACATGGTGTTATACAGTTATATGAATGAACAAATTCAAATTCAAGTGTGCCACTGTTATTCCTTGTGAGTAAGACGTTTTGCTCTGGCTCTAGCAGGTCAGTGACCGGTCACTGGTATTTAAGAATGTGTTATTTTCATTAAACTACACCATATCTGCTCAATCACTGTTACTAACACCATCACATTTTCTGAAAATTGGAATAAAACAGAAAAAATGACAATGAGGAGTGGTGACAAAGATTCAATATGTCCAAGGAACATCTTGAATATCTCTTAGAAAAGGACTTCACCATTCCTGAAATATCACATCTGTTGTCTGTAACTGTGAATCATCCGGAGGAGAATGACACACTATGGATGGCCTGTAAAGGAAAGACACAGTGACATATCTGATGATGAGCTTCTAAGTCTGGTCATGGACATCAGTCCAGAATATTGAATTGAAAATCAGACTGGGAGGGGAAAAAAAAGGCATTTATGTCATGAATCATTTGTGCTAATGGCTGTAAAAAGCAGAATTGAAAAATGATGTGCTATGCATACTGTACTCACAGTAGGTTAAATCATTAAATTAAATAAAAAATAAATGACTAACTGATTTCTAACACAGTATCCATACTACTAAGGAGGCCAATGTCAAAACATCTCAAAATAACTTGTTCAGGTTCTGCAGTGAATAAAGTCAACATAATTTCCCTCTGGATATCCCAGACTAAGTTGCTGGGCTAAACCATTTAATATGTCTGCTATATGTCCAATACTTCTTGGGGGACACTAGCATTCACTGCAGACCTGTACAGTGTATAAAATTTACTAATTAGGAGAAGAACTGTGTCAACAAAATCGAGGCTTTCCAATGAAGTTTGAATAGATTAATACAATGGACTGGACCTGAAAGTCTGAAAGTGAATTGGAAAACAAAACCTAAAATAACAATAATAATAACAACAAATCCATTACATATATGTATCCCTATTGATCAATTATGGATAGGAAATTCCAGTATCAGTGATGTGTTGTGAACAGGAGCACCACACACTTTTGAAGCACTACATAGGCTTTCCATTCTCATAACTATAGTGGATGTGGTCCCCTATACTCATACTCAGTTGAATGATTTGGGATTTAACATGCCAAAAACGCTCTGTGGCTACCCTGAGAAGGGCGCTATACAAATACATATTGATTGATTGATTGATTGATTTGAGCTTCATTTCTCAACATCTATGAAAGTAAATCAAGTTTAAAGTCAAGGTATTTTGATGACCAAGGGAAGTTAAAACGTGCTGGTTTCCATAGTATTAGGTAGTTTATTTGGTAGGTAGGTATTTGAAATTGTTATTTCATGAATAGGAACACTGATGTGGAATCTTCACCTCACAATCTAGTAGGATTTGACTGTATGTTTAATTTAAGTTCACACTACAGAGTTTACATTCTTCATTTCTGTAAAGTATCAATGCATTTTAAAGTAAAACAGCTTGTTTCAAAACATGGTTTGTTTTTACCAATGGTCAGAAATAAACATACCACTGCAGTACACTTAATACCCACTAGATGGTGAAGAATGTAAGTTTCATTTTACACCTTTAAAGCGTACATTTCTGCACCATCAAGCGGATATTATGTGTACTGCAATGGTATGTTTTTGGTTTTGTATTCACCATATCTTATCATAGCTACAGTACATGAACAATAAAAGCAATCGGAACTTTATATGTTATAATGGCCGTTCTCTGTACGATTCATACTACTACTTCATTAGTGCCACTACCATCAGCTGCTGCCCAGCCTCTGACATAGGGAGATCTTTCTAACGTCTATCTTGTATAACGTACTCAACGCCACCATGCGATACGGGTCATTGCGTCATCTCGCCACTGTGACGTCACAGTGGTTCAAGAGCTCTAAACGGCTCTTCTTATGTTTAACATTCAGTTGCCGAGCTAACCCAGACTAGAGTGGACGTCATTTGACTTTGTGGAAATGCCATCGCGAAAGCCTTGTTGCATCTGTTTTCAGAGTTTGACATCCCTTGACTTTGTGGAAAAGGAATAGTGCAGCCGCTGGTTTGTGATTGTGTCGTTTGGTGTGGAGGAGTGAGAAGCAGACAGAGAGTCATACTCGCCTCCTCTAATCACCAGACTACTCAGTCGCAATCACTCTTGTATTTTGTTGTCGTTGAGGCACATCTGAAGCCAAAAGCTGGTCGCCTCTTCTGAGTGGTTTAGTTTCTCGATGCATATGTTTTAAGCCTAATATGTCGGCATGTTTGGCAAGAGCACATCTAGCACACATCCAATGCGCTGTGCTGAATGGGTGATGGGATATGATCAGAGGCTGCTGATGGAGGTTGTTATTGTCAATACACCAGCAGCAGTGTGCGCTTGCTGTAGGACACGGTATGATACTTGTTCAGCAAATATACAATGACTCTCCGTTATCATCACTGAAGGTCACACGGCGCTTTAGGGACGTTTGTGTAGCGCAGATTTCCGCAGGTCTGCGCAGATTTGCAGACTCCCACATATCCCATTGGTGGAGCGCACTGGAATGGAGTGCAGTGCACCTCGTGGATTTGGTAAGAACTCATGGAGAATGTGGAAAATACATTCAAGACGTGCCTATGAGTAACGACACACAAACTCTTTGGATTATTAAGTCAATTGTCTTAAAAGGCTGAATTCAAAATTACTGATTAACTAACTCCCCCCCCCGCTCTGTCTTCTGCAGGAGCCATTCTGTTGTCGAGGACTTTAAATACGTTGCTGTGCTCGGCCGAGGAGCTTTTGGAAAGGTATATCCCAGTAATCCATGTCATGTTATAATGTGGGGTGGCAAGAAACGATCAGTAATTCAGTCGAGAATGTGGAGAACAGATATTTGCTCGATGCCAGTTTTCCAAAAAGATATTTGTGGACAGTTGTGAAATTATTTCTACTTTTTAACCTTTAACAGAAACATTGTCTGTGACTTATTAAAGGCCAGCATTAGTGAGGATGTATAACTAAATGCTTGTGCTGTGAATGTTGATCCTGGGCGTGAGAGTGGAGTTTTTTGACAGTTTTGTATAACATACTCAACGCCACCATGTGATACGGGTCATTGCGTCATCTCGCCACTGTGACGTCACAGTGGTTCAAGAGCTCTAAACGGCTCTTCTGATGTTTAACATTCAGTTGCCGAGCTAACCCAGACTAGAGTGGACGTCATTTGACTTTGTGGAAACGCCATCGCGAAAGCCTTGTTGCATCTGTTTTCAGAGTTTGTCATGTCATGTTATAATGTGGGGTGGCAAGAAACGATCAGTAATTCAGTCGAGAATGTGGAGAACAGATATTTGCTCGATGCCAGTTTTCCAAAAAGATATTTGTGGACAGTTGTGAAATTATTTCTACTTTTTAACCTTTAACAGAAACATTGTCTGTGACTTATTAAAGGCCAGCATTAGTAAGGATGTATAACTAAATGCTTGTGCTGTGAATGTTGATCCTGGGCGTGAGAGTGGAGTTTTTTGACAGTTTTGAATCTGTCTTGCTTTGACAGGTGCTGCTTACCGAGCACACCGTGACCAAAAAAATGGTTGCGGTCAAAGCTTTGAAAAAAGGAGACATTATCGCCAATGGTACTGTTGACAGGTATGGCTTTATTTTTATTCTAGTGAGCCTTCTGGGTTTGAAAGCTGAGCAAAGATAAACAAACCTAGTGATGTTTTTAATGATGTACACCAATATACTGCATTAGCAAGGTCTTCAGTGACTGTTTTCACTTTCTTACTCTGAAGGAAAGCTGCCATTTTTAAGCATCTCTGGACTTATTCAGCCAAGCTGTTTATTAATGTATATTCACATGCTGTGTGTCTTTTGTCTCGCCTCAGCCTCCTGTGTGAGAGAAGGATTTTGGAAACTGTGAGCAGTGTGCGGCACCCCTTCTTGGTGAATCTGATCGCCTGTGTTCAAACAGAGGTTCATGTATGCTTCGTTATGGAGTATGCTGCTGGAGGAGACCTCATCACGCACGTTCAGGAAGGAGTGTTTCCAGAGCCCCGGGCTGTGTAAGTGAATCGTCCATCTTGGTAGAAGTAAAAATAATGATGTCATACCTGAGGTGCGTTTCAGAACTGTGTACCTATATATTCAGAAATGATTGCACATTATTATTCCTGACCATTGGCACACAACCTCCGAATAACAAAACAAAGCACAACTAATCATTTACATTATTACAGAAAGTATGCAGATTGACAGTTGACCAGATTGACAGTTTTTGTTGTCTGTTTGTATTGTCTTTTAGATCCAATAACATAGGTTGCTGGAGTTCCTGCATTGACAGGAAATTGTCTGCGTTGGCTTATTCACACTCAAGTGCAATCCGAGCTTAAAAAACAAAAAGGACAGATATTTGAACTGCTTTTTGTGTTGCTGGTCTCTTTTCTTGAACAGATTTTCTGCTGCGTGTGTGGTGCACGGCCTGCAGTTCCTGCACAAGCGGAAGATCGTATACAGGTAAGTTATCACACATCAGCCATTTGTATAATATACAAGCAAGAAAAAATCAAACCCAACCTAAACTATTCACCCATTGAATTTCTCTTAGACTTTGTAAATGATTTATTGTGACGCTTGCAAGTCCTCATAATAGAAGTCATGTCCTAAAATCAGTGCAGACATGTACCTGAATGCAACAAGTTTGAGAAATGTATGTTTCTGTTCATTGTTGACAGGGGAATAGTTCTTGTGTTCCTGGCAGGCTCTGTCTATATTCTGCAATTCAAGTGATTATACTGTATTTTTATTCCAGGGACTTATTACTGGACAACTTGGTGCTTGACAAAATTGCAGACTTCGGTCTGTGCAAGGAAGGTACATTAAAATTCTTGATTTCCTATTTGAGCACTTTATGTATAATTAATTTTTTTTTTTTTTTTATATTTAATTTACAATGTGATATTTCTCCTGAACCCTCTTAATTTTCCTTGCTAGGTGTGGGCTATAAAGACCGAACTAGAACAATGTGTGGCACCCCAGAGTTTTACGCCCCAGAAGTCCTCACCAAACCATCGTTGACCCAGGCAGTGGACTGGTGGGGGCTGGGTGTGGTCATCTTTCAGATGCTGGTTGTCGAGGTGGGTATTCTTAACAGAACTTAATTTTTATACCTGTAGATTTGGCAAATGCCAAATAACCAACCTGACTCACCTTGGAATTTCAGACCACTATATACATCCTCTCAAACACTCACCTTCAGGCCATCTGCTGCTTTTGCTCATAATGTAGGAAGCAAATTCAGGTGGAAAAGTGTTAAACGTTTCCCGATAAGGCTGTAGTATAGTAGGTCCACAAGCCAGTCACAGGGGTAACTGTTGCACTCTATTAAGCTGTCGAACCTCTGTGACTTTTGGCCAATTGTGTGCCACAGCTTGAGGCATTATCTGGACTTCAGGGAGCAAACTGCTCTAAGCGAAACCTTATATTGGTTCAGCCATTCAAGAGCCTCAAATATAAGCTAATGCAGTATTAAAGTGAAAGCAGTGGGCCTCTGTTGAGGTAAGATCATGATCCTCTCGTGGTTTCATTGTGGTTAAAATGATTTAATTGAGTGCCATCAAGGCAAAGTTAAATCTATACCACCAAGGGCCAGGTAGGATTTCATTCAATCCTTGAGGACTTAATTAGACTTTTTGAAAACCTAACATTATAGTTGCAGAAGCTGAAACACATCAGTATTTTATTTCATACAGATCGCTCATGCACACACAACCGAAACACGCCTTTATTGCCAGGTTATGATAGCAACTCCTTCAGGACGTTTTGTTAACCGGGTTTGGTTCTCGGTAGGATTCCATTATTGCAGACTTTGTGTTCTATAATTGATCTGCTTTAATAAGTCATGTCTAAGGTGTGAATTTACTTTTTACAAGATCTGTGTCTGTGTGGCTTTTGCATTCCCGGACTCAGAATATGAAAATTGAAAGTTTGGGACTGGAGTAACCCTTTAATGTGCTCTCCTCTTTCTTCTTGTGTCCATAGACTCCTTTCCCGGGTGAAGATAGAAACCAGGTGCTTCACAATATTGTGCACATGAAAGTGGACTATCCTGCGTTCCTCTCGTCAGAGTCCATCTTCATCATGAAAAAGGTCTGTATGCCAGGGTTGTTGAGACACGTTTTTCCTCCAGTCTGTCTCTTGGTATCTTGCTACCAACCATAGTGAATGGATGTCACTGTTATTTAAATGTTACACAATTGGAGGAATACCCAGTGACTGTGCAGCAGTGGAGCGAGGCTTACAATAACAACACACACGCTCATTTGCAATTCGAATTATGAGAACTTATCTTTAACATCATGTTTCAACTTTAAGTCCATTGATGGAGAATAACGTGCATCTCCTTATTGTTTTGAATCCTCTGCAGCTCATGAAGAAAAATCCCACCAAGCGCCTTGGGGCCAGTAAACGCGGTGCAGAGGAAGTAAAGAAGCATCTCTTCTTCAGAGTACGTTGGTGGACATGTCCGTTTTATGGCCGCTCTTTCACATTAAGGTGGTGTCACTTTATCCTTTATCCATTTTTTTCTTCCTTCTCTTTTCAGAGTGTGGATTGGCAAGGGCTTCTGGAAAAGAAGGTGAAGCCTCCCTTTGTACCCACCCTTAAAGGCTGCACAGATGTCAGTAATTTTGATGAAGCTTTTACTGCAGAAGCCCCAGTCCTGACTCCGCCTCAGACACCCAGGGTCCTCAGTGGGGAGGAGGAGGAAAAGTTCCAAGACTTTGACTTTGCAGCAGATTGGTAAACACAGCCTGCTGCTCCTGCCCTGGAGATCTCAGGGAGCACGTCAATTCGTCCCAGTCAATTCGCCCCGACCACAATTCGCCCCCAGAATAATTGGTCCCTACCACAGTTCATCCCCGCGTCAATTCGCCCCATAACAATTTGTTCCCGACGACAATTCGCCCCATGTCAATTCACCCCCATCATTATACGTTCTCCACTTGATCATTTGTAACCATGAGTGCATTCACTTATTGTAGAGCCATAGAACACATATATGTGTATGTATAGTAGACAGGCTATATAAATATATATATTTATATATAAATACACATAGACACACAACTATTTTGTATTATTTATTATAATGTATGTTTTTAATTGATACATTAATTTGAGACCCCAATAACCCCAATAATCTGGCATCCCTTCCTGGGTGTGTTGCGTCCTTGCACCCTATGCTTGCCAGGATCGGCTCTGGCGTCCCCTGGAACCCACATGGATATGCAGTTTCAAAAATGGATGGATGGATGGATGGAACCCCAATAATTAAGTTTTATACAATTAGTCAGAACAGCTGGCAGCGAGGGCTGCAGGCTACTTAAAATAGGTTGCGCAGGACGAATTGTCATGGACCTGAGATCTCGTCCATGTGAGGGGCTCCTCCGCCGGCTTGCGCTGCACTACAGCCCGCCGAAGCATCTCGGTGCTTGGAGTTCTGACCGCTGCCCACACCGGCCGGTGCTGACCGGCCTCACGCATGGACTCTCCTCTGGTGCTGCGCCTCACCTGTCTGCTCACATGAAACCCCCAAAGCACAGCAATGCTCTACCAGCTGTCAATGGAAGTCATTTTGAAGATGAAAAACTGAGCTCAAAATCTCCATGAAAGCAGGCAGATTTGGACTAATCAGACATCTTTGCTTCCCAAACACAAATCACTATGGAACACATCCGGACAAAAATCACACATCAACCAACATTTAGATCACTGAACGGTCACTGCTCCGTTGTTATCATAACTGGCATAGTGTCATAGGGTCACTGCGACTGACAGAGCATCTAGGACTTGTTTTGGTGACATATCAACTAGCCGGTGCCCAATATGCCTTCCAGCGCATCATAAATGCAGGTACCATGATAGAAGACCTTTGAATCTAGTTGTTTAACTCAGAAAGAATACAAAAAATGTCATAAAACATAATTTACCTCACATACACACAGAGAAAATCAGTACAATGTCACTAGTATTTACAGGCAGGCCTCATCATTAACCTTAATGTACACACTCTGTATGAGCATTATTAACTTTTAAACTGTCTTACAACCTCTGTTTTATTATTTCAAAATGTCTTTATCAAATACTGTTCCTTAAATATAAACATGTGGTGTAATAACCTTAATGTATACAGTGAGGTAGTCAAAACCCCCAAAAACAGTTAAACTCTGTAAAACATAAATAAACAAATGAAAACATACACCTCAAGGCAGTGGTTTCAGGCTTTCATTTGTCACCCGTCTGTATTTACTGTTGTTTTTTCTGTTTAGATTCATGAATGGTTTGATTCCTGGTTGTACAGATGTATTATAGAACAAATATATGTATTTTATTTTGGAAAATTTGAAATGCATACAAGACAGCCGGCTGCAGCCAATGAAAATTCCCCCAAAAATTCAGTAAGTCAGTATGAATGACCCGACGCAGCCCCAGGGCAGATCCAGACAGGCCAGCCTGTGCCAAAGCATCGAGGCAACCAGAGTGTTTATAACAAGAACCCTCCCCCTATAGGACAACTGCAGCAAAAGTCATCTCCAGCTCTGCTGCCTCTTTAACATCGTCCACCAACCCCTCCCAGTTCTTCTGTTCCCACTGCGGCCCCCCAGGAACACCCCCAGCACATCCATGCCAGTTCTCTCCCAATGCAGCTGTTTTGGCCAAAAAGGGGCACCTACTCCACTCAACCGACCCAGAAGGAAAGAGGTGCCCCCAGTTCTCCTTAGCAGAAGAAACCTGTCAAAATATATCTAAGCTGTTCTTCACCGCTTCAGGGTGACAAGTAATAAAAAGTCACATCATTAGCATCAGCTGACACTTTGAGAGGAGAAGCACTGGGCACAGAGGGCAGGGCCAGGCTGGTTAAATGGGTACACAACAGACAGAGCAGGGGTTCAATTGCTAGGGAATACAACATCCCAGAAAGAGGGCAACTCTGAAGAATCCCTGCTGTACTGGAAAAGGCCTGCTTAAATTATTATTAATCAGCAGAACAATCTCAGGTTACTCAAAGGGACTTGGATAATATTCAGTTGTGGGCCGACACCTGGCAGATGAAATTCAATGTGGACAAGTGCAAGGTAATACATGCAGGTAACAAAAATGTCCACTATAATTACACTATGGGAGGAATAGAACTAGATGAAGTAACGCATGAGAAAGACTTAGGAGTCTATGTGGACTCCTCACTTTCTCCATCCAAACAATTTTGCGAAGCAATAAAAAAGGCAAACAGAATGCTAGGGTATATTGTCCAAAGTGTAGAATTGAGAACAAGGGCAGTAATGTTAAGAGTGGACAATGCACTAGTTATACCTCATCTGGATACTGTATAC